>NC_091475.1:138296165-138959090 GCF_036971445.1 Narcine bancroftii
GCGGAGACAACGCTGGTGGAAGCGTTCTAGGAGCCGTAGGTGGTGCCGGTAGAGGACCCATGATTCGGAGCCGAACAGGAGTGTGGGTATGACAACGGCTCTGTATACGCTTATCTTTGTGAGGTTTTTCAGTTGGTTGTTTTTCCAGACTCTTTTGTGTAGTCTTCCAAAGGCGCTATTTGCCTTGGCGAGTCTGTTGTCTATCTCATTGTCGATCCTTGCATCTGATGAAATGGTGCAGCCGAGATAGGTAAACTGGTTGACCGTTTTGAGTTTTGTGTGCCCGATGGAGATGTGGGGGGGCTGGTAGTCATGGTGGGGAGCTGGCTGATGGAGGACCTCAGTTTTCTTCAGGCTGACTTCCAGGCCAAACATTTTGGCAGTTTCCGCAAAGCAGGACGTCAAGCGCTGAAGAGCTGGCTCTGAATGGGCAACTAAATAGAATAATACCTAGTGTCGCCGAGAATATTCTCCCAGAATCACAGTGCGGCTTTCGCGCAAACAGAGGAACCACTGACATGGTCTTTGCCCTCAGACAGCTCCAAGAAAAAAAAGGTTTTATAACAGCTTGAATAATTGCATTCAATTTCATACACTGTAAGTCAATAAAGCTCAGCTCTGCTCTCTCTGACATAGTGGCAGAACAAGATAACTGCAGCTCCTGCTGCAACTCAACAGAAGGCATTTTAAAAGTTTTACTGTGAGTCTGGACTCCCAGCGACGGCACCCCGACTTCCTCAGGGGGTCGCCGCTGGTCTCCCCTGTATCTCATTGTTTTTTCATCAATTCACGAAGAAAAACAATTTCTTCAGATTGAAATGCAACCTGATGCATTTCCAACAATGGAGTCATCTTCCTGCGTGCTCCCTCCATTGAAATTGAAAGGCTTTCCAAATCGGGGTCCACTTCTTGGGAACACGCATCTTCCGCAGAATGGGTAATTCCAGCGCCATCCTTCATTTGGTGAGCAATAGATTTTTTTTCAACCCCCACAGGCTATCTTTAGGATTTAGGCAATGAAGAGATTGAGCCTGGGGCTGTATCAAGTCGTCTAGGCCCCAAATCTTCAGCACTTCGAAAATGTAACTTCTTATGAACTTGAGGTTTAGTCTTTTTACCATTAGTGGCCATAATAATTCATTAATACTTTTTACTAAAATTTAAAAAGTTTAAACTTGAAAACAAAGGGTTAAAAAACAGATATTTAAAAGTCTGGTCAGAGGGGTTGAGATTGCACGTCTAGACTCTATGCCATCTTGGCATGCCTCCTCCCCCCCCCCTCCCCCCACCGCCCCGGAAAGGATGTTGAGGAGAATTGGTATCATTTAAAGGTGAGATTTTGAGAGTGCAGAACCTTTGTTCCTGTCAGAACAAAAGGCAATGCCAAATGTTCAAGGGAGCCATGGTTTTCTAGAGAGATTAGGAAGATGGTTCGAGATAAGAGGGAGGCCTACGCTAAATATAAGAAGCAAAGGATTGTTGAGATGTATGGACGATACATAGACTGTAGAAAGAAATTTAAGAGGGAAATTAGAAAGGCAAAAAGAAGGTATGAGGGGGCTGTAGCAAATAGGGTGAAGGCAAATCCAAAGGGTTTTTCAAATATGTGAATAGTAAAAGGAAAGTTAAGTATGGAATAAGTCCACTGGAAAATCAGAGGGGAGATGTGTGTGAGGAACCATATGAGATGGGGGAGATATTGAATACATTCTTCTCATCGGTCCCATGAAGGAAAGAGATATAGAATTGTGTAGGATAATTGAGGGAAAAGGGTTAATTATGGAAAAGATGGGGATTAGTAAAGAGGGGATTTTAGAACGTCTGGGGTGTATAAAGGTAGATAAGTCTCCTGGTCCTGATGGGATTTTTCCCAGGACATTAAGGAAGGTCAGGGAGGAAATAGCAGAGGCTCTGACAGTGATTTTTCAATGGTCACTGGAGGAGAGTGTGGTGTCGCGGGATTCACGGGTTGCAAACATGGTTCCGCTGTTTAAAAAGGAAGCAAGGTGTCGGCCAAGCAGCTATGGGGAAACTAATGGAAGGAATTCTTAGGGATAATATGTATAAATATCTGGATAGGCAGGGGTTGATCAGGGACACCCAACATGGGTTTGTGAGGGGAAAGTCATGCTTGACAAATCTTGTTGAATTTTTTGAAGAGGTGACCAGAAAGGTTGATGAAGGTAGAGCAGTTGATGTGGCCTATTTGGATTTTAGTAAGACTTTTGATAAGGTTCCGCATGGAAGGTTAATGAAGAAGGTTCAATCTCTCAGGATTAATATAGAGAGAGTCAGGTGGATTCAGTGGTGGCTGCAAGATAGGCACCAGAGAGTCATGGTGAACAAATGTCTGTCAGGATAGAGGCCGGTGATGAGTGGTATGCCTCAGGGATCAATGTTGGGTCCATTGTTGTTTGTCATTTATATTAATGATTTGGATAACAGGGTGGTAAATCGGGTGAGTAAATATGAGGATAATACAAAAATAGGGGGAGTTGAGGATAGTGAAGAGGATTCTCATGGACTACAGAAGGATTTGGACTGTTTGGAAAAGTGGGCTGAAAGGTGTCAGATAGAATTTAATGAAGGTAAGTGTGAGGCGCTCCATTTTGGGAAGAATAACAAAAATAGGACATATGCAGTGAAGGGGAGGGCATTGAATGCTGAGGAACAGAGGGATTTTGGAATAATGGTTCAGATTTCCTTGAAGGTAGATTCCTATGTAGATAGGGTGGTGAAGAAGGCTTTTGGTATGCTGGCCGTCATTATTCATAGAATAGAATATAGGAGCTGAGAGGTGATGTTGAGACTGTTTAAGGCTTTGGTGAGGCCAAATTTGGAGTATTGTGCGCAGTTCTGGTCTCCAAATTCTAGGAAGGATACAAATAAGGTTGAGAAGGTGCAAAGAAGGTATACAAAACTGCTGCCTGGATTGCAGTATCTTGAATACGGAGAAAGATTGAGTCGATTGGGATTTTATTCGTTGGAGCATAGAAGGTTGGGAGGGGATTTGACAGAGGTATTTATCATTATGAAGGAAATAGATAGAGTAGATGTGAATAGGCTCTTTCCCCTGAGGGTAAGGGCGATTGGTACAAGGGGTTATGTTAAAGGTTAGAGGGCAAAACTTTAGGAGTAATATAAGAGGATGCTTCAACACTCAGTGGTGGCTGAGTGGAATGATCTAATGGAAAAAGTAGTTGCGGCAGGGTCAATTCTGTCATTTAAGAGGAGGCTGGATGAGTACATGGATGTGAGTGGGTTGCAGGGTTAAGGGCATGGGAGTGGGTAGGTGGAACTAGAGAAGTTTCACATAAATTGGTGTGGACGAGAAGGGGCGATATGGCCTGTTTTCATACTGTAAATTGTTATATGGTTATGCACCGTGGGCAGGAGAACTGTTTTGTCGGGTTGTACTGAGACAATCGGATGACCAATGAACTTCAATTTATTTTAATTACTCTCCTTCATTTCACATTCCCACTCATGGTTCCAATCTTATGTTTTTTGTACTATTAAATCCTCTCCTATTTATTCATCCTTAGTTGCATTTAAAAAGCTTCAGTCAGCATGATTCAGCTTCTTAATCTCCACTCTATCAGACATCCTGTTTGTGCTTTGCAACCTAAATAGTAGTGGTTTCCTGACTGTCTTTCATGCTGGAAAAAAAAGTCATCAAATTGCAACATTAACTTTGTTAATCATAAATATTGCATGGTGTGCCAAGTCAGGTGCCACCTACAAGCACAAATTCATTTTTTTAAAATCCTGCTGTACATATGCAACCAGATGAAACAACATTTCTCCAGACCATGGTGTGAGCGCGCAAACACACACCACAGTAATCAAATGCATATGCAAAGGTGAACAAAACAAAGATAGACAAAAATTTTGGAATAATTAATTTATTTAACTTACAAGAGACTCAAGGTCACAGGAAAATGTTTGTCAATCTCACAGGTTGTGGGAATAAGCTATTCGACAGCCTGCCAGCCTTGATTTTGATGATCCTGTACCTCCTTTCTGATGGTAGTATGTCAAAGACTGTGTGATGGGTGGCAGGGTTCTTTGATAATTCTTTTGGGCCTAATTAAGCATCACTCATGGTGAATGTTGTCAATAGAGGAAAAGGAAACCCAGTGATCTTCTCAGGCATTTTAATGGTCCTCTTTATTGACATCCACTCCAATGCTTCCCACTTGCTAGAATAAATGTAGCTCAAATAATTTTAACAAGTTCAGCAGGACAAAGCAGACTGCTTGATTCAGCTCCTTAAGAGGTGTCACGCCAACAACTTTGTACTTAACATTAGCAAAATAAAGCAGATGATTTTGGACATCAGGAGGAAGTCCAGAGAATGTGATCCAGTTTTAATCAAAGGCTCTGTAGTGGAGAGGGTGTCATCACATTTGAGGATCTCTCCTGGAGCCTCCATGTCAATACACCTCACTTTGTGAGGTGTTGGAGAGATTCAGTATGTCACCAAAAACTCAAAATCTTCTAAACGAGTACAATGGAGAGCAATGTGGTTGGTTTTCATCACTGTCTGGTATGGAGGTGTTAATGCTCAGGTCAATAAAAACCTCCAGAGGGTTGTTAACTTGGCCTGTGACATCACGGGCACCAGACTTCACACTATCGAGGACGTTTACAAGAGGTGGTGTCTTAAGAAAGCCATCTCTATCCTTAAGGACCCCCACCATCCAGGCCATGCCTTCTTCACTCTGCTACCATCGGGTAGAAGATACATTAGGCTAATGATGAGCATTCAGTGGTACAAGACCAGCTTCTTCTCCATTGCCATCAGATTCCTGAATGATCAATGAACCAAAGACACTGCCTGGCTTTGATTTTTTTGTGTACTATTTTTATTTATCATTGTAAGGGTGGTTTGTATGAATGTTTGCATTGTGATACTGCCACAAAACACCAAATTCTGTGATTTGTTAATGACAATAAATTCTGATAAATTTGTAACCTAGCCTCCATTTCAACTGTTCATTCTTCCACCTTCGGCTCAGAATCACTTGCTCCCTGTGTATGATCAACAAAATGCATTGCATTTGGTCATCCTCCACCCCCCACAAGGCCCCCTCTGCCTCACACACCATCCTGACCTGGTAATGAATTGCCAGAATTGCCTTCATTGTCACTGAGACCAAATCCTTTGAACCCTTCCCCAATAGCATTATGTAAATACCTTGGTAACATTCCCCAGAAAGAAAACAAATTATAAAATATTCAACATGTCCTACTTTTATTTTAGAAGTCTAACTTACAATTCTGAAACAATTGTCCCAGACTTTAGTTCTATATTGATATTCATTGGCCAGAAATCCATGCAGATATGATTGATGCATTAAGGCCTGTAAATAAAATGTTCTAACTGGTCTCTGCATCCAAATTGGAATTATTGATTGGTCTTCTGATAGGGAGCAGTTGCTGGAAGCTTCAGTTATGCCTGTAAACAAGAAAAAAAATCTTCCTTGCATTGAGATTTTTATTTGGAGAATTTTAATTTCTCACATTCTGACCTCTGTATATTCTGGCCCGTGTGATTGTTCTCAAGCATCCTTTTAGATAAATATTTATGATGTCTGTGCACATACAAGAGTTGAGAGTTAAGAGTTGAGTCGAAGCCAATTGTGAGCAGCTCCAATCATGTTCATCAGACTGCATCATACTTGATTAGAAGTGGTATATCCAAATGGAACACAAGAAGCTTTCATTTCAGTCAGAGAAGCTGAAACAGAAATCATGTTGGACTTAATGTGACAGTAAGCAGACAAATATAATGAAAAGGCACAGCTCTATATTTCATTTGTATCACTATACAAGGGCAGCATTGTTAGTGTAGCAGTTAGCGCACTGCTATTACGTCACCAGCGATCAGGTCTGGGGTTCGCATCCCATGCTGTCTGCAAGGAGTTTGTACATTCTTCCCGTCTCTGCATGGGTTTTCCCAAGGGGTCTGATTTCCTTCCACTGTTCAAAATGTACAAGGGTTGTAGATTAATTGGATGTAATTTGGCGGCATGGACTCATGGGCCGAAAGGGCATGTTGCCATGCTGCATATTCACTTGGTGAACAATTCAACAGATCAAATCAATTTTAATTAAATCACAAACTATTTTTGTCTTGTGAGCAACTGCATATGTGGAACTTGCTGGACCAAAGTTAGAAAAAAAACAACCAATTAAAATATCCACGTTGCAAGTAGACTCAGATACTTAACTTTTACAATTCGCCATTTGGCATTTGGAAATAATGGCTCTGATTTATTAATGCTAATTTTCATGCATTTCAAAATTGTTCTCATTGTGGCAGTATTTTGTTATTGTTGCTATTAATGTACTTCTGTTCCTTTGCACCTCAGTTAACAATAACCAAATGATTATTCTATTTAAATAATTCTTCCAAATGAAGTTGAGACTTAAAGTTCTGGTCATTACACAATGAATAAACTGACACTTGTATAATTTTCAGTCTCAGTAACGGTCTACAAAAGTTTTGATCGAACTACGATCATAGAGGACAACAGATGATCATGCTCCCACCACATCACCATGATTATAGTTGCCTACCAATATTATATATCTTGCTGCCTTGGACTAATCTTGAATGTCTGACACCAGCTGAAATGAAATATGTTACATCATAGACCAGCAGCAATAGATACCAAGACAATGGTATCTTTAAACAATATTTTTTATTAATAACTATAAATAACATCTTACTTAAATCTAAACTTAACCTGTGTGTGTGTGTGTGTGTGTGTGTGTGTGTGTGTGTGTGAGTGTTGGTGGGGGGTGTGGAGGGGAGGGATTATCTAAACTATTACAGCTTATGGACAATTCAGAAAAGTTAATTCAATGTTCAGTCTTGGAAATCTTGTTCTGAAATTCAGAACCTTTAAACTGATGTTCAGAAAAAATTATGAGGTAGGTGAGACACCAAGTCATCAGACTTCTCAAAACTGATTAATTCTTGTCAAGAAATATTCATTCATACAAATGATTTATCACAACTCCCCTCTTCCTTGCATAGGGGGTTTTGAAACTTGTGACATCCATGATGTGATGCTTCCATAAACCCATGCAAGGGTTAAATGAAATAACCATTAGAATGGTCATGATCCAAATACAGGAGTGACCCTATTTCATTTACCCAGACATGGTTCAATCAAAAATGACCATTACAATGGCCATAGTGGATCACTGTTCTCCTCTGAAACAGAATAATTCAATAGCTCTCTCAAAGTGACCCCAATTCTGTCTTTCCAAATGACTTTCTGATGAACTAAATGCTGTTTTGTTTTCCCCTGTGTCTCAGTCACATGACTTGTTTGATCAATACTGGTTTTCAGTTTCAATTTCCCAAAAGCCTGAGTCATAAGCAGGTGGCCTTCTTTTTGAACAGTTGTCTTCTTGAGTAAACACCCATTGCTATAGTCTTTCAAATGAGAGCAACAATGCTGTTTACAGCTTTGAATTAGGTGCCAGGCTGTCTGCTCAAAATTTTGTTATCTGTAAGTGTCTTTCCCTATTCCAACCCTCCACAGTAACTTAACTAAAAAAAAAACAGAAGCCTGCAACAAATAGCACCTAATTAATTCTCGCCTGCATCTTCTAAAAGGGGATGTGGTTATAGCCTGTAATTAGTGACAAGATGTCATTAGTAGTTCTGGGAATTCTTTGAAGCTATGGCTTACTCCAAATGAAATCAAACAGCCTGAATTTTTTTTTAATCCCTGGGTCAATATGGCCTTGAGAAGAGAAATCTTCTGCCCATATGGAATCAGAAACTCCTCCAGACCATTTCAAAGCACTAATGAAAGGAGCTTGACACCGGGGGGAGGGGGGGGGAGAAATATACAAATAAAACAGGTGCAACCACAATGATACAAATAGGTTTAATGACCTCACTTTATCTAGATTAGCAAATACAACATTAAATACCACCAATTGTATGGCTAACACCACAAGACAAATAGAATAAAACTCATATTTCAATTAACTGCATGATAAAATTCAATTGTTATCTAACATTTATTTAGTCTATAATTTCTTCACACATATCACTATTCCATATCTTGCACACATTTCTCCCTGTTCTATGAAGTATCATCACCCAAACACATGGCAAGGCACATCCAAACACATTTCTTTTCACCCATATATGGAAAGCAAGCAAAAAAAAAATCTCTAGTTTCAATGTGTTACCATCCTGGAGAACTGTATTGAAGCCAAGATCATAGTATCCTCAAAAGGTAACACATCATTCGGCAGAACATTATGTTTAAATCTTCTCTTCAACTTAAACAAAAACTCTTCTGATTTTCAATCTTCAAATGGCATAAACACACACATCCAACTCTTCTTCTGCTCTTTAATAAATCAAGATGTGCACCGGAGATTCAATAGTTTGAAAAACAATTGTACTTGGATTGAAAGTACATCGCCAAATGTGGCTTAAATTTCCAAATGTCATCACTTCATCAATAGTACACTAATAGAGACATTAAACTACAGCCAGTAGTAAAACATAAAAATCTGTAGACGCCATGGTTGAAGTAGAAAACACGCACTCCTGGAGGAACTCAACAGGTCAAATAGTGTCCTTTATATATAGCAAACTGACATCTCAAGGTAATATCAACAGCCAACTTCATGATACTTTCTGCCGATTAGACCTTCAATAATTTTAATGGTCCACTAAATCCAATCGCATTATGTCCTTTATAACAACTTACAGATGTCAAACACTTCACAACTCTCTATACTGCTAATTATGTTCTAATTATTATTACTCATCCTTACAAGGTACCAAGAGGGGCAGAGCCCAAATAAGTAATTGTTTTCTCTTCACTTCATCCTACATCAGATAACTTCTTCTCCAAGCTACTTGGACTTCCAGTGAATGATTTTAATTTTGCCTGCCTGATAGGGTTGGAGGAAGCAGGTGGTTAATGAGGCAGGGGGCCTCATTAATCATGAAACTGTCAATGTCTTTTAACAAAATGAAGGACCCTTACATAATTATAACAGAGCATCACCTCAGCATGTTGGGGCTGTATGTAAAAACAGCTGTGGGGTTGAGCAATGCCGAAAAATATTTCCAGATCCTGTCAGTTTTAAGACCTGAACGATGCTCCCGTGCTGGGATTTGAATGTCTCTTTCCCAGCAGTAATACCCGCTGGAAATCTGTACCATTAATGCTATGCTGGGGAGTTGTCCCTTCATTTAAGGTTATCTGCCACTGACAATTCTGCTCACATCCACAGGACAGTTAATGACTCCTTTTTTTAAAATTTTTTTTTTAATTTTTCACACCATAAATCACATTAGCCATGATATACACTTTTTCACACATATACAGTGACTTTTTCTACCCCCCCCCTCCCTCCTCCCAAGCCACCCCCCACCCCCCCCTCTCATCCATTTTAGGAATACAATCTAGGTTGCATTATGCCAGTCAGACAATGTTGTCATTCAACAAAAATACACCAGAAATTCTACTGAGTCCATTCTTTTCTTTCCTTCTCCTTCCATCAACTTAGGTAATGTTTGTTCCCGGTGGGTTTACAGTTAATGACTCCTGATAGCTTTAGGCATAGGTTTCAAATGAGAAATTGATACTAGACTTGTGAGTGAAGGTTATGTGAACTAATTCACATACCCTCAAATGCATCCAATTAAAGGTAAAAATAAATATAAATAGGTCAAAATCCCCTAAAAAACTTGAAGCACAATTAAATGGGGGTGGGGGCGGGTGGGTGGGGTGGGGGCGGGTGGGAGGGGTGGGGGTGGGGGTGGGGTGGCAGACAAAATTTATAGATGTTCAAAAGTTCTTTACAGCACAGATGCAAAAAAAAATCAGGTCACTACATTACTATTGAATGAGTAGTGGCAGATCAGTGACTGGTACATCTGAGCTGGTTCTTGCAGTAGTGACAATTCTAAAATTACCCCTTCAGTCGATGTAGTTTAAAAATTGTGATGTGACAAATTGGCAGGCATTTTTTTTTTACACACCATTGTGCTTCTGTTATAGAATTCAACACCTGGACAAATTTCTGTAAATTTTTACCATGAAAGCCTCTGTAAAAGCAATATCCTGTCTAAACATATGTATGATAATGCAATGGTGTGAAAATCTTCAAAGTCTTTGGGTTAATCTCACCATTTAAATCCCTGTACAGTTGTATTTTTTAAATATCCAAATTCGGACAAGTTCAAAAAACTGCAAGAACAGATAAGTTGCAAAAAATGGATTAGTGGCAGATGGTAAGAGCTAAACCACATCACAGGCATCACACTCGTTGAGGTTGAAAGGCATGCTTAAATTTGATTTATTATGGTTTAAAACTAGCATCTGAACTAATTCTCCAAAAGTTGCACCCTCTTCAAAACAAATAATGAGAGAGAAGTTGGAAGCTAGCAAGGTTTTAGTACAGACTGTTTGGAGAAGGAGAAATATGGAATCCCCCCTAATAACAGGTTGTAATCACAGACAAGACACCTAATATACTTAATAATGTACCAATAAAGATAAAGACTCTTACTAAGCAGGGATAGGGAGACACTTTAAGAGAGTCACCCCAAAGGTGAACAGCATCAAC
This sequence comes from Narcine bancroftii, assembly GCF_036971445.1. Classification (NCBI taxonomy): domain Eukaryota; kingdom Metazoa; phylum Chordata; class Chondrichthyes; order Torpediniformes; family Narcinidae; genus Narcine; species Narcine bancroftii. The sequence goes on from NC_091475.1 coordinate 138,306,789, forward strand.
CAGTTCTTCATCCTGGGTGACATCATTTTATTCAAATACCTGCTACTAGCAAAGCATGACCAAAGCACTCTTCGGCTGAATATTTGCTCCCTCTTCACCAATGGTAAATATGTTACTTCAGATAACATTTACATTTACAATTTAAATTTTTAATGTAATTTTTAAATGTATTCTTATTTATCTATTTATTTATTTATCTATTTATTTATTTGTTATTTTCCTCTTTTTTTTGTTGACGGCTTGGGTTTGCTAGATGCATGAATTCAGGGGTTTTACTATAGTTTGCTTTTCACTGTCTTCCAATGTTTGCAAATATTTCCAAACCACATGTTTAATTCAGCCCACTTATAAAATGGATTGTTTGAATATGTATGAGGATATGTACTAAAACTGATGGGAGCAGAAAATATATACATCCTCAGTGATGATTTCATTCTTTTTAGAATATTTTTATTGACTTTAATAGAAAAATAAAATTTATACATGATGTTATAATTAATAATATAAATCAAATTATATCATACACATATCACATAAAAATTATAAATCAAAAGTGTGACCTTATTATTTACTTTATCTATCCCATTCAAAACATCAAATTCTATGATTATATTGAGTTAACAGTTAATCCATTCCTCATAATATAGCCAAAATTAATGTTGAATAGAAAATAGATAGGATACAATTTGGGATCCCATAGCATATATATATATATATATATATATATAAAATATACATATATATAAAAAAATATATATATAAAATATAAATAATATAATATAATATATATATAGGGATTTTATATTTCTCAGGTATTTTCATCTTATTCTATATCAATATCAATATCAATGATCGACAGTTAAACCCATCTTTAACTAGTTTATCTCGACAAATAAAAGAAAAAATATAAAGTGCTAATAGTCCAACCCTACCTCTAAACAAGGTAAACGTGTATAAATTATATAGATATCAATCAAATATTGACTTTCAGAGACCAGACAGGGAGTTTCCGGAGCACCTTAGATCTTCACGTTGTGATACTAATCCATGAATTAGCCCCACATCCTATCAAATTCAAACTTTACATTTTTATAACTTTAGTGATAATTTCTGAAAATGGATTAATGTTTGCTCATCTTGTGCTCACCCAACCAAATGAGTTTGTGAGTTGGAAAATAGACTTTGAAATGAAATTCAAACAAGCAGCTGAAAATAGATGTTGATGGGACAGAAGCATCTTGCAGATATTTCCTTGTGGATGTCTCTTTTGTATGTTATTTTTACTTGAAACTAAAAATATCAGATACACAAAGCACAACAACTAACCCACAATTTAATTGATAGCAAAAATCGAATCTTATTGTCAGAAGGAGGTAAATAAATGAATACTTCTCAGCTCTGAGGAGACGCTTTAAAATGTATTTTATTCTTAAGGCAACAATATATTTTTTTGTTTGATGTACTTCAAAACATAACCTCTCTTTCATTGACATCATTATTCTCAACAGATTAATCTAGAATGCTTGCTTTAAAAAAAAATCAAAGCAAATTGTTTTCATACCTATTCTGGAAGAGAAAAAAAAATATTGTAATTTTCAATTCATCTATAATCCCTGGTCAAGTAATTCCATCATATTGTTAGACAATTGTTACAGCATGGTAACAACTGTCATATTGTTACAGCATGGTAACAGGCCAGTTTGGCCCAGAGTCCGTGCTGCCCAATTAAACTTCACCCCTGATATATTTCAAATGATGGGAGGAAACAGGAGTCCTGGGGAAAATTCATGTAGACACCGGGAGAACATACAAATTCCTTACAGAGAGTGCGTGTTACGAACCCCAGTCCCAATCGCTGATGCTGCAAAGGCGTTGGAGGAAACCAGAGTACGTCAATGGAATCAGTGTGCTATGATGTGATATGTTAGTGATCTTTCTTAAACAAAAAAAAAATGTTAAAACCCATTGGCTATTCGTTGCTTCATTAGCAAATTTCACAAAATTGCTTAGGCTTCCTCTGTGCCACCTCATGATTCCTGAAACCTGGGATTAATCCAAATATCCAGACTGTTTGTGTGGAGTTTTCACATTCTTTCAGCAAGCACATTGATTTCATTGGCATAATCTGACTTCCACTAACATTGCAAGGGCAGGCAGGTAGTTAGTTAACTGGCCACTGCAAATTTCCCCCAGGCTTGGGGCTGTGTCCACTTGAAACTGGATTTGTGGGAATGCGAGAAGAGTTACATGGAAATAATGTAACTGGATTATTGCTGGTTGGCCATGTTTCTTGGGCTGAGTGGCTGGTTTCTGTACTGTACTTACTATATGCCTCTGTGCTTGGAGATATGTTGATGTGTGCAATGTCTTCTAACGTCATGTCACACGGTTCAGAGATGACATTTCCAGTGAGACCAAACAGTGGACTACTCATGAAAATATGGATTGATATCTGTATAAAGGATGAGACTGAGATGATCCATCTTGCTATCTTTCCAAATGTTATGATGCTGCAAAACTTTATTACTATGGATTGTGCAAAGAATGCAGAGATATTTTGGGGTAGGGGGATAATAACAGGCAATGTGAATAGGTAAAGACACAGCAGATGAAATATAATGAGGAAAATGGGAAATCATTCACTTGATAGTAGGAGGGAGTATTTCTAAGATAGTTAAATAGTGAACAGTGTTTGTATTCAGAGCATCCTTAGTGTCCTTAAATATGAAACACTGAACATTGTTGTGAAGGGGTAACAAGGAAATTAGAAAACAAATTGCTGTTATTTATTGGAAGATGATTTGAGTACTAAACTCAGGATGTTTTCCCCCCAATTCTGCAGTGTGCAGGTCTTGTTTCTCTACCCAAGAAAGGATATCTGGATGGTAGGAGTGCATTGAAGCCTCACTAGTTAATTGCTTGTCACATGAGAAGAAATTATACAAACTAGACCTCTCTACATTGAGACATATAATATTCCCCAGGGTTCAGTAAGGTAAATATAATGTTGATGTTCTCCTTGGATGATATGAATTTGATATTTTCCCCTCCTTGGAGGGCTGAGGAAGTTTAGTTGTTATATATTTTCAAGACCAAAATTTGTCATTATTTTGCATAAGAAGGGAATACAAGACATGGGTTGAGATAAAAGATCAAATGCGATTGCACTGAATCACAAAAGCAGGCAGATGGCTATACTTACTCCAATGTTATTAATTTCTTTGTATGGCTCCAATCAGATGTGAGTTCAACTTTGTCAATGTTTAAAGTGCATATGGCTAGTCAAAACTCAGGTCAAAGAATGGAAATCTTCTTGGAATACAGACATTTAATTGCACATTTTTGATAAAATGTTATCCATCATCTCAGTATCCCAAAGGCCTTCATCATTGCATTTGTTTTAAACTCAAACCTAACACTCAACCCTTTGCACTTTCCCACAATCTTGCTACCATCGGGGGGGGGGGGAGTGGGGGGCAGGTGTGCTAAGATGGTGTAGAGTGAAGACGTGCAGATCCCTGTTAGACTTATAAATACCCGATTTTAAAAATTGTAAAAGTGGTTAAAAATAGTATTTACAGACTTTGGAATAGTGGAGGATTGAAATGTCTACAAACATGAAGAAATCAAAAACTCAGTTACAAAAGACATTACCTTATGAAAGTCTTGAAGAATTGAGGCCCTCCCACCAAGTTGAAGCCACAGAGTCATCAACTGGAGTTCCCAAGCCTCAAAGGATCCCTGCTCAGCTGAGTATTACACCAGCACTGATCGCGCATCTGCAAGATGGCACTGGTTCTGTGATGAGCTCGACCGGTGGATTGGCCGAGTGGGGACACGTGCGTAAGCCCACAGTAATGCCTGGTGGTCTAGGGATGCCCAGTGTAGTGTCGGAGGATGCATCTGCATGGTCGGTGACTCTTTAAGGCATGCGTGGTGTGTCGTGAGTTCAGGAATTATTAGAGAAGGTGTGGGCTGTGGAAGAACCCAAAAGATGGTGGGCTGAGGAGGTCGGCACTCTGTCGATGGGTATACAGATCCGCAGCCGCACTGGAAGAGGAATTATTGTGTCAGAAGAGTGCTATTGGAACCAACACAGGAAGCAGATATGGGGACTGGGACCAGAGAAGGTAGGCCTCAAGGGGAAGTGATGAAACATGGACTGGATTCTGTGTTTACAATATTGGAAGGGATTGCTCATCAAATGGAAAACATGTCAATGCAGAGGTCTACTCAGATAAATCAAGGATTCATAGAAGTGAAAATTAAAATGAACAATATGTGTGAAAAGATGACTTCTATGAAGAAAGATATAACTGTAGTTAAAAGTGATGTTAGTAGATGTATAAAAACAGTAGTAGACACTGTACAGGATAATTAAAAAAAATGAAGAAGCTTTTTTTGAATATAAGAACCAAGTGAATCATAATAGAGAAAAAATGGAAAAAGTGGAGGATTCTTTCGTAGATTGGGGATTCAGAAGAAGGAATTATTGAAGAAGATTGACTAATTAGAGAATCAAGGTCAAATAAATAATATAAAAATAGTAGGTCTTCCAGAAGATATGGAAGGTTCAGATCTGGCAAAGTCTTCTTGATATTGAGGACCTGGAACAATCATTGGGACTGGAATCTTTGGGTTGAATGTACTTGATTAAGTACTTTGTGAAAGTCTGACTGGTGTGTGAATGACACTGAGACCTTATAGTCATCTGCCACTAGTGGGTTTTACCACACCCAGATTTTTAGGGAGTTACTACTTTCTAGTAGTTTGTTTGTGGGTAGTATATTTTTTTTATATTTTTTTGACTTTTTGGAATTTTTATATAGGGGAGAGGGTTTAGAATATTTAGGGAATTAGAAAGGGGAGCAATATTTTATAGTAGTGTGAAGTATATTATTAAATTAACAAAATGTCTAATTTGAATTTTGTAACTTTTAATGTCCAGGGATTGAATAATCCAATTAAGCATAAACGAGTATTGGCATACATAAAGAAAATTAAAGTCGATATTGCTTTTTTGCAAGAAACACATTTGACTGAAAAAGAACATTTGAAATTGAAGAGAGAGTGGGTTGGCCATGTGTTTTCTTCTTTTAATTCTAAGGCAAGAGGTGTAGTGATTTTAATTCATAAGGAATTACCATTTGAATTGGAATCATTTGAAGGAAATGCTGGGAGGGTTCTGATGGTGAATTGTAAAATTTTTGCTGAATCATGTACCTTGTTAAATATTTACGCACCTAATGTAGATGATGAACGATTCATGTCAGAGGCTTTTTTATTGTTAAATCAGGCTAATGAAAATATTTTGATTGGGGGAGACTTTAACTGTGTTTTAGATCCTTTATTGGATAGATCTCTGAAAAGTATAAGGAAATCAAAGACAACAATATAAAGAGGAGCTCCGATTAAAGATTTAAATTTGGTTGATATTTGGAGGAGAGTAAATCCGACAGAGAAAGACTTTTCTTTTCATTCATCTAGATATGATTCATTTTCTAGAATAGATTTTTTTTATATCGGCACATTTGCAAGGTAGAGGACTGAATATAAAAATTGGGTTATATGGGATCATTCTATGTTGTTTTTTTTCCCGTGCAAGTCAAGAAGTTGTGCAATTGTCTTATAGATGGAGGTTTAACACAATGTTACTGAGGAAACCAGAGTTTATTACTTTTGTTAAGGAACCGCTTGCTTTATTCTTGGCTGAGAGTATTAATTCAGTAATTAGTAATTTTGTATTGTGGGACGCTTTGAAAGCATATTTGCGTGGGCAAATTATTAGTTACACTACAAAAGTTAATAAACAATATGTGGCAGAAAGTTTAACATTGGAGAAATAAATTACTGAGTTGGAAAAGGAATTTCAGAAAGATGTTACAGAAGATAAAAAAAAGCTGCTTTAATGAAGTTGAAATTCCGTTATAATACATTACAAACTTACCAGTATGAGCAGTTAATTTGCCGATCTAAGCAACATTATTATGAACTGGGTGAAAAAGCTCATAAGGCAATTTAAAATGGAACAGACATCACAAATTATTAATGCTGTTAAAAATAATTCAACAGTTACCTATAAACCTCAGGAAATTAATGATCAGTTTTATTCATTTTATCAAAAATTATATACTTCTGAGAGAAAGCAGGACATTAGTTCTATTGAATCTTATTTATCAAAATTAAAATTGCCTGTTTTAGGCGAGGAGGAGGTTAAGGAATTGAAAGCTCCATTTACAGATTTTGAGATTAAAGAAGCTATACAGGAGATGCCAAATGGAAAGTCACCAAGGGATGATGGATTTTCAGCTGAATTTTATAAAGTATTTTATGAAGATTTATTTTCTGTATTTGGAGATGCATTGCAGCAAATAACTGAGTATCAGTTGTTACTGGAATTTTGTTCAAGTGCTATAATTTCTGTGATTCCAAAGAAAGACAGGGATCCATTGAAAGTATCTTCGTATAGACCTATTTCTTTATTAAATGTAAATTATAAAATTATAGTATAAGTGTTAGCGAATAGACTTGCTAAATATTTACCTCAGTTGATACATATTGATCAAACAAGTTTTATTAAGAATAGAAATGCATCTGACAATATTCTTAGATTGATAACACTGGTCAATGCATCGAGACAGCAACCCAACCACTGCACTGGATGCAGAAAAAGCTTTTGATAGGGATGAATGGAATTTTTTTATTTAAGGTGGTAGTGAAGTTTAATTTTTGCCCTTATTTTATTGGTTGGGTTAAGGCTTTATATAAAAATCCAATTTCTAGGGTGTTGACAAATGATCAAACTTCTTTACCATTTAAATGAATGTAATTGACTCAGCGAGGTTGTCCATTATCACCAGCCTTGTTCGCATTGGCTATTGAACCGTTAGCTCAGACAATATGACAGAATGATAAGATTAAAGGGATGAGAATTGCGGATGATGAATATGATTAATTTATTTGCGGATGATGTGTTGGTGTATTTGACAGACATGGAAAAATCTTTGAAATATTTACAAGATTGTTTGTTTAAATTTGAGGAGTTATCTGGATATAAGGTAAACTGGGATAAGAGTGAAATTCTGCCAGTTAGGGAAGGAGATTATTCAGAATATAAAAATATTATAAAATTAAAATGGTCAGATAGAATTAAATATCCAGGAGTAATAGTAAATGCAGATTATCAGTCTTTATATAAATTAAATTATGTTCCTTTATTAAAATGGATTTAATTAAATGGAAAGATCTTGCATTAACGTTGATTGGTTGAGTAAATTGTATTAAAATGAATATTTTTCCTCAGATCCAATATCAATTTCAGTCAATACCATGTCTACTTTCAAAGGGTTTATGTCAGGATTTGAAAAGAGTGATGCGGTGCAGGAATTTTTATGGAAGGGAAAATTAGCACAAGTAGCTTTCCATAAACTTACATGGAAATATGCATTAGGTGGACTTCAGTTACCTCATTTTCAAAATTATTATGAAGCTGCTCAGTTGAAAGTTGTCAGTAGATTGATGAATATTGACCAGCCCCTGAGTTGGGGGAAGGTGGAAATGGTTTGTATTTCTGAAGTTGATGTATACCAGTTTATATTTAAGTGGAATATTAACTTATTGTGGGAATGTAATATGCCAGTACTAAAACATTTGTTAAAGATGTGGGTTAAAAGAAATATGGTTTTAGGATCAAAGGGTAAATTATCAATTCAAACCACGTTATATCATAATCAGCTTATTCCTTTTTCAATGTTCAATAATCATTTCAAGAGGTGGAATTCTCAGGGTATAACGATAGTTCAGGACTGTTTTGAAGAAGGTCAGTTTCTTTCTTTTAATAAATTGAGGGAGAAATTTGATATATCTCTAAATTCTTTATTTGTGTATTATCAACTCAGAGCTTTGATAAAAGACAATTATGGTAAAGAGATGAATTTACCTAAGGACGAAATTTGAATATTTGATTTCCTCTATACCAAAGAAAGGTTCTATTTCGGATATGTATCAATTGTTACAAGAAAGTATGGATACACCAGAATGGGAGAAACCTAGAACTAAATGGGAAAGTGATTTAACTTATGTTATCCCTCAAGAGAATTGGGAAGTTATGTGTCATGAAAGTGTAACTAAATTGACAAATATAAGATATGGAATGGTTAATTATAATTTTTTACATCAGTTTTATTTGACTCCAGAGAAACTGAAAAATTAGGGGTTTAGTAATTTGGACTCTTGTTTTAGATGTGGATTATGTACTGGAACCTTTTTACATGCCATCTGGTCTTGTGTTAAAGTACAACCATTTTGGGAAGGAATCAGGTTAGTTTTGGAAAAAAAAATATTTTAAATTAAATTACCATTAGGGATTGGGGTTGGATAAATTTCAAATTGCATTTGTACACTTAGTGTTGTCTGTAGCACAAAAATGTGTAGCTAGCACTTGGAAAGATAATGTGGAGATTAATATAGTATGTTGGCATAATGAATTGAGAGCTTGTATTATTATGGATAAAATTGCATGTAATTTGCATGATAATTATTCATTTTTTGTGAAAATATTGTCTTCCTATTTGGAATATATAAATTTGGAAATACTTTGAAATATTGTATATATTCTGTTCTATTTTTATAGTTTGGCTCCCCTTAAGGGGGCTGGCTGAAGGGGTGGGAGGGTGGGGAGGGTTTATTTATAAATATATAAAACATATTTTAAATATATATATATATATATATATATATATATAAATTGCTTGATTGTAAGCTGTTCAAATATCTTTTAAATAAAGTTAAAAAAAATATATCTTACTACCAACTTTCTTCTCTCCAATGGTCATTAGAAGAGAAAATGGCAAAAGGAAATAATATATTAGACTTGCATTGGCCCGCCACAGAGTGTTTCCCATGACAGAATAATTTTGATGCCAATATTCTTTCTTTTTTTTTGGTTGCCATTTTCACTTCCTTTTTTGGGTTTGCATAGGTTATCATCAATATCTTACTGAAGTAGCTGATGAAGATTTTCCGTACATTGCAGTACAGTTTGATCTTTAATTCATTTTCACACATGCATTGAGCTTGCAGCAATATTGAATATAGATTAGAGTTGATAGGTAATTGGATTTTCCTCTTACTGTCACGTTGAATTGAGACTAACTATAACACATTTGACAATGCTCTGTCTCAATCAGCAATCTCAACATTACACCAGAGGTTGACCTAGAGACCTTTTGAGTTTATTCTGCTCAGGTATGCACAAGATAAACTCTGAGTAATGAACAAGCATTGCTTTTTTTTAATCATTGTTCTCTGGTGTTTTATCTAAAAAAGCATTGAAAGTAATATTCAACTGTAACATCCATGAACTTAAAATCAGTGATTTTTGTCCAATTGACAGTGCTACCTGAGTTCTGTGGACTGGTAATCAGACTTAATTTAAAAAAAAATACCTGAAAGCCTCCTTGATTTCGAATAGAATAGGGAGAATAAACTTGGGAAAGTTGGTGTGGGATTGAATTGTACAATGTGACATGTGAACTTCCAGCACTCCAAGTAGGAATCAGGATGCACTGAGCACATCTGTCAAGAAGCCATCTTGTACATTCAGCTCATAACTGCTGGCAGAGCAAGCAGATAGTGCTGTCAATCATGAGCAACATTGTCTATCATCTCTGAACCTCACACTCCAGCACATACTGTCCTAACTAATAGGGCAGAGAGAACAAAACTGAAGGAAGTCACAACCAGTGCTCATTGGGCTAAATGTAAGCTGTCAATGTGAATGTATGGGCAACAGACAGATTGAAAATTAAGACAACATGAGCCTCCTTGTATACAACAACTACACCCTCATTATTTATCACTGTTGGTTGTGGATTTAATTGTAAATTCAAGAAGTGAAACATTTGGATTCTACAATAGTGGAACAGTTCTTTTGTGGGGCTGCTAATATTGCTGGAATGCAGTCAATTACTCCATGGATAAAAGCCATCTTGGAAAAATCCACGGATCTGTGTTGACTTCACTTTCATTAAAAATCTTCCGTGACATCTCTGTGGCAGGCTGCGCCAAAGGAAAACACAAGCACAATACTGTTTGGGCAACAAAGCTCTATTCCACTCACATAAATATCTAGTTGGCTGCTGGCTGTGCTTACAGTGATCCCGGGAGAGAGAGAGAGAGAGAGAGAGCACATGGTCAGGACCTCAGCTTTATACCATGGGCCCTTTGGGCCCACCTGGTGGTCGGATGTCATTAGGCCGGATGCTGTGTCTCTAGGCCATCTATGCATGTCTCTATGCCACCTGTTGGCCAAGTGATGTACCGAGCGTATCATCACAATCCCAATTGCAAATGCTGACATCTAACTGATGAATGAAGTTGACTCAATATCAATGCTACAGGTAAAGTAGGTCATGTTTGGCTACATGATTGAAGCTCTGCCTGGAACAAATGAGAGATTACTGTGTCCACTTGCATAGAAAATCTCCATCCCTGAACACAATGGGTTGGGGCATGCTTAATTTTCCCAACATACATTCCAGAACATAGAAGGTTAAAGCACAGTACAGGCCCTTTGACTCTTGAAGTTCATCCTGCCTTGTGGTGCCAGCAATCAGACCTAAGTTTTGTTGCTCTGCAGTCCTTTTTACTTTAGATGATGGAACTATAGATCTCTATGGCCCATCTAGTTTGTGCTGAACTATTACTAGACCTAGTTCCATTGACCTGCATCCAGACAATATCCTTCCATATCCCGTCGATCGATGTACCTGCCAAAATGTCTCTTTAATATTGAAATCAAGCTCATATTCGTCACTTCAGCTGGCAGCTCATTCCATGTTCTCATCACTTTCTGCATGAAGAGGTTAGAAAGGAAATTTGTAAAGGTTCCATTATTGTCACATAATATACATTTAGAATGTAGCATACATAAAATTCTTTCTCTACCATAAGGAAGACAGAGAGTCACCATTTTGTCCTGCGCCCCTCACAGAAATGAGGCCCGAGCGAGGAATGAATGAACTCATGACCCCTGGATTACAAGACCAGTGCTATAACTACTGAGCACAAGGCACCAGTGTAATGTATTTCTTTGGAAGACAAAATTATACAACCATCATTGTCTTCTAGGTTTTCTTCCTTTTCGACCCCTTTGCTCCCTTGGCAAGGAAACATCAAAGCTACATTGACTCCATTACCAACATCTTCCCTTTAAACAATTCTCCTATCACTCTTAACCCATGTTCTCTACTCCTTGTCTTACCTAGTCTCAGTGGAAAAAGCCTGCTTGCATTTTCTCTCTTTATACCCTTGAGGCCTGACTGTCCTATGAAGCAAAGAAGCATCCTGAAGGCCAATTTCCACGCTGCCTCACAGTTTTTTTGACAACTCCCAGTTGTCAAAGGCCTTGGATCTGCTTTGAAATGATTAAACACAATGGAAGTACTGAAATAAAAAAAATAAATATGATTAAATTTCATAAAATAATAACGCTATCAGAAATGTATAAAACAAAAAGATAAAACAAAGACCAAGCTACTTAGCTGCATTCACCAAGATCCATGGTTCTACTCTAATGCTTATTTCAACAACTGGGAAGGTTAGGGACCTTTTTTTAAATTCAATCCCTTAACTCTATATACCCTGCTGCAAAGTGGAGAAGGAAGTCAGTTGCACTGATATTGATGTTGGACGTGGACATTCAGCCATACATATTATGTAAGGTACTGCCCATGCTTCTCTTTGAAATGGTGTTCTTCTAAGACATGGAGGGTCTAGAGATATAGACCTTAACCTCTGCTTTGTATCTCCTCCTCCCGCTTCATAACCCCTTCATTTCCTCCCCTCCCCCCCCCCCCCCTCTGCTGTATGGCATTATTGTGGAGAATAAACAGTCAATGCAAAATTCCCTTTACTCAATCCCAGCACACAACAATTCCCACATGCCTTTTAAACACTTTGATTACAATTATGATGTATGACACATTACAAGTGAGTCTGTAGAAAGGAATCATTTTGGAGAAAAATCTAAAGGATCAGATTTATATATCAGGAAGAGGCGGAATGGCTTTCTGAGTGGGAAATCTCATTTAAATATTTTGAATGTTTTTTTGTGAGGAGGTAACTGAGAAGACTCATGAAGGCCAGGTAGTGGATGTTGTCCTTGTGGCAAATGGGATACAAGGTGAATGAGCTAATTGGATCTAAAATAGACTAGATCACAGGAGGCAGAAGGTGATGGTGCAAGGATGCTTTCCTGATTGGAAGACTGTGACATGTGGAGAGCTGCATGGAGCAATGCTAGTACCTGAGGTGTTTATGATGCATACAAGCTGGATGAGATTGTAGTGGGCAAGAGAGCTCAGTTTTGAGATGTCATGAAATTGGGAATGTAGGTAGCAGAGCCAGAAAGATAGAGATCAGATAGAGGACAAATGAACATATGCAAGTGGAGGGGTGATGTGTTTTGTTGTCAAATGGTAGTCAGACATATACAGCAAATGGTGGGATGTAAGGAATGTTGATGAGCAGAGGGGCCTTGAGCTTTATGTCCATAGTTTCCTGAGAGTTATGACTGTGGTGGTCTATTATTACCCACCACCTGGTAACCTTGTATATATAAACCAGTTGGTGCTCATTCTCCTTCATTCTGGCCTAGGCTAGCACAGAGGCAAGGCCTAGCTGTATATATCAGCCTATTGAAACTTGCGTTTTACTTGCACTCTGTCTTGTGTGGTTGATGCTAGTCGCCATCAATTTAATAGGCTAATATATATCCAGAATGAATTTTGCTTCTGCCCTCACCCATGCTCCCGACTCTGCCGAGGCCCAGCTCAGGGACATAGAAACATGGATGGATCCCGCGCATGTGCTGCCGAGTATGGACCGGACAGAACGGACAGAGAGCTGCAGGATTGAAATCGCAGGAGAGAGAGGGACTTACCCAGTGGTCATAGTGGACTATGAGGACAGAAGTATCGCGGAGCAGGTAAAGAGAGGCCAAGAGCCCCGCCTGTTAGCTAATTCACCGGGACCGGGACTGGCCATGCAACCCATCGGTTCCTGATTGATAATCAAGGATTGCGTCAAGTGCATGCACTAAGTCGCAAGTCGCCCTCCCGATCACGATTTATCATCAAGACTGCGGGGACAGATTACTACCCCCGAGACACCCCCAACTATCCCCGATTCCCCAGAGGGGGCTCACGTTTCTGCAGAATCAGGCCCGCTACAACCTCCCCCAGCTACAGAATCAGAGGCTCAGGTTTAGCCAAGTGCTGAGGCCCGACAGGCTGGAGATGGATCCCAGAACCCCTGGGGAAAGCACGCACTTCAGCCGATGGCAGAGATGTTTTTTTAAATTACGTGGGATTTGAATGAGCATCAGAAGAGGAGATGCTAATGCTACTGTTAGCTCAGCTGGGGGTTTGCCCGTACTCACTTATACAAGATGCTAAATCGTACCAAGAGGTGATGAACACCCTACAGAGGCACTATAACAGAGGGTACAGTGAGCTACACTCTAGGCAGGCTTATGACCAGGTCGCAGCAAGCAGAGCAGTCTTTGAGAGATTTTACACTGGCGCTGAAAGACATAGCAAAGGCCTGCACTTTTAAAGCAGTATGAGCCCAAGAGAATGCAGATGATCTTGTAAGGGACAGGATCGTGGCTGGTGTCAGATCTACAGAAATCAGACAATGGCTGCTGGAAAAGTGGATGGTTAAGCTGGAAGAGGCAGAGACTATTGCAGAGGATATGGAGGACTCCAGGAGAGAACTAGAAGAGTACTCACTGCTGGACTCAGTAGCCCCTCACAGGGAGAGGAATATGAGTGATCAAGGGCAGCATATAGCAGCTGCAGCCCCACTGGAGCGCACTAAGTGCCCTTTGCGTGGATAGCCCAAGCACGCCAGAGCTCATTGCCCGGCTAGGGAAAAGGACTGGACAAAGTGTGGAAAGAGAGGACATAATGCGAAAGTCTGTAGAAGCCTCAAGGCTCCCATCAAAGCCCTTTCTCATGCAAATGAGAGGCAGGAAAGCTCTTCCTCTTCCCCCTCAGGCAGTTGGCCATCTTGGGAAAAGGATGCGGGACAGAGGACATCACTATTGGGGGAGGCCTAAATTTTTTTTAGTGGGGTGAATGTGGTGGTATGTTAGTACACCACTAGATCACCAGGAGCCACCAGCTGGTGATCTTGTATAAAATGGTTGCTGCTCATTCGCCTTCATTCTGGCCTAGTCTTGCACAGAGGCAAAGCCCAGCTGTACATGTTAGCCTATTAAAACTAGCATTCTACTTGCACTCTGTGTCGTGTGGTTGATGCTAGTCGCCATCAAGGACATCTGCAGAAAGGGTGGTGAAGAAGGCGTATGGCATGCTTACTGAGATAGGTTGCAACATTAAATATTAGAATTGGGATGTAATGTTGCAACTTTGTAAAATATCTTTTTGTCAGTACTTGGGATATTATGTACAATTCAGGTTTCCGTATTGAAGGAAGGAGAAGAGAATGAGTTTATTTCCATATGATTAATTAAAATATATATATGCTCCAAAATTCTTACTTATTGGAGACAAGCTGGTATTCTTGTTTGAAAGAAACAATTCCAATAGTATACATTAAATTACCCAGAACCTAAAAAGAGTAATATAAGAGATAAATATATAAATATTCAGTCAGTTAGTGCATGAAATAAAAGGATGTTCCAGGGGTACAAACAGGTCTTTTGGAGGTGCTGGAATAGTTTATGATTAGTGTAGTAAGGGTAGGTTCAAGAAGCTTGAATTATTAAAAAAAAACTTTTTGAATTTGGTAGTGCTGAATTTCAAGCTTGTGTGCCTTACTCCTGAAGGTAGCAGCTGGAAGAGGTTGGTGTCAGGGTGATGGGGTCTTACTGTACAGGAAAGAGTATAGAAGAGATTCATCAGAACTTTGCCTGGATTGGAGGTCTTTAGTAATGGGGAGTCATTGGATGGTTGTTGTACTAGGAACACCAGAAGCTGACAGGTAACGCGATGGAAATATATAAAATCACGAGGAATATTGCACTGATAGATAGAATCTTTTTATCTTCCATGGTAAAGATATCAAAAACAAGAGTGCATAGATTTAACTAAGAGAAAGGAGTTTTGAAGGGAATTTTGTTTTGCACAGAGCGATTGAAGCTCTCAGAATTGGTGGTGGAATCAAATACAATCATCAAGGATATGGTAAATATTGCAGGTAAATAGAATCAATGTAGATGGACAAAACAGTCTGCGTGAACATGGTGAATGAAAGGCCTCTCGATACTGCACAACTCGATGACATTACAGATCAGCAGATGTTATCAAAACCAGTTGGTCGTAGTACATTTCTCAAATGTATTGTGCCTTTCATAACTGATTCATTCATATCTTCCTGTGGATGTCCACTCAGTCATTGAGTATTTTGTAAATAAAAGAGGCTCTTGCTATATTTCAGATTATTTTTCTGCTGCTTAGTGCATGGACTATTATTTGCATTGCTGTATTCTAATCAAATTAACATTACATAAGGTTTCCATCAAAACTGTCTACTGTGCAAATGTTCCAGTATTCAAAGGAACTGTGAAATTCAGCCTGACAGGTCACATCGTGTATTATAATTATACCTTTGCAATTCATGATGGAAATTACAAGCAGATTTCCAGTGCTGGTGCTGAGAAACATGGAGCTTTGTGATCCATTTGCAAGGACTATGAAGTATGGTATCAATTGTGTAACGGTTGAAGCAGCTAATCCAGTTCATTGTACGACTGCTAAAAAATGGACATATTCACCTTGAAAATTTGTGTTAGGTCATTAAACTTCTTCCTTCTTTTCAGAACTGCATACCTGGCATTAAATTCCCCTTCTCCCTCTCCTTTCTATTTCAGTGACTTGTGAATGTAATTTTGTTTTGAGATTTCCACCAAGTCATCATCAGGTGAAAAGGTTAGTGATTGTTTTCTCACATGTTTGGTTGAACCTCAATAATACACAGCACAAATTCACCATTCAAAAACTCATAGCTTTTCTTATAAGCACAATGGACATCCACTTTATGAAAAGTCCATTTTTTAAATAGAATATTAGGCATTCATAAAACTGCTCCCCTAAATGTGAAGTACAGCTGGTGAGCAGTGCAGACTACAGGCAACAATCATTCAAGTCAGCTGGAATTATATTTGTTGCTGCATTTGCTGTGCTACAGTCCCTTGGCTCCTTTGAGAAGTGAGCCAAATCACCCCAAATGATTCTGTTTGATTTCCACAGTAATGTACAATTACGTTAGTCATCAGAGACTTCTTGTTTGCTGATGACTGTGCACTCAATGCCAGAACAGAGCAGAAGATGCAGCGTGAAATGGACTGCTTCTCACAAGCCTGCGACAACTTCTGTCTCACTATCAGCATTAAAAAGACTGAAGTTATGTACCAGCCTGCCCCAGGAAAGCCATACCAGGAGCCACGCATTACGGTGAAGGGTCAGAACCTCCAAGCAGTCGACAACTTCATTTACCTGGGCAGCATACTCTCTCGCACAGTGAACATAGAGGCTAAGGTCAACAAGAAGATGGCCAAAGCCAGCGTCACCTTTGAGAGACTCCGTGAGAACGTCTGGGAGTGGAGAGGAATCAGGCTTACCACCAAGCTGAAGGTCTACTGTGCCGTGGTCCTTACCACTCTCCTTTATGCCAGCGAGACCTGGATTGTCTACAGCAGATACGCTAAACAGCTCAACCACTTTCACCTGAGCTCTCTCTGCAGATTCCTCCACATCATGTGGCAGGACAAAGTCCCCAACACAGAAATCCTGGAACGTGCTGGGCTCTGCAGCGTCTACACCCTCCTGCTAAAATCTCAAGCCAGGTGGGCTGCACGTGTGGTCAGAATGCCAGACAGCCAATTGCCTAAGAGGCTGCTGTATGGAGAACTGTATCAGGGCAAGCGCTGAGTCGCGTGGGATGCGGGGGGAGGGGGGGGGCAGAAGAAACATTACAAAGACTGCCTCAAACCGTCTTCAAAGGCCTGGGTGTCGACATCAATACTTGAGAGATGCTTACCCTCGACCATCCAGCTTGACGCAGCCAGGTCACCACAGGAGCCTGTGAAGTTGAAATCAGGTGCATCATCGAGATGCAACAAAAACGTGCTGTGCTCAAGTCCCAAGCAGCATCCACTGCCACGATAGCACCCACCCACTTGTGCCCCACATGTGGACGAGCCGTCAGGGCTCAGCAGTCACCTCCAGATCCACAGCCACCAATCTTCCATTTGTCTTTGAAGTCATGGTCATCTTTGACTATGAAGGACAAACAACATAGTATCTTCATAAAGAATGTTGCTTTGTAAAAGTAGAATGGGTGAGTGAAGTTATGATAAAACTTTTCACTTAATCAGATAAAATTTAACTCTGTGAAGTTTCACAGAATGGGGATACATAATGAAAAACATTGTAAACAAAATGATATATTTTAATTGATCGGTAGAAACAGAAATACCTGTATTGGGCAATATATCTTTGAAAATAGTTGGATAAGACTGAGAATATTGTTAAGAAATGCATATAGGATACCCAGGATTTCTGAATGTAAATACAGAAGCAAAAAAGGAATGTTAAGCATTTAAAATATCCTGGATGAGCCCTGTTCTGTGGAAAATTGCATCTGTCACATAACCCTACCGGCAAGTATTGAAGGTGTCATTGGAATGGTGTGCACTACACAGGTATCGGGGCTGTTGTATATTGTGGTAGCTTTGTAGATTGCATTTGAGCCATGCCCACATGTAGTCCTTAGACCTTATTGTAGTCCTTAGTTGCAATATATCTGTATAAAAGGGTTGCTAGTATCAGTGAAATTGTTGTATTTGATGTGGCTGGGTTGTATTGTGCTCGTTTGTGTGTAAACAGTTGTTGGTATCAGTAGTGTTGTGTCTGATGTGATTCATTATACAGTTTTGTGTGATTGAGAATACTAGTGTGTGTTATCCCTGATGTGATCCCCTTACATTTGGTTCAATAAAGATGATTCCTGAGTTCAGCCTGTGCCCAGACTCATTGCTTTATGAACTCCTTCAGCTTGTTTCTCCTCCCACACAACAACCCCCAGCTGCAATTCCATCCCCACTTATGGTCATGACACTTCAGTAAATATCTCAATGCTATCAAAGGTGCTGGTAAAATGGATGAGGTCTCAACGATGGAAGGAAAATGCTATTCATAAATCAGGTTAAGGGAGGATTTAGTAAACATGTTCAAAATTTCAGTGCTGCGATTGTGAATTTCAGGATAAATTGTTCCCAGTTGCAGCAGCTTGAAGTGGTACAATCACATACATGTGATTAATTTGTATATTATTTTGTGAAACTTTTAATACAGGAAAAAAAACTGTATTACCACTCCGTCAGTAAGTCACTGTTGATTAAAGTAAAAGGATATCAGAAAACTATGCGAGTAATGAAGTAACTCACCTAATCCAGGATGTTAAATCAAAACAATGAGATATTTAAGGCATCAGACCTTCATGGCAGAATCCAAGCATGAGATAGATTGAGAAATTGGGTCAGAGGGGATTGGTCACTTCCCTATACATCTTAGGTTGATCAAAGGTTCACAGCAGAACATCAGTCATTGGTCTCAAAATGTGTATGAGTATAGATATTTACTTACAACAGACAATCAAGTTGACAGGCAGCACACTTAGCATAGCAATTAGCACAACACATCTATAGCAACTCAAATCGAATTCGGTGCTGGCTGTAAAGAGTTTGTATGTTCTCCCTGTGACCTGTATGAGTTTCCTTTGGGTGTCCGGTTTCTACCCACCTTCCAAAAACGTATGGGGTTAAATGCACCGAGGTGTATGTACACATGGATATGTACACCTTGGTGGCACGGGCTCATGGGCCTGTTACCATGTTCTATCTACAAGTAAAATAAAAATACTACTCTTTGTCCTGAGAGAGAGTGAGTGTGTGCACTGCACCACGGAGGCAAATGAACTCTCCCTCTTCCTCCTCAATTTGGAAGTCCAATCACAATAAACTCATTATTCTTATCAAATGGGCAGTGGAAGCAGATTCACTGAGTCTGTATAAATGGTTTGTTGGAGTAAATCATGCACCCAAATTATGAGGGAAGTCAGAAATTTACTGACATATTGAGAAAAAGGACCTCTGTTAGTTTACACAGTCTTGAACTTGGTTGGAAATTAGTAGCAAAGACCAGGGTTGCTGGAATTCCTCCGTGTAATGCTCATTAATGGCCTATTCATTTTAAAGAGGTTCATGAGCCAAGGGGTAAAGAGGATGTAATTTTTCACAAAAAAATATAGTTTGCTTTATTTCATTTTTGTGTTAATTATGTGAATTAGGCATTTTTATATATCTTTTTTATTATAGTTTAAGAATTCTTGAATGATTTATTTCCATTTTTATTGCATTAATGTACTGGTGATTATCCCTCAGTTTTACAGCTGTCAAAGCTTCACTGTCTGTCCAACCTTGCAGGATATTTAAGGGTAGGTTTTCCTTGCTCTGAGCAGGAGACCTTGTCATTGATCAAACTTTGTGATTTGTAGCTTGCTCTGAGACCCATTGAAGTACGGTCTTGTGGGGATCACGATAGGAAGCAGTGTTAGCAAGTCTCTGCCCTTGAATAGCTTTCCAACGTGAATTGGTTTAAATGTTTGTGAAAGGAAATCAAAATGTACTGTTGTGAGAAGGTTCAGAGGAGCAAATTAACTAGATATTATTTTTCAATGTACTGATACATTATGTCATATTATTTTTCAATATATTGATTAACTATGTTAACATTGTGTACAGCGAAGAAGGCATTCAAAGCTTGCAAAGGGATCTGGACCAGCTGGAAAAATGGGCTGACAAATGACAGTTGGAATTTAATGCAGACAGGTGTGAGGTGAAGGAAAAACCAATGTAGGACATACATGGAAAATAGTAGGGCACTGAAGAGTGCAGTAGTACAGATGAATCTGGAAATACAGATACATAATTCCCTGAAAGAGGCATCACAGGTAGCTAGGGATGTAAAGAGAACTTTTGGCCTATTGGCCATCATTAATCAAATTTTTGAGAATAGGAGTTGGGATGTTATGTAAAGTTGTATAAGACATGTATGAGGCCAAATATGAAGTATTGTGTGGAGTCTTGGTCACCTAACTACCAGAAAAACTATATATATATATATATGTAAAAAAACAAATTCATGGTCAATTAACTTTTTAATAGTTGTTAGCTTAATGGCTTCTGAACTATTTCTGATTTATTTTTAATTAACTTAATTTAATTCACTTCTGACCATGACAATATCTTGTTTACCTTACACACACAATAAATAAAGGAAAATAAAATACAGAAGCAAAAATAACATTTATATTATAAAATAGTTCCAATATCAATTAAACTCAAAAGGGATGATAGTCAAAGATGGAGTTCACCTCAAAATAAAATGGTTGGAAAAGCTTTAATTCTAATTTTGGTGCACTAATGAAGAGTTGAGAAAAATCCTTGAATCATGAGTTGCACCTTTCTGATGGGCAACAATGTTTGAAAACTATATCTATGGAATCCATATGTCCTGAACATTGATGGAAAACCAGTTCTTATGGTTCCTGTACTCCTCAGCATCAGGGGTTAATGGACACTTGATGAGAACATGAGATTGATCCATGCAGCCAAACACTTCTGGGAATTGCCCATATTCATAGAATTGTAATTTATAGTTAACTTGGCCAGCAGCATCAGGAAACTTGATGTAAAGACTCATCAGTTCACAAATGTCCCTGCAGACTTTGTGAACTATTCTACACACAGTTGTTTCACTGGCACCACACAAATCACCAGTTTCTTGATGAAAGATTCCAGTTGTCAAAAACCTCAGTGATCAGAACTTGGAGAGAATTGGGCAAAGGCCTTCCTCTTTGAGACAGAGCAGAAAGTCTAGGCTTAAGCAGAGATATTATCTCCAACTAATTTTCTTTGAAGATATGAAAACAGTCTCAAAAACTTATTTCATCAAAGTAATTTAATGGACTACTCCTATCCACTAGTACTCATCTGGCAAGCCTCTGTAGTGCATGTTGGTCTTCATTTAGATATTCCAAATACTCCATGCTCCCTCACAAATAATACTAAGCAGAAGTTAAACCTACATCTTTGAAGGATTAACTTAAGCTTGTAATGGCCCATACGCAGAGACATGGACCAGCTCATAAAATGGCAATGTATGTGGCAACAGTGTGGACCTGGGGGTTACTCCGGAAGTTATCCCAGGTGACCTCTGCATGGAGGGAAAATGGGGAACCATGGCGTGAATGCTGGTCAATCCTAGGCTGGCGCTTCAAAGATGTGGGGCCCTAACATCAGCACCAGGGGCCCATGTAAGCTCCACGGGCAGAGCAATAAACCAGTCTCATTTTCAAGGCTTTTGTGTGTGTGCCATTCTTCTCCATGCTCATGTGGCAC
Organism: Narcine bancroftii; assembly: GCF_036971445.1. Taxonomy (NCBI): domain Eukaryota; kingdom Metazoa; phylum Chordata; class Chondrichthyes; order Torpediniformes; family Narcinidae; genus Narcine; species Narcine bancroftii. The sequence continues at coordinate 138,328,279 of NC_091475.1, forward strand.
ATATACTACAAGCTTCAATTTAGTCCTAGGGTAGCTCTAGACCTCTGTCTTGCAATCGTCTTTGTTTAATCCAGGAGAGGCTAAATCTATGACAATTCTGTGCAAGTTGCTTTGAGTTAAGACAGCTCAATCAGATATTTCAGTCTGGGACTTGGTTAAGTCAGTGGTTCTTAACCTTTTCTTTCCACTCACATACCACTTTAAGCAATCCCTATGCCATAGGTGCTCTGTGATTAGTAAGGGATTGCCTAAGGTGGGATATGGGTTGAAAAAAAAAGTTTGAAAACCACTGTTTCAATCATATTTAATTTCCTCATTATGTGCATGGTTTAAAAACTCCAAAGGAAATGGGCCAATGACAATTTTTCTCAAGCAAGATATTTCAGTTACAATTGGGTCTAGAGCAGTGATTCTCAACCCTCCCTTCCCACTCACATACCACCATAAGCAATCCCTTACTAATCATAGAGCACTTTTGGCATAGGGATTACTAAAAATGGTATGTGAGTGGAAAGAAAAAGGTTGAGAACGACTGGTTGAAGCCTTGTCTGTGAAACCAGCTCCACATGTTTTTTTCCTTTCACTAACTAACCATCAATATTTATTAATCTATCCTTTATATTTATTATTTTCTCCTATACTGGGCTAATTTAATGCACAATTATAGATGGTGTATCTTTTGTACCTGTTTGGCTGCAGTAAGTAAGAATTCTGATTCATATGTACCTCACTCCTGCGTGAATGACAATAAACTCATTATTATTTTCATTGAAGTTTGCAATTTAGGGAAACAAAAAAGACTTGATGGCACTAAATGTCAAGCCCCTGGTAAGATTAAGACATTGATGTCTGAAGAATAAGCAAAAACTGTTCAAAAGACATTCTGGGGCTATTCAGGCCTGAACTACACCAAGGACTGGACTAAAGAGAACAGGAGTCACTGTGCTATCAACATAGAACTCCCCACCATGATTGAACACAGACTTAAATCAGTTGGAACTTGTGAAAGAGGAAAAGGTAAGTTTGAACTTTAAATAAAAATTAAGTACTTTAGACAATAATTTATGTTAAATATCCTGGTTCAAATATAATCTATCTTGAAAGCTGTAAAAAACCATGCCAAGATATTATCTTGCGCATTTTCCTTTTTTTAATTTTCCCTGGTGACCATTAAGTTCTAAAATTATTTTAATTGTCATTTCCTCATTCTGCTTCAGGTTTTTGGGTTGCCAGATAGAAGTCTGAAAAGGCCTCCGATGGCAAAAACCAATGGTAAATATTCACCATGCCGATGAACTCTTGCAGACCTTTTACCGTGTCCACCCTGGAGAACTTCCATATGGCCTCCATCTTGGATGGGATTGGCACTGCTCCATGCCAATTGAAAATTGATGGAGGACCGGCCAAAATGGCATTTAGCTGGATTGATAGCCAGGCCATTGTTACTGAGTTGCCAGCAAAGTAGATGCAAGTGCTGTTGATGAGAGCAGCTGGCAATCAGAATATCATCCAAGTAAATGAATACAAATACTGGACACAAACCACAGAGTCTATAAGCCTCTGGAAAGTCCATGCACCATTCCTCAGACTGAAGGGTATGTGAAGAATTTTGAAGAGGCTGAATGGCAAGATGACCGCCATCTTGGGGACATCATTAGGATCAACCGGAATTTGATGATATCCCCTCACAAGGTCAATTTTTGAGAAGATCCTTTCTCTGTCCAGGTTTGCCATTAAACCCTGGATGTGAAGAATAGGGTACCGACCAGCTGTCGTGATGTGGTTTAACTGGTGATAATCTCCACATGGCCTCCATCCACCAGTCATTTTCAGCACCATGTGCAAGGGATGTGCCACAGACTGTCCGCGTGATGGACTATGCCCATTTCCTCCATGTTACGGAACACCACTTTGGCAATTTGTGCAAGGTCAGGAGGTAGTCTGCGTGCAGTGGCGGTCCTCCTACGGGGATATGATGCTTGGGCATAACAATGGAGAAATTCAGAGTAACAATGTCTGGATGTAACAGCATAAAGAAAGAGCTGTGGATGCATTTTGTTTAGTTTTCAAAGACAGTTAATTTGGTGCCACATGAAAGGTGTGCGGTCCTGGCATTGGAAGTATATTTGCATATATATTTGCATATTTCTATCATGGCATAGATAGAGGATGAGCACGTCGGGGTCATCACTGTTGTCTTTTAGTAAAGTGTCAAAATAAACACGCAAGTCATTGAAGTTGAGTAAAGACCAACTGCTTTACTCAGTAATCATGCGCGCCTTTTAAACAACCTACTCCAGACAGCTTTCTGAAGTCTGGCCCGGAAATGACATCATTTCTGTCAGCTGGCAGTGAGCCCAGTACCTCAGGGCTTCCTGCTGACTCAACACTCTGTGAGCTGGTTCGTTCTTCAGCGCGGCTCAGCCCACCGCATGAGAACATTCTGAATAACATTCTGAATAACAAGGGCAGTAATTCTTTAGTTTAGTTAGCACATTAGATGAAACTTGTAAATTTAATTTTGTCTTGGTAAATATGATCAAAGTAACAATCATTAAATATTCTCATGATGGACATTTAAGTGTCAATATTCTCCATCAAACCATTCTTTTTTTGGCCCATTAATAAACCTGGCCATTCACAATAAACTGTTTACAATATTTAATGTTGACTCATCATTTTGGTCACAGTTATCTTACCATTATTTCTTTGCATTGTACAGGTATTTCTTGTTTACTCATTTAGATAAATGTTTCATTATTCGAGAAATTAGCTGTACCAGCTTGTGATTGAAATGTTGTTAGGTTGCTTTATTTCAATGAAAAAAATACAGCTTTGTATTTACTCACAGTAACTTAAATGTTCTAATTCCTTGCCCACTGTGAATAACTATCTTTCAGGATGTGAAGACATTGAAAATAAGACAGATGATCACTCTGGCTAAAATATTCCCCACATTCCATTTGGACTTGTTAACAGCACCAGGTCAAAGCTGAATTGGGGATGTTTATACCTGTACACCTTTGCAGAAATGTTGATCAGTGAATAAACTTGTACAAAATTATTTTTTTCTTGCTTTATCCTGACATAGACTCAATCTCATCTGAAGTATCCAGACAGTTGGATTCCACTCATTCCAGCAAGAGTGTTGAATCTTGCAGTCCCAGGAGTGACTTTGCAAGAAAGTGTCTTTCATTATGAAGAAAGTAGCAGCAGGAGATTTAGAAAATGTAATATATTCAAGCAAAGTCAATATGGTTTTACAAAAGGAAAATCATGTTTGACAAATATATTAGGTTGCTTTGAGGATGTAACAGCAGGATGCACAAAGAAAGATCTGTGGATGCATTTTGTTTAGATTTTCAAAGACATTTAATTTGGTGCCACATGAAAGGTGTGAGCTCCTGGCATTGGAAGTATATTTGCATATTGCTATCATGGCATAGATAGAGGATGAGCAAACTAACAGAAAACAGAAAATGAGAAGAAAAAAGAACATTTTCAAGTTTTTAAGTTGTAACCCACGGACTGTTACAAATATTATTGCTGGAACCTAAAAAAATAACCAGTTAACATAGAAGAAGAGACAAGTATGTTGTTAATGTTTGCAGACAGCATATGGATAAATGGGAAAATAAGTTTTAAGAAGGATGTAGATGTGAGTGATGCAATTTGCATAGTTTAAGTTAAAAATTAACAATTGGGGTATAACATGGAGACAGACCAAATATTTTGGCAGGAAGATTAAAAAGGCAAAGCATTAGGAGACCACAGAATGTTTTCTGCAAAAGGGATGTTCATGTCCTTGGACATAAAATACAGAAGATTTTCAGTTAGCTTCATGAACCCATAATTAGGGTGGGAAATAGAAGCCAGAATTTCACATAACAACATGGAATTGCCTTGAACAACTAGAATGTGAACATTCCAGAGGAGTTGACTATTAGTGAATCACTAACTTCAAGAAGATACCTGATTTAAAGTAATGCATTAATTATCGCACATTACAGAATACTGGATAATCACATCTGCCTTTATAAACACCAGCCTTGCAATTTTCCTTCACTGATCTTCATGTACTTTTGAGTGATTTCAATGTTAATCTAAGACAGTAGTTTAATGATAAAGTCATTATGAATGAATTTGATGGTATTCTTCACTGTAATACAGAACAACACCAAGGCAAGTAAGTAGTAGAATTGTAAAATGTTAATTTTGACTATCCAAAATGTACTTTACTCATTCAGTATACACAGCGATTTAGTTTATGAAATTCACTCTGCTTCATATGTCATCTAAAGTAAAAGGTAGTGGACACTGCCCATCACAGGATAAACCCTCCCTTCTATTGAGTGCATCTACAGTGAACACTGCCGTTGGAGAGCAGCAGCAATTATCAAGGATCCACACCAGCCAGCACATGCTGTGTTCTTGCTGCTGCCATCAGGAAAGAGGCATAGGTACCACAAGACTTATACCATTAAATTCAGGATCAGCTGCTATCCTCCACCATCCGACTTCTCAACGACAAATTCAATTGGAGACTCATTTAAGGACTCTTACTTGTGCACTTTATCAATTTTTTTTTGTTTTTTCTCCCTGTATTGCACAGTCAGTTTGTTTATAGTTTTTTTGTTTGTTTACATGTTTTACGCTGTATACAGTTTATTTTTTGCACTATCAATTAATGGTAATTCTATTGTGCCCACAGGAAAAAGGAATGTCAGGATTGTATGTGATATCATGTATATACAGTACTCTGACAATAAATCTGAAATCTGACTTTGTACAATTTCTCCTCAAAAATAATTATTGATTTTGTAAAACTGTATCAAAACTTAATATATTTCCACCTTGTAAAATTAATGTAGTGTAGTGAGGTGTTCTAATGGAAGAACACACAAACACCTCTGTGGCTGGAGCAAGAAAGAATTAATTTAAAAAATGGCACCACTTTTAAGTCACTTCCTGTCCCAAGCTTCTCAGCCAGAAGTGATCTCATAACATCATCCCAGCATTCCCCCTATTTGTAGTCATTCCAGTAATTGAAAAAAGGGACTAGTACCATCTTAAGCACAACTCCACCCTAACCCTGCATCCGACAATTTGACCAGTAGTTTGCATGCTCATGGTACCAGTGCTGTTACACATTGCCAGTGCCACTACACTAGGACTTGGGCATGCTACCACTTGCATCATGTTTAATTAGTTCTTATGTTGATCTTTGTAATGTAAAGCATATTTTCAATGACTGAAATAATGCAAGATAGTCAAAGGTTCCATGCTAAAATGGTAGTGCTAATCTCTTCAACCAAGAGAAGACTACCACAATATTATAAACAAAGGTTAAACAATCAAAGTTCCATGCAGTGGATTGCTACTGTGATTTCTACTACCCTCTGTGGGAGCACAAGCCTCTGTATTCTCCCAACAGATAAATCTGCCTTCTGAACCAAGATTGGGTTAGATGTGACATTGAATCAATTATTCATTTTAGTGAAGCAACAGGAAAACTTTAAATGGGTTTATTTTCAAAATTGGTAGAAATTAAATAGTTTAAGTACTTTGACGTGTCTCTTGTGTTTTCATATTAAAAAAATAAAACTTGGATACTGGAAAATGTTACAGATATTCATAAATATCAAACATTTTGAGCTTTACAAGCCATTTCACCTTTGGATATGGTTGAAATGGTTTGTCAAGTATTTCTATAGGATTTTCAATTGGAAGCCCCTGGCAGGCTTCGTCCAGGGAATTTGTGGTTTGGGACCAAGTGAAGGAAAGACCAAGTTTAGCTGTTAGGTAACTTTCTAATATGTACAAAATTAAAATATTTAGAAATAACAAGTCCACATAAATAATTAGCTGGAAGAAACAAATGAGTCGAGCAACATCCATGGGAGAAAAAGAATTGTCATTGTTTCCTCAGTGGACTTTTTTTCTCTCATTTGCTGCTGCTTGACCAATTGAGTTCCTCCAGAAGATTGTATGTTCACAAGATATAGGAACAGAAGTAGACCCATTGGTACATTGAGTCTGCTCCATCATTCTAACCATGAGCTGATCCATCCTCCCACTCATACCCACTACCCGCCTTTCTCCCCATAACCCTTAATGCCCAAACCAATCAAATACCTGTCAATCTCTTCCTTAACTACACTCAATGACCTCGCTTTTGTAGCCGCCTACGGCAACAAGTTCCACAGGCTCACAACACTATGACTAAAGAAATGTTTCTGCATTTCTGTTGTAAAACAACACCATTTTATCCTGAAATGATGCCCACTTGTCATAGAATCTCCTACTATGGGAATCATTCTTGCCATATCTACTCTGTCCCAGTCTTTTAGCATTTGAAATGGCTCTATGGAATCCCCCTCATCTTTTTGTACTCCACGAGCACAGTCCAAGAGCTGACCATCATTCCTCATGTACTAGCCTTTTTCTTCCTGAAAGGAATGTGCAACAGACATAAGTACAACCTCTCAAATTAAGAGGGGTGTGTCATTCTGTAAATCTTCTCTGAAGTCTCTCCAATACCAGCATGTCTTTTCTCAAATAAGGCACCCAAAACTGTACACCATACTCCAAGTGAGGTCTCAGCAGTGTTTTATAGTCACAACATTACATCCCTGTTCTTGTATGTTATCCCTCCATAAATAAATGCCTTCTTCACCACTGACTCAATCTTTAGGGCATCCTGCACAAGGTTTCCCAAGTCCCTTTGCACCTCAGAATTTTGAACTTTCTCCCTATCTAAATAATAATCTGCCCATCTATTTCTTCTACCAAAGTGCATGACCGTACACTTTCCAACATGGTATTTTATCTGCCGTCATTTTGCCCATTCTCCTAATCTATCCAAGTCTCTCTGCAACTTTTTGGTATCTTCAACACTACCTCCCCTACCATCTATTTTATTATCATCTGCAATTTTAACCACAAAGCCATCCATTCCAGAATCCAAATCATTTATATACAATGTAAAAAGAAGCAGCCCCAACACCAACCCCTGGAGAACAACACTGATAACCAGTAGCCAATCAGAATAGGATCCCATTATTCCTATTTGCTGTTTCCTGCTGACCAGCTAATGCTAGCCATGCTAGAATTTTTCCTGTAATTCCAGGGGCTTACATCTTCTTTGGCAGTCTTATGTGTGGCATCTTGTCAAAGGCTTTTAAAAGTCCACATACACAACATCCACTGTATCTCCCCTGTCTATTCTACTTGTGATCTGTCCAAAAAATTGCAACATGTTTATCAAGCATGATTATCCTTTAAGGAAATCTTGCTGATTTGGGCCTATCTTTTCATGCATTTCCAGGTATTATGTAATCTTCTCATTGACAATTGATTCCCAATCACCAACATCAGGCTAATAGGTCTATAATTTCCTTTCCTCTGCCTGACTCCCTTCTTAAACAATAGAGTGACATTCATGATCCTCCAGTCCATTGGAACCACGCTGGACACCATTAATTCCTAGACTGGATTTGCAGCCTCCTGTGTGTCTCACAGGATAATTAAAATGGACACAATCAGCTTGGTTCTTTAAGATGACCAGTCCATCAGAACATTCTGCTTTACACATGTAACAAACATAAATACAAACTCTCAAATTGTGACGGGTGTGCATGAAATTCGGAGCAACACACATTTGAATCAATAATATACAACAGAGTTGTAATGTTAGGTGATGAACCATTCTGTCCTGTATCAATGAAAATTATTAAATACTGTGATTCCCATTTTTCAAGGTTTATTGAATCTTGAAGAATAGCTGAACAAGTTTCTCACTTCTTTGCAATCTGAATATTCCATCTGGAATAATGCACTATGCAGTTCACCTCACAGTACACCAAATGTGGGGCAAAATCTGTCTGCTTGACAAAGTGTTTTGGAGAAATATGCACAGTACTTGGAAACTGTGGTGAAAATACTATACATGGATGAGAGAACAGTGTCAGCATGTCAGACAAATAATCACTAGGTTAAAAAAAAACTGTCACATCAATCTTCAGAATCTGTCAGTTAAGATAATCTCAGACATGAAAAAACAGGTGAAGGATTAAATTTCTTTGCAGTCTCACAGGGCAAATAATAGGAAATGTTACAACACACTTGTTCTTATAATAAGAACAGAACATGCTATATTGGCTTTTAATGACATGATTCTGTGTGCACAATATGGACATAACAGAAAATTCATATGCAGGTCACAGAACAACCTCTCAGTCATCAATTGTTTCTACTACCAAACACCTACAACTGCAGACAAGCTACAGGGCAGTAGTGTGCAAAGCACCTGGGATCAGCACAGTTGATAACGGCAGTTTGGTGTTCACATAGTTTGCATGCACTTAATAAAATCTTCATTAATACATCATGAAGGTTGTAAAGTTTGCATTCATTCATTATTTCTCAATGTAATTTAATTTGTTATTTATTAATGAAGCTTTGATTACACTGCATGAAGAGACAGTTCAGAAGATGTCATCATATTTGTATTATAAACAAAAGGGAGGTTTTAAAAAGCAGGCAGGGCACTTGGACTAAATTCCCTTATTCTTTACAATTCCGAGGCCAGACCATGATAGTTCAGCATATTGCAAAGCCAAGTGCTAGAAGAAGAAACATGGACAAGGCCTGACACAATCTGCTGGAGCAACTCAATGGGTCAAGCAGCATCAGTGGGAGAAAACAATAGACACCATTTCAAGACAAAATTCTTCATTTGCTGAAGAATTTTGGCTTGAATTGTAGACCATTGTTTCTCCCACTGATGCCATTTAACCCATTCAGTTCATCGAGCAGCTTTTGTTTGGCTTCAGATTCCAGCGTCTACGTTCTCTTGTACGTACTGGGCTCAGGTCTGTATCCAGCCTTGTAGACACAGACCCTGTAGCTATGCTTGATGATTTTAATTTGGCACTGGAGAACAATAATGAAAGAGATATTTCAAAAACAAAGAGCTTAAAACAAAAAGTGAAATTGCTGTGTCCGGGACAAATGCAAGTGGATCCCTCACGAGAATTATGACAAATGTACAGGTTCTATGTGCAATGTACAAGTCCATGCCCCTTTTTGTGACCACGTGTGTCAGCAGGGAAGCATCTGCAAAGGTTAACTTCATCCTTACCTTGTTCCCGGGCTCTTCCTGCCATCTGCTGCATGTCTTTTCCAAGCTTTGTTTATATTTCTCAATGTCAATAGCGCACAGCTTGCAACACGTCATAACAATTTTGCCAACTTAATTGAAAGTTGGCAGAAAGATAGTTCTAAGAACTCTCATAATAATTCAAAGTCAAGTAATGATTAATCATATTTGACGGCATTTAGGAACTCCCTCTTTTTTCCCCAAAAATATCACATCAAAAACCACCCTGAGTCCTATACACAAAGCGCTCAAACTGTATATCCAGCTTAAAGAAGCCCGGGGAGGTGCTGAGGCTGTCCAGGAAGCAGGTCCGCAGCTTTGTGGACCACCTTCCCTCGGGTACCCTGTGCTTTCCAGAGCCATCGCTTAGTTTCCCCGTGACAAGGCCAACCACAGCAGCCCCCGCTAGCATTTCATCAGCTGTGTTTGTAGTACACGCCAATGGTACAATCGACCACTTGCTTTGACGGAAGCACTGGGCTTCAGTGATCAGGCTCCATGCTAAGCCTTTGTTTGCCAAGCATGGCAAATTGAATGAGGCACAGGGGCAGATGGCAGTGAGTGAACAGCCTGTCGACTTGAGCTCAATAGGCTGCTCCCTCACTGCTACCTACCCTGTCCCCATGCCTCATTCAATCTATTTGAGGAGCCATGCTTGTCAAACAAAGACTCAATGTAGAGTCTGACCAGCAAGGCCCAGCGCTCCCCTCAAAGAAACTGATTGATCGTCTGCGCGCTATGACAGTGGGGCCTTCCCATTGCCCTGGTGACCAGTTTCTCTCTCTCCCGTCATCACGGCCCGCAGGACCCAGCATGCCTGTCAATCATTCGCCATTTGAACAGTTTTGGGGGGTGGGGGGAAGTGACCTGAGCCTCGGCATGCAGCGGGCAGGAAGACGTGTTGCCGCTGTTGTTTGCGCGCAAGGAAGCTGCTGCATCTTGGCCATGCGCCAAGGGTTTCATGGAGGCGAATGAAGGCACACACACATACCTTATCTACAAGTGGCCTTGCAGGAGGAACCCGTTTGCCATCTTATGAGGTACCTGCAAATACACTAAAACAAATTTTTTCCTTAAATTTCATGCTAAAATGGGCAGTCTTATATGCTAGTAGGTCCTATATGTCATCAAATACAGTAATTGCCTAAAAATATTTGTTTTCTTGATGCTCATAAGCTGGATAATTTGAAATGTTTCTATTGTGTGGGCAATTGCCACTATGCAAAAAGAAAGAGACTATAATGGAGTGGATATGGAAATCATTATCCTTGTTTATTGTGCCTGAGCTGTTGCTGTGAACTGTGAAATTTCTGTTAGATGGAAGGATGTCAATGGATCTGATTATTCCAGCCTGTCTTGTTCCACTCAAACACCCTTTAAAATTTCTGAAGAAATGCATGTTTGACTGTGTTTGAACACAAGCAAGAAAATAATATATATTGGTATATTATTGTACAATATTTTGCTGTTAATAATCGATGACAATTAAGTCAGAAGATACATAATCAAAATGTATGATTTTGGAGGTGATAAATCATCTTTCAAAAATGTTTACTTAAAAATCCTACTTACAGTACACACAATTAAATGGGGAATCCAGAAAATGGAAATATGTTCCAGCAACATAGGGAGAGATAAGGTAAGAAATAGTCATTGCCCTTTTCCCTGCATTGGTGAATCTAAACTAAAACTCAAAGGCATAAATTGAAGGTGAGAGGGGAAAGAGTTCCAAAGGAATCTGAGGGGTACTTTCTTCACACAGAGGTGTGTGGAATGAAATGCCAGAGGTAGTGGTAGAAGCAGGGATCATAGTAACTTTTTTAAAAAAAGGTATTTAGACAGAGGCATGGATTAGAAAGGTTCCAAAGGATATAAGCTGAATGAAGAAAAATGGAATGCACTTGGTTAGCATGAATTAATTGGGTTGAAGGGTCTGTTGTCATGCAAAAGAACTCTATGACAGACAAAATTTAGTATCAGAATCAGAATTTATTGACATGATTAAGTCATGAAATTTGATGTTTTGAGGCAGCATTATAGAGAAAACATTCATATTATCCTACAACATCACCTCAAAAGAACCCATCTTACATTACCTCAAAAAAAAACAAAAATAATAATAGTGTATGAAAAGTAAGGCAGTACCTTTGATTTATTGATTATTCAGGAATCTGATGGCAGTGGGGAAGAAGCTGTCCTTGTGCCATTGAGTGCTCATCTTTAGGCTCCTGTACCTTTTCCTCACTGGTAGCAGAGTGAAGAGGGCATGGCCTGGGTGGTGGGGGTCTTTGAGAATAGAGGCTGCTTTTTTAAGATGCCACTTTTTGTAGATGTCCTCAATGGAGTGAATTCTGGTGCCTGTTAAGTTAACAACCTTCTGGAGTTTATTCTTGTCCTGAGAGTTGGCGCCTTCATACCATGTAGTGATGTAACCAGCAGAATGCTCTCCATGGTTCACCTGTAAAGATTTACAAGAGTCTTCAGTGACATACCAATATCTCCTCAGACACCTCACAAAGTATAGCTGCTGGTGAGCCTTCTTTGTGATTGCATCAACGTGGAGGATACAGGACAAGTCCCTGGAGATGTTGACCCCCAGGAATTTGAAGTTCTTGACCCTCACCATTACTGAGCCCTTGATGAGGACAAGGTCATGTTCCCCTGACTTTCTCCTGAAGTCTACAATCATCTCCTTGGTTTTGCTGATGTTGAGTGCAAGGTTGTTGTCATTACAACATTCAATGAGCTGATCTATCTCCCTCATTGCCATTTGTGATTCTGCCAATAAATGTGGTGTCATTGGCAGATGGCTTTGGAATTGTGCCTGGCCATACAGTCATTGATGTATAACAAGTAGATAAGTGGGCTAAGCTTGCATCCTTGGGGTGCACCTGTGCTGATAATCAGTAATAAACATTGTTGAAGCTGGAGATCCTTGGATGGGAATAAATACATTGTTTATTATTGAAATGAAAGATGTGGCAAAGGATTAAAAAGAATTGTAAACCATTAGCCCTTTTACACAGAGATCCCACTTAATTTGTGTGTGAATAACCCCTGTTTAAAGCCAGATCGGGTTGTTCACACTGAAGCAAGAAAAGCCGGGTCTGTGCAACCTTTTACATAGCAACCTGGCATCCCAGAACAAAAGGAGGCAGGATCTGCAGTGTTGCAGTGCATGAGTATAATATATGGGTCAGGCAGTGACCTTGTCGCGACCTCATTGCTGCTGTTTCAAGTTTGAATCTCGTGCTGGTAAGTCGCATGCATTCAACGTCATTGATGCCTCACAGCCTTTGAGCATCCTCAACCAGGTTAGATGGGTAAGCCTGTTAGATAGGAGCCATTGTGAAATGTATCGGCTCTGACACTACCTATGTTGGCAAGTAATACTCACAATCAAAATGATGCTCTGTCCATGTTTGTTTTGTTCACGCAGTAAGTGAAACTGTTAAAAGACACTTTAATTCCTGTTTTTTTTTAATGTCTGTGTCATGATAGCTTTTAGATGGAGTAAATCAGTGTTCAAGTTTCAGTTTATTGTCATCTGTAAAGAGATGAAACAGCTTTCTACTTTACCTCGGTGCACATAGGTGCACACACAATGCACAGCATAGAATAATCGCATAAATACATAAAGATAGGATTTAAAATATATTTCTATAGTTTGGGATGATGCAGAATATTGTTCATCAATCTTACAGGCTTTGGGAAGAAGCTGTTTCCCCTCATGACAGTCTTGACTTTGATGCTCCTGAACGTCTTTCTTGATGGTCATGGGTCAAAGATACTGTGCGCTGGTTGTTGCTGAGGAAAAAGGTAAAAATTGGGGCTCAGGCATAATTATAACCATTATTTGTAAGGGATAATATGAAAATCGAATTGCAATTGACAGGCATGTGGAAAACACTGTCCCATACACTCGCATTGTTATTTTTGCACTAATATGTCCATGAGGCAAATTATTGACTTTTCTGTCAAGTAATTAGATAATGTTACTTTCTGAGTTTAGTTTGCATATATGAATATACTATTGAAAAGAATTAAATAGAAATGTGTGATGCCAGATCCCATTTTATTTGCCTTTGTTTTTCATGGCTGTGCTGGACCTTGTGTAAGTGGCAGAGAGCTACCATCTAGAACAGCCCACAGTTTTGGTGAAGGTGCTCCTAATGTGCTCTTGGAAAGAAGTTCCAAGATTTAGACCACAGTGGATAAATGACCTCGAGGTCTTCCATTAAATGTTAGACTTTCTGTCGCTGGAGATGTTCATGGTTTGTCACCTCTTACAGGTGGTATGGTTGGTGTAGCAATTGGTGCAATTGATAGGGTTTTGAATCTTGTGCTGTCTGTAAGGAGTTTGTACTTTCTCCCTGTGCCCATGTGGGTTTTCCCCAAGGGCTCCAGTTTCTCCCACCCTTCAAAAATGTACCAGGGGTATAGGTTAATGGGATGCAATTGGGCAGCATGGGGACGTGGGCTGAAAAGACCTGTTGCTGTGCTGTATGTCAAAGTTTAAAATTTAAAAATTCTGTGACACACATGCAGCTTACCAGTGCCCTTGCCTGAATGATTGCTGCATGTAGATCTGGATGCTTAATTTTTGAGGAGTTGTAAATAGAACTGAAAATTTCACAATCATTATCTTCCTATTTCTCACCTCAGGATGGAAATGAATTTGTGAATGAAGCTGCTGGAAATGCAAGGAATTAATGTTGACACCAATCAACTGCAGTTGTATTCCTTTATGCAAGATATGACTTCAACCATAAGAGTGCTTTTCTCTTCATGCTTATTTGCTTCATTATTGCCAAGGCTTCTTGATGCATCAATTAATCAATTCCTGCTGTGACATCATGTGAATGTTCACTGACACATGTATCGAAATGCAGTGACACGTCTCTCCTGTGAATTCCCTTAAGGTCACGGTAACTGCTTCATACATACTGCTTAAAATGCTTTAATACTAATAATCTCTGAGCAGGGAGATTAATCGTATGCACATTGTCTGCTTGGAAAGCTGTTTTGATTTCTGAATTAACTAAAACAGCTAGCACCCTTCCCCACCAATCTCACCCCTGGCACCTTCCACTGTGCCCACAGGAGGTGGAATACTTGCACCCACCCCTCCTCCCTCACCATGGTCTAGGGCCCTAAACAGTCCTTTCAAGTGAAGCAACATTGCATATGCATATCTGCAGGACTGATTTACTGCATCCAACGCTCCCTTTGTGGTCTTCTCTACATCGGAAAGACCAGTCGCAGATTGGGAGATTGCTTCACCGAGCACCTCCTCTCTGTCCACAACGACAGCAACCTCCCAGTAGCCAACTGTTTCAATTTTGAGTCACACTCCCATGCTCACATGTCTGTCCATGCCCTTATGCACTATCCTGTCCTGACCATCCACAGACTGGAGGATCAACACCTAGATGGCATTAACAATGACTTTTCTGCTTTTCACTAAACCTGCTCGCCTTTTCTTTCCCCTCCCCTTTCCTATCTGTCCACTTCCTCTACCCACCCAGCCATCCCTCCTCCCCTTCATTGCTGTTGTCCCCTCCCTCCCTTCTCCACCTATCATCTCCTGCCTTTGCTGCCCCCCTTTCCCCACCCCACCCCCACTTTTTTGTTTGGATGCCTGCTGGGATTTTTCTCATACCTTGAAGGGATCAAGCCCAAAATGTCAGTTATATATTTTTACCTTTGCTACATAAAGGACACTGTTTAAACTATTGAGCTTCTCCAACATTTTGTGATTTTACTTCTGTCATGGTGGCTACAGATTTTTGTGATTTACTTTTAGCATATTATAAGAAATGTTCCCTCTTACGCTTGATCTTTTTGCAATAGGACAACACCATTAATACCTATTCAGAAAATATCTTAGGAGTATGCATCTAAACAAATATTCTGAAATTATCAGGAACTTAACAGCTACTTGGCATGCGTCGAATCGGTCACAGAGAGTTGACTTAAATTTCCTGACTGTTGAAGAAAGTAAATACTTCAGTTTGATAAACAACTTCACAATGATTAACTGTATACAAATGACTGAGTAAATGTAATCTGCCAAAATCCTGGAACACTCTGCTGTGGAAGAAAAATGTTTCCAGATGTTACAATGGACATAAATGATAAATAAGTGGTTAGTTGACTGTAACACTACATAGACAGGCCCTTTGGCCCAACATATTCATGCCAAAAAGTTGTCTACCTTAGGTATCCCACTTGTTTGCAATCAGCATAATCTATGTACATATTTAAATGTCTCTTGAATGTTACAATTCCCCCCTCCTCTGTCGCTTCCTCTGACAGCTTGTTCAGCATACCACCCTCTCACTTCAAATTAATGCTCTTGTAGCTGACTGCTACAAAGAAACATGCACACTTGCAGTGTGGGAGATTAAGCACTGAGATTTATTGAGGCTGGAAAGGCTCCTTTTCTACAGTTGGAATTCCCACCGTTTGTTTGATTGGCTGACATCAGCGGCGTGAATAACGATAGCAGGCAGGAACATTCTTGCATGTGAATACCCTTCTTCCCCAACCTGTTATTGATTTGTTAGCTGGGCACGTTGGCCAGCGCCATATTAGGGATGCTGGTCTTGTACTGCTCCAGCTTTCAACCATGGCGGTTTGCTGTGTAACAGTGTGTTATGCTGCTGTCTATTTCTGTGTGCACTGCGCAATGTGTCAGCTCAATCTCCGCAGTGACGGGCCGCCACACACTCTAGTTAAGACTTCATTACCTGTGAAAAAAAAGACAATAGTTATTTATCCCATTTATACCCCTCATAATTTTACAAACCTCTGTAAGGTTTCCCCTCAGTTTCCGATGCTCCAGTGATAAAAACCCCAGCCTATGCAGTTTCTCCTTATAATTCTACCCTTCCAGTCTCAGTGGTGAATATTTCTTGCTTCATGATATCTTTCATATAACTGGGTGACCACAACAATGTACAATATTCCAAGTGTAGTCTCATGGTCTTGTTTTGCAACACAATATCCTTTTCCCTCTCCTCAGTCCCCTGACTGATGAAGACATGTATGCCAAACTTCTTCATTACACCCTGCCACTTTCATGGAACACTGTGTCGGCACAAGTAAGTCTCCATTCTTCAACCCTCTTTAGGGCCCTACACTCACCACTCGCTGTATATGTCCTGCTGTATTTTAACTAAAGTGTCCCACTTTGCACTTAAGAATCAGAATCAGAATCAGAATTGTAACCATCTTATAATATTATGATATTTTTAAAAAATGCACAAAAATAAGACAGTGTCTTTGGTTTCCTGATTATTCAGGAATCCGATGGCAGTGGGGAAGAAGCTGTCCCTGTGCCGCTGAGTGTTTGTCTTTAGGCTCCTGTGACTTTATCCCGATAGTAGCAGAATGAAAAGGGCATGACCTGGGTGGTGGGGGTATTTGAGGAGAGAGGCTGCTTTTTTAAGATACTACCTCATGTAGATGTCCTCGATGGGCTTTTCCATGAAGCTACATTTGCCATTCCTTCACCCACTCTCCCAGTTTATATTGCTTAAGGTCACCTTTCACGTGATTCAGGATTAACTACCCAATTGGAAACTAAACTGGTTTAATGGTAGGAAACTACCAGCCTATTATCTGGATCTTGTTTAAAGTCAACAGAGACATTGTCTACCACCCTGCCCTCATCAATCTTCTTGGCTATCTATTCAAAGAAATCAAATTTGTGAGACATGCAAAGCCATATTGACTATCTCTAATATGTCCTCACCTTTTTGCATTTAAGCTCCTCAAAATGGATAAGGGAGGCATCTGGTCAGCTATGGAAACAATCAAAAATAAGTCAAAAGAATTAGACTAAATCAATAAGATGGAGTTCCTGCTATTTCAGCATGGGTCACGTTAATCTTTCTCCAGTTGTTTATTAGCCACATGCACCAATTGGCTAGTAGGCAGGAGAAATCATTAATCAATGCCACGGTTAGCAATTACTGGAAGAAAATCAAGCAATGAAAAGGACTTTAAAAAATTAAATAAATATAGTCATTTCAGGACATGGATATTGCTGGCAAGGCTATTATTTATTGTCCATCACCAATAATTCTCAAGAAGGTGGTAGTGAGCCACGTTCTGATAGAAGCAATCCTTTTGATGCAGGTAGTCAGAGTGTTGTTGACAGATACTTAATTCCAAGCTTTAGAACCAGCAACAATGAGAAGGAAATAGTTGTTTTAAGTCAGACGGTGTAAATCTTGGAGGAAAAACTGACAAGTAGTCATTTTCCAATGCATTCACTGTCATTGCCCTCCTTAGACAAAGAGGTTTTGGGTAATGGTGTCAAGAGTACAGAGTAGCTGACTGTAATGTAAGTAACTGTCACACATTTTGTAGATGGCACACACAGCAACCTTAGCCCTACGGTGGTGAAGGAATTGAATATTTAAGGAAATGTATGCATTATCTGCAGAATTTTGTATCCTGGACGATGTCATTCTTTTTGAGATTTATTTTGGCTGCAATCATCCAAGTATAGAAATATTTCATCATGATTGTACTGTGTTTTGTGGATAATAGAAAGTCTTTGGGTATCAGGAGGTGATTACTGGCTGTTTGTTACCCAGTCGCTAACCTGCTCCTGTAGGTACAGTATTTATCTGGCTGGTGCAGAAATATTTCCAGTTAATATGAAAAACAGAATTAATGCTATAGGTGGTGGAGAAACTCAGCAGGTCTTGTCGCTTCCATAGTCAAGTCAAGTCATGTCAACTTTAATTATCATTCATACCATGCTTGCACAATTGGACAAGATACCATTTCTCCAGGACCACAGAGCACATTTACATAGATATAAGTTAGGAAGGCAGTTAACACATTGAAATATTAAGGTATTAAGACATATACACTGAAAGTCCACGGCCCAGTATGCACATCTGTACTGGGAGTTCAGGAGCCTAATGGCTTGGGGGATAAAGCTGTTTCCCACTCTAGACATAAGGGCCTGAGTGCGACTGTACCTCCTGCCAGTTTATATGCGGGATGTGTGGAGTCTCTCACAGTGTTTATTGCTTTCCACCTGCATCAAATGTAGTAGATGTCCTCCATTCTGGGAAAAGGTTCCCCAATGGTCTTTTCCACTGGCTTCACTATCCTCTGCAGGGTCTTGCGGCCTGAGGTGGTACAGCTTCCAAACAGGGCAGTGATACAGTTGCACAGGATGCTCTCAGTACATCCTCTGTAGAATGTAGATGGAGGGTGGAGATGGACTTTCCTCAGGAAGTAGATGTTTGATGTGACTTCAGTACAGAGTCCAGGACTCACATTCATATAGGAGAGAAGGGATGACCACAGCTCTATAGACTTTCAGCTTTGTGGAGATGTGGACATTGTGTTGATTGAGCAGCCTCCCCAGGGCCTGACTGACCTTGCTAATCCTGGAGTCAATTTCTTTTTCTAAAGGCCCATCACAAAAGATGATGCTCCCCAAGTATTTGAAGTTGTTTAAATTTGTCAGCTGGGTGTCATTAACAGTAATTTTGGTTCTAGAGTGTTGATGTTTGGCAGGGACTAAGGGAGTACTTCAGTCTTGTTCAGGTTGATGGTCAGGTCAAAGAGAATAGCAGCAGCTGAGTATTCAGCATTAACCATAGATCACTGTTACCATGAGCACACAGTTATCAGTAAATAAAGGTCTCTTGAATGACTGTGCAGAGGCATTTTCTCCATGCATTCGAGTGGCAAAGCTCAAAGAGAGAGCTGTCCAGTTGATACCTGATGTACAATCCTTGGATTGCACATGACAACATGCCTGTGAAAAACAGATTAAACAAGACTGGGGCTAATACACAATCCTGCTTCACCTATTAGAAATGGCAAATACAGGTGAAATGTCACCACTGCAAAGGACCCGTCCTATCTGCAGATTTTCTTCTTTCATGCTAATGCCATACGCTGACATTTTTTTCAAAATCTCAGCTGAAGGGAAGCTGTGTGCCAATCAATCATGCAGTATAGGTCATGGATATCATCCTAACTAGGAAGGCAGACATCTCCTCTGTGACTCTGGGACATTGTTTGGATGTGATTTCGATTCATGTTTGAAGATTTATGGGAACAGTCAATTTTTCCAATTTAGATCGTCTCACAATTCATTGTACAGGTATCACTACTCTATGAGTAATCAAATCACACTCATACATCATTCGTACTATAGTGGAAAGTTTGTGTTACATTTTTCTTCCTTTCTTGAAGCTGTTATATACCTAGCATTTTTCTTCTCAGGAATAGCCCCCCCACTACCAAGTTCCAGCTTCAAGCTAATCTAATGAGAATTCCAACACTATTTCACATTTTTCTCTTCATCAGAATTGATTTCTGCCATTGGTGGTTGCTCAAACTCAAAGCCAAGCAAAACAACCACATGCTAAAGCAAATTAATTATCAATTTTATATTACTAAAATCAGGGTATTTGAACTGCTACACATCCCACTTCACAACAATTAATAATGTTTATAAATGAAGTGAACACATGAAGTTTTTGGAAGAAAAAAATATATGGTTGGCTTTCACAATCCTTTTATTGGTCATATGTGTCATAAATGTATGTAGTTCCCTCATTTGGTAGAACCATAGAACAATAAAATTCTTCATTTTTTAGTTTGTGCCATTCAGTTAGCAAATTCTAACTGCTCTCTGTGTGAAGAGGTTCCACCTAATATTCCACTTAAACTTTTTTCCCCTTTCACCCTTAACCCATGTTCTCGCAAGTGGGAAAAGCTGTTTACTCTATCTTTTATCATTAAAATAGATGGACCTTAACATTTATGATTATCTCCAAAGGCATATTGAAACATTATGGGGTAACAAACCCACGAATGCTCTGTGACTCAATCAAAGACCTCTCCTTCATGTACTCAGCCAATGTAAAATATGTAAACAAGCTCAATTGGACAGGACAAGGATCACATTGTGTTAATACAACATATACATCAAAGCGCAATGAATTAAAATTACAAAGATAATGTTCCATGAGGTGCACTCTCAATTTACTGTTTCATTTTATCCATTACTATCCTTTTAATATACCTGTAGAAGCTCTTAGGATTTTTCTGCATGTCTGCAAAGCAGCCTCATGTCTTCTGGTAGCCTTCCTGATTTCTTTATATCCTCTTGTATTTTTATACTTCTCAAGTACCTCATTTTGTTCCTTGTTGACTAGACCTGAGATTTCACATCTCTCATCTTCTTAACCAAATTCTCACTATGTTCAAAAACCAAGGTTATCTTTGTCTGATAACATTGTCTTTCATATTGTCATAAATATACAAAATCTGCAGTATCAAAATTTCACTTTTGAAGATCTTCCACTTTCCAAGCACAACTTTGCCAGGAAACAAACTATCTCAAACCACACTTTCTAAAGTATTTCTCATTTCATCAAAATAGGCCTATCTTTAATTTAGCATCTCAACCTGAGGACCGGATCTATCCTTATCCATAGTTATCTTGAAACTAATTACATTGTGATCATTATGTTCCCCTACACACATCTCTGATATTTGTCCCATCTAGTTCCAAAATAGAAGATCCAATATTGTACTCTCTCTTGTAGAATCCTCTGTCTATTATTTTACAAAACTTTTCTAGACAGATTTGACAAATTTTTTTTTGCATTTTCTATCCCTCCAGCTTAGTCCTTTTTAAGTTGGGGGCCTCCTGCCCTGCATCAATGAAAAGGTCTATTTGTGATGATCTAACCTCAATTGTCCTCCGTCTCTGACATATTTTCATATTTTTTAAAATGTCTCATATTGCATATTGTGACAGAATATAGATAAGTTTTTGGGAGATAAATTGGGGCAGTGTTTGTTAGTGTAGGTCACATACAAACACTTTAACACAGATCTTATTTAAAATACTGGAGCGCTGCTAATGCTTGACATGTTGGGGCCTCAGAGCCTTTGCAAAATCTTTGGAGAGTGCCCAAGAGACTTCATTAATCGATTATTGTTTACAAAAAGGCAACAGATGAAAGAGCTTGTCGGAGCCGCAGACGGTCTGGAGGGGGAGGGCTTGCTGTTCTAAGAGGGTCATGTGTTTTTTGCAAGCAGAGAGAGTCAAACAGGTTTTCTCTCTGTGCAAGAGAAAGCGAGAGAGAGAGAGAGAGAGAGAGAGAGAGAGAGAGAGAGAGAGAGGGAGAGATAGAGAGAGACAGACAGACAGACAGACAGACAGAGATAGAGATCAGTTCCACAGTGTTGCAGACAGTAACAGAAGCTTGACTGGAACAGGACAAGCTGGCAAGCTTGTGGAAAACCCCATTTGAGTGCTTAGTTCAGCCTGGTCAATGCCCTTGTAGTTCATGCAAGAGGAGAGGACTGGCTGACTAATGTTTCACTTGAAATAAGAGAAACAAGAAGGAATTCTGTGATGACCTGAAAGATGTTAACATCTGGAGAACACTGAGGAGGCAAGTTTCTTCGGCAAGACATTGAAGTGGCTGGGTGTCCATTGTGCAACAAATCTCTCTCTGAAAACCGACAAGAACCTTCCTGAGTGGTAACCATTTTCCTTTTAAGCACCAAAGTCTGGTGAACTTTATAAATGTTAAATTCTCTGCACAGTATAAGAATTGCCTGCAACCAGTGAACTTGGAGGAATGAGGTGAGATTGGACTGTGAACCAAAAATCTTTTCTGAACTTACACACACATTACATACATGAGCGCTTAGAATTAGAAGGGGGTTGTTAGGTTAGTTAAGTCAATAGTGATAAGTCAAAGTGTGATTCTGTTTCCATGTTTAAAGATAATAAAAAGCAAGTTTTATTTAAATAGACATTTGTCTTGGTGAATATCTATTGCTGCTGGGTTTTGGGGTCCTCTGGGCTTATAACAATATCAACTTTGGAGGTCATTCAGCCGATTAAATCTTTGTGGGCTCTCAAGGCAACTTCATCACTCCTATTCTCCCTTTTAATTTATTGTAACCTATTTTCTCCCTTATTCCCATCACCCTCCCTCTGAGTCTTGTGCCATCAATCTACATTTGGAACAATAAACTGACACCAGATAGTATACCAACCCACACATCTTTGGGCTCTTGGAGGAAGGTAGACCACATAAGGGGAACCTTCATGTACATAGAAGAAAGCAACTCCATACACATAGAACCAAAGGACAGGATGGGTTGCTGGAGCCAGCATTAACTGCAGCACCATTATGCCATCAAGCTACAGCATTGCATTGCTCTTTTTGTAATTACTTCTCCTACAAGGGTAAAAGTTGAATCTGCAAGTGACAAATAGATACATGCTTTTGGATGAGGTAACTGTCTACAGATGCTTTATATGGTGTAAAAATTATGCCTATGACTGTGTGGCTTGGTACAACAACAACACCATCTATAAATTCACTGATAATACCACAGTACTGGGTTGTATGAAAAGGGGCAAGAAGTCAGCATACAGGAGGGAGTTTGAAAACTTGGCTGAATGGTACATCAACAACAACCTCACATTCAATGTCACCACAACCATGGAGCTGATTGTTGACTTCAGGAAGGGAAATTCAGATGTGTACAATCCTGTGATCATTGGGGGATCAGAGGTGGGGAGGCTGAGCAAATTCAAGTTCTTGGGAGTCACTATCTTGAAGGATCTTTCCTTGACCTAATGGAATTGTGAAGAAAGCACACCAGTGCCTCTATTTCCTCAGGAGCTTGTTGAGATTCGGTATGACATCAGAAATCCTGGCAAATTTCTACAGATCTGTGGTGAAAAATGTGCTGACCAGCTGCATCATAGTCTGGTATGAGGACACCAATAACCCTGAGCATAAAGCACTGAAAAAGGTACTGGGCACAGCCCAGGACATCACAGGCAAAACCCTCCCCACCATTAAGAAAATGAACGGGGAACACTGCCATTGGATGCACACCACCCAGCACAAACTCTGTTCTCATTGCTGCCATCAAAAAAGAGATTTAGGTGCCACAAGACTCACACCACAAGTTTCAGGAACAGCTGCTACTCCTCCACCATCAGACTCCTCAATGACAAACTCGATCAGGAACTTATTTAAGGACTTGTGGCAGCTCACCGCTAGGCAGGCGAACTGGCCCCGCTTGTAAGCCACACAGCGGGGCAGACGGCCAAAATGGCACCGTCGGGGTGTTCCCTTCCTCCCAGCACGGGGCTCAGAAGCCCGCATTGGGGAACCACGTGATGCCCAGATGACGTCAGCGCCCTCCAGCGCAGTTCTCAGCCTGGTCCGGGCTGGGAGTATAAGTACAGCCCAGCAGCCTGCAATAAACCAGTCTTCTCACTGAGCTCAACCCATCTGGTTGTGTGTGTCCTTTCAGGATCAGTGTAGCTGTTGCTACAGACTCTTAATTTTGGACTTTATTGTTTTTTTCTCCGTATTGCACAGTCAGTTGTTTACACGTGTACATTGCATACAATTATTTCTTGGCATTACCAATAAGTGGTGATTTTTCCTCACCCACAGGAAAAATAGAATCTCAGGATTTGGTGCAATGGAATGTACTCTGTATTCTGACAAGAAATCTGAAATCTGAGGGAATGATAACAGTCGATGGATAAATGGAGATGTGATAAAATCCAGAAAGAGAAAAATAGTCCTAGCTGCTGCTAAGCATAAAGATGAAATATTGTGTAACAGCAAATACTTAAAATTGAATATAATCTAGTAGCATTTAAACCACATGATTTTATGCAGAGCAGTCTCATGGAATGGTTTATAATTAGGAAATGTACTTTGATGAAAGATAAGTATCAGACATTAAATTTTGTTGGGAGAAGTAAGAAGGTCATATATTAGATGGGAAATAAAGAATCATAATTATGTAGATTAAATTATCCTCAAGCATAATTATAAAAATCTTATTTTTTGAATATTTCATTTTTGATGTTCAAAGACTCACACAAATCCAAATAAACATAATCTCTCTCAACAATGCTATATAACATTCAGAGTCTGTTTCCCCACCCCGCTCCTTTCCCTTCCCTCCCATACCTTTTACAGAACTTAAGAAAAATATCAAGTAACCTAAAATTTAAAAAAAGATAAGGAACAAGAACACGTCATCTGAGCCATGACCTACTTCATTTATCTCAATCAATCTACCACTGGCACGGATTATTGCCTTTCTTTTGTTCAGAAGGTGTATAATATAACTCATTCAAATAAGTAATGCAGGCTAATATGGCCTAAAAATAAAAAAAAACAAACATGTACCTTGACAAATAAGGTGCCAGAATCTGTATAAATATTGACTTGCTATTTGCACTGTCGTGGGTAATTCTGGTTCCCAGATTTTAAATTAAAAAGATATTTTTGGAGGAAGCACGATGAGCATAGCAGTTTGCACAACGCTATAGCAGCGAAGTGGCTTGCCTCCACCTCTATCTGTGAGGAGGTTTTTTTTAACGTTCTCCCCATGACTGCATGGGTTTTCCCCAGGAACTCCAGTTTCCTCCCACCCTTCAAAAGGTGAAGGGGTTGTCGATTAATTGGAGTATTTGTGAACTGGAAGGGCAAGTTACTGTGCGGTGTGTCTGCATTTAAAATTAAAAATTTGTACAAATGTAAAAAATAGATTTAGGCAAATAGATAGGGAAATGTAAGGCTATATTAATCAAGAAGTGATGCATAATTTCATTCACCATTCATATTTCTCATGAAAAGTTTTGCTTTAAATTAATGGAGTTTTTCATAGACTAATGGTGAGTTCTACAACATAGAAACATACCCTTCAGTCTGAATTATCCATGCCTAAAGAGCTTATTTTACTTGCTTACTTCCTGTCCAAGAACCCATCTAAGTGTTTTCCATCTATCACTTCCTCTGCCAGCTCATTCCATACACCCACTACCCTCTGTGTAATTAAGGTGGCCTTCAGGTATTTTTTACCTCAAGTTTTAAATCTATATCCTCTAGTTTTAAATTCCTCTAGCCTCGGTAAAAACCAGATAATTTCTACTTTATCCATGCCCATAATAATTTTATTATCTGTAATATCTCCTCAGCTATCCAGCATTTGCTTATAATTCAAGTCTGCCAGTCTTGGGTAACATATTTGGTCAGCTTTTCGTCACCCTTTATAATTTAATGATATTCTTTCTAATAGCTGGGTGACCAGAATAGCACACAATACTTCAAGTGTGGCCTCTTGTGTATTTGAAACATGATGTCCCTAATCATGCCCTGAATGATGAAGGCCTATTCAAAATTCTCAAAGCTTTAAAGATAGAGCACACCTTTCACTCATGGAGAAGAGAAAAAAAAATGCAGATCATTGTCTGAAATAGTCAAAATAGAAATCAAATAGAGAACACAAGACTTTTTCTTTCAATGGAATGGGGAGAATGTAGTACTAGATACCAAGGGAGTAAAGGATGGAAGAAGATGTTCTCAAGGAGACACTGGAAAAGCATGGGAAGAGAAATGGATAACTATGGATGTTTATTGAGGGCAACACAATTGGTGTAGTGGTTAGCACAATGCTATTACAGTACCAGGTGTCTGTAATGAGTTTGTGTGTTCACCCCATTCTTGCATGAATTCCTCTGGGTACTCTGGCTTCTTTCCACCCTCCAAAATTGTTCAGGGCTTGTAGGTTAATTTATTGATTTGGGTGGCATGGGAGAGCCTGTCTAAAAAAAAATAAAACTCTATGAAATCATAGTTATTGTTTCTTTTTTTAATTCAAAGAATGTAGACTACTGTGGTATTTTTTTATGAAATACCTGATCAGTGCAGCAAGTAAGAATTTTGGTGTATGTGTACATTGTACAATATATATGGCAATAAGCTGATTCTTAATAACATTAAAGTCAGAATGAAGCTTTGAGGCTATAATTGATGGAATTGGAAAGTTTGAATGGCTCACTTCTATAATGTAAAATCAACGTAATTCTGTGCTGTTGTTAAACGATTCAAAATTAACTTTCTACTGTTGATCTTAATAGTTCATTTAACTGTTTCCTGCATTATTTCCAAGTCAGGGCAACACATGGCTGCTGATTATCCCCCCCAATCAAACAAGGTGGGCACCACTCAAGCATTTTTTTCATGCTGTTCTTGGCAGTTTGCACAGTGGTTTTAGTGCCAGCGTTCGGGACTAGGGTTCAAATCCCATGCTGTCTGTAAGAAGTTTGTCAGTTCTCTCCATGTCTACCTGGGTTTTCCCTGGGGGCTCTGGTTTCCTTCTACCCTTCAAAATGCATACCAGGGGTATAGGTTAATTCAGTGCAAATTCGGTGACACAGACTCATGGGCCTAAATGGCCAGTTACTCTGCCATTCGTCAAAAAAAAAAAAAAAATTCTCTTGTTTCAACTCTCACTTAATGATTATAATGTGTAGTACTTTCATGACAATGAATCTCTATTCAGCTATGGCCGTCCATCCTAAACACATTCCATTTCCACCTGTATACTGTCATTGCTGTACACTACAGGAAATGTGGGCATTATCTTCTCACCAATAATGCTATCTTATAGTGATATGGATTGAGGAATAAATATTGGTAGAGCACCAAGATGTCTGTTTTTCTTCAATTACATATTTTATATTTATCTAAGAGGTAAGGTACTCCTGAAAGGAACAGCTTCAACAGTGCAGTGTTTTATCAAAACAGCACTGACATGTCAACTTTTTCTGTTCAATCTCTTGGAAAGAGGCTAAATCTACAAACTTCCAACTGATGTGCTGTGCACAAGAACCATGGCTAACACAAAGTATTTTTAAACATACAATATTAAAATGTGTTATCTTCACAGACTAAGGGGACACTAGCTGCTTCAGCATCTGGCTCCATTGACTGTATTGGAACCAAATCAAGGAAGAGGTCGGCCACATGCAACTGCAGTCATATATGTGCTACAAACTAAGAGTAAATTTCTCCCTTTCATAGAAGATTCTATAAGGATTAAAATGATTACCACGCTCAATTATACATTGAGTTTTTTTCAACATTTAACATGTTTTACTATTATTTATTGTAGGTCACCATGAAACCCAAAGGTATTTACTGTGGTTAAAATAGAATGTCCTTATTTCACCTGATATGCAAGAAGATGGATTGGAAAATGGAGCATTCTCTCAATGCAAAATTTTCCAAGCACAAAGTTTCATTATCATTGAGATGTCCTTCACAAAGACAGTGAGGGAGTGAATAATTATTTTGTGAGTTCCCATTAAACATTACTTTGTTTGTTCTATTTACTCTGGAGAACTGCAAGTTGTTTTCAATGATATTGGATTACTCAGAACTTAAAGCTTGTGACATCTTTGATATGATTTATAGATCAAGAAAGACTCCCATACTGTGTGTTTGTGTTTGGCAAATTATCTGAAGTCTCTAACAAATTTATTTCATCATTAGTCACTGTCTTATCAGTCCAATTCAATTAGAATAGATCAAGATGAAATGTAATTATCTAGGTAATTGTGGTTTGATAACTGGTAGTATTTCTGGTCCTTTGAAATAAGTTATGAACCCCACTTCTGTGTATTTATTTGCAGAGGTCACTATTCAAGATATTCTAAGCACTTTAATTTATCAAAGTAGGGCAGTGGTGATTTCAACCCCAGAGAGCAGTTTAATTTAAACTGATAGCCAATACAGCAGCCCCTCTTGAACGAGAATGTGACAGGCTCTCCATATGCAAATTCTTCCATCATCAAATTTTGTAACAGGTTTTGAGTAGATTAGAATTGGGCAGCACGATTGATGTTTTGGTTAGCACAACAACATTACAGCTCCAGAAATCAAGACTAGGGCTCGAATCCTGCACTGTCTGAAAAAATTTGTTAATTCTCCCTGTGTGGGTTTTTCACGGCAGCTCCAGTTTCCTCCCACCGTTCGAAACATACTGAAAGAGTATGTTGATTGGGTGAAAATTAAGCAGCACGAGATTGTGGGCTGAAATGGCCTGTTACCGTGCCTGAAATGGCATGTCTAAATTTAAATAAATCTTTAAAAATTAGAATTAACTTGATAATTTCACCTTTCATTTTCAGCATTCTGGGTCTGTTTAAATGCAGTGAGCAGATCTGTATCAAGTCCTGACAAGGAATGCCATTCATTTATCAGTACTGTGAACCCCAGCAAAAGATCATTTTGGGAAAACTACAGGAGTCTCTGGGTAATAATAGTCTGTTGTTTGTATATCTTCCGCTACATTATAGGTGAGCAGAAGATAGAGATGCTGCACACAGTGCATAGAGGTAGAGGAACATGGTAGTTTCTGGAACTCCAAGAACATGTCAGTGGTTTACAGCTTATTTCATCCTCCTTTACCAAGCCCAGTGGCCCTGCTGGGTCTGTCATTGGTGATCACAATAATCATTTCCATTGTTGAGAGGGATCAATAGGATTCCTCAGTTGGCTGCTGGAGCATGTATCGCATACATTATATTGTAAGAGAACACCCACCATATAACCATATAACCATATAACCATATACAGCACAGAACAGGCCAGTTTGGCCCTACTAGTCCATGCCGGAACAAATCCCCACCCTCCTAGTCCCACTGACCAGCACCTGGTCCATATCCCATCCAATCCTCTCCCCTCCATGTAATTATCCAGTCTTTCCTTAAATGTAAATGATGTCCTTGCTTCAACCACCTCTGCCAGAAGCTTATTCCACATTCCAATCACCCTTTGTGTGAAGAAATTTCCCCTCATGTTGCCCTTATGATTTTCCCCCTGCAATCTCAAACCATGACCTCTGGTTTGAATATCCCTCACTCTTAATTGAAAAAGCCTATCCACGTTGACTCTCTCTGTCCCTTTTAAAATCTTGAACACCTCCATCAAATCCCCCCTCAATCTTCTACGCTCTAGAGAAAAAAACCCCAGACTGCTCAACCTTTCTCTGTAACTCAAACCCTGACATCCTGTCAACATTCTCGTGAACCTTCTCTTCACTCTCTCTATTTTGTTTATATCCTTCCTATAATTTGGTGACCAAAATTGCACAAAGTATTCCAAATTTGGTCTCACCAATGCTTTGTATAATTTCATCATAACATCCCAACTCTTGAATTCAATACTTCGATTTATGAAGCCCAACATTCCATATGCCTTCTTCACCACTCTATCTACCTGAGTATCAACTTTGAGGGTACTATTTACCATAACTCCTAAATCCCTTTGTTGCTATGCACTCTTCATTTGTCTACCATTCAATGTATATAACCTATTTAAATTTGCCTTTCCAAAATACAACACTTCACACTTATCCATATTAAATTCCATCAGCCATTTCTCAGCCCACTCCTCTAGCTTTCCTATATCTCTTTTTAAGCTACGGTAATCTTCCTCACTGTCCACAATACCACCAATCTTTGTATCATCTGCAAACTTACTTATCCAATTCACCACCCCTTCTTCCAGATCGTTAATATATATAAAAAACAATAGTGGACCCAAGAGCGATCCCTGAGGAACTCCACTAGTCACTGGCCTCCAATTTGACAAACAATATTCTACCAGTACTCTCTGATACCTCCCATCCGACCATTGCTGAATCCATTTCACTACCGCCTTATTTATACCTAATGCCTCCACCTTTTTACCTAACCTCCTGTGGGGAACTTTGTCAAAAGCTTTACTAAAGTCTAAATAGACAACATCCACAGCCTTCCCTTCATCAATCTTTTTTGTAACCCCCTCGAAAAACTCTATAAGGTTTGTTAAGCATGATCTACGCCTGACAAAACCTATCAATCCCTGTTCTTCCAAATATTTGTAAATGCCATCCCTCAGAACACTTTCCATCAACTTACCCACCACAGACGTCAGACTCACAGGTCTATAATTTCCAGGCTTACATTTGGACCCTTTCTTAAACAGCGGAACAACATGAGCCACCCTCCAATCCTCTGGCACTAACCCCATGACCAGTGACATCCTAAATATTTCTGTTAATGGCCCCACTATCTGTACACTAGTCTCCCTGAGTGTCCTTGGGAATACATTGTCTGGACCTGGAGATTTGTCCACCTAGGGAGATAAATTGGTAAAATTAGAGTAGGTTACATACATACACACACTTTAAAACAGACCTTATTTGAAATATTGAAGAATTTATATTCAGTAACTTTACAGAAACTATGGAAAATGCTGTGTACATTTCACAAGTAGGTGCTAAATGAAATGACATAATTAAAGCAACAAGCAGGAGATACTCTGGCTGTAAAAGCTCTTTGAAAGGGTTTTGACAGAGTACACAGAAAGGTTACTCTTGGATTTTTGTTTACCTAAAGACAACAGCTTGACCAAGAAAGTGGTCCTATTGTTTGGTGGAGGTCAGGGGTTTTTCAAGGGCTTTCTGAAAGTTGGGAAGAGAGAGAGAGATAGAGAGAGAGACAGAAAGACAGAAAGATAGACAGCTGAAACAAACAGGAAAAGCTTGTTGGAACTGAAACAGAAAAGCTCCAGAGCAGAGGATGGCTGGAAGTGCTATCTGTCTGATGTTTCTTGTGGAATAAGAGGTACAGAAAGGAACTCTGTGGTAGCCTGAAAGAGGTTATCATCTGGAGAACCCTGATGGGGAAAGATTCATCAGCAAAACATTGAGGTGAGTAATAATGGTACCACAGTTGTGGAAATCCTGGAACAACAAATCACTCTCTGCAAACCCTGCGAGAACCTTCCTGAGCAGTAAGCATTTACCTTTCGAGCACCAAAGCCTGGTGAACTTTATACATGTTAAATTCTGTGCACTGTATAAGAATTGCCTGCAACCAGAGAACTTGGAAGAATGAGCAGTGAGATTGAACTGTGAACCAAAGAACTTTTCTTAAATTTAGACACACATTACATACATGTGTGCTTAGAATTAGAAGGGAGTTAAGTTGGCTTTAGTTAAGTTAATAGGGATAAGTTAAAGTTTGATTCTGTTTTCACATTTAAAGATAATTAAAAACAACTTTTGTTTAAATAACAACTTGTCTATTGCTGCTGGGTTTTGGGGTCCTTTGGGCTCGTAACAATATATTCGTTATTTGTGCATAAATGTTACCATTTGATGATTACCAAGATGTGAAACTGCACAGATTTACAGATTTTACTGGCTTCTTGCAGATTTAGGTGATTAATGATGATGTTCATTTGAAAATTAAGATAACCCCACACCATCTGCTGCTGGAGTCCCATCAAGGAGAAGGTAATTGCGATTCTGGATGGGTTATGGATTGGTAAGGATGAAATAAAAGTAAGGTGGGTGGTGTGAACATCACCTGGTCTAAATGGAATACATATTGAATTGCTGAGGAGAGCAATAGAGAAATTTTCAGAGGTCCAAGACATAAACTTCCAGATAACTATGGTGCGTGAGAAATGAAGCTAATAAATGTTGTCTCCTTGTCCAAGTAAAGGGAAACCCAATAACATGCATAAACTAGGTGATGGGGAAAGTTTGAGAAAAAAATAATCAAGGATAATCAGTCACTTTGATAAATATGGATTGGTGGCAGTCTCTTTAATCTGAGGCGCCTGCAAGCTCACACCAAGACTCAAGAGCAACTTGCCCATGAACTACTCTTTGCAGATGATGCCGCTTTATTTGCCCATTCAGAGCCAGCTCTCCAGCGCATGACGTCCTGTTTTGCGGAAACTGCCAAAATATTTGGCCTGGAAGTCAGCCTGAAGAAAATTGAGGTCCTCCATCAGCCAGCTCCCCACCATGACCACCAGCCTCCCCCACATCTCCATCGGGCACACTGAACTCAAAACGATCAACCAGTTTACCTACCTCGGCTGCACCATTTCATCTGATGCAAGGATCGACAAAAAGATAAAAAACAGACTCGCCAAGGCAAATAGCGCCTTTGGAAGACTACACAAAAGAGTCTGGAAAAACAACCACCTGAAGAAACACACAAAGATCAGCGTCTACAGAGCCATTGTCATACCCACGCTCCTGTTCGGCTCCGAATCATGGGTTCTCTACAGGCATCACCTATGCCTCCTAGAACGCTTCCATCAGCGCTGTCCCCGCTCCATCCTCAACATTCATTGGAATGACTTCATCACCAACATCGAAGTACTTGAGCTGGCAGAGTCCACAAGCATCGAATCCATGCTGCTGAAGACCCAACTGCGCTGGGTGGGTCACATCTCCAGAATGGAGGACCATCGCATTCCCAATATCGTGTTATATGGCGAGCTCCCCACTGGCCACCGAGACAGAGGTGCACCAAAGAAGAGGTACAAGGGGTGCTTAAAGAAATCTCTTGGTGCCTGCCACATTGACCACCGCCAGTGGGCTGATATCGCCTCCAACTGTGCATCTTGGCGCCTCACAATTCAGTGGGCAGCAACCTCCTTTGAAGAAGACCGCAGAGCCCATCTTACTGACAAAAGACAAAGGAGGAAAAACCCAACACCCAACTCCAACCAACCAATTTTCCCTTGCAACCGCTGCAATCATGCCTGCCTGTCCTGCATCGGACTTGTCAGTCACCAACGAGCCTGTAGCAGATGTGGACATACCCCTCCATAAATCTTCATCCGCGAAGCCAAGCCAAAGAAGAAAAGGGAGGCACTGTTACCATGGCAGAGAGTGGAATGATATTACAATCCCTGTGAACCCGGTTCGATTCTGGCACTATCTGTAAGTATTATGTATGATCTTCCAATGACATTGGTTTTCTTCAGACTCTCCAGTTCCCTCCCACCCTCCAAGACATACTGGGTTGGTGTTAATTGGATGTAATTAGGTGTCATGGGTTTCATAGCCTGGAAGGGCATTTTATCGTGTTGTATCGTTAAAATTTAAAAAAATTGAAAATGTTAGCAAGGGTTTGATGATGCAGTATTGGAAACCTAACATTTTTCAGTTGTGAAAAAGTTACTATCTGATACATTATTCAGTTTCCATGATAGTGCAGGATCTCTGAGCATTTCCTCTATGCTTTGTTTTCATTCCAGACTTGCACATATTTGTAATTATCAGTTTGTCTGTAGTAATGATTTGAACCAAAATTTAGGTACAAACATCTCTCTTCTTTATTCACCCAACCAGCATAATGCTGCTTTGCAATCAATACTTTATGCCCTGTCCAACCATCTGTGTTTCAATTCAGTCCATAATTCCCCCATTCTGCACAGTTAAGATCAACTTGCCAATGAAGAATTAGAATTGTTACTGACTGGCAAATAGAGAAAAGTGATTATTCTTATCGAGGTTAATGAACACTAACACTTGATCATTCC
The DNA here is from genome assembly GCF_036971445.1 of Narcine bancroftii. Lineage (NCBI taxonomy): Eukaryota > Metazoa > Chordata > Chondrichthyes > Torpediniformes > Narcinidae > Narcine > Narcine bancroftii. The sequence goes on from NC_091475.1 coordinate 138,361,675, forward strand.
ATTCTTTATTCTTCACAATATGGAGACCTGGGAAGGCTTTAGCCTTGTCTGTTCCACCTTATTCCACAGAGGATTTGTCTGCTATGACATCACAGAACAAAATGTTTGGTCCAACTGAGATAATGGCAATTGGTGAGAGGAGGTGTCTTTAGTCAGGGCCCCATCTCTACAGTACTTACAACTATTGTCCTGTTTGAGCAGGGGTGTCAAACTCAAATTCACAGAGGGCCAAAATTAAAAACTTGGACTAAGTCATGGGCCAAACTAAATATTTATTGAAAATTTTCAACAACATCTGCATGTTTTCTCTTCTTTCAACATATGTAATGTTAAACTTTTTCTTATTAAAATAAATGTTTAATAATAGTTTTGGTTAAACTCTTTCCAGAAGAAGCATTAACAAATGAGAAATAAAATATTCAAGAAATAATATTTCTCTATAGCCTTTAAGCTCCTTTTAAATGTATTTTTTTTCACAAGCCAACAAGTCAAAAAAATAACAACTTGCTTCAATGAAAATCCAATCTTTCAACTATGAACAGTCCAAAGTTAACCAAAGAAAATATTAATCCAAGCTTAGCTTGCTACACTATGATGGACCTGGGTCTAAACCAGATACTTGGCATCTCTTCCTAGATGCAAGTTCATCAAACTCTGGGGTCAGCGTTTGCCTCCCACCTGTCTTGAAAGGTCCTGTTTTCTGTCTTTCGTTTGGCCATTTTTCGTAAGGGGTTTATTACATGTGAGTTCGGCGACAGGTCGCAGATGCTAATGAAAGTAAAGAGAGGAGGTGGGGGCGATTAGCGGGCTGACGGGCTGGTGCCAACACATTTTCAAAGCATTCTGGGATTTGTAGTATTTGCTGTGCATGTGCTATACTGGCGCGGCGGCCTGCGGGCCAGCTTTAATACATATTGGATATGATCTTGCAGGCCAAATATAATTATATAATGGGCCAAATTTGGCCGGCGGGCCTGAGTTTGACATGTGTGTGTTAGAGATTCTCCTTCATTTACATATGAGCTCATATACTACAAGCTAGTTTAACACAATTAGCAAACCTTTGTAAAACCAAAACTAGGTCTGCAATCTGATTAAAGGTACCATTCATAATGTGCCACTCTATAAATCTTATCAGTTTTATGGACAGGTGCAGAGCACAGAATAATAGTCAATAATGCATGAGGATGAAGTCATTACATTAAAAAAATGAGATTGAATGCCAATGGCTGCATTGTTGGAAATGTGCAGACATCTGTTGCAACAGGGAGATGCAAAATAAATGGCTTGTGGGATAATGGATTAGGGCAGTGGTAAGGGGGGAGGGTGAAGAGGGAGGATTCATCAGGTATTTTGTAAGAACATGAATGTGGTACAGATCATTATCCCTTTATCCGTGATTCTGAAAACCAAACATTTTTCTACTGCATGTACAGTATATTTTCAGGTATTCTAGAGAGAACAAGGACTTTGCGGCTCAGGCAGGAAAGTGAAGAAAAAGCAGAAGTGCAACTCGGGTACGTGAGGTGGGGAGAGAGTGATGAGAGAACACAGCTCGAGTCGTGAGCAAAGAGAGGACATACCTTGGGCCGCGAGTGGGTAGGGAGAAGCCCAGCTGGGCCAGAATGAAGGGCTTAAAATAGCCTGTCAGGTTGAGCCTCTTTTTGTTTTAATGCAGGATCAATGGTTGACTTGGTTACCCATAATCCCCCACACAGCTGGAACTGGTCTGTGTTTCCCAGAATGGTTCCAGCTGTGTGAGGGATTATGAGTATCAAAGAGGGCCATTGCTCATTGAGCCGGCTTCACTCCATAAAAAGGGCTTAAGTTTTGCGCGAATCTGTACTGTGGCCATTTTAATTCATAATTCAGAATAATCTGAATACCGAGAAGAGTCTGCTCCAAAGAATCTCACATAAAAGGATAAGCACCTGTATTGTGTTCTCATAATCTCACTTAAGAAACATTAACTTGTGCTCTGTAATCATTCATAAAACAGTTGAGTGCACTGTCAAGGCAAGATTATAGCAAGGTCACTTTCAATTCAAAATAAATGATCAGCATTGGGTGATAGCAGTAATATTCCCAATGAAATCCAAAAAAGATTCACCAAACATGATTTTCCTTTCAATCAATGTTGGTTGTGCTCAATTATACAATTATTTTCAGAACATCATGATGACAGATTCTTTATCATATATCTGCATTTTATCCAAACACCAATGTTAAACCTACTGGATAGGGGTTGTTCCCTTGTTTCTCTTCCACCTTTCTTTCACTTCATATTCCTTCCGATCAGCAGCAAATTTTCCAGAATCCACAAAGTTTTGGAAGACATAACCAGAGCATCCATTATCTGCACTGCCACTTCATCAAATTGGAAAGGTACTTCAATGCACCAGGTCCTTTTTTGCTTGTTGGTTTCCAGGCTTATTAATTTCTTTCCAACATATTAAAGGGCCCATCCCAGCCCGGTCATAGTCTCTTCTCCCCATACCCATCAGGCAGACATGCATGAGTTTGAAAGCATGCATCTCTAGATTCAAGATTAGTTTCTTTTCTGTTATCGAATCCTTGAACTGACATTTTATTCATAAAAGATGATGCCGTGTCCTGTTTAACAGTACTTTTCTTTTTAACACTCTTCCCTACACTTTGTCTTTAGTGGAATATCCCTGTACTTTTACATTAATTGCATTATCTGTTGACTGGTCAACAAAACAGCATTTAGAATGCAACAATAAATAATTCACTTAAATTCAGTAATATTGTTATTCCCTTTGTTTCACCCATCACCTCCTTCACCTCTTCTGTGACCTTGCCTCACTTATTTTCTTTCTCTCAGTTCTGACGAAGGGTCCCAGATCTGATGCATTCATTGTTCTTCTTTCCGCTGATGCTGCCTACTTGCTGAGATTATCTTACACTTTTATGTTTACATTATACTCTTCAATATAATGACTCAATCTACCCCAACCAATCTGTGCTTCGTCGTTCAGTTTCTTTTACATCTTTTCTTCTTTGGCTTGGCTTCGCGGATGAAGATTTATGGAGGGGTAATGTCCACGTCAGCTGCAGGCTCGTTTGTGGCTAACAAGTCCGATGCGGGACAGGCAGACACGATTGCAGGGGAAAATTTGTTGGTTGGGGTTGGGTGTTGGGTTTTTCCTCCTTTGTCTTTTGTCAGTGAGGTGGGCTCTGCGGTCTTCTTCAAAGGAGGTTGCTGCCCGCTGAACTGTGAGGCGCCAAGATGCACGGTTTGAGGCGAGATCAGCCCACCGGCTGTGGTAGATTAAACACCTTGGTTTCAGTTGAACTGTCTCACTATTAAACTGAATGTAACATTCTACAAAATTATGATCAGCTTTCTTACAGCTTTCATGAAGAACATCAATGAACCTGGTTTAATCATAACAAATCAGCAATATGGGATGCAAGTGTCCCCATTGTGGTGACTTCAATAGTCATCTTCACCCATTTATTCTTGCTCTTGGTTGTAACTTTCTTCCTCTTTTGGTAGAGAATGTGATGTCCAGGTGGAATCTTAAAAAGCTCAGCCAAACATCGGGAAAGCCTTCAATAAAGCAATAGGCATTTTTATGCTACAACATCTGAGTAGCCCTCCAGGGACCTAGGTGCAATTAGTGGGCTAAAGATGCTTCCCACACCTTTCAAGCTGGAGGGGATTGACCCAGTAAATCATCAACATGGCAATTTAAGGGGGATCCTGTCCCCGCGATGACGTGGTAGGTGATGCATCAAGCCAACTATCGGTGGTCATTCTACCCCATCCCCCATCAGTTCCATCATGCTCCCCCCCCCACCCTAACATGTCCCCTCTGTCCCTGTCGATTGCAGCGACCCCTCTTTCCCCCCACTGCAGAAGTTACCTCTCCCCCCATGTCAGTGACCCTACTCCCCCCAATTGTGATCCCACCCTCCCGTGGCAGCAAACCCTCTATCCCCCCAACAAAATGGCAGACACTTCATCAGTGGTTTTCCTATGATGCCAGCATGCAAGCGCTGACATCACAGGAGTAACTGGGTTGGCCATTTTTATTTTCAAGCTGCTGGTGGACATGACCAAGGTAAGTTTAACTGGGTTCCCTGACTACCTCCGAGGTTGGGCAGATTCCCAGTCCATTGCTCTCTCTTTGTTGATAGTGCAGCGAATAGAATACACAACTGAACAGGCTCTACTGGAGGAACTCAGTAGGTATTTTGACCAGAAGATTGTGTTTAGCTTGTGATTCCAGCATCTCCAATCTCTCGTGTATTTACCATTGGAAAGGGCATTATAGAAGGGCTAAAATTGAATATATGCAGGATGATAGTGCCTGCCTTTGCAGACTAGTTGATAAATCCTGAACAGAAATGTTAATGGAATAATAGAATAAGAGTTGCACCAAAAAATGCTCAGTAAATCAAAAATCCATTCTCTTCTTAGTGACAAGTAGTCCGTCTCCATTTAGTCACTTTGGAGAGCAAATTGTCACTGATTTCAAGTAAATAATGAACTCCCAGTACAGAATTAAAAAAATAGTATATTCTGTAAATCAGTAGCTAACCTATTGTGTCTGGAAGAAATACTGATCAGACTAACATACTGGGGGTGTAAATTGGGTGGCACGGACTCAGGGCCAAAATGGCCTGTTACATACTGTTTGCCTAATTTTTTAAAAAATCTGATGTTTGAATGCTGTTATCAATTATTGCATTTGTATCTAAACAGAACTTTAGTCGAGCTCAGATCTGAAACAATATTATAATTTCTCTAGTTTAATATCAGACTTGATAACATTCCTAACCCTTTGAATATTTTACAATTTGTAATCTTCTGAGTTCAAACTACTGGACGGATGATGGAATGAGACAGATTAATGGATGGTAAAGCCTACGTTCAAAATAATTGAGGAAACAAATAATGCCATTCAAGTTTATTAATGTACATTAAACTCAGCATTAAAGTTATTAGCAGATGTTTAACACAAGAGACAACAACTTTACAATCAGAATTTGTTATCTTTTCTTGTGAATATTAGTCAACCTGCAAACATCCTTTTCCACTCATGTTCTGACATTCTTGAAGATTTTTATTTTGTTTATTTTTGCTTTCAATTATAGGCTAATGAATGGCAAAAGTTAATGTATTTAATTAATACTGTTATCTAATATATGTATGAAAATCTCCAAAACATAATGTATAATAAAAATGATGAACTGATTTCAAATGATATAACAGAAAGTGTCCTTTCAAAAATTTTAATAGCGACTTCTCCTTAACAGCATTAGATAAAATGGAAGATAAGTGACCAAAAATTTCCTAACAATGGTTGTAACACTTTCAAACTGGTAAGGAGCAGAACATTTAAATAAGACTTTAAAATAAATTGTATTTCTTTGCCTAATCTAAGATGCAAGGCTCATTGAATTGTAGAAGACATAATTGTGGGCAAAGATGAACAAAATATATATTTAACAGGTGGATCTCATGTAATTTATCGCTGCAGTAGATACTGCCAACCCATTTTCAATGATTAATACCAAATAACTTTTAACTTTTTTTAAGTTTTAAAGCAAGGATGCGTAATGCGCGTCGAAAGAACCAAAGACTTGTTGATCCAAACCTAGGCTTTTATTTAACTAAAAGACTGGAGCATATCACAAGTAGGTCAACCAGTACAGAATGACCTGGTCTGGCAAGGAGCAATCCTTTAAGACCTGCCAGTAGGTGTGGCTACACGCTCAGCCAATCACAGTCATCCTACACTACCATCTGTACATATGTACACATACACATTGGTGATAGAATCTGTATTATCACAGGATCGAGTCCACGCTGCTGAAGATCCAGCTGCGCTGGATGGGTCACGTCTCCAGAATGGAGGACCATCGCCTTCCCAAGATCGTATTATATGGCGAGCTCTCCACTGGCCACCGTGACAGAGGTGCACCAAAGAAAAGGTACAAGGACTGCCTAAAGAAATCTCTTGGTGCCTGCCACATTGACCACCGCCAGTGGGCTGATAACGCCTCAAACCGTGCATCTTGGCGCCTCACAGTTTGGCGGGCAGCAGCCTCCTTTGAAGAAGACCGCAGAGCCCACCTCACTGACAAAAGGCAAAGGAGGAAAAACCCAACACCCAACCCCAACCAACCAATTTTCCCTTGCAACCGCTGCAATCGTGTCTGCCTGTCCCGCATCGGACTGGTCAGCCACAAACGAGCCTGCAGCTGACGTGGACTTCTTTACCCCCTCCATAAATCTTCGTCCGCGAAGCCAAGCCAAAGAAAAAAAATAAATCGAGGAATAAAGAAAAACTGTCAATAGCCTGTAAATTCTGATCTTTTTTTTCAGTTGGTGCCAAGAGTGGCCTAAGAAACATGTCAACATGAAAAAGTCAGGAGATTGGCATTATTAAAACAAAACATAAGAACATAGGAAATAGGAGCAAGAGTTAAGGAGGCCAACTTTGGAATATTGTGTGCATTTTTGATCACCTACCTACAGGAAAGATATCAATCAGATTAAAAGAGTACAGAGAAGATTTACAAGGATGCTGGGATGAAGTACTGATTACAGCAAAATGGTTAAACAGGTTAGGACTTTATTTTCCAGAATGTCAGAGAGCAATACAAAACTATGAGGGGTATAGATAAGGTAAATGCAAGCAAGCCTTTTACACAGTGTTTAGAAGACATGGCCTAAGGGTGAAAGGTGAAATATTTAAGGAACACATAAAGGGGAAGTTTCTTCACTGAGGGTGGTGAGATTGTTCAACAAATTGCCAGCAGAGATGGTGGATGCAGGTTTGATAGATACCTGTAGATGGATAGAAGGAATGTGGAGTGGTATGGTCTCAGTGTAAATTGATGAGATTAGGCAGATAATAGTTCAGCACAGACACGGTGGGCTGTAGTTTCTGTGCAGTTGGGTTCTAACAGGCCATTCAACTGCTGGAATCTATTGTGATATTCAATAGTATATTGGTTGATCTTCTAACTTAGCACCATGTTACTTCCATGCTCCTGTGTCCATTGTATCATCTTAAATGCAAAAGTCTACCCATATCAGTTTTGAATGAAATCAATTATTAAGTCTTGACAGCCAGGATGAAGAATTCTGATAATTGGCTGCCCTTTTGGTGAAGTTTCTCCTCATTACAGCTCTCAGCAGTCTACTCCTTCTTTTGAGACTGTGACCTCAAGAGTAAACTCCTGAATCAGGGAAATATCTTCTGGGCATCTAGACATTGAAGTACATTTTATGTTAAATTAAAATCACCTAAACATTAAAGAATCCAGGTTTAGGCTACTCAATCTCTGCTCATGTTATAAATCTGCCTTCACAGGTACCAGAAGCTGCATTTTTTTAACCTTTTAGTTTAGATCTGAACAAGACATCTCGGTGTGATCCCACAAAGTCTCTATGTAATTGTAGTTCAGTTTGTCACCTTGTCTTCCATTAATAAAGTCCAACATACCATTTGCCTTTCTAATTGCCAGCCTCAGAAGCAAGACAGTTTTCAAAAACTTCTGGATCTACTTCAACATGAACGTTTTCAAATTTCCTACAATTAAAAAAAAATGCTCCATGTTTCTGATTTAACTACCAAAGTTGTAAAGTTATACCAGTGTGGTAAAGTTATATTTTATCACATTGCACCCCTCATGGCTGATCATTGTCCATTCATTTGTCCTACCTATTGTATTAAAACTTTTTGAATCCCTATCACAGCATTCACTTCCACTTAGTTTTGTACACTCAGCAAACTTGCAAGCAATATATGTCCATCGCTCAGCCAAATTACTCATATCCTACATATACACACACACACACACATACACACACACACACACACACACACACACACACACACACACACACTATACAGATATCTATATAGAGATATCTATATAGATATCTTGAGAGAGAGAGAGAGAGAGAGAGAGAGAGTGAAAAAGAGAAAAATATAGTTAAATATATATGTATGAATATACATTTGAAGAATTGTGGTCCAAGCATCATATGCTGTGATTCTCCATTTCTTTCAATTTGAGAGCCCATGAAAGACCATACACTCACTGGCATTATAGATACTTCATTCCATAGAAGACAATGCAAAAAAAAAGATCAGAGGCTAAAAGCAATAGCTTATCTTGATTCTCTGATTAACGACAACTTTTCTATGCAGCTTTTTCCCTCTCATGCCAATAGACCATTGAACAATTGAAGAACATACAAGGCAACAACATGGTTTGGAAAAATCGCAGCCTGACTTTCCAATCAGATGATGAACAATTAACCTGGATTTTCTTTTTGTGTGGCAAATCTTCCCCATCCTATTTCCTTTATTTTTTTCTGCTCCATTGATTTAAAGTGCCAAAATAAAGAAACTGAAAAATATATCAAAGGAACAGTACCATAATTGGGAATCTTACTGGCAGATGCAAACAGATCGATTGATAGGAACTGGTTTAACTTGATAATTCAAACATAAGTGAGCTATAGATTTAGTTGTACAGCCACCTGAATTCCACTTGCCCACTAGACCGTTCACAATCTGAGAAATCTTGCAACCCTCTGTTTTTCATCATTCCTGCAGTGAAAACACTCAGTTTTGCTTTTATTATGGAATGTACTGTTGTTCTTTGCTCAAAGTCGCTTATCAAATTAATGATTTATTTTTAATCCTCAGCCGAAATCTACTTCCAGCTCTCATTGATTATATTTTTACGTTGACTAATATAACATTACGACTCACCTCTGATTTGGGAACAGGCATCCTCTTATTTCTTAATAAAGTTAGTATAAAACAGTGCATTAATTAAGGCAAAGCTTCAATATGAATATTCTGCATAGCCACATCACCAGTCAATGGTTCAATGCCTCACACAGACATCAATAAATGTATCTGAAAGAATATCTGAAGATTTTCATGGCTGCTTTTGAATCAAATGAGTTTACTTTGATTATGAAGATCAAATGATATTCCTAAACTATTTGGATTTTGACTTTTGCTGCAAAGTTATCAAGTATATCATGCAAATCCATGAGGCGAAGTACATTTTTGACATGGTCAAGAGTACCTATCAATGCTGTTAATATTTTTTTTCTGTGGCTTATTAGCTTTCTTCTGTGTTCAAAATAAAATCAAAGCAAATTTAATTGGAATATGCTGTGAATGGAATATGGTACATTAAACTTTTATGACAGAGATCAATGTTGAGAGGAATGCATGTCATGTGCAGATAGAAAATTTCTTGTGAAGGGTAGCCAGAAATAAACATTTTTTTTGATTGTGCCTTGGCAGAGTACCTTGTAAGAATTATCCCCAGTAGTGGTGCTAAACACCCTATGCAGTAGCAACTCACTTCCAGCCTGCAGTTACAGGCAAAAGAATTTAGAGCCAAAGCTCGAGAGACCTTTCAATCCAATTGGCTTGTTCCAATCGGTATGTTTTTTTTATAAGCTTCCTTTTCCAATCTCACCTTACTTCAATTAATTCATGCATGAAAATAAAGAGTCATAGAGTTTCACAGCACAGTAAAAGAATCAGAATCAGAATTGAGATTTATTGTCATGAACAAGTCATGAAATTCGGTGATGAAATAGGTCCCTTGGATTCACTTGTCCATGCCAACCAAACTGTTCACTTTTAAGGCCACAACCAGAGTCCAGGCATTGTAGGATGGCTGAGAGTGAAATGGGTGTTGGTGATTGAGGAATGAGAGAGCTAGGATTAGGAAGTAAATTTAGGGTTCAGTATTTGAGCCAGAATTAGAGAGCATTTGAGAAGTTCAAAATGCAAAGTCAGGTGAAGGTCAAGAGATTTGTGGTCATAGCCTGATTTGCTGAAGATAAAACAGTGCCAGGAGCTGGGTCAGATTGGAGGGTTGATAGAGGGGTCTTGAAAGACAGGAATTGAAGGGACCCAACAAAAGCTGGTTTCCAGCTGTGGGGTGGGACATTCATTGGGAGCAGTGCCTTTAAAGTATGACTGTTCTGTGATTGCCAAATGACAGATCCAGCTCACCCACTCCACCAGACTCCATGATAAAGAAGAATAGTAATGTTAATGGCCCCTCGCAACAAAATCATGCCATAAATACTGGAGGCACAACTGTGTTTGAAATGGGACACAAAATTCTGAGAGGTGTGATTTGATGAGGGAATTATTACAATTGCATGCCATTGAAGATGGAATTTAATTTATTTGGTATGGAAAAATAGAAAACACTATGAATTTCTAGCTGATGATATTAACTGAGAACAGAATTATGTACTCCACACCATTTAATCTATGGATTTGTACAACTAATCTGCATAAATTGCAATCCTTGGTGGAGTATTTCAAAAGACAAACTGGTTATAACATTACCACATGGAAGGATGGTTTCATCTGCTAATTGTCTGGGCTACTTGGATTCCTACTCGGATATAATTAACTTAAACACCATGCATATGTTGAGCATGAGAAAAAAATGCACCTTAAATTCAAATTCAAGTTTGACTGCACCTGTACAACCAGATGAAACAGCAGTTCTCTAGACCACAGTGCACACAGGGTGCACATAATACACAGCACATAATAATCACATATATTCATAAAAACATAATGTAAAATAAACATTTAGCAGCACGATTAGCATAGGGGCAGCATGTTCAGCTTAGTGGTTAGCACATCTCAGGTTCGAATCCTGGACAGTTTGTAAGGAGTTTGCATGTTCTCCTCATGACCTGAATAGATTTGCTCCAGGTGCTGCAGTTTCCTCCCACATTCCAAAGACATATGGCTTTGGTTAGTTAATTGGTCACTTAGGGGGCACAGGTTCATAGGTCAGAAGGGAATGTTGCGCTGGTATCTCTAAATGTAAAAAAATTATAAATATAAAAATATAAATATTAGAGATATTTTATTAAATGCCTGAAGACATCCTGATTACCCATCAATAACAGTGATTTTTTTTTGTACCTACAATTTAAAACACAACGTGAAAACCGTCAATAATGTTCATTGAGAATGAACTGTCATTACAAATCCTGTTATTTCCTTCCAATTGCTGAAAAAATTAATTACATTCCATCTCTCTCTCCCTCTTTCTCTCTCTTTAATTATCATCTTATAGAAGAAAATGTGCAATTTTCAAATAAAAATGAATAATTCCTAATTGAAAGAACTTTACATGATTGCATTTAGAAATCTGTAAATGTTCTCAACTGGTTCCTTCCAAATGACTGGTGAACATCTGGCTCCGGGTATTTCTCATCCTTTATTGCTGTCATCCCTTTGTTTTCTTGTTGCTTCAATGTGTCCCCCATCTCCAAATGAATTTTAGTGTCTGCCGAATGGCTGGCAATGCTCTCCTTTGATTTTTCAGACTGCCCCACATTTTCTTTATTTTTGTTTATAGTCAATAGCCAGTTTGCAAAAGGATACAATTGGCCATAGTCTTTTTAATAATAGATACAACAAAGATCTTGTGTAAATCAATCAGCACTTGATCACAAAGTAAGCAACGAAAGGCTGGAGTAACTCAGCTGGTTGAGCATCATCCAAGGGGATAAGGCATTGACCTGAATGTCCTGATGTAGGATCTTGACCCAAGACTTCAACAAATACTGTCTGACCCACTGAATTCCTGCTTAGTTTCTGTTTTGCTCTGCATTCCAGCATCTGCAGTCTCTAAAGTAAGTGCATGATAATAAGTTTGATCTTGAAATCCTTTAAACCTCCCCATCACTCTTTTTTTTTTGTCCTGTTATTGCTCTGTGCATCATTCACTCTTCTTATCAATATTTATTCTTCCATAATTGTATGCTTCTATATTGATTATTAGCAGTTTAACTCTCTTTGGAATGTTAGGGATGTTTTTGTACGAACAAGCATGACTCAAGGGAGATTAAAATGTGTCTTGAAAACTTTCCACTTTTTTTCATTCTAATCACTGACAAACTGAAACTATTAAACAAAGAAACGCCAGCATCTGTTTATCTCTTTCTGAAACAAAAAAAAATCATGAGGAGAAAATGAGTCACCATAAATATTAGTTTCAAAGAGGGGGTACAAAAGCTGCCAGGTAAAATCACAGTCAAGTTAAGTCAAATCAAATTTTTGTCAACTGATTGCACAGGTACAACCAGACAAAATATCTCTGGTCCTCGATGCAAAAACACACAGATATACTAACATGTAGACAAACTATACATATGCAGGAAAAGTTTTCATATATACAAATAAATAAATAAGGTTTCACGAATATTAGAGTCTTGGATGGTTAGAGTGAGCAATTCATTTGGTTGTTCAGCATTCTCACTGCCCATGGAAGAAGCTGTTCCTCAGCCTGACAGTGCTGGTCTGATACTGTTGTATCTCTTTGCCGGCAGAAACAGCTGAAAGATGCTGAGTGCAGGGTGGAAAGAGTCCTCAATGATTTTGTGCGCCCTCTTCAGTCAATGATCCTGGTAGATCGTGCTCACTCTAACTATCCAAGACTCTAATATTTGTGAAACCTTATTGATTTATTTGTATATATGAATACTTTTCCTGCATATGCATAGTTTGTCTGCATGTTTGTATATCTGTGTTTTTGCATCGAGGACCAGAGAACACTGTTTTGTCTGGTTGTACTTGTTCAATCAGTCGACAAAAATTTGATTTGACTTGACTGTGATTTTACTTGGCAGCTTTTGAGAGGGGAGCGGTGGTTGGAGTGGGGAGAAAGACCAGTGATCCTCTCTGCAATTCTTCTGGTCTTGTGGATTGACCTCTGATCCATTTCTATGTCGTCAGCCAGGACACTCTCCTGTAGAAGGTTGAAAAGATGTTGGTCAGTAGCCTTTCCCACTTCAGTCTTCTCAGGAAGTGCAGTCACTGTTGCGCCTTCCTGATGTGAGGAGATGTTGAATGTCCATGATAGGTCACTAGTTAAGTTAACTCCAAGGAATTTTGAGCTCTCCACTCTCTCCTCTACAGAGTAGTGAAGGGTGGTCATTACTGGCCACCCTTCAGGCTTGAAAAGTCACAGGTTGGGATTCAGCAAAAAGGGACCAGCTTGATGGAACTTCAAGGTGAACTGCAACAGGTTCCACAATATATTAAGAGAAAAAGATAATTGAAAGCAGAGAAAAGACAATTTAAGGCAGAGAAAAAGATAATTGAAGGCAGAGATATGTTCCTTTGCAGTCAGAAATAGGAGAATTTATACTGGAGAACATAAACAGGTAAATGATTGAACAAGAAGTGTGCTACTCTACGTTTATGGAAGAGAATATAAAAGTTGCTAAAAATCTTAGGAACTAGGTGTCTTATGAAAAGGAGGAATGAAAAGTAAATTAGTATTTATAAAATAAAAGATTTACAGAAGTCTTCTGAGAATGTAAGTGGTAGAATCGATCATGAAGAACCAATGAATGAGGTTATTTGATTTTCTGAGAAGAGCCTTGATAAAATTAAACATAAATAGTTACTGTTCTCAATTAAAGCACATAGATTTGAGAGTAATATACTGCACTTGCTTGGATTGAAAATTACAAGTGAAACAAGGAGGCAGTGCTTCACAACAGAGTTATCAATTTGCAGATGACACCCCTGTAGATAGCCTCATCAACCACAACAGTAAGTCGAAATACATAGAAGAGGTGTAAAAATTCATGAAATGTTGACAGAATGACAAACTGAGATGATTGTGGACTTCAAGAGGACCAGAGACAATTATCCTTCACTATACATTAATAGCTCAGGAGTGAAGATAGTGGAGAGGACCAAGTTTCTCAGAGTCCACTGAAAAAGTGACCTATCCTGGACACACAACATCTCCTAACTTGTCAGGAAGGTGCAACAGTGTCTGCACTCCCTTAAAAGGCTGAGACAGGCAAGGTTACTGGCCGCCATTCTGTCAACTTTCCACAAGACCTCAAGTGGGAGCACCCTGGCCGGCAGACAACCAAATAAGTTGCAAAGACGATTTACTGGGATAATTGTTTAAAGAAGTCTGGAAAAATCAGAGAGGACCCCTACCACCCTTCATGCAGCATTTTCCAGCTACTCTTGTTGGGAGAAAGATACAGACATTCAAGTTTGTAGTGTGAATTGTGGAAGATCATATGGCCTCTCTGTCTGGAACCTGGTAGTAATGTGGACTGTGGAGGCTCACTTGAATTTTCCATCTGGAATTTAGTCAGAAGTCACATCACCTGCCAATCAAGGTGAGGCTTTGCCCACCCATTAATGCACACCTGACGAACCATTGGCTCATTTAAATCACTAACTGATCACCTAGGCCGGACTCCCCAGTTTACTGCACTTTAAAAACCCATCACATGTGTGATGTTTCTTTTATTGTAATAAAGAAACTTGGGTTCTTAAAAGAAAAACTATACTTTATTAGCTAAAGAACTTAATCAGGATCATGTGGAGACATCCATCTTGAATCCAACTGAAGCTGCAACAACAAGTCTCTGACACCCTCTAGTGGTTTGGAGGATCACTTACAGTTTATCAGTACAACATGCAGTAGATCCTTCACTTTGCTCATTGGTCTTGACTATGAACACTACTCTACGCCAGGTCATGAACTGTAGTCATCACTGGAAGAGTCGTTGGTAAGCTGTGCACTACACTTAGAGTGGGTGTAGAGCTCGTCAAAAGAATCAAAGACTTGTTGATCCAAACCAAGGCTTTTATTAGCAAAAGACCGGAGCTCTTCACAGGTGGCCGACCAGTCCGGAATGATCCGACCTGGCTAGGGACACAACCCTTTAAGGCACAGACAGTAGGCGAGACTAAGCTCTCAGCCAATCGCTGTAAGCACAGTCTAGATACTGTAACTATATACACTATATACATTGGTGATAGATCTGTACTATCACAGTGGGACTGTGGTACTGGGTGGGAATACATTGAGCTGCACCCTGTTGGTACAGGGAATTGGGAGTGTGTGCTGAAGTCCCTGTCTTGTAAGAATGTGTTAGTAACTGTATATTTCTGCACATATGTAATAAAAAGAGAGTGAGAGAGAGAGAGAGACTGAAATAGAGGGAGAGGGAGAGAGAGAGAGAGTAGGCAGCCACTGGTATGAGAGATCACTGTATCCGATGTAAATGCCTCTCTAGTTTTAGTAATGTGTTGCTTTGAGTCTTCCCCATTACAATTTCCCCATGTGCACAATAAATATCATTCCTTATTTTTCAGCTTATGTCTGGACTCACTTCTCTATGAACCCACTAAACCTGACTTAAATCTCAAGTAACAATGGGGCTGTGAACAAAGTTCGAGGAGACTCAGCAGACACATACACAATGAGTAACTATGTGGGAGATTGTGCTAATCAGTAAGTGTGTGGGTGTTCTGTCAGGTGCATGTGTGATAATGTATCCCCTCACGATCAGGGACAGGAGGAGGTAATCCACAAGTTGTAGGTAAATGTCCCTTGCATAAATTAGGATCCATGGGTGGACAGATGATAGGCAGGAGTTCAGCAAGCTAGCGGCTTGGCTGGCAGACCACATAACATTAATTGACTGGGTTGACAGGCTAGACCCCAGTGGGAAAAAATAATTGGGCATCACTCGGCCTCCCTCTTGGAGGAAGCAGGATTTTTCAAAGCCAGTCCCACTGTCATGGGGGAACCCTATGGTTCCTGATGTCCCTGCTGAAGTGCCAAAAGGATGACCAGAGTGAGCCCCTGAAGCACCACCATGGCTCTCTTAAGGAAGCACTGGACAGTCCTCAGGAGTGCATCAGGATCCTCAAGGTCAAATATACTGAGGCTGCCTGCCGAATGGTCAAGGCGCAATAGTTGCAGGTGGCCCCCCAATAAGCTGGCAGATCGATCCCATCAAAACAAAGGCAATGATTATGCAAGGAGTAGAAGGAGACATATGGTTGGGGAATGGGACACTTGGATGGATGATGATGACTGTGAGGAGGCTGAGTTCATTATATGTGTCCTCCCCACTGTGTACCTGAGACCCTGCAAGCCCAGCCAGTGGCCATACAGTTCCAGACCTGCCACAAGGACCCCCCCATCAGATCTCCCCAACTGGGAGGATGCCAAGAATGGGGAGAGGGAAAGTGGCTGTTACAATTTCATACAGACCCAGGCCTACTCAACCAAGGAGTTAACTGGGCTGGGAGACATATATTGCCAGTGGCTGGGTGAGCACCAGTCTGCATGGCTGCTCAGGCTGTGGGTTGAGGGGGCTCCCTATATCTGCCTCTTCCATCTAGGGACCAGTGCCCTGGGCAGCCTGTCAGAGCAGCAGATAATGATCAACTCCCTTGCAGGTGCGATCCAAAGAGATTGATGAGTGCACTATCCTATAAGATCAGGTGGTGGCTGCAATGCAGGTCAGGTTCCCCATGCACCCGGAATTGGACCTGAATGGCCGGCCACAGTGGCACATGGTCCTCTGGGGGCACAAGGTTGATAAGGAAATAGGCTCTCATTACTAGCATCTGTGGAGGCACCAATGGGTGCAACATCCTGAGGATGCCAGGATAACCACCTAGTGACCACTAACTGCCCCAATCTCAAGGAAGTGTCTTGCACTTGATCGGTCTGTTGGCACGTGGAGCATGACAATAGACTATAGGAAATTAAATAAAGTCGCCACTCCCTACCCTCCCTCACTGCTGCCATTCTGATGTGTTCACCTTAGTGGAAGACATTCAGAGCAGGGACACCAAGCATTGGTACACCAAGGTGGACCTCACCACAGGTTCTTTTCCATCCTCTTGAGTCCTTCACAGGACCAGTTTGCCTCTTGCTGGGGGTGGCACACAATCCAGCTCTGTTAGCTGCCTCAGGGATACATTCACAGCCTTTCACTCTGCCACAGATTAATCACCAATGATGTTAAAAAAAATATTGCCCTCCCACCACCACCCCCCCCCCCCCAATTATATCAACAATATTCTTTTCCAGGGCTCCACTGAAGAGATTGTGGCACAATGCCTAGAGTCCTTGATCTCAGAATTCTATGCACGTGGCTGGGCAGTCAACCCAGAGAAGGTACAGGGTCGTCTTCACTCAGAGTAGAGCCCATTCCTGAGGTGATGAAGAATAAAATTTTAAGCACTGCATTGCCCACCAATAAAAACAAGACCTAGAGCTTCATTGGCCTTTTAGGCTACTGGTGACAGCACATTCCCCACCTCACCATGCTGCTATACTTGTTTTATGCAGTTTCCAGGGAAAGAGCCACTTTTCACTTAGGGTCCAGAGCATCAGATGGCATTCGACGAGGTTAAGCAGGCCATTGAGCAGGCACTTCTGCTAGCCTCCCACAAGACCTGTGTCCCTTTTGATCTCTAAGTTTCCCCCACCACCACCATGGCCGAGTGACAGAAAATTAATGGCCGTAAAGTTCCACTCGGCTTCTGAACCAAAACTCTCTCTGAGTCTGGCAACCACTACAGCCCTTTTGAATGCCAACTCCTGGTGTGCTATCTGGTGCTCCTCAGCATTGAACACCACAATGGCCACTGAGACTGTAATGCACAACCCTTACATGTCCCTCATGCGGTGGGAGAAGTCCACCAATGACAACCACAAAGAGGGATGCACCCTGTAGTAAAATGGAGGTAGTATGTTGTAGACTGGGCAGAGGTTCGGGAAGAAGGGCTCATCAGGCTGCATTAGCAAGTTATGTCCCTCTCCGAGGTCCCTGAGGTGCATCCCACTCCCGTATTGTTGGGTCAGCCATTCACCTCTCTTGATAAGGAGCAGCAGCAACAGTTGTGGTTCACGGACAGCTTGAGTCATTGCAAGAATGAAAGGCAGTTATGGAAAGCATTGGCTCAACAACCTGGCAGTGGTGAGTCCCTGACTCAGAAAGGGACAGGGGATCGAGCCAGCACACAGACCTGGCTGCAGTAGAATTTGCGATGAAAGGAACAATGGGTCCACTCCGTATCTACATGGACTCAAGGGCAGTGGTGAACAGGATGGTGGTGTGGATTGCCTACTGGCATGACATAGGGTGGGAGATTCATGGCCACCCACTTTGGGGCCAGCCGCACTGGAAGAACATCTGGGAACAGGCTAAGCAGAGGATACTCACGGTCCACCACATGGACACCCATACTAATAGGGACACAGCAAAGTCAGCACACATATCTGCCATGGACCATGCAGCACAAATCTAGTCTGCCTCCATACACTCTGACAATACAGACTCGAGTGCCCTGGCAGCATGGCCACAGAAGGGAGAGCAGCCACCTGGGGTCTGACAGCACACAACAGTAAGCAGAGGGCTTAGGGGTGGCACTTACTCATGATGAGGCAAAGACAGCCATGGATATTTACCCCACCTACCAGCAGATAAATCCGCAGGGCTGGGCAATGGGTGCAACGGGGAACGTACGCCTTGGCATGGGAGCAGACTATGCCTGGCAAATACACTATAACACCCTCTCCCATGACAAAAAATATGAGCTGACGATGGTGGACATTTACTCTGGTGTCCTAGTGGTGGTGCCCTGTGAGAGGGGTGACCAGCATGACACCATTGAAGGATTGAAGTACCTCTCCTCCATTCATGAAGTCCTGTGGGCTCACACTTTATGGGTGGCGGAGGCTGGTATCTCATGGCTGCTGCTCATCCCCTGCCACCCACAGGCACAGCAGGGCTTATTGAAAGGATGAATGGTCTCAAATGAAAGCTGTGCATGCATTGAAGGTAAGGTTCAGCATGCTGCAAGAAACAGTGGACTGGTTAAACCCGCTCCCCACCACACAGAGGTGGATGTTCCACACGTTCACAATATTTGGCAACTTCAGACTTACCAGAAACAGACGAGGTTAACCTACAGGATCATGAGGAGTCCAATAGGCTGTGAGTGCAGCAGCCACAGGGTCCACCTAAAATTGGGGAAGTAATTGCATGCAGATTGGGAGAAACATGATGGGTTGCTTTCCTGGGAGAAACATCATTGTCATGCCAACACACTAGCAGATTCTCCAAACGATAGTGAAATATTCCCACCCACACACCCTGCAGACAAACTACACCAAGCTCATCACTACAGAAGACCACATTAAAATGCCCACAACACCACCACTCCAGACTGCTGCGCTCTTATCACTGCTTCTAGCGATCCATCACCACCAGCCGATGGCAGTAGCAGGAGCAGCTTTCAGTCACCTTTCATTAATGTTGACGTTTCTCCCCTCTCCCACTCCTAATATTTTTTTCATGGGATAGGTGCTTTAGGACCTTTTGTCTTAAATCCTCTTATTTCGGACAATATGGCCCTGACTCTCCCTATGAGTCCATTAAGTTAGCCAGAGCAGGCAATATGTTGCACCTATTTCGGTAGACACCAGTCCATGCACAATGAGAAAGCAAGCAAGAATATCATCCTGGTGCCAGACCATAGCTCAGAAAATGGGGACGCTCTCAGGAAAGCCCTGGAAACATGCCTGCTGGGCTCTATGGGATGGCAAGGCAGAGGACATCTGAGTTGTGTGCCTGGATGGATGGACAATGCACGGGACGTTTGGCACTAGAAGGATGGCCTTGCACTTCCTGCTCACAGATGGAGGAGGCACTGGTGCTGATGTTGATGGAAAAGATGCACATACATAACAGACAAGTTGGAGAGACCACATATGTGATTCAGTGACAATTTTTTTTTGTATTTCCCTCCCCTCTCACACTGGGGAGCAGTTCCCCAGTCACTCTGCTCCATCAGGACTGCAACAATTCTTGTTTAATCATGGGGAAGGCTGGTAGTGTTGCTATTTCCAAAACCATAGTCTTCCCCTAATGATGTGCTTTGTCCCTCATTTTAAAGGCACTTGTGTTACCTCTGTATTTACTGTATATTTTGATTTGTGTGGTTTGTATACATGTCATTTAGAATAAGTATCGTAACCTGCCAGTTGATGTCTTTTCTTTTCCTGTTAACCATTGTCTATAATGATGTTGATGATGTTTATAGATGTGTTGATAATATGTATTGAGGATTGGTGAGTGATGTGAATTTCAATTATGCAGGGTCACATGACCTCTCAATCTGGAATCTAGTTGGAAGTCATTTTACTTGCCAATACAGCTGAGACTTTGCCCACCCATTAGTGCACACATGATCATTGGCCCTTTTGATTACCTGGGCCAGACACCCCATCTTACTGCAATTTAAAAGCCTACCATGTGCTTCAATATGGTTCCTCTGCTCCTTGGTCCTGATTATAAATGCTGCTCTACTCCAGATTGCCAACTGTGAACATTGCTGGAAGAGTCATTGGTTAGGTATGCATTGGTTAGTCACCTCAATGTCTTGCTGATGAATCTTGCCCCATCAGGGTTCTCCAGATGATAACCTCTTTCTTTCAGGTCACCATAGAGTTCCTTTCTGTTCCACTTATTCCAAGAGAAACATTTGATAGCCAGTACATTCAGCCATCTGCCACTCCGGAGCTTCTGTTTCAGTTCCAACAGCTTCTCTGTGTCACTCTCACACTTGTGAAGAAACACCTGATCTTCTCCAGCATACATCAGAAGTCAGTGTTCTGGTTCATCTGTTGTTTTTAGGTAAACAAGAACTCATTAGTGATCTTTCTGTGATCACTCCAAAACTCTGCAAAAAGCTATCAATAGACATCATGTCTCCTGCTTGTTGCTTTAAAGACAATGGTCCATTTATTTCCACAGTTTCTGTAAAGTCACTCATAATATGAATTCTCCATTATTTTCAAATAAAATATGTTATAAAGTGTAGGTTATAAAATAACCTACTCTATCTTTTCCAATTTATCCCCAAAAATATTCCTAAATATTCTGTCACAGTCATAGCACACATATTTATAAGCGATTTATATGGAATACTTGTATAAAAATAAATAAATATTCTAAAATAAATAGCAAAGTTCATCAGTCATTCAGCATTCTCACTCCCCTTTGGAAGAAACTGTTTCTTCGCCTGGTGGTTCTGGCTCTGGTATTTCTTTCCTGACGGAATAGCTGCAAGATGCTGTGTGCAGAGTGGTAGGGGTCCATAATAGTTTTTCCGAGCCATCTTCAACCATCCTGATAGATCACTCTCATCTTCTTTGGTACCAGGATAAGGGTGACTATCCTCAAACCCAAGAGGATGATGGATTTTCTGAAGTATTGGAGCCAGAACCAATAGACTGAGAAACAGTTTCTTTCCACAGGCAGTGAGACTTTTGAATGACTGCTAACAACTCTCTGTGACTACTATATAGTAATAATATTTATTTTAGTTTATGTGTCTATGTACTGTGTATTTTTTTTGTTTGTCTGCATGTGTGTTTTGAAACCAGATACCACTTCACCCAGTCTTGAGCCAATCTCCAGAAGTCGCCAGCCTTGTGCAAGTCTCTCGACCTCAATCATCATCAGCCCACCAATTGTGTGTTATTTAGCCTCAGAGCCCCTCTCTGGTCTGCCGCCATGGTCACTGTTCCATGGGTTATCTCCACTGCTTATCCTTCTCAAACAGGGAGTGTTTTCCCCATTTTCTGGTGCTTTGTACTAACCTCTGCTTCCCCAGTGTTTGTAGCCCCTCAAGGTAGCTACCAAAAATAGGCGCTGCTATCTGGGGCCAGAAAATGCATCGCGAGATTTTGAAATAAACCACCAGCAGTTCCTTTAACAGGCCATTTAAAGCCTGCATGGAGTTGTCAGCAATCAAACAGGGTGGTTGTCCCTGCGAAAGAGTGCTGTTCCTCTACTCCTCCCTCTCCTTGGACCTCCACCAGTTAGAGCAGCTTTGGCAGCACCACCACTTTTTTTCCCCACTGTCTCCAGATATGGGTAGGACATTTGGGTGAGATGAGGGAAGATTGTTTTTTTTTTTCCCCCAGAGTTGGTGAAGCTATAGAGTTCTCTGACATGAAAGATTGTGGAGATAGAGCCATTAACATTACTAAGAAAGAGCTGGTACATGTTTGGACATGAAGGGCCCCAGGGGTTATGGTATGGGAATATAGCATTGAGGTTGATGTTCAGCCAAGTTGGTAGAATACCATGCAGGGTCAAATAATCTTCTCCTGTTTCTACGATACATATTTTTCTAACAAGGAGATTAGATTTTGGCCCATTCTGGGGTCCACCTGTCAAACATAGTTTCAGTGAACTTAATGCAGTGTTCAGGACAAAGCAAGAGAACAGAGGATGTTCTTTCTCCTCTTCAAATGACGAAAGTAATGTAAGCATGAAACTCATTCCCACCTGAAAAAGAACACATATTATAAGGACTTAAAATCATAAAGACATTGGAGCAGAAGACTATTCAGCCCATATAATCCACTCTGCCAATCCATCATGAGTTGATCCATTCTCCCACTCAGCCCCACTCCCCTGCCTTATCCCATAACCTTTGACACCCTGACTATTCAAATATCCTATCAATCTCTGCTTAAATAAACCCACAAGTGAGCCTCCACAGCTGCCAGTGGCAGAAAATTCCAGAGGTTCACTATACTCCAGTGAAAGAAGTACCTCCACATCGGTTTTAAATGGGCATCCTTCAATCCTGAAGTTGTACTTTCTTGTCCTTGACTCCTCTACCAGGGAAACAATTTTGCCACATCTACTCTGCACAAGCCTTTCAACATTTGAAATGCTTCTATAACATCTCTCCTCATTCTTTGCAACTCCAATGAGTACAATACAAAAGCTATCAAACATCTATCATATGCTAATCCCTTCATTCCAGGATGCATTCTTGTTAATCTTCTCTGAGTTCTCTCCAATGCCAGCACATTCTTTCTTAAATAAGGAGCCCAATACTATACCCCCTATTCAAAATAAGGTCTCACTAGTGTC
Source organism: Narcine bancroftii (assembly GCF_036971445.1). Classification (NCBI taxonomy): domain Eukaryota; kingdom Metazoa; phylum Chordata; class Chondrichthyes; order Torpediniformes; family Narcinidae; genus Narcine; species Narcine bancroftii. The sequence continues at coordinate 138,384,476 of NC_091475.1, forward strand.
TTATAAGATCACAATCACAAGACAAAGGCACAGAAGCAGGCCACTAGGCCCATCAACTCTGCTCCATAAATCTACCCTAAGCTACTCTACACTAGTTCTAATTTTCAGCCTTTTCCCCATGTCCCTTGATGCCCACACTAATGAGATACTTATAAGGCCTTGTAACATGACTGATTGCACTCAGAGACTTGAGAGGAGTACAAACATGCTTTTAATAGCTTACAATCAATGGCCGGTAGATACAATAGTCATCAGATGAATCTGAGGTAAGGTGGGAAAATCATGGTTTATATTAGGGTAGGTGAAGATGGAGCCAGGGGAGGAGCCAGCCATCTGAACAACACACAGTCAGTGAATTCCTGTTCACTGCAGGCCTTCACATCACATCCCTGTTCATACATCCTATTCCTCTTGATATGAATACCAACATTGGAGGTTAACCCCTTAGTTATCCTGCACGAGGACCCCAAGTCCCCTTGCACCTTGAAATTTTCTCCCCACCAAATAATTGCCTTTTTTAAATTCCTTCTTCCAAAGTGCATAACAGTACACTTTCCAACATTGGCCAAATAAGATAAGAATTATATTCTCCTAATCCAAGTCCCTCTGTAGCCTTTCCATTTCTACATCATTACCTGCTTAATGCAGGTATCATTTGCAAGCTTAGCCTCAAAGCCAATTATTCCACAATCTGAATCATTAACATACAACGTCAAAATAAGTGGCCCCAAATCCAACCCCTGCAGAACAGCATCAGTAACCAGTAGCCAACCACTCTGTTTCCAATCTATCCACGATAGTATATTTCCTTCTCTAATCTTGTTTAGCAGCCTCATTGATGAACCTTGTCAAAGGCCTTTTGAAAATCCAAACATACATAGAATATCCAATGCATCTCCTTTATGTAGCCTGCTTGTGATTTCCACCAAAAAAAAATTGCAGTAGGTTTGTCAGGCAATATTTTCCCTTAAGGAAGCCTCTGCCTTCTTTTGATACATTCTGTATCCATGGATATTTAGATTCCAGCTGTGGTCTTCTTTCAGCCACAACTCAGTGATGATAGCAATGTATACCTCCCAACCTCCAGTTGCGCTATTGGATCATCAACATTATTTGCTATACTGCGGACATTTAAATGAATGACCTTCCATGCTGTATTCATCACACTTTTCAGTTTTGTTTCCAAAGTATCCCACATTAAATCCTTAATCATATGCTTGCAATCTTTCCCTTTGACTGCCCATCCTTCCTCACAATCTCACAATACAATGCATCTACTTGTATATCTTGTTCCACTTCCCCTGCCAAACTAGTTTAAACTTTCCCCAACAATTCTAGCAAACCTGCCCTTTCAGGTGCAATCTATACTGTTTGTGCGGGTCATACATTCATGGATCCCAAGGATCCATGAATTGGAACCCCTTCCTACTTCACCAAATCTTCAGTCACACATTCTTCTGCTATAACTTCCTATTCCTGCATTCACTGAAGTGTAGCACAGGTAGCAATCAGGGATTACCATCATTGATGTCCTGCTTTTTACCTTCCTTCTGAACTCTCGGTATTTCCTCTTCAGGGCCTCATCCCTTTTCCTATCTATGTCATTTTGGTACCAACGTGGACTATGACATCTAGCTGCTCACATTCCCACTTCAGAATGCTGTGGACTCAATCTGAGACATCACTGAATCTGCCACCTGACAGGCAACATACCATTTGTGAGCCTCAATCTTGTTCACTGAACCTTCTATTTATTCCCCAAACTATTGAATCCCCAAACACAATTAATCTTCTCTTATACCACCATTGCCCCCAAGCCAAGGGGCCAAACCCTGTTCCGGAGATCTGATCACCTTCTTCCCCCCCTCACCCCAGAGCCAAAGGGCCAGTCCCTGAGCCAGAGAATTGACCACTATGAATTTCCCCTTGAAGATTGTCACCTGAACAGAATCAAATTCAGTAGTGTTGAGGGGCGCTCTGTACTGACTGTCTACTCCCCTTCCCTTTCCTAACAGTTGCCCAGTTACCTGTTTCTTGTGTTTTGGGTGCGACTGTCTCCTTATAACTTCTGTCTATCAACCCCACTGCCTCCTGAATGATCTGGAGTTTATCCAACTCCAGTTCTCTAACATGGTCTGTAAGGAGCTGCAGTTGGGAATACTTCTTGCAGGTGTATTCTTCAGGGACATGTGTGCTCTCCCACATTTCTCGCATTCTGAAATTGGACCATAGCACTGCACTAGCTTCCATCTCCACAACCTACTCTGGGTTATTATGAAGAGATCTTACCTGACCTTACCGGTGGTATGTCCTCAGTCTGCTTGCCAAAGTCTCTCAAGCCAAAGCCTCAAACTCACCACACCTACACCAGGTCACTCACATACTGGCCTCTCTAATAATGACTGCTCCACTTATGCCTGCTTTACTTTTAGTTATTCCTGCGAATGAATCGCAATTCGATTGGTCCACTCAACTGCCAACCGTGTGATTGCTCCTTTTTAATGTCTTCTCCTAAACCTGTGTGTTGTTCTGGCTCCTTGTAAATCAATTGGTTTGCTATATTCATGCCAAATTTTCTGAGGGTAAGTTGAGATTGGAGTGTTTCCAGCTCTGAATAAAACCTATTTGTTTCAGTATTTCCAGAACAATGAATATGTCATAATTTGGACCCACAATCTAGTGAATGGTGTCACAGTCGCATCTAATACCCGCAAGATATTATGGTGTTACCTTTGATTTAATTTTTGAGAGTGACGCACAGCACTTTGTATATCCTGTCCTTAAAATGACTGCTCAGTGTCAAGACAAGAGCGGATGGTGAAAGCACTGTGAAATAAATGGGTTTGATGGATCCGATTTCCTCTTCAAATTCTACTGTTGATAATGTTGTAAAGTCTGGAATACTAAACAAAACAAAATATTGCAGAAATATAAATTATTCAACAATGAGCAATCTTTTATTAGGAATTAATTTGTCTGAAAATGCTCATTCACTGATAGAACCCTAGTAAGATCAATCTTTTTGTCTTCAATTTCATTTCTGAATGGACCATTAATGTCTGTACTTCAATTGCTTCTCTTCAGGTGACTGGTTAAAGTACATTTATACAAGAATCAGATACATCAAGCAGATGCTGTTAAGTGCATGAAGCCCAAACCTATATTTGTCCTGAGTCAAGCTGCATAAAGCCAGAACTGCTTGTAACCAAAGTGTGATCTCAAACAGAAGAGTATCCTGTGGGGTTAAAAGCAATTGCTACTTTATAAAGGCAAGAAAATACTTTCAGGCTCATTTGCCAACATAGTTGCAATGATATGTGTAAGCTTATGTTTTCTATTGGCAAGAATTCTCAGCCATGATATCGCAATTGTTCTCATTTGTAGAAAGGTCAGTGCAAAGTCAGCTCGGACATTTTACTGGATCATTGAGTTCATAGTTTGGAAAGTTGACAGCATGAACCTGAAATGATTTCTATTTGACCCCTTTGACACACGCTGAAAAGTAATCAAAAAAGTGGATGATATATTTCCAAGCTCTTATTTCATTACGAATGCTCTCGGCTGCAGATGGTAGTCCAAAGGATTTTAGAAATTTCAGACTGCTGTGTACTTAAATGTGATTAGCAGAGATTTTAGAATAACTTTTTTTGGTGGCATTACTGTGCCATGTTCTAGCTGTTACAAAAATCCTTTATTTATATGTGGCATCACCAATGTGGTAAAGCACCAAGTATATCCGAAACCTGTCTGAAACAATGCATGCACTTTGATCTGGTTTATTATGAATGATGTATTATCATTTCACTTCATCCAATCATCATGAGACTACTTGATATTGATTGATCTTAGTGATGAAACAAAACAGTAGGAATTTAACCAGTGATGAGGATGCAAAGTGACTTGGAAGGGATCTTGTTAAACAGGTCTGTTGTAGCACAGAGTGGATAAATGAGAGGTTATTCACTTTACTCGGAAAATTTTTTTAAAAATTCTAAAACATGAAAATCTGTAGGCACCATGGCTGAATTAAAAAAAACACAATGCTGGAAAAATTCAGCAAGTCAAACAGTGTACTTATAAACAGCTTGACCGAAACCTTTGTTTTGTATTTTTACTTATAAAGGGAACTTTTTGGCCTGATGAGTTTCTATAGCATGGTGATTTGTAAATGGGAAATGTTGATGTTCAAAGAGACAAAACATGGCACTGAAATATGATATGCAACAGACTAGTGGAAAGACAAATAGTGGAGGGTCTACCATGATCTGTAAAATGGCGGTGCTGGCTCGACGGGCCAAAGGGCCTACTCCAGCTCCTATTGTCTATTGTCTATTAAAGGAGAATCTGCATACAAGAGTAAAAATGCCCAACTATAATTATTTAGGACTTTAATGAGACCATATCTGGAGTTTGGAGTAGAATTTTGGTTTCCTTAGACAAAAAAAAACTTTATTTAGGGAATGCGGCAGAGACTTACCAGTCAAAAATTCAAGTCTACACTGTCAAAGTAAGGAATCCTGAATGGCTTGACAGGATAGAGGCAGAGAGAATACCTTGTGCGACTGTAAGTTGAATGCTATACTATACACACAATTAAAAGAACATACTCTTTCTCCAGTACAAAAAAAGTGTCAACTTTTTTTATTCTTTCAAACACAACTTTTCTTCCCATAAAACACCTCACATGAAAGCCCCTTGTCCTTTTCAATTGGCTCGCAGCCATGATGTTCCATGATGTTCGCACTCCCTATTCCAACCCGCACATATGTGTTACCTCTCTCACATGTCGCCCCTGATGCGTCACCAGTGGCAACTGCCTCATGCATGTGAGTTATGCATGTTTCGCCCTGGATACATCACCAGCAATGACTGGCTCTATTACTGGCCCACATAAGTACATGACCATTATAGGATCCCCTTGTTGGAGGAGCAGAGATCAAGGCAAGAATATATTTGAGTCCTGTTCCCTGTTTACCAACACTATTCACATGATACAAAATTCATTTGCAACTTCAGGTTTTAATCTTCCCCTTAAAAAAATCTAAAGTTGTTCAATCAGAATTCTGAGCTTCAGGTATCAAAACTGATATTCTTCAAAATTTTCCCTTCTCTCTTTCTCTTCTAGTTCTCTTGAGGGGGAGAAAGGGGAGGAGGAGAGAAATGGAGGTAGATGGTTCTAACAGAAACTGGAGAAATCAATGTTAATGCCATCCATTTGGAGGGGACACAGAGGGAAGATGAGGTATTGTTCCTCTAATGTGTGGGTGGTCTCAGTCTGCCAGAAAGAAAATGGAGTGGGGACTTAAAATAGGTGGGCACAAAGAGATCTACACTATTGTGGCAGTCAAAGCCAAGGTGCTCAATCAAGTGATCTCTGAGTCTATGTCCAGTCTTTCCAATGTAGAAGAGAGCACAACAGGAGTACTGGATGTATAAAATGACCCCTGCAGATCCATGTGAAATGTTACTTAACTTTGAAGGACTATTTGGAGTCCCAAAAGGTGATGAGAGAGAAGTTCTGGGCTCAAGTGGAGCATCTCCTATCATCACAGAGGTAGGTGCCAAGGAGGCAATTGATGAGGAAGTCATGGAGGGAGTGGTCACTACAGAAAATGGAGAGGGGAGAAGAGGGGAAAATATGTCTGGTGGTGGGAATCACATAGTAGGTGGTGGAAATGGTGAAGGAGAATATGTTAGATGTGGAGGCTGGTGGGATGGTAGGCAAGAACAAGGGGAATCCTGCCTTTATTAGCGTGAAGTGGGAGCCTGCACAGATGTATGGGTAGTGGAGGATATACGGTTGAGGGACATGTTGATGATCATTGAGGGGAAATCACATTGTTTGAATAGTAAGATATATCTAATGATCTGGCATGGAAGACCTCATCCTGCCAACAGATATGATGGAGATGGAATAATTGAGAGAAACCAATGGATTGCTTACAGGAGATAGGGAGTGAAGAGGTGTAGTCGAGTTATTTGTGGGATTTGGTAGGTTTGTAGAAGATGTCTGTTGAGAGTGTGTCTTCTGAGATGGAGATAGAAAGAGCAAGAAAAGAGAGTGTTGGTGGAGGTGGACCAGGTGAATTTGAGGTCAGGATGGAAGTTGGCACCAAAGTGGATAAAGTTGGGTGCATGAGGTAGCACCAAAGTAGTCATAGATGCAGCAGAGGAAGAATTAAAGAGCCTTGACTATGTAGGCTTATAGCATTGTTCCATGTAGCCAACAAAAAGGGAGGCAGAGCTGGAATGCATGTGGTTAACATAGGCCACCCCCCTCGACTTGGTGAAACTGGAATAAGTCAAAGGAGAAGTTATTGGGAGTGAGGACAAGTTCTTCCAGCCAGAGGAGGGTGGTGGTGGAAGGGTACTGGTTAAGTCTATTGTAAAGAAAGAAACATAGGGCTTTGAGTCCTTTGCTAAGGGGCAATGGAGGTGTATAGTGATTCTGCATCCATGGTAATGATGAGGCAGTAGAACTGGAGATTGTTGAATTGATGGAGGGTATGTGAATTATTGTGGATATAGGTGGGACAGGACTGGACCAGGGGGACAGAAAGGAGTAGTGGTTTGGCAGACACCAGTTCAATGGGCAGGAAAAGGTGGAAAGGATTCCCTGCAGTGACTCTTAATGAAATAAAAAAAACACCAATCTGCTGGAGGAACTCAGCAGCATCAGCAGAAGGAAGAACTAACAAAGTTTTCAGTTGAAAGCCTTCATTTGGACTTGATATGAACCATCTCTACAAGTCTCTAGGAATTTCTGTTCTTGTCATGCACTAGCCACCCATTCTGACCCATCATTTAACTTCATGTTGTGAAGCGCCAGGTCATGATCCTATAATCCCTGAATGTTCCAGGCCACTTAATCCCTAAACTTCCAAACCTACAATTTCTCCCTAGTCCTCTTATCTCATCTGAAAGATAAGCCCCCTCCCCTTCACCCCTCCTTGATGCTCCTTTCTCCACTGCTTATGGCCATCCCAATAGTAAAGCATGAAAATCTGTAGGGAACGTGGTTGAAGTAAAACCACTATGCTGGAAAAACTCAGCAGGTCAAACGGTGTCCTTTATGTAGCAAAGGTAAAGATACATAATCAATGTTTCGGGCTTGAGCCCTTTATCGATGTATGGAATAATGTCGGCAGGGGTCTGAACAGAAGGAGAGGGGAGAGGGGAAGGAGAGGAAAGGCAGGAGATTATAGGTGGAGAAGGGAAGGAGGGGATAGCAGTGATCAGGGGAGGAGGGATGGCTGGGTAGGTGGAGGGGAAGGGAGTGGGGAGAAATGTAAAAACTGGAAAGGGGAGGGGAAAAATAAGACAAGCAGGTTAGCAGAAAGCAGAGAAGTTGATGGCTGGAAAGTGCCGAGATGGAAAATAAGGAAGGGCAGCCCAGTGACTCCTTGAAGATAATACCATCCACTCATTCTCTGCCACTCTCCGTACCAACCACAATTTCCCCTCTTCAACTGCACTCCAAATTCTCCCAATTCTTGATGTGTGGACCTCAGACCTTTGCAATCTTTGGTTCCCACTTCCAGGCTTTCAGTTCTGGCACCCCCACCTTTCGAAGATCCTATCCATTACATTACCTTCCAATTTATCGTACTTTGCAAATGTACTTCAGCTCCAGCTGGCAACCTGCTCTTTTTCCTCCTCTTTCCCCATGGTCCTTTGCAGAAATCTAAAGCAAGTAGTGTCTGCAGCTGAATTTACAGTTGAGTCAATTTTCAAACCAGACATTATTTCTTTGGCTTGGCTTCGCGGACGAAGATTTATGGAGGGGGTAAAAAGTCCACGTCAGCTGCAGGCTCGTTTGTGGCTGACAAGTCCGATGCGGGACAGGCAGACACGGATGCAGCGGTTGCAGGGGAAAATTGGTTGGTTGGGGTTGGGTGTTGGGTTTTTCCTCCTTTGCCTTTTGTCAGTGAGGTGGGCTCTGCGGTCTTCTTCAAAGGAGGTTGCTGCCCGCCGAACTGTGAGGCACCAAGATGCACGGTTTGAGGCGATATCAGCCCACTGGCGGTGGTCAATGTGGCAGGCACCAAGGGATTTCTTTAGGCAGTCCTTGTACCTCTTCTTTGGTGCACCTCTGTCACGGTGGCCAGTGGAGAGCTCGCCATATAACAGGATCTTGGGAAGGCGATGGTCCTCCATTCTGGAGACGTGACCCACCCAGCGCAGCTGGATCTTCAGCAGCGTGGACTCGATGCCATGGCAAAGCTCATCTTGCGTATCTATTTGGAAGCAAGAGAATCTCCTGGCTTATTTTTACTCTTCCTATCACTCAGCACAATGTAATGTATTTGGTGTGTAAATTTACTTAAAAACCAAGGCAGATTATCAAGAAACAGAAAATTCTTCTCTAGACTCCTTAGACGCTCAAATTAAATCCATTAGATCGCATTGGCTCTGATTTACATGACATGATAAATAACATGCACATTGATCTCCATCCCAGGCCCCCAGCTTCAAAGAGCCTACACTCTGCATCTGAGTTACCCTCCTGTTCTGCATGCCCACTAATCTCACCTACATTGATCTCCATCCCAGGCCCCCAGCTTCAAAGAGCCTACACTCTGCATCTGAGTTACCCTCTTGTTCTGCATGCCCACTAATCTCACCTAAGCCCACTAATCCCTGGGAAAAGGAGATTTATCTAACTCCCACCCCTGCAAATCTAAAACTTCAGATGCTCAAAATCTAAAGATAAGAGTTTTTTTAAAAATGCTACAAATTCTCAAGGGAGTACAATCACCAGTGGAAACCGAATTAGTGGCAATAAACTGTAAACAGACCTGAAAAAAAATAATTGGGGATCAATCATGCTACTGAGGCAAAGAAACAAAAAGGAGACAACCAAAAGTGAAGGGTGGTGACAGAATGGGGTGCAGAAGAAATTGCATGACAAAATGGTGATGCAAAAAAATGTAGAATAGTGATTGGATAAATGAAAAAATAAAGATGAAAATGGCAAAAGTGAAAGCAATTATCTGAAAATAGGTCAGAGTGTTTTGTCTCAAGTTGTTGGACTCATCTGGGACAGAAGGTCTGAAGCCCCATCCCTTCACCATCACCACCTCTCCCAATCTCACCACCAAAGCACACTGCCTAAACTTCTACTGGCTCTACTACCCAAGCCCTTCTGGATAATTTGCTATTTTAATCTTTCTATTCTATAGCTCAACCTCTGCAAAGCCCAATAGCTTCCTGCCCCCATTTGATAAAAATAAAACTGAGCACTTGATTCTAATTGAATTTTAATCCAGTTTCTGTGCAAGGATGAAGTAATTTGCTTTGCTCAAGATTGACTTATTTTATGAGTCTCCCATAGAGTCCTGCAGTATCAGCCTTGCAGCATTTATCCTTGGGAATCACAGGATCATGCACCAAAGGTGTTACATCACTTTCTTTTACTACAAATCTGATGTTCATTTTTCCTTGAGGATATCTTTAAGCTTCATTTTTTTCCAGCCTGAAGAATATACTTTGCATCCTCCATTGTGTTAACTTATTCACAAATTGGCCTCCTATGCATGAACTCATGGCAAGAGATTTTTTCAATTTCCTCATTGAACTGGCATAAACTAGTAAAACAAAATTCATCTAAAAATTCTGTTCAATTTTAAAATCTTTGATTGTCAGTTCCAGTGATTCTCAATCAAAGGGCTATGGCCCACTGGTGGGCCACCACTTGCTTCCATGTGGGTCTTTCATAATATCAAATAAGATACTTTAAATTAGATAAGTATGTATTTCTCACCGAGCTGCCCTTGACTTGAAAATGTTGTTCAGTCATTGGCATTCTTGGGCCGGAAGCCAGGTGGGTCTTAAAATGATAAAGTTTGAGATACATGGGCCTAGTCTGACCCTATTTCTTTACCCTCCTTCAGACCCAATATTTTCTTGTTCTTAGTAAAATAAACAATGCTGGAGAAACTCAGCATGTAAAAGAGTGTCCTTTATATTACAAATATAAAGATATATCACCATTGTTTTGGGATTGAGCCCTCCGTCATGGTACCTGCTGTTTAACTTCCTGAGTTTCTCCAGCATTGTGTTTTTACCTCAATCACTATGTCAGCAGATTCTCTTGTTCTTGTTATCCTCTCACACTAGATTTTTATCATGTCACCATTCATAAATTGAGTCCTAACCCTCTCTGATATTCAGGCAAGATCACCTTGATTTTCTTAGTTCTTGATTCAACCATCTGCATATCATTATTCATTATTAAGAAAAAGTATGTTATCAGGCTCTTACACCTCCTCTTACTACCCTCACTCTAAGCTATTGAAGCACCACATTTTTTTCTTCACTAATTGTAAATATGTGTGCTCATTTATCTTTCTATCTTTTATATTTATTCTCTTTTTTTGAACTTTACACTCAGGGGTATTAGTATCTACATATCAGTCCATGATGCAGCTGGGTAATTTAATTTATACTATTGTAGTTAATGCATATTTAGCACCTGTTTGACTGTAGCAAGTTTTTTTTTAAATTCACTTGCACGTTGAACATGTATAAGGCAATAAACTCATTATCCAGATTCTACATTTCAGATTTATTGTCAGAATACATGCATGACATCACATACAAATCTGAGGTTCGTTTTCTGTGGATGAAGCAGAATTGTCACTTATTGCCATTGGACAAAATACACACAGTGTATACTTTAAAATAAATACAGAACTGTAACTAGATAATGAATGTAAACAAACTGACTGCAATACAGAGATTTAAAAAAAATCAATAAATTGCACAAGTAAAAGTCTTCAGATAAGTTCCTGATTGAGTTTGTTGTTGGGGAGTCTGATGGTGGAGCTGTTCTTGATATTAAGTCTTATGCCAACTATACCTCTTTCCTGATGGAAGCAGTGTGAACAGATTGGGTCCTGGGTGGTGTTAATCCTTGTTGATTGCTGCTGCTCTCCACTTTCCCTATAGATGTTCTTGATGGTGGGGAGGGTTTTGCCTGTTATGTCCTCAGATGTGTCTATTATCTTTTGGAGGGCTTTAGACTCATGGGTATTGGTGTCCCCAAACCAGCCATGAAGCAGCCGGTCAGCACACTTTAAACCACCCATCTGTTGAAATCTTACAGGGTTTCTGGTGTCATACCAAACCTTTGCAAACTCCTGAGGAAGTAGAGGCACTGATGTGCTTTCTTCATCATGCCATTGGGTCCAGAAGACATCCTACAAGATAGTGACCATGAGGAATTTATTTTGCTCACTTTTTCCACCTCTGATCCCCCAATGATCACTGGATTATGCACCTCTGGTTTTCCTTTCTGAAGTCAGCAATCATCTCCTTAGTGTTGGTGCCTTTGAGTGAAAGATTGTTGTTGGTGCACCATTCAGCAAATTTTTCAATCTCCCTCCTGTATACTGACTCATCACCTTTCTTTATATGACTCACTATGTAGTATCATCAGAAAATTTGTAGATGGTATTATTGTCATAATTGTAAAGTGCGTAGAAAACAGGGACCTAAGAACGTAGCCTTGTGGTGCTCCAGTGCTGATGGAGATTGTAGAGGAGATGTTCTTACCAATCTTCACTGATTGTTGTCTAGAAGTGAAGAAATCCATGATCCAATTGCACAGTGGGATTCTGAGCCCAGCTTTTGGAGTTTGCTGATCAATTTTGAGGGGATGCTGGTGTTAAATGCTAAACTGTAGTTGATAAAGAGCATCCTGATGAATACATGTTTACTGCCCAGGTGTTCCAGAGCCCTGTGTAGAGTCAGTGTGATGGCATCCACCATAGAACTATTGCTGAGATAGGTAAACTAAAAGGTATCCATGTCATTGCTCAGACAAGAGCTGATATGCTTCAACACCAGCCTTTCAAAACAATTCATCACTGAGGATGTAAGGGCCACTGTCGATAGTTAAGGCAGGTTGCTGCACTCTTCTTGGGCATTGGTATGATTGACATCTATTTGAAACTGATGGGTAGCATGCCCTGCTGGAGTGAGATATTGAAGATACCCATGAATACATTTTTAATACCAGCCAAGTCCTCCTTCCAGGGTGGATGCTTTCTTTGGATTCAGTCTTTTGAAGGCAGCATGCACATCATCCTCAGATACAGACAGAATAGGAGATGTGGGGGAGTGGAAAGGTAGCTCCTTGCTGTTGTAAAATCAGACGTAGAAGGTGTTGAGTTCCTCTGGGAGTGAAACTTTGCTGTCTGCTACTGGATTGGATTTGGTTTTGTAGTAGATTATGGCATTTAGGCCCTGCCACAGGTTTCATGAGTCCCTTGTTATTTACATTTTCATCAGGAATCTCTACCTCACTCGGGAGATAGCTTTCCGCAGATCATACTTGCCCCTTCAGTATTGACCTGGATCTCCGGACTCAAGAGCTTGTGATCTGGTTCTCAGCAGATTCAGTATTTCATTGTTCATCCAGGGCTTCTGGTGGGTAATACTTGAATAATTTTGTAGAGACACGCTCATCCACAGCTGTTTTGTAAAGTTTGTGATGGCCCTGGTGTAATCATTCAGATTCTCAGCTGAGTCCTTGAACACCAACCAATCCACTGACTCAAGGAAGTCCTGTAACCATTCTTCAGCCTCTTGTGACCATGTTCTCGCTGCCATGATCTCCAGAGCCTCTGTTTTTAGGCTCTATCTGTATGAAGGCAGAAATAGCACAGTCAGGTGATCCGACTTCCCAAAATGTGATCTCTGGAAAGAATGACAGGCTCCTTATCTTGGTGTAACAGGGATCAAGTATGCTGGGAACTCTGGTACAGTAGGTTATATGTTGGTGATAGTTGTGTAAGGATTTCTTGACACAGGCCTGGTTGAAGTTGCCATTTAAAATTTGTAGTGCATCGGGCATTATTATTTGTTAAATACCTGCCACATTTTATTTGTTCATAAGGAATGTGTAATTAATATGACTTGGAATAAATGACATAATTGTTTCTAATAATTGAATAGTCATACCTGGTAATGGTGAAAGCACTTTTTTCCTGAATGATGCAAAATCAAAATATATCAGTTAAAATGTGTTCAATTTATATTCAAGATGAAGGCATCACTTGCATAGCAGGGAGTGGAGTTCGATACAATTATGTTAAGTATTTGGAGGATTTTCATCTGTTTATTTCTATTTTCGTTCTGAAGTGTTTTGGAGATTCATTATGTTGAAGGTGTTTTATACATTCAGTTGTTGTTTTTGTGCAGTTGAAGCTCTGTCAATTAACTCGAGTATCAGAATCCTAGTAACCACATGCATTTTAATGTTATATGTGTTGCCTTTTGAATCTGTGAATTCTAATCTCATGCCTGGTGATATTCAATGTCGTGAAGCCTAATGTTTGGCTAATTTATGTTTACACTTTGTTTGTTGGATGTTAGATGACAAGTTTCAAATGAATTAATTGTCACCATTGTAGACAGGAGACTTTGATTAGACAATATGGTGAATTAATGTAACATTTCACGAAGAGCAAAAGACAGGAGCAGAATTAGACTATTCAGGCCATTGAATCTCTTGTCATTGCTGATTTATTTTCCTTTTTAATTCCATTCTGCTACCATCTCGCCATAACCTTTGAATCCTTCACTAATCAAGAACCTATCAACCTTTGCTTTAAGTATATCCAATGACTACCTCCACATTCATTGTGATAACACATTCCACAGATTCACCATCCTCTGGCTGAAGACAATTTATCTTCATCCCTGTTCTCAAGGGATGTTCTTTTATTCTGAGGCTATGCTCTCTGGTTCCAGACCCTCCAACTATTGGAAATCTCTCCATGTGCACTCTATCCAGCCCTATAAATACTCAGTATATTTTGATATTTTAGTCCTCTCAAAAAAAAGTGCTAATACTATACTTGCCTATACTACACTACTAAATCAATTGGCAAAGTTACCAGTTTTCCCAACCAACCAAATCTTTAAAGCAGACTTAGCTGTCTTTTGCTCTGAGACCAGCATTATTACCTTGATGCATATATGCTGGCATCTTGAAGATCTCAACACAAAAAAGTTCACAATGGCACATCGAAAGAAGTCAACTGGCCAAGCTTTTGGTCTGCTGAAGCTCCACTGCACCTGTCTCTGCTGCAGCTGATTAGCTGAATTCTCCAGAATGGTACTGGTGGATGGTGCTCTGTAAAACACTAGGCAAGAGCAAAAGTTGAAACTGTAAAATTCACAAACCAAAGAAAACAGATGGAATTGTGTGCAATACACAAACATGTTGGAGAGGCTCAGCAGGTCATGCAGCATCCATAGGAAGAAAAGGGTAATCTATGCCATCCTTCATGAAAGGCTCCGGCCTTGGATACACTTTACTTCCTATGCATGCTGCGTGACCTGCTGAGTTTATCCAGCACAGTTGTGTATTGCACTCAACCCCAGCATCTGCAGACATTTTATAGCAGATGGAATTTGCTGGAGATGGATGAAAAGGAGACCCACCACTGATTTATTTACTGCTTGTGATCAATAGAGAAATTCTTCCCCATTGAGTCCTTAATTTTTAAGACTTCTAATAAAACTTTAATAAACAAAACTTTTTTTGAGAAAATCAGTCAGATTAGCAGTGATGTCATTTGACCATAAACTCTTTAAGCCCTATCAAGTGTCACTGGGATTTAATATTGCTGACATGGTAGCTCCAGGAAACCCAGCATTGTAAGTGGAAATTGCCAAATGCCAAATAATATAGAAGGTAATAAAAATTGTAATTGCCAAGTCGATTCCTGAGGGAATTCCTGCATATACACTAACCTTGAATTCATTAATTTAAATGTGAAAATCAACGTGCAGGATTAAAGTTTCCAACACAATACCTTTTTGCACTTTTAAACAGTACAAGTTCCTCCAACCCCATCACTTCACCCAATGCCACCAAAACCATTTGCTCTAAATCTGATCTGCTCTCAGCATTCAAAATTCCCCTCTTAATATCAGCTTCCTGAATAATGAGACTTTCATCACTTAATACTGTGGGCATTGCCTAACAATTTCAAAACAACTTCTGTGGCAATATAATTCAGTATCTCTTTAGTGAAAATATGGAAATGCTGAAGGAACTCAGCAGGTTTCACAGATTTCCTGTATTTTCAATATAATCACAGCATCTGCAGACTTTTGTGTTTTCACATTATTCCTCTATTTCTTTTTTGTTTATTGTTGTTTCTCAACATTCAGGTATAGTGTCATTTAAAAAAAAATAGCTTATTGTTTAGTTTGCGTAATATCACAACACATTGATGTATAGCAGTGGTTTTCAAACTTCTTTCCACTCACATATGACCTTAAGTAATCCCTATGTCAAGAGAAAGTTTGAAAACCACTGTTTTAATTGTACCTAATTGACTCATTATGTGCTTGGTTTCATAACTCCAAAGGAAATGGGCCAATGACAATTTTTCTCAAGCAAAATATTTCAGTTACAATTGGGTCCAGAGTAGTGATTCTCATCCTTCCCTTCCCATTCACATACCATTTTAAGCAATCCCTTACTAATCACAGAGAACTGATGACATAGAGATTAGTTAAGGTGATATGTGAGTGGAAAGAAAATGTTTGAAAAGGACTGATGTAAATTAACAGGATTAGATTTATCAGTGTTGCTCTGGAAGGAGGAATTTATTGGCAGAGGAAAAGCATTGATTTTATTCAAGGAAGATTTACTTCATGTCATGTATATGACACAGTTATCAAATTGGGTACAGTGACAAAGGTGAAATTGAGAAAGCAAAATGGTGTCACAAGCTCACACAAAACTGAAAATTGAATCAAATCATAAACCATGCTATTGAATCCATTAGTATTCAACCAGTGACCAAAAGAAATATGCAAAGCAGGCAGATCAATTTGTCAACATGCCGTTTGATTCAATCTCAGTGTTGTGATTTTTGGAGTTCCACAGTTTGATTTGCACCCTCTATTAACTTTTTATGTCGGAAAACCTACTGGGCAGTAAAAAGGGACCCCATTTTAAAAAAAAGGATTACAAACCACACCTGGTGATCAGTTACTGATTAATTCTATCTGGCAGATGTATTTGTTGGCTTTCTATAGTTATTTCGAGTTGCAGGTCCAGCGAGAATGTGCCAGGTGTGAAGTAATTTTTGCTGACTTCAAATATTTTGCAGAAAGCATTAATGGCCAGGCAGGGTACATAAATAGCTAATAGCAAATTGTCTTCCAGCAGATCTAGGGCAGGAGCTTAGCTATTAAATGGCTTAAGAAATGCCTGCTGCTCTAAATGCTGAAGCATCCAAATATACTTTAATGAAAATGAGAGACATTCATTAACTGGAGACTTTGGTCCAACTGAAGATAAGCATCTTTCATGGAGAATGTGTGAGAAATCTACAATAAAGTAGCTGTCACTGAAATACACTACCTGCTGCAGCCATCACCTCAAGCAATGAAACAGGGCAAGAACAACGGCAAGATGGTTTCTGAAGTGGCTGTGACAAATAATCTTTAATGTATCTTTTGTGTCAAGAGCACATTTTTTTTGCAATGTTCACAGCTTTTGGTTTCCAGGATGGTGACTGCGGTTCCCTTTCCAAAGACTCATTACATTTAGCAGCAGCTAATATTCAGGGAAAACACCTGGAGTGTCAAAGAATATAGGTGCATCATTTTGCAGAAATCAATAAACATGATAACAATAAGTGATGACATATTCTCAACATCTAGCTCACATGCAATCAAACTTCATATGAAATGTGAGGCACTGTCCGACACCATCTGGCAAGGCACAATGGCATCATGCTTGGTGGCCTTGTGGCAATGGATGGCCACCGACATCTAGGTTATCTATGGACTATATGTCCATGACTGGTGTGTACAACCTACATGTACATGTGCAGCATATATCTAGTGGCAGCATGTGACTCTTGGGCATAAGAAAATGAAATTGTGAGGGAGAAAAGGGTTAAATTGATGTGGACTAGGTTTACATACGTCAGCTCAAAATCATGGGCCAAAAGGCCTCTACTGTGCTTCAGTTTTTGATGTGTTATGGCTTTATTGCTGTCACAAAATAATAGACGGAGCAGAGACAAAAATGCTGCTGATTAGGCTACTCTCGAGTAAATGTTGTTTTCAATATACATGGTCAGAAGCACAAAGAGCGACCAGTGCCCCAATGACTAAAGAAAATATGGGTGGACAGGGCAACAAAATAGAAACATCAATAAAAGTAAAAATGGATGATGAGATGAAAAGGGAGGACTGGTAAATGCCAATATTTGGCACATGGCAAAGAGCATTTGTAGAGCTTTTTTTCTTCGATTTTGCTTTCAAAATAGATATGAATGAAAGTTCAAAGAAAAATAATGAAAAAAAAAGTATACCTCTTTGTGGAGACTAAAGACATGGTCTGTCTATTTAACAGGCATCTTGCATCTATCCTTGAAAAGTTAATTGTAAATTGGCAATAAGGGATGAGGGTGTAGGACATTTGCATTTGAAACAAATAGAGGGGCAGGTAAAAGACAAGCAGCATTTAATGTTGAGAAACAATCATGCCGTCCAGATACAATGTACGTGAGAAGGGGGGAGCGGGGATGGAAATGAAACTTAGATTATTTTCCTTCTCGCAGTTTTATATCATCTGAAAACTTTAATGCTGTTGCAACGGCGGCACTGCCACTGGTTTGGACACAGAGCAGGGAGAGGAGACACAGCACTCCTCTTCAGGTTTCTGCTACCCAGTCCTACCGCTGATGGCTCCATTCAAGCTTTAAATGGCCTGTTAAGAAGAACCGATGGAGGTTTAATTTAAAATCCTGCAACTGCATGGTCTGGGGCCAAGATGGGGATGTCTATGATCATCAGCCACAGTTGTGACTATGATGGCGGAAAAGTGAGGGACTCTGCGGCTGAAGACACACAGGCGGTGGACTGCTGGTGACTTGAGACGTGGAATGCGTGCAGGCTGCAGCCTGCTGGTGACTGTAGTCAAAGGACTTACACCAGGCTGTGGACTGCTGGAGACTGCATCGAGATTGGCTGAAAGGGGTACCAAGTATTGGAACCAAGATGAAAGAGGGTGCCGAGGGTGCTGGAGAGTTCCTGATTGTGTCAGAGTTTCAGATCTGGAACTTGGGTTGCTGATAGATTAGACTGGAGTCTCTGGCTTTGGAGACTAGGGCGAATCCACAGACATTTGGTGACTCTGGTGGGGGGATGGGGGAACTGTCTTTGACTTCTCTCTTTGTGATTATTAAAACTGCCTAGCAATTTTTGCTGATGGTGAATCCGTCTACCTTAGAGCAGACTAAAGCTAATTTCTTGTAATTTTATACCTATTTTACTATGTGACAAGAAAGGAATCTTGAATCTTGTCACAGCAGAAAAAAAGGAGTGTATTTTTTCCTTCAGTACGTAAAAACAATTGTTCAGCTCATCAAATACATTGGCCAATTTCATGCATATGTAGAGAAAGGCTATTACCTCATGGTCCATAATTTTGCCACACAGTCTACCAATGTAAAAAAAAAAATCAATTCAAAAGTAATCATTCCATTGTAGAAGAAAAAAAAAACCAGAAACCCATGACAATAAATTAGGGAGAATCGATTTCATTTTCAGAGAGCCGAATAACCATTATCATAGAAATTAAATGATCTTTGGCATTTTTTTCCAAAGGACAGAAACTATTGATGTGATTTTAGGTACATTTTATCATAAACATACAAAGGTTTTTTAAGAGATTTTTCAAAGATTTTATCAAAAATAATATCGTAGATAGCTCAAAAATGAGCAAGTGTTGCACCTTTCTCTTGTGTGACTGCCTTGCCAATTATGGTATGCCAATATCTCCTGCAAGAATGAAAATTAGCACCTGTATCCCTTTCCACCTGGTGCTGTTTTCCTGCATTATTTCAGTGTATTAGCAACTGCCCAATTGCCCAAAGGACACTCCAGTGGCAGAGAAGAGTGAAACATGTATTGGCAAAGATCTACCAGTATGTTAGGATTTCATGATAAAATTGGCTCCATTTCCCAGCAAGTTCTGGCTGAATGCATCATATAAAATTCACATTTATCTTTCAGACAATGCTGAGATTTTGCACATTTAGACTTCCTCCTGTTCAGCATCTACATTCTGCTGGTGTTGGTTTGAGTTGCTGTGAAGTTAACTGGCTGGTAAACATTTGATACAATCATTTTCTCAAGTTTATGTCCCTATATTCCTGATTTCTTGATCATCTGAGACAGGTTTGTTTAAAAATCATTGCCCCATCTCGATTAAAAAAAAATCCTTACTATTTGATTTCAGTGTAATCAACATTATTTTCAGAAATATTTTACATTTCATGGCCCATTTTTGTGGTATCTAACCTGTAGTGGAGTGGAAGTGGGGAGAGAAGGTTATTGGCAGGACCATACAATCACAGTAAAGCATTATCAATGTCATCTAACAAATCATTAATCTTCTCTCATCTTTCCCAACCATTTACAGCCCTAAATGATCATCTATATGTTGTGAGCTTCCAATAGGAATGTTAAGTGTGGAAAGAGCTTGCTTCTATTTGTGCCTTTGACATTCACAGAATATATGAAAGCATCTTACAGACAATGAATTACATTTTAAATATTCATACCAAGTATTTAATAACCTCTCCCTTGTTTTCTCAACCACCACTTGCCCCCAGGTTTGCCCTAATCTCTCTGGTCCATTTCTCCCACTCTTTTCCCTCCTCAACACTTTTACCTGCCCACCACCCTCACCTTCCTTCCTTCCACCAAGTGCATCTTCTTCAACCCTCTGCCTCCTTTTCATATTACCTCTAGATTCTTACTTTTTCCCATTATCCTTCCTGCATTCACTTGTCACCTTCCACCCCTGTGCTCCACTTTTTTCTTCATTTCAGCCCATGTCATGCTACTCCTGATGAATAGTTTCAGCCTGAAATGTTAACTATCTATTGCCTTCCATGGATGCTGCCTGACCCACAGAGTTCCTCCAACATTTTGTGTCATGTTCCAGTTTGACAGCATTTTGTTTACCTTTGAAAACATCATGCTTGTTTTATGACATTTTTGAGTGTAATATAGCTCCATAAACAGCAATGAGATAAACGACTGACTGGTTCATATGGTTTGGTGGTGGTACAAATTGAAGGTTTAATACCATCAGCTCCATTTTTTAATATTAATGTGAGTGAAGTCTCAGCTTGGAAAGTATGCAAAGTCAACAAGTAGGCAACCTTTAGTACCTCCTTCATTTATGGTCAGTTGCTGTCTATATAGAGTTTACAGTCTCCCTCTGACTTGTATGGGTTTCTTTGAGATTCTCTGGTTTCCTTCCACACTCCAAAGATGTGCAAGTTGGTACTTTCACTAAGCCTTCCAAATTCTCACTAATGTATAGATAGATGATGCAGTCTAGAATCTGGGGAGAATTGATGGGAAGTGCAGAGAACAGTTAAGGAGAATGGCCCAGGAGCTTCTCTGCCCAAGTATGGAACTGCAGGGAGTTATAAACTTGGTTCAGGCCATCATACATACAAACCAACCTCCCCTCCAAGGACTCCATCTATACCTCCTGCTGTCTCTCGAAAACTGCTAAAATATTAAAGCAACTATCTCACCCTGATCACATGCTACTCTCCCCCCTTCCATTGGGCAGAAAATATATGTGTTTGAAAGAATGAGCCTACAGATACTATGACATTTTTTTTCCTGATGTTATTCATTTCGTCAATGGATCTCGCACTGGCAAATGATGATGTCCTTGCACATTTTTTTTAGTGGCACATTTCCCTATATCCTGCACAAATAGCAACTCTCGTCCTGACACTCATTTATTTGTTTGTTATTATTGCACTACCTGCTGTATGAGTTACTTTGACTAGATAGCATGCAAAATAAAGTTTTTCTCTGTATCTTAACATAAATGACAAAAAAAAACAATGCAATAGATTGAATAGGTTTCATTGATAATTAGAGGGACAATGGACTTTTACTGCAACTGGCATTAACTAAATGGGATGAAGAGCCTGTCAAAGGAAATATGGTACATGATCCATGTGAACAGAGAAAAGTCCGTTCAGTTTGGTGATGGGACAATTTGCACCTAGTATCTTCTTTTGTCTTTCTCTGACATGTCTGGCTCATCCATGACATATAATACATTCTTCAACCCTTATCAAATGTGCATTGTTTTGAACTGAACTTTACTTGCCATAGGTTAATTTCAATTCTGTCCTAACAATGTCTTATCTTAACATTTTAACCATCTTTATTGAATTAATGATTCTATCTGCCCTGATAACTGTTTTCTATGTTTTGACATTGTGTTTGTTATTTCAAATTTTTGACAAAGAATCTGAGCCAACTACTCAGTATTTGTTTGATCATAACTTTACTTCCTTTCAGGTTTTCTTTAGCCAATTGGGTTAAATTCAAACATAAATCATAGGATGGTCAAATGGAATTCAAAATTATATTTTCACTCACTGTTCAAGTTATTCAGGAGTTTCACAAGGCACTTGTTTAAGCCATTCTTGCTGTAAGAAAATGTTATACCTACTTTCCCCAAGTGTAGGGAAATCTGCCTGTTATATGAATCATTAATTTAACAGATGATACAGAATTCTACCAGGGTTACCAGTACTGTCAATTTTAATTAGTGTAGATGATTTAAGAAGCTCACAAATGTCTTGCAATATCAGTTGTAATCAGCACAAATTTATTTTGGATCCTCCCTATTTAAGTAAGACATATTTAAGACTTTCATCTATCACCATTAAACTATTAAATTCTCCATTTTCTCTCTCCAATTGTGCATCTTCTTTAATTTTTCACTGTCTTTCCTCCTGCACAGAAATGAAATCACCCGCAAAGTCTCAATTTGAGAGTCTACTGCTGGCAATTAATATGAATATGAAGAGAAAAGCTGCTTGTACCAAATAGTCATTACATCACTAAGCGTCCATAGTTCCAACTATTAGTCAAATGGAAAAATATTAACTATCTGCAATTAAGTACCAGAACATCTATTAATCATGTTCCTGGAGCAACACCATAGAAATCTTTTGAGTGGGTTTGTTTTTCCTTTCACAACTTGAGATACATCAATAGAGCATTAGAAATTACATGATTTTGTAGCCAAATTAGCCTTAAATTTTCCATTGCACGCTTTACTATGTTCCAAGCTATTGCCTTCATTTTTCTATGAAATTGACGACTAGAATTCTATAATGTTACAATGCATCCAACTTTCAAAAGCTCATGTTTGTGAGATCTGCTTGATCAACTCGTGACCTATCTGCTCCATTGATTGTTTGAAAACCTCATGTATATGTTGCTGAGATTAATCAGTTACATTTAATTTTCATTTTTGTTTCCTTAATTTTACTTTCCTTTACATGATCAGTAATATAATTCAAAGAAAAGGATATGGATTTTTTCATGTAAAATTCAGTCACTGAGATGGAAATGTGCATAACTAAATTGATTTTAAATGTCTCTCAAAAATAGCTGAAAATGTAATTAAGTTCACAATCGTTCTTGCTCTGGCTTGAAGAGTGTGGCCATCATCAGAAAGCAGAAAGGTTTCAAAAAAATATACTGTATCAGTGGAAGGAGAATTTGTATTTTTCAGCCATTGTTGTCTGACCAAATTCCTGCATATATCAATGTTTTCCCAATAAAATGAAGGAAGGATTGTAGACCATAAGCCAGTTCAAATCTCACCAAATAATCGCAATATATTTCCACTATTGTGTACTCCCAAGCCCTAAAAAAGATCAGATGCCACACACATACCAATTTATACTTGTAATAAAATCCACAGTCACAAAATGTAACATCTGAGCAGAACTGCCCATTTCTATATCAGTCATTGGTTTTTCACATCATTAATTGCAAAATGTATCTCTGGTGCTGGTGCAGTACAATTACTAATCGCTGATGTGTGGCTAACATAGTTCAGTAAAACAAGGAAATGTAAAGCATAAAAATGTCAGACAAAGGTGATTCATTGCTGGGATAGAATGTTTCTGCATTGCTGCTTCGTACAGAATACAACTCTTAGCTCTAACATTTGTCTGAAGCATTCTGAAAAAAAAAGTGGTTTGATTATTTCCATACATCAGGTTGAAAACAAACATTAATCAAACATGACTGTCAATCTGGGGAGCAGCATATTAATTCGTTAACATTAATGGAGAGTAAAAACACAAAATACTGGAGAAGCTCAGCAGGTCAAACAGTGTCCTTTATGTAGCAAAGGGAAAGACATTTTTGGCTTGAACCTTTCATATGTTGATGAAGGGCTCAAGCCCGAAATGTCGGTTATGTATCTTTATCTTTGATACATAAAGGAGACAGTTTGACCTGCTGAGCTTCTCCAGCATTTTTTGTTTTTACTTCAACCACGGTGTCTCCAGATTTTTGTGATTTAGTTAATGGAGAGTATGTAGACATGGTAATAGTAAAGAGTGCTCACTAAAGAGCAAAAGAGATCCTTATATTTATGATACAATCACACTGTGATAGTACAGATTCTATCACCAATGTGTATATGTACATATGTACAGATTGTAGTGTAGGATGACTGTGATTAGCTGAGAGCGTAACCACACCTACTGGCAGGTCTTAAAGGATTGCTCCTAGCCAGACCAGGTCATTCTGGACTGGTCGACCTACTTGTGATATGCTCCAGTCTTGGAGCATATTAACTCCAGTCTAGTTAATAAAAACCTTGGTTTGGATCAACAAGTCTTTGGTTCCTTCAACACGCACTACACACACAACACTGAAAGCCATAATATTGCATCTGTGAAACAATGTTTTTACACGTGAACCATATTTGTGAATGCAGAGCTTGACTTTTTGCATGTCCACAATAGCTGCTACACTTTGAATTTTAATGGAGCAGAATAGCAAGAAAATGTCTTATCCAATTGCTTTTGAAATAAACCAACTTCATTCTATTGCATTTCATGTACAATATTTTTTTTCACAGATTATCTCCTTCCACATCTATTGTAAAACTAACCTCCACCTTCTGGGTTATTCAGGTTCAAAATTATTAAACTGACTTCTTGGAAACAATTGCATTAAACTAAATAAATGGTTAATTATCCAGAACGATTCCAGTCAATAAAAAATAACCTTGATGCCACCAGCTGTTACATACATTGAGTTGTGATGTTCATCTGAGGTAAAGGACTATTGAGGACATGGCTCTACAAATATCCCTGTCTTAATAATCCCTACTCTTAAATAAGATTATTTTCAGCTTTTATTCTTTTATTTATCAAATTTTATGCATCAATGCAGAATGTATATAAAAATATAAATAGATAAAATGAAAAGACCATCATATTTATTTCATTATTTGGAATTATGTTGTATTGATATTTTGTTCTTTAGTATCATCTATTTTCTTTTCTGAGATTCCTATTTATACACATTATATTATTTGACATAATGGCTGCTGTTCAAGTTAAATTTTATATTTTACAACCTCTTAATGAGTATCAGATCCCTTTTCACAATATGAAGATGGAGCAGGGGACAGCAGAGTATGTTCTTGGTTCGACTTTGCTTGGCAGTTTTACTTATGATGCATTTTTATGCCATATTTATACAGCCTTTGATGCCCTATGCCATGGATTTCAGCATTTCAGAAATTGTACTTTGTTCTTAACACAGTGAAGACATGGGTGTAATTTAATGAAGAAATAAATATTGAGTATTGAACTTGAAAGGCAGGGATAAATATAATTGATATTGTGGTTAACCACTACCACATAAAACTTGGTTGATGGTCTTTATTTTATTTTATTATTTGCAAAATACCATTTTAATTATCACATTAAATCTGAGAAATGAGATGGCACCTGAATAGGTGTGTTAATTTGGCAGGTCTCCAACTCATGAGGTCCAAGGCGGCATGTGTGAAAAACACTACGAAAAACACTGCACTTGGTGTATTTAAACAGTTTTGCTTTTCCATTGCAAAGAAGAGAGAATCAGATTCATGTTGGCAGTGATGGTGGGGTGGATTTGTGATAGCAAGGAGGGACCTGGGATAGTGAATAGAACATTCAGTCATCAAAAAGGGATGTTTGGAACCTCAAGGTTTGGTCTGGCTCATGGATATTTGAGTAACCGTTGATAGCAGGCAAGGGTTAGGTTCTCAATTATGAATCAGTCAAAGGTTGTGCAAGTGATTGAGGATAGCATGTCTGGCTTTCAATTCAGTTTTGGGGACCAGGGCAGATAAACAATCAGGAAGGATGTTATGGTGAAGTGTGTTCTTTGGTGCATAAGAAGAATGCCCTCTACTGTTAAGTATTTTATTTAAACAAAACTATCTGAAGTATGTTTCATGCAGGTAATTCTTAATTCATGGCAAAAAATTGGAAGCACTTTGCACCTACAGCTCCACACACCATGTGTCCATCTTTTCCACAGACCATGCATGCCTGGACTTGAATTACAGAAGATATGCTTTGATGTTGGTTTCTCTGTGTGATAATGAATCAAATATGTGGAGGACTGAGAAGGAAAATCGCAATAAGGTTCACCATTTTCCTTTTGTTTTCCACTGACATTGACTCATGAAGAGGGATAGGCTTCATGGGTAAGGGAGACTAAACAAAAAGAGCAGGTTATTCGGCATGAACAAGTTGGGCCTCTGGGCTTGTTTCCATGCTGAACGACTCCATGATTTTTTTGTGTCATTGTACTGTTTCTGATATTAAATCATCTGGGATATAAATACTGAAGTCCATCCTCAATTTTGGATGAATGATAAAATTTTTGCTTCAAACACCTGGCACAACTTGGGCATCTCTTTCAATCATTACTAAATTTGTCAAATCAAATTTTTGCTGAGCTTCCTGGGCCCCATATTATTAGTGTTAGAATGCAAATAAGAGGTTTGGCAACAATTGTAGTGGTCCTTGTGCCACAGACGAAAGTTTTATTTCAAAGTTACATCAAAAATAAATGTTCCTGGAGATCCCAGAGAAATGGGAGTGAAGAGCTGACTTCATAGCTGTCATGGTTACTCTAGGCCCACAATGAGATGTAATACCTCTCTTAAACAAATGCCCTGAATTGAGCATGTCCAATGTACAGCTGGTTGTGAAAAGATTGCAGTCAAAGATGAATTGCTTGATCAAGTGCATACCTGGAATCTAAGTACCAACTTTGGTTGGGTTAAAGACATGTAGAGCACTGATTTTTTTTGGCCAGACAAATATTTTCAAAACATATTCCAATTAATTATTTTACTCTTGTTGTACAAAATAAAATTATTTCTATGCACACATATTGTGATCTCATTCTACATGGAATGTTGTGTGTCCATGCTGTTGATAGGAATTCTCTCCTGCCAATTAAGCGCTTCATAATTGAAAAACCATGAAGCACCTTGATGTTTCAGTTCCAGTGGAGGAACAGGTTAAGAGGAATATTGTCACTGACTGTGATAGCTGAGTGCAGCAGATGAGTGATAAAAGCAAAGCTAAAGCATTGAAATTATGTTCATCAAATGTTTAGAGAAGATGATCCATCTCAGCTTCCTCCTGAGATCCCAAACATGACGAAAAATAGTCATCAAACAATTTGATCCATGTTACGTGGAATCAAGATATGGCCAAGAACACTGTATGCAAAAAAGATGCAGAAGCAACCAGTTTCATAGCTATAATACCACATCTTTTTATTTTTATGAATATTTTTATTGACTTTAATAAATAATTTATACAAACAGAAATGATACAATTCAAAAAGATAGTATGGACAGTTACATAAACTAAATAAGATATTCCATATATCATTAAATCATATCTATAATCATATTGTAAATAGTTTATACAATTTTTTGGGGGGAAAAACTTTAATAATATATAAAAAAAGGAAAGAAGAAAATAGTAGAAGAGAAAATCTCAACCTAACCTAACCGCTTTGCCAGATGCTATATATGATTGGTATTAAAAGAAAAATGAAGGTTAAAAAAATATAAAGAAAAATAGATACAAGTCAAACACTTTAATTACTTTGGACTAAAATTATAATACATGATAATGAGCCATAAATTACCCCATGACTTCTGGAAACTTATATCTGAATTATTAATTGAATAGCACATCTTTTCCATGTTCAAACATGACATGATGTCATGCAACCACTGATCATGAGTGGGTGGGGCAGAATTCTTCCATTTAAGTAAAATCACACACCTCACCAGAAGAGAGGAATAAAAGAAATGGTGAGACTCTGAACCAAAGATAAAGAAGAATCATTCTTTCTCATTGTAATGAAGAGGGCCACCAAATCTCTATTGAAAATTTTTGATAAAGTATGGAAAACCTTTCTCCAGAATTTTTCTAGACTAGGACAAGTCCAGACATATGAATTAATGACATTTCTCCACTGTCACACCAGGGAGTCATATTGAAACAAAAGTGAGGCAATTTAGCCTTAAATAAATGCACTCTTTGTACCACTTTGAATTGTAATGGACAATGGCAAGCACATAACAAAGAGCTATTAACCAACTTAAGAATTGTGCCCTAATCCACATCCAATATAGTCAAATTTAAATCCTGTTCCCAAGCATTTTTGATTTTAACAAAATCTAATCTAAACATTACAATTTCTTTTAAATAATAAATATTAAAACCTTTACAAGAAGCCATTAAGCTAAAAAAGAAACTCATGGACAAAATTTGATTCGGATTCTCTTGGAAAATGAGAAACCCGTAATTCAAGAAAATGCCTGACTTGCAAATATCTAAAGAATTGAGATTGGGGCAAGATAAATTTAGCAGTAATCTGTACAAATGATGCAAAATATCCATGAATGAACAGATCCTTATAGTTTCAAATACTCTCTCTATGTCATCTCTGAAAAATATTGTCATGTAAAGAGGGTTGAAAAAAGTGATTGGATTAGATATAACTTGAGAGAGAAAAATTTTGAAATGAAAAGTTGTTTTTTTTTCTAAATTGTGTCCAAATTCTCATAGAATATTTAACAATTAGGTAATATATTGACTTAGTTGAGAATGGAAATGAAAATCCATGAAGAGCTAAATTAGGAAAAAAATGGAGGGAATTCAGCTCCATTGATACCCATGGGCAGTCAGAATGATTATGAAAGAAGGCTAAAAACGTAAGACTTTGAATATTGATTACCCATAGTAAAATCTAAAGTTTGGTAGAGCCATTCCACCATCTATTGAAGATCTATGAAGAAGAACTTTATTAAGGCAAGGATGCTTACCCTTCCATATTTAAGTAAGTAAGTCAAAAAATGATTTAGGTACAAGAATGGAAACATATTGAGGAAAAAAAAAAATATATATATATATATAAATTAGGCAAAATATTCATTTTAATAGACTTTATACGGCCAACGAAAGTTGTAGGCAAAGGTGACCCTTGGGTCAGCGAATGTTCACTTGTTTAAGTATAGCAAGATCATTCTACTTAAAAAAAAATGTTTATGGTCCTTTGTAATACCACTTTAAAAGTTGATTTCCTCTGTTACCAGGGCAACATAACTATCATATGCCAGATGCAAAATGGACTGGATTTCCTCATCTCTGGTAACCTTACAACATCTGAAAATATTGGGCACTTGAAAACAATATAACCTCTTGGTTTTCCTTCAAGTCAAGTCAATATCCTGACGTGGAAATATATCACCATTCCTTTACTGCTGGACTTACCAACGCAACAGCACTGAGAATGTAGGTTTTCAAGAAAGATTGTAGCAGGTCAAAAAGATGATTTCCCCTCACCTTTTCAGAAATGGGTAATAAATGGAAGTAATGCTCATAATTCCAAAAATTGAATGAAGATATTTTATCTTCATATTACGGGAAATCATGCCATACCACAAATAATGGGAAACCATTTTTTTCCAACCGAGTTGAGGCCCTATCATTTTAGTTACCAAACCCACCGATTCTTGAAAGAATTTAATTATTTGTTGTATTTCTAAGGTATCTGTTACTATTGGTGGGGTTTGAATATTCCACTACCTCTAAGGAGTTTGTGTGTCCTCCCTGTGTCTGCGAGGGTTTTCTTTAGGGGTTCCAGTTTCCTCCTACCATTTGACACATTCCAAGGATAATCAATATGAGAAGTCTTACATTTTTGTCCTACTTTCATAGTCATTCTGACCATCCATTATGGGTATCAATGGAACTGAATTCCCCACATTTTTTTTTCTAATTTAGGACTTCAGGGCTTTTCACTACCATTCTCAACTAAGTTAATAGATAACCTAATTGGGTGTAAATTGGACAGCATGGTCTCTTGGGCAAAAATGGTATATAAATGCATATAAAGACAAATAAAAAGGCTGACCACAATAGTTGTAGCTTACACTTCACAAGAGAAAAGAACATCAAAGAACTTGTGATGCTTTTCTATTGCCCATTAGTTGCCTGGAAGTGATGATTGATCCTAAAGATTTTTTCCAGAGTCATTAATTTTAACATTCAAGAACGTTGTTCTTGAAGCTAAATTGTTGGAAGGAATCATTGTTAGGAACAATTCCTGTGGAAAGATGCCCATAATCACAGGTGGCAAAGGTCAAGACTAATACACTGCATTGTTTGCTTATTTGATCTCTTCTTTAACTCAAACTCTCCAGTCCCAGCAACATCCTTGTGGATATTCTTTGCTTTGGACCAAGTGCTGTTAATAGACTGAATTTAATATCTTCTTTTGGCACACTCACCACTACTTAAAAAAAAATTATGGTAGAGAAATTAGTTGAGGAGCAAATACGAGGCATTAAATTGGCATCCTTAACCTTCTATAGATATCTTCTTTAGGTGTCAATCATACTGGTAGCCAGGAAGAGTGTAGTAACCTACTTTAATGACTATTGACCAGTAGCAATTACATCAACAGTAATGAAGTGTTTTGAAAGACTGGTGATGCAGCATATCAGCTCCTGTCTGAGTCATGACATGGATACATTCCAGTTCACCTATCATAGAAGCAGGTCGAAAGTGGATACCATCTCAATGGTTCTACACAAAGCCTCCATTCTTTATCCACTATGGTTCTGCATTTAACATCATCACTATCCCCTCAAAACTGATCAGCAAACTCCAAGACTTGGGAGTTAACACCCCACTGTTGAATTGTATCTTGGATTTCCTCACCTCCAGATTACAAACAGTGAAGATTGGTAAGATCTTCTCATCCACAATCTCCATCAGTACCCAAGCACCACAGGGCTGTGTTCTTAGCCTCCAGCTCTTATCACTTTGCATGAACGACTGTGTGGCTCAATACAACAATAACACCATCTACAAATTTGACAACAATACCATAGTATTGGGTTGTATAAAGGAAGGGGATGAGTCAGGATACAGGATGGAGATTGAAAACTTGGCTGAATGGTGCACCAACAACCATCTTGAAATCAATGTCACCAAAACCAAGGAGCTCATTGTTGACTTCAGGAAAGGAAAGCCAGAGGTTGATATTTCAGTGACCATTGAGGGATCAGAGGTGGAGAGGGTGAGCCAATTCAAATTCTTGGAAGTCACTATCTTGGAGGAACTTTCCTGGACCCAACACACTAATGGCATAATGAAGAAAGCATGTCAGCATCTCTACTTCCTCAGGAGTTTGCAGAGATTTGGTATGACACCAGAAACCCAGGCAAATTTCTATAGAACTGTGGCAATAAGTGTGCTGACTGGCTACATCATAGTCTGGTATAAGGTCCAATACCCGTGAGTATAAAGACCTCCAAAAGGTAGTAGGCACAGCCCGGGTCATCACAGGCAAAAACCTCCCCACTATTAAAAACATCTACAGTGAACACTGCCATTTGAGAGAGGCAACAATCATCAAGGACCCACACCACCCAGCACATGCTCTGTTCTCACTGCTGCCAACAGGAGGAAGGTATATGTGCCACAAGACTTGCACACCCAGGTTCAGGAACCTGCTACACCTCCACCATCAGACTCTTCAACAACAAACTCAACTGGATGCTCATTTAATGACTCTTACTTGTGCACTATATTATTTTCTTTTTCTCTCTGTATTGCACTGTCAGTTTCATTACACTCATTATCTGTTTACAGTTCTCTGTTTGTTTACATGTATATGCTATGTATCGTCTTTTTTTTTGCACTACCAATTTGACGTAATTCTGCCACACCCGCAAGATAGAGATTTTCAGGGTTGTATGTGATGTCATGTATGAACTCCGACAAATCTGAAATCTCATATGAAACCATTGATGGGTCATGGTTTGGTAGAGTGCAGCACTCTGTAAAGGTGGACATTATTTCTCCTGATGGCTATTTTGTGGACTTTTGTTCATAATTTTATATTGTAAAACCTCTTGCTTATTTCTTTCAGTTCAGGCAACTTGGCATAGAAAACAATATGGCCTTCAGGCTTCTACTTGGATAGGATTTGGATCACCATTTTAAGTCTGATATTATGTTTCATCCTTGATGCCTCTCTACTTTCTGATAAATGGCCTTCTTGATCTTTTGTTCATTCACTTAGACCTCACAACTCACGATCATGATGAAAGAGAGTTTCTTTCAGTCAATACAATGGTTGGAGGTTCCTTAACTCAGTACAATGGTTGAAGGTTCCTTCAGTCAGTACAATGGTTGGCGGTTCCTTCAGTCAGTACAATGGTTGGGGATTCTTTCAGTCAGCACAATGGTTGGAGGTTCCTTCAGTCAGTACAATGGATGGAGGTTCTTTCAGTCAGTACAATGGTTGGAGGTTCTTTCAGTCAGTACAATGGTTGGAGGTTCCTTCAGTCGGTAAAATGGATGGAAGTTCTTTCAGTCAGTACAATGGTTGGAGGTTCTTTCAGTTAGTACAATGGTTGGAGATTCCTTCAGTCAGTACAATGATTGGAGGATCTTTCAGTTAGTACAATGTTTGGAGGTTCCTTCAGTCACTACAATTGTTGGAGATTCCTTCAGTCAGTACAATGGTTGGAGGTTCTGTCAGTTGGTAAAATGGATGGAGGTTCTTTCAGTCAGTACAATGGTTGGAGGTTCCTTCAGTCAGTACAATGGTTGAAAGTTCCTTCAGTTAGTACAATGGTTGGAAATTCCTTCAGTCAGTACAATGGTTGGAGGTTCCTTCAGTCAGTACAATGGTTGGAAATTCCTTCAGTCAGTACAATGGTTGGAGGTTCCTTCAGTTAGTACAATGGTTGGAGGGTCTTTCAGTCAGTACAATGTTTCGGGTGGGTCTTTACAAGATTTAGCATGTAAGTAGTATCCTTGCATGTCATTATTTAACTTTTTCACATCCTAACTGGTATAGTGAGGTGGATTCTTCAAGCATGCAGTCTAACAATTCATCTCTGACTTGTGTATTTACAGCAATCATAGCGACTGCAATTTCATGTTTCACTGCACTAATTAAGGATTGCTCAGTCATCACAGTGGGGACTGTTTCCATGGTTGTGGAGTCACATTTACTTCTTGCACTATAATGGCTGTGAAAATGTATTTTCTCACAATATTTGTAAAGGAGGGGAACAAGAACACCATTACAGAGTTTTAATGGGAAAGGAAAAGATGAATTGATGCAAAGAAAGGGCAGTCTGAGAAAACAGTTGTGGGGTTCAGTCAGGATCCTGATAGTTGCAGTGAAGAAGCAGATATGATTGTGTCACTGTTGACACTTGGAGTAACATTCTCCGTTCTGGTCGCCTCTTTAAAAGAAGAATGTAGATGTGTTGAAGAGGGTACAGAGGTGATTTAGCAGGATTTTGCCTGGGTTGGAGAACATGTTGTATGAAGCAAAGTTGACAGAACTAGGGATTTTCACTTTGGAGTGACAATTCATGAAAGGTGATTTTATAGAGGTGTACAAGATTATGTACATCGGGCACACAGAACTCAAAAACAGTCAACCAGTTTACCTACCTCGGCTGCACCATTTCATCTGATGCAAGGATCGACAAAGAGATAGACAACAGACTCGCCAAAGCAAATAGTGCCTTTGGAAGACTACACAAAAGAGTCTGGAAAAACAATCACTGAAGAAACACACAAAGATCAGCATGTACAGAGCCATTGTCATACCCAAGCTCCTGTTCGGCTTTGAATCATGGGTCCTCTACCGGCATCACCTACAGCTTCTAGAATGCTTCCATCAGCGCTGTCTCTGCTCCATCCTCAACATTCATTGGAATGACTTCATCACCAACATCGAAGTACTCGAGCTGGCAGAATCCGCAAACATCGAATCCACGCTGCTGAAGACCCAACTGCGCTGGGTGAGTCACATCTCCAGAATGGAGGACCATCACCTTCCCAAGATTATGTTATATGGTGAGCTCTCCACTGGCCACCGAGACAGAGGTGCCCCAAAGAAGAGGTACAAGGACTGCTTAAATAAATCTCTTGGTGCCTGCCACATTGACCACTGTCGGTGAGCTGATATCCCCTCCAACCGTGCATCTTGGCGCCTCACAGTTTGGCGGGCTGCAATCTCCTTTGAAGAAGACCGCAGAGCCCACCTCACTGACAGAAGACAAAGGAGGAAATCCCAACACCCTACCACAACTAACCAACTTTCCTTTGCAACCGCTGCAACCGTGTCTGCCTGTCACACATCGGACTTGTCAGTCACCAACGAGCCTGCAGCAGACGTGGACATACCCCTCCATAAATCTTCATTTGTGAAGCCAAGCCAAAGAAGAAGAAGACAAGATTATGTGGGGGTTAGATAAGGTGGATAGCCAGCACTTTCTTCTTGAAGTGACAGCAAATATCAGAGGACATCATTTAAGGAGAGGGGAGGAACATTTAAGGGCGATGTCAGAGGTTCGATTTTTACACAGAACAGTGGGAGCATGGAATGCATTGTTGCAGCTGGTGGAGGAGGCTGGTCCAATAGCGATATTCCAAAGTCTCTTAGGCACATCGATGAAAGAAATGTAGAGGGCTACGGGTGAATTGTTGTGAAGTAATGTATCTGTGCCCAAAATATTTGGGCTGCTCATATATCTAAGGAATCCAACTCCCTCCTTGAGTTTACTCAGAGAATTAATGACAAACACAGAGTTTCACACACCCAAACCACACCCAAACTCTCTTTACTTCCCATTAATTGGTCCTGCATAGTCTATATGAAGACGGTTATGGCCAGGAATGTAAATTCATTTGACGGAATTTTGTGGCAGTGGCACATCAGATACATGACCATGTTAATTGTTCAATCTGGTTATCCTTCAAGGGCCAATAAGCACAGCAAATGCTTTGCCTCGATTTGTTCCAGCAGGTCCCCTGTGAAACTGTTTTAGGATTGCTGATTGCAGAGCTTGTGGTATCATAATCCTTTCAGCAAACAAAAGACAGCCATTAGAGAGTATTAATGATTCTCATCATTTAAAATATGGCTGAATTTCCATTCCTGGACAAGTTACTGGCCACCCTTTATGACGGTAATGCATTATCTCTTGAACAATGTCATATTTACTCGTTGCTTGTCTGACTCTTTCTGCTGTAACCAGCAGTGAGTTAATAACATCTTTGAATACCTAGTTGACCTTTGCCTCTACCAAGAGTTCTGTGACAAGAATATCTTCTGGCTCTGATTCCTGTTCATTAATGAGTTGTGACAATGAATTAACTTATCCAATACTTGTCGTCGGCAGGTAGTTAATTTTGAAATCATACCCAAGAAGCATAGTTGCCCATCTTTGCAGATTGTTACCGTGTAAATTGAAATTCCTTTCTTTGAACCAAATACTGCTAATAGCAGCTTGTGACCTCTCAGAAGAGTGAATTTCCATAGGGCATTTTATGGAATTTCTTCACCACAAAAACAATTGCTAGAGCCTCATTTTAATTTTCTCCATAGTTATGGACTTCTGCTGTTAGAGAGCGTGCTGCGTGTGCTGTGGCTCTTTGATTCACATCTGGGAATATGCGTAAAATGATTACATCCACCCCAGACTGTGATGCATCTAAAGCTACAACAATCTCCAAGTTTGGTTCGAGGTGCTTCAAAAGAAGGTTCGAATTTAGCATTGTCTTAACTCGATTAAATGACCCTTGACATTTTGAAGTCTAATCACATTTACTACCCTTAGTAAGGAGCTTGTTGAGTGGATCACGGAGTTCATGCATCTCCAGCAGAAATGAACTATAATGACTAATAAGACCCAAGATTGAACATAGTGTGATCACTCGAAAGCGTTAGTGTTTTGTGGATCTGGGCGTTGTCTATGTTCATCAGTGATGAAATCCAGATATTTCACTGACTTCATGAATAATATGCATTTTTCTGTATGAACACGAAAATCATAATCTCTGATGTGGGACAAAACACAATCAAGACAATCAAACAATTCTTGAGCATGTGCTCTCATGACCAGAGTATGATCGAAGTACACTACAATTTCCAGAATACCATTCAGCATGTGTCTATGATCTGTTCAAAGATAGCTGGAGCAGTATTCACTCCGAATGGTTGACGCGTGTATCTGAATAGACCATGGTGTGTGTTGATGTTTAGCAATTCTCTGGATTTGGTATCATCTTCTACCTGTAGATATGTCTCTCCTAAGTCGATATATCCAAACCATTCAGCTTCACAAAAAGGTCATCAGGCAATGGCAGTGGGGATTGATGGGTGCCCAAAGCTGAATTCAGACCAGTTGAAAAATCAGCAAGCAGACGTATGGATCCTATTGATTTCTTCACCACCATGCAGGGTGCAGCCCATGGTGCATAGTTGACCTGTTCAATTTCTCCTTCATGTTGCAGCCGTTTCAACTCTTTCTCCACTTCTTGCAGTGCTGTTTATGGGACAGTCATTTTGGCTTGAAAGTTGATTTCACATTTGGCAAAAGACAGAATTTCACCTTTGTTTTAGTGCACTATCCAAGGCCTTCAGAAAATACCATTGCATGGCATTGCTTTAACTGTACCAACAACTCTTGTCCTGTATTTGCTGCTGTTGGGGTATGTGCAACTTCTATCTTTTGACAAATATCATTAAGTGGACTGTCCAGTAGGTTCAACCTTTCGATTCAGTTGAGACCTATGAGATTGAGGTTAAGACATTTTACCAGAAAGCATGATCCATTTCCTTCTATGTTGTTTAACCTGAGGGAACAGTCAACTTTATCTTGCAATTCCTGGATCCCCCATGTTTTTATTTGGAGTCACCTCTGGCTGACCAATCTGTTTCCACGTTTTCATTGATATTAGTGTAATGTCAGACCCTGTCACAATTTGAGGCCTTATTAGGATGCCATTAATGTGCTCTTTCACTTATTTCCTGCATTTGGCATTTGCCACCTTGAAAGTTGATTAATTTCACTTTTATGTGTGAAGCTAACTTATCAGGTGTTTTCCATCTATCAGTTCTATAGCATTTTGGTTTATGTCCCAAACGCTTTCATTTACTGCAGTACTGCTGAATGTATGGCAGTCATGGGCGTAGTGCCACTCAATGCAGTTCCAATAGGCACTAGGAGGTTTGGCTGGGTGGGTCACAATTTTGTTTGGTCAAGTGAGGTCTGCTGCCTTGACTGTCTGGAGAGCACTTGAAGATGGCTGTGTCCCTTCCACCATTTTGCTATCATATTGTAAATTAATTAAGCGTTGGCATTCAGTGGTTAATTTTCGAAGGGTCATGTTCTGCTCAATCTTTGCCAGAATATGGTAGCTGGTGAAGATTGAGCAGGAGTCTGACAAGTAGATTTACATAGGTTACACAACATTGCAGGCAAAAGGGCCTGTACTGTGCTGGAATATTCTAAATTTAAAATCTCTGAGCATAAACGCAGAGCCAACTCAAGGCTGTGTTTATATTTCCTGTACACTGATAATAGCATAGCCAAGTTTGGTTCCAACACTGCCTATAAATTCACCGATGAATACTACTGTTCTTGACCAAATGAGTCAGAATACAGGATGGCTATCGAGAATCTAGTTGTCTGGTGTCAGAACAAAAATCTTTGTCTCAACATCAGTAAGACCTACATAGGAAGTTATTATGGATTTCAATTTATTGTTATTTATTTAAATATACAGCATGGTAACAGGCCCTTCTGGTCCATGAACCATGCTGGCCAATTACACTTATGTGACCAATTAAACTACTAACACTGCATGTCTTTGGAAAGTGGTAGGAAACCAGATCACCTGGAGGAAACCCATGCAGATAAAGAGAGAACATACAAACTCCTTTTAGAGTCGGTGGCACTGTGACAGCATTGTGTTAACCACAATGGTAACCGCACCATCCAAGGGGATGGAGATGCTGAGGGACACCCACATATCCACATTGATGAACCAGCAGTGGAGAAGTTTAGTACTTTCAAGTTCCTGGAAATCCACACACTGGGGAATCTGTCCTTGAACCAGGAGTTTGAGGCAACTATGAAGAAACTTTTACTTTCTAAGAAATCTGAGGAGATCTGGCATAATCTCATCAAACTTTTACAGCTATACTTCAAAAATATATTGATTGGTTTCATCATTGGAGCTGAAGGCAGTTTTATTTAAAATCCCATGACCACGGGGTCTGCGGTCAAGATGGCAGTGCCTCTGATCGGCAGAGGCCATGAGGGGTTGCAGACTCCAGGGGAGCAGAGGACTGGCGGAGTCTCAGAAGAAGCAGAGGGATGATCCACAGGGACGGTGACCAGAGTGGTGAATCAGTGAGGGGGTGCTGTGGCTGAAAGAACAATGCTTCCAGCAAGGGGGTGGTGACTCAAGGCAAGGAACCCACAAGTCTGTGGGCTGCTGGAGACTGCTGTCTTGAGACTCGCACCAGGCTGCAGACTGCTCGAGACTGACTGAAGGGGTACAATGTAATGGATCTGTGTTAATATTAATATTAGGTTAACGTTAAGCTATTTTTTTAATAAATATGTCTTAAATAATGTAGTGTTTGGAACAGGGTTACACACACAAACCCATATTTCATCTTTTGGAGTTGTGATGTCTGCAAGATTAAATGATTTCCGAGAAACTGTTGCTAGCAGCTATTAAAGATTCCAGTAAATGGTCACATGAATTCAAATAAATTAAGACTGACCACATTGGTGATGTAATTTCATGAGTCTAAGGGTATATGTATCTGAAGGCAGAGGCATCTTGAGCTCAGAAGACCAAAAGAAGAAGAAGAACCCAGAAGGAAAAGTATTCTCTGGAGAAGGAGCGGTGCTGTTCTGAGTGGTTTTAAAGAAAGCCAGGCCACTTTTGACTTTTTTTTTGTTATTAGAAGGCAGCCTCATCATGGGAAGAAACATCAGAACTTTTAAAAAGCTAAGAGGGAGTTGAAGATCACCAGTGTGGGCATTTAAGAAGAAATCTCTTGGGAAAAATAGCTCAACAAGATTTGTGAGTTTGAACAGTATAAGGGCTGAATCAATGTTAACAAGCACTTCATTACTGCTTTAAGCATCAATTTAAAAGAAATTAATGCTTTGTAATAACTTCTGAACTACAATTTAATGGACCATCAAGTTCAACATGACTTTAAAAAACTGGGCCTTGAAACTTAACTTTTTAGACTCAAGTTTAAACTGAAATAGTTTGGACTTTAATACACACATTTGTACAATTACATTTGTGCATAGTGGGGTTTACGCTTAGAGTTAAGTAAATTTAGAGTTAAATGAGAACTGTTATGTGATTAATAGTTTAATTTTAAAAAAAACTATTATTTTGAATTTACCATTATCTGGTGAATCTTCCATTGCTGTTCCTGTGTTAGTACTAAAGGGGGTCAGTTAGTTCATAACAGAATTGGAGGCTCATAAGTATAGAACAATAACATCAAAGATATAAGCTTAATAAGAGCTATTTGATTGATTAATATTTAATTTGTTGGGTTAAAAATCTTTTTGAAAGTCAATTTAAAAGGTTTTGTGTGTGTGTGTAAAAGTGTAAACAATAGCAATGGAAATTGAAAACTTTTTGGTATAGCCAAGCTTTACTGACTGGAAGGGGGCGACCATGGATGACTTGTTGCCTATCGCTCAGGAGTTGCAACTTTCAGAGGTAAAACAGTCAATGAGAAAGGTAATAATTCAGAAAATTATTGTTGAACACTATGTAAAAAGGTTTTAACACTTCCTCTTTGAAGAGGAAGTGTTAAAAACAATTTCCTGAGAGTAAATCTCTTAAGCAACTGGAACAGGATGAATTAGTGAGATGTGGAATGAAGAATGAACTACAGAGATGGAGTTTGAAACATGGAAATTGGAGCAAGAGGAGGCTGAAAGGGAGGGGCTAATTGAAAGCGATGAGAGAGACAGGCGAAAGCTGTTTGGATGAAGCTGAAGGACAGAGGCAGTGTGAGAGGGAACAAAAGAAGATGGAGCTAGAATTAGAAGCACGTAGAGCTGAAGAAGTCAAAAAACAGATTTTTGAAAGAAGGAATAAGAGAGAAGAAGGGAATCAATCTCTTGGTTCTCAGGAGTGCTTTATGTCTAGTAGGGAGATGAAATTGGTACCTCAATTTAATGAAGAGGATGTTGATAATATTTCCAACATTTTGAAAAACCTGGCTGAGGGTCTGAAATAGCCAAAAAGCCAATGGTCCATCATGCTACAGAGTGTAATTAAAGGGGAGGCTCAACAGGTTTACTCTGCCCTAACAATTCATTAAGCCACTATTTACGATACAGTAAACGAAGCTATGCTTAAGTAGTTCTAGAAGCTTACAGACAAAAAATTCAGGGATTAAAAAAAAATTGGAGGATTAATCTTATATGAATTTTGATTATGGAAAAGCTGTGTGTTTGGACTGATGGTACACATCGATAGAAATAAATGGTGACTATGACAGACGAAGAGTCGATGTTAGTTGAGGAAATTAAAAGATGTGTTCCTAATGATATAAAAACATACTTAGATGACAAGGGTGTGACCACATGGCAGGGGGTTGCTAAGTTAACCAATAAATATGCATTGACTCACAAAGTGGGATTTGTGCCCAATCGACCTTTTTCTGAAGGTAAACCTTTTTGTAGGAGATAATCTGAAGTAGAAAGTAAATGGAGAATTGTTACCAATGTAGAACATGTTGAGCAACCTGAGATGAAAGCTACGTCTAAAACCTTTGCCAGTGAAGAAAATATTGAACAGATTCATTTAAAAGGGAAGAAAGCTGGTGAGCTTGTGCAGCCAAGAAGCAGGCAGTCACATCTAGAAGCAAGCAGGGTGTGATGAATCACTTATCACTTTAAATATTTCTTTGTTAAGTCAGAATTCTGATTCTTATTTTAAACTTGAAAGTTTCACCAGGTTGTAGGCCTATAGAGGTGAGATTTTGAACATGGCAGATAAAACACCTTTAGGTGGGCACCTTGGGGTGAAGGAAATTACCTATAAAATTAGGGAACAATGATTTCGACCAAATTTAAGAAAGGATGTTAAGAGATTTCATAAGACATGTCACACTAATCAAGGTCCCACTGTGGCACCTTTAAAACCTAATCAGGGTCCATCAGTTGCACTTTTAAAACATATTCCTGTTTTTGGAGAACTTTTTTCTAACATAATTGTGGACTGTGTTGGTCCAATGCCAAAACAAAGGCTGGAAATTAATATTTGTTGACCATTATGTGTGCCATTTCCAGATTTATAAAAGTCATACCACTCAGGAACATTAAAGTAAAACTGTGGCTGGGGCACTAGAAAAAAAATCTGTTTATTTGGTCTGCCTAAAGAAACACAGTCGAATCAGGGAATGAATTTTATTTTATGTGTGTTTCAACAGTTATTTTATAAATTGGGAGCTAAACAAATTACATTGTCTGTATATCATCCAGAATCTCAGAGAGCTTTGGAGAGGTTCCATTTAACCTTCAAAGTTATGATGAGGACTCATTGTCAAGAAAATAAAAGAATTGGGATGAAGATGTTCATTTATTTTTGTTTGCAGTAAGGGAATTAGTATTTGGACATGAGATTAGAGGACCTTTAATGTTGCTGAAAGAACATTGGGTTAATGAGGATGTGCATTTGAATTTGTTTCAAAGTTCAAAGATTGTTTACAGAAGATCTGTCAGGTTGCTAAGGAGAATTTAAAAATGGCTCAAGGTGATATGAAAGTATGGTACAACAGGAAATCTTGTGAGAGTATCTTTAAACCGGGGATAAAGTGTTAATTCTTTTTCCAACAATTTCCAATCCTCTTAGAGAAAAATTTTCAGGGATCATATGAAATAGACCAGAGGTATTAGTTATTGACAAAACTGAGGTGGTTATGGATCATGAGATCACACAAGCTGATTCTTGTGAGGATAATTTTAAAGAGAATATTGTTCTATATCATTTAGCTAATT
The DNA here is from genome assembly GCF_036971445.1 of Narcine bancroftii. Classification (NCBI taxonomy): domain Eukaryota; kingdom Metazoa; phylum Chordata; class Chondrichthyes; order Torpediniformes; family Narcinidae; genus Narcine; species Narcine bancroftii. Next base: position 138,425,787 of record NC_091475.1, read on the forward strand.
CAAGTATATTGGAAAATTTGAATGAGAAGTTGGCTCATTTGAAACCTCAGGAAAAGGAACAAATGAAACAGTTAATTTTAAAATTCAGAAAATTATTTCCAGCTGTGCCTCAGTGAACTTCCATCACTACCCATGATGTTGACATTGGAGATGCAAAATCTAACAAACAGCACCCATATAGAATGAATATTGAAAAGTGTAAATGGGTAGATCAAGAGATTGAGTATATGTTAAATAATAATATTATTGGATGTTCTACCTCAGATTGGAGTTCACCTCGTGGGTGAACTACCTAAACTAGATGAGACAATTAGGTTCTGTATTGATTATATTTAAAAAGAAATAATGCAGTGACAAAGACTATCCTATAGGTAGTCCTATCTATAGGACTATTCTCAGTGTGGTTGATTGTGTGAATAAGATTGAAAAAGCTAAATTTCTTACAAAGATGGATTTAATAAAAGGCTACTGGTGTGTTCCTTAAATGAAAAGAGGAAGGGAATTTTCAGCCTTTGTAACCCCATTGGGTTTATATGAATACAATTTTTTTTACCATTTGGGATGCTCCAGGAACATTTCAGAGGATGTTGAATTCTGTAACTCAAAATGTAAACTGTGCAGATGCTTAGATTGATGACTAGATAAAAGAGAATGAATCATGGGAAGAACATATCACAGCAGCAGAGAAATTGTGTGATGAACTATTGAAAGCTGATCGTGCTTATAGGAAATTCTATAACAACTTTTCTGACGTTGCTCTTTCCCTGAATAATATTTTAAAGAAGAGTAAAAAGTCCATGTGTCCACAACAATTTGATTAACTGGAAGACATGTTATGTCTGAAATCTGTAATTAAATCAACTGTTTTTATTTTTAGAAGCCATTTGCTTATTTAGTTGTTGAATTTACATTATTTATGCTATATTTGTTTGTATTAAAAACTCTGAAATTTATTTTAAAAAAAATGGGAGATTATAATTTTAAATTTTGATCTTTTAGAATTTCAAAATTTTCCTCTGAGGATGAAGGTGTGATGGATATGTGTTAATATTAATACTATGTTAAGATTAAGTTATATTTCTTACAAATATGTCTTATGTAATGTAATGGGTTTGGAATAGGGATACACACACACCCATACAATACATTCAGACTCCTTTCAGTGTTATGATGTCTACAAGCCAGAGGTATGAAGATTACATGATTTCCAAGAAATTGTTACTGATTCCAGTAAATAGTCACATGATTTCAAAGAACTTAAGACTGACCTCATTGTAAATGTAATTTCATATGTGTCTAAGGATATATGTATCCAAAGGCAGAGGGCAGCTTGAAACCAGAAGACCAGAAGAAGAATCCAGAAGAAAAAAAATGATTGACAGTATTCTCTGAAGAAGTAGGCGGTATTGTTTTAACTGGTTTTGAAGTAAGCCAGGTCACTTCTGACTGTCTTTTGTTTTGTTATTAGAAGGCAGCCTAAGTGTGGACGGGAGCTCTCAAACTCTTAAGAGGCTAAGAGGGAGTTAAAGATCCCCAGTGTGAGAATTTAAGAAGAAATATCTTCCTAGAAAAATAGCTCAACAAGATTTGTGAGTTTGAACGGTCTAACGACTGAATCAATGTTAACAAACACTTCATTACTGATTTAGCAACAATTTAAAAGAACTTGATGCTTCACAATCACTTCTGAACTACAATTTAATGGAACTTCCAGTTCAATGCGATTTTAAAATACTGGGTCTTTGTAGAGTGCGTCGAAAGAACCAAAGACTTGTTGATCCAAACCAAGGCTTTTATTAACTAAAAGGCTGGAGCATATCAGATGTAGGTCAACCAGTCCAGAATGACCTGGTCTGGCTAGGAGCAATCCTTTAAGACCTGTCAGTAGATGTGGCTATGATCTCAACCAATCACAGTCATCCTACACTACAATCCGTGCATATACATATTGGTGATAGAATCTGTACTATCACAATCACCCCTTCTTTGAGAACTGACCCCAGGGTCAATGGAGGACTGTTTAAAAAAAAGAAAAGAAAACAAAAAGAAGAAAAGAAAAAAAAAGGGCCCAGTGGAGGTTAGGAGCTGTACCAGTCAGGGGGCCTAACCATCCGGCGTGATCGCCGTGGTGCCAGGATTGGGGCCACTGGAGTCGTGTTGCGGGCAGGCTTGTAGGGCATGGCCACTGCTTCGCTCAATTCCCCAATGGCGTTGTCGACAGTCTGGCCTGAGTTGGTGGGGTGGTGCTGGTCCCTCTGTTCAAGCACATGACCTGGGGGAGAAGGAATTGGGGGAGGTTGGGTTAAAGGCACTGCTGCACCTGATCCGGCTTGGGCTAGGTCCCTTACCGAGACTGTGTCCTCCTGCCCATCTGGGTACTCAATGTAGGCATAATGGGCTTTGCATGGAGCAGAGTCACTCGGTCAATGGTTGAAAATAAACGGTATTGGGCGATCTGATTCACCACATCCATAATCTGTGGAAGGGGGTACTCATCCAGAAGCGTGAAGTGGTTGATTATCTGGCTGTAGTCAACCACCATCCGCGGCTTCTCCCCGTTTTTAACAACCACCACATGGGCCCTCCAGGGACTTGAGCTAGGTTCGATAATGTCCTCGTCCAGCAGTCTGTGTACCTCACTTGTGATAAATTTTCTGTGCTCATAACTATATTGTCGGCTTTTGGTGGTCACAGGCTTCCAGCCAGGGGTGAGGTTTGTAAAGAGCACTGGCAGAGCAACTCGGAGGGTGGAGAGGCTACAGGTGGGGCACGGGGGCAGGTGTCGCTGGCAGGAGGCTTCCAGGGTGGAGTGGTTACAGACAGAGAGCGGAGCGTGACGACCCCAAAGTGCAGGAAAACGGTTTGAAACTGGCACTGAAAATCCAGTCCCAGCAGTTCAGGGGCGCAAGATTGGGGAAGGACTAATAGTTTGAAGTCTGTTAACGTGACGCCCTGGATTTTCAGGGTCACCACGCAATACCCCTTTACCCCAGTTGAGTGTGATCTGATCACCAATGAAATCCTCTGGGCAGTGAGGAGAATAGCCAGTCCGCAATAGCGCGCCATGTCTGGGTGGATAAAACTGTCAGTTGACCCCGAGTCAAATAAGCAATTGGTATAATGTCCATGCACTTTAATCAGTTCCATTGCTTTTGTGAGGGGATGGGGGAAGTCCGGGTCTGGGGTTACTGATGCAGAGATTTGTAATGGGGACAATGGAGTCCTGCGTGATAACATCACACAACGTGTGCGTGATGACATCACACAAACAGTTGGGCCTGAAAAGACAACGTCGAGGAGTTGGTGTTGCTGCCTGAAGCATGCTGGGGGTGTCGGCAACCCAACGGTAAGTGTTGGGGGTCGCTGCTTGCTGTCGGCGGTCAGGCAGTCATCGGTGGCGGGACCCTGGTCAGCAGCATCGGGTCTCCGGTCGGTAGCATCGGTGGGTACCGGGCCGGTAGCGTCGGTTGTGGCGGTGTGTTCCCAGTCAGCAGCATCACTGGGTACCATATCGGTAGTGTCGGTTGCAGCTGCAGGTACCTGGTCAGCTGCCTCAGTGGTGGCAGGTCCCCAGTCGGTAGCAGTGGCGGGTGTGGTGTGTCCCTGGTCAGCGGCAGCAGCAGGTCACTGGTCGGCAGTGGCGGTGATGATGGCAGCAGCAAGCTTGGCGGTGGCAGATCCTTGGTCAGCAGCAGTGGCGGACGTTCAAGTTGGGGCTGGGGCCTGGTCAGACGTTGCTTCATGAGGGAAGGTGAACATCATTGTGGCGAGGGTGGATTGTACCTTTCGCGCTCAGCATCTGCCCCTTGACGTCAGGCACTGCCGTGCGGTGGAGCCATCGCTCTCATTGGATGAGAGCTCTGAAGAAGAAGTGTTTGAATGGGAGGGTGGCGATTGGGCTTAACATGAGGCACTGTGTTTGACGGCGGCCAATTTGGAATGACAGACTACAGCAAAGTGGCCATTTTTAAGGCACTTCTGGCACCTGGCTTTTCTTGCCGGGTACTGGGACCTACTGTGCTTGTTCCTCCCACAGAAATAACACTTTGGGGTTGCATCAGGCAGCGTAGTGGCAGCTGACAGGCTGTCGGTGTGCTGGGGGATAGTAGGGTATAGGGAGGGCATACTATTCACATCATAGTATGGGGTCCAGCCCCGAGAGTATGCGTCCATACTTAAGACCGCAGCCTCCATTGTTTCTGCAATCCGGATCACATCCTCTAGGTTTTCTCCCCCGTGCTCTAGCAGGTGCTGCCTCACCTTATTCGATCAAACCCCGGCCACATAGGTATCCCGAATGAGATCGTCTGTGGTCTCCGCAGCAGTCTGTCTGTGCAAGCACAGTCCTTGCCCTTTGCCCTTAGTGCCTGAATATAAGGTCCACAGGACTCACCGGGATGTTGCCTCCTTGTTCACCGGTTGCTCGTAGAGCATTTTCAGCACCTTCATGGCTGCGGCGTAAGTGGTCATGTCCTGGATACTCTGGTAGACTCTCGTGGACACCATAGTCATCGATATTAGTAGTCAATGGCTGTCCTCTATCACGGCAGGGTCAGAGAGCTGTAAATATGTTTCAAAGCATCTCACCCAGTGCTTAAAGTCATTCGAGCTCTAGCTGACTGTGGGTCGATGTCGAGGCATTTCAGCCGTAGCATACACTCCATCCCTTCAAAATTTTTTAGTTAATAAATGTAATAGTACAGGTTCTATCACCAATGTGTATATGTACATATGTAGAAATGGTAGTGTAGGATGACTGTGATTGGCTGAGAGTGTAGCCGCACCTACTGGCAGGTCTTAAAGGATTGCTCCTAGCCAGATCAGGTCATTCTGGACTGGTCGACCTACATGTGATATGCTCCAGTTTTTTAGTTAATAAAAGTCTTGGTTAGGATCAACAAGTCTTTGGTTCTTTCAACGCGGTCTACAATTTTATTAACTAAAAGACCGGAGCATATCAGATGTAGGTTGACCAGTCCAGAATGACCTGGTCTGGTGAGGAGCAATCCTTTAAGACCTGCCAGTAGGTGTGACTATGCTCTCAGCCAATAACAGTCATCCTACACTACCATCTGTGCATATACACATTGGTGATAGAATCTGTATTATCACAGCCTTAAAACTTAACTTTTCAGACCCAAGTTTAAATTGAAATAGTTTACACACACACACACACACACACACACACACACACACACACACACACACACAAACACACACACACAAACACACACACACACACACACACACACACACACACACACACACACACTCACTTGTACAATTACATTCACGCATAGTGGGGTTTAAGCTGAGAGTTAAGTAAATTTAGAGTTAAGTGAAAACTGTTATGTGATTAATAGTTTAATTTCAAAAAAATATTATTTTTAATTCATCACTGTCTGGTGAATCTTTCATTGCTATTGCTGTGTTAGTACTAAAGGGGGTCGATTAGTTTGTAACGACCAGATATCGGAATCGGGATGCGAGGGTGTGCCGAAGATGCTGAAAGATTCTTGACAGTGTCGTAGGTTCAGATCTGGAGATCAGGTTGCCAATTACTTGGACTGGACTCTGTGTAGCTGCAGAGGCTGCAAAACCACTGGAGGCAAATCTACAGAGACCAGTGACTCTGTAGGGACTCTCTTTTGCTTCTCTCTCTCTGACTGTAAGAGACGCTTCAGGTAATTTCTACCAATGGCGAATTAGTCTGCTTTACAGCAGGCCAGAGCGGTTTCATGTAATTGTTTTATTACAATGACAATAAATTTAATCCTGAATCTTGAATCAAGTGCCTCTAAACCAGTTAGTCTCAACTTTTTTTGGCTATGGCCCCCTTAGGATTCTGTTCAATGTTTGTAGGCCCCCTTCCCTTGAAGCAGTCAAGTTTAGTTGGTTTCTTCCATACTTCTCTCTTACTGATAACATTTTTAAAAAAATCATTTTTATATGATTTCAGTCTCTGGCTCTCCCTTTCATGTGTTGTGGCACCTATTGAAAATGGCTGTTCTAAACATTTCCTATCCATGTACCCAACTAACTGTTTTTAAACAATTACAGTTGTACCTGCCTCTATCACTTCTTCTGTCAGCTTGTTTCATTTGGCCGCCACCCTGTGTTTAAAAATATGCCATGTCCCTTTTAAATCTTTTCCCTTTCACCTTAAATCTATGTCCTCTAGTTTTAGATTCTTCTAATCTGGATGAAAGATAATTTTATTAACCTCTGCAGAGACACTCCTCAGTCTCTTATATTACACAAATGGAAGTCCAAGCGCATTCAGCCTCTCTTTATAATTCAAATTCTCTTTCCATACGTGCATAAAGTACATACAGCATGGTATCAGGCCTTTTGGCCCATGAGTTCATGCCACCCAATTTACAGCAATTGACCGACACTCCTGGTATGTTTCGAATGGTGGGAAGAAACCAGAGCCCCTGGGGAAACCCACACAGACACCAGGAAAATATAAAAACTCCTGACAGACAGTGCAAGATTTGAACCTTGGTCCTGATCAATGGTGCTGTAAAGGCATTGTTCTAACTGCTATGCCATACGTGCCACCCTCATAGTTCATGTTCTTGAACATCCCTTTACTCCACCACAAAAAAACAACTGCCCATAATATTGCAACACTACTTTTTTTTTCTGCCTTTGTATTTATTATCTTTTGAATTTAAGTGAATGCATAATATTGTCATTATATTTTGGAAGTACCTGTTTGGTTGCAGCCATTAAGAATTTCAGAGCAGAAGTACATTGTTCAATGTATATGACAATAAACTCAATACCCATGTCTCTCTCATGGTGAACCATGACTTGAAGTCTGAGGGAAGGTGGGTCATTATAATTCCGAAGAAATCCATGTTTTGAAGTGCAACATGCATGCGGGCTGTCACCAGCTGAATCTTGGAAAAGCTAAAAGTGCTAGCAAATCCACAAATCTTCTCAACTTCATCACATTTCTATTCCTTGAGTACCAATGTTCTTCATGCTGGAGTGAACAGAATATTGAGAAGTGTACTGTTGATCAGCAGTCATCACCTGGAATAACCAGCAACAATATAATGGATAATGTGGTGTCAGCCTGGAGAATTTCATATTGCTTGATGCTGAGTCAGATAAACACTTCAGTGTCAGTATAGTTTCCGATGTCCTCAGCGATATATAATGTCCAAAACATTGTGAGCAGATTTTATTCTGAAAACCAGAATAGAATCAAGATGCACTTAATACTAATTTGGAGTTATATAATTCTTGATAGAGGTACATGGACGATTTTTAACAATTATCACAAAATCATTATTTAAAAAAAAATAAATGCACAAGATGTTGGAAACACATAAAAAATCAGGCAACAACTGTGCAAAAAGAATCAGACTTGGTTTTAGTTTCAAAACATCATCAGAGTTGGGAAAGAGTCAAAACAAGTCATTTTTAATTTCAGATTATATGCAGAGGCATGTACTGAACATGTTGGCGACAAAATTAGTTCACATGAGAGTTAAAAGCCCAATATGATTCTTTAACTGTGTAATATGCTGTCAATAGCAGATTATGGAACAGGGCTGTATGATTGATGCAGCAGTTAGTCCAATGCCTTCACAGTGCCAGTGATCAGGACCAGGGTTCTTTTAGGTTTTCCCTAGGGGTGCCAGTTTCTTCCCACCATTTGAAACATACCAGGAGTGTAGGTGAATTGGGTATAAATTGGCCAGCATGGACTCATTGTCCATGCTATATGTCTAATTTTTCTAAATTAATTTAAACATTAAAAAAAAAATTATCTACAGCAGATCAAGCTAGGCTATGGGAAAGAGGAAAACTGAGCCAAAATTACAGATGAGGCTAGAGAAATGGGCAAGTCTGATACATTCAGAACAAAAGAGAAAATTATCTCAGCAGGTCACACATCGCACATAGGAAGTAAAAGGTAACTGATTTTTCGATTCTGAGCCTTTCATCAGTTTAAGATATGTAATGGAGAGTGGAATTGGCACCTACAAAGGGACATTTATCTTCTCATCCCCCTTTGTGACTTGGTGGTGTGTTTGGAAAGTATTAGGTTGGGTGGATTCACAGAGAGATGGGTCTAGTTATGTGTTACAATCATAGGGAGACAAACATGGCAAGATGTGAAATAATAATTACTCTACTACTAAATAACTACAAGCACATTTCCCCAAGGTTGGATTACGCTATCAGTGACCGCCTATCTTCTACATGGTACAAGACAAAAACTCTATCAGTAGAAACAGGTACATCAGGCACAAGGGACACCAATACTGGTGGGTGTTTACCCTACAACACTTCCTGCATGTGTACACACTTCATAGGCAGGGACTTTTAAGCACACTCCTCATTCCCTGCCTGCACCAATGGGTGTGTGGCTCTCTGTAAGCACTGATATATTGCAGTACTACAGCTCAACTCAGTTTAGTGCTCACTTTACACACAACTCCTCCAGCGATGCCCACGGTAGTGACCTGGCATGGAGCAATGTTTGGGACTTGTTCTGAGCTGGGCATCTAGCCAGTGATGATACTGAATCATTTAAATGAGCCAGTGGTAAGGTGTGCACTAATGGGTGGCTGCAGTCCAACCTTGATTGCCAGGTTGGACATCAAATAGGTTTCAGTCAGGGACGTTACAAGATCCTCCACAATTCACAATGTTCCAGCCAGGGAGGCCATGTGGTCCTCCACAATCCAAATATAACATTTGGCATCAGTACTTATAATATTGGTAACAGATACTATACATGTTATGCCCACCAGAATGGCATCTGGGTTTTTGCTATGCTTTCATTTTGAAACACTATCTCTGTAAAACATGAGACTAACTTTCATGATTGATTTGCAAGCAGCTGCATTTATTTTGATAGGCTGTATCTCCTGGACTAATTGGGCACAGGGACAAAGGTGGATGGTGTGTTGGGTAGGAGGTGAAAAGAAAAAAGTCTTAACTTCATCAAACCTTTGTACTGGAAGCAAAAGCTGGCTGGAAGAGAAGTCATCATATTTATCTGAGCCTGAAATTCAATCAATGCACAATTTGATAATTATGATTGCTAAGATTCACCATGGAAACCAAAGCACATTGCTACCATTGTTAAAGCTTCTGCTGCACTAATGTTTGTTTAATAGATAAAATTACTGTTATTCATGATAATAGTTTCAAACAGGAAATGGTGATTCTTTTCACTGAAACTGGAGCAGGCTATGTGGGTGAGGATTATTTTGTACATTTAATTATTCATATGAAAAACCTGAGTCCAGAGACCCAGCCCTCATCAAGACATCCAAGTACCATTTCTTCAAGGCCATCAGTGAAGTACAACATCAACCTGAGTCCCAGGACAATATCATGAACTCGCTGCAACTACTGCAGTGCATGCATGCTATCATAGAGTTCCAAACAAAATCAGGGCCACACTCCTCGATGATCTAAATAAGCTCCATGCTTGCTTTAGGAAGGGAGCTACTGAGGAGGTGACATCCACACCAACTACCACCAGCACTTCTGCACTTATGATCACCACTGTTTGTGAACACACAGAAACTGACTGGTCCAGACAAAGTTTCGGGGAATTTCCCTGAGAGATTGTGAAAATCAACTGGCATAGGTATTTAGAGATATCTTCAAGATCTCCCTGCAACTGGACACAGTTCCCACTTGATTCAAGAAGACCACAAGAAAACACAAGAAAATGGCCTTCCAGAGTTTGCTTTCTCACCCTTCTGGGCATGGCAGCCTTGCCCCTGCACATTAAGGCAGTAAAACTTTTTGGCCTATACTCTACACAATTTGATATTTATACTTTAGCTTCACTTGTAGTATACTTAGCACCACCTGTTCTGTTATAACACACTTACTCTCTGTGATAGTACAGATTCTATCACCAATGTGTATATGTACAGATTGTAGTGTTGATGACTGTGATTGGCTGAGAGCGTAGCCACACCTACTGGCAGGTCTTAAAGGATTGCTCCTAGCCAGACCAGGTCATTCTGGACTGGTCGACCTCCATGTGACATGTTCCAGTCTTTCTCAACAAGTCTTTGGTTCTTTCGACGCGCTCTACACTCTCTATGACATAAATGTTAGATATAAGCTGCATAGGCTGTTATGAGGAAATCAGGCATTTGGAACTTGATGTAGCACCTCAACTACTGGCAATTTAGTTAATGCCAGGGGACTGCTGGGAATCATGAAAACAGGCAGGAAGAAGTAGCTCCCTGCATTCCACTCAATGGGTGTAGATTAAATGCACAATGTGACCTTAGGACTAAAGAATTATAATGATCATGAGTTTATTGTCATACATATTGGATAATGTACAGATGCACTAAAATTCTTACTTGATGCAGCTGATGAGGCACTTAATTAACAAAGAAAAATAGTATACATAATTGAATTAAAAAGGAACAAGAAATATAAAAGATAGATAACGAATATTGATAGTTATCCAAGTGCAAATAAAAGTGACCTTGCAATGTAGATCAGGTAGTCATTTTGTGGTATCAGAGGAGTCCATGATTCATGTATTTGTGGTGGTACACCACTGGTCTACTGCAGGGGACAAGCTCTGTACCTGCAAGAGAGTAAAGGAGACAGGACTACACCTGGTCGGCTGTCAATCAGTCAACCTGAATGGATCAAGCCCCACCCAGTCGGGTGTCAATCACCTTCCGGGATATAATCCTCCACTGGCCTCTAAAGTCTCTCAGAGTTACTGCAGCCACAGCCAGCCTGACTCGGTGGAAGTCTTTGTGGATAAAACCTGTTGTACAGTCTTTACCTTGTGTGTGTGTTTGATTCTGTCTAACAGCGCACCACAGTATCACAGGAAGGTTCAAGTGCATGATATCTGTTGGAAAGAAATTCAGCTACTGGGTATTGAGTGATGGCAGTTTCAGTAACTGGAAGTTTGTCTTATCCAACTCATTTGCATCCTCTCCTTATCCTAGTTGAATTTCATAACACCGAAGTATTGAGATTTTAAAACACTGAAAAAAACACAAGACTATAGGAATAAAAAATGTCCAATTACAATGTTCATTGGTTTCTTTTCATGGCTGAATTTTCTGTTGAAGGAAATTGCCAGGGCATTGTGTTGATTATTTTCTGTTCAGACATTGGGCAGTTGTAGAAAACTAGGATAAAGTATTGGTGACTCAAACACTCATCCTTCACTTATTGCTATTAAAATCATGACTAAATTTTCACCCAACCTCAGGAGAACCTTGGAGAAATTTATTGGCAGGTTTGAAAATAAGCCACTCAAAAAAAAACATAAGGATGGAATTTGCCAGTACCTGACCCTCATTGTTTCTTGCTAAAGAGGAGGTAATATTGCATTGTTAATCATTGAAGCTTTAGTCTCTGTACAATTTTGCATCATTATTTCAACAGATTGCAAGAGGTGGAGCTGGTTTTCAGTTTACCACTGATTATTACTGTCTGGATCTGTTTGCCTTGCACTAGAGCAGTGGTTCCCAACCTTTTTTATGCCTCACATTCCTAAAAAAATTTAATATGTTCTCGCACCCTTAAAGTAATTTATTTAAGAATAAAGGTGAAGGTGACCAAAACAAATTTGTATAATCAATTTTAATAATATATAAACAAAAATGAAACATATGCAAAAGAAAAAAAATATAACAAATTAAAAGTTGCATAAACCCTACAAAAAAATTAAATTTTCATCCATGCATGAAATTTCTTTAAAAAAAATAATGTTCAAATATTCATAAGCCAATTTAAATTTAATGACTCTTTTGTTCCTGTTTATTGGTTAAGAGTTTTTCAAAACGTGGCACTTTGTTGCTGATAGCAATCTACACGTCTACCTGTGCACCCAAGCGATTTCTAGATTTTGTCTTGATTGACAAAAGGGCACTAAATCCAGACTCGCACAAGTATGTCATCACGAATGGAATGAGCACAGTTAGTGCTTTTTCACAATGTCTTGGAAACATGTCCATTGCTGAACACCAATATTTTTCCAAAGTTTTGCTTTCAAACTGCATTTCAAGAACACAATTTGTGCACAGTTCAATAAGATCTTCCTTCACCTCTTCATCATCCAACATATTATCCAAATTGAAGGAATATGGATTTATAATCCATTCTTCAGAAGTTTCCAGTTCTCCTCCTCCAAAATATCCATCAAATGACTTTGATAGTATTTCCAAATGATCCACAATTTCCTCACACACACTTGGAATTTGGGACTCATCGTCATCAACCATTTCTTCGAGTGATGGAAAATTTGAAAGATTCCCTCTTTTAACTCGTCGACACCAAAGATGTAACTTTTCTTTGAAAGCATTTAACTTTTCGCAGCATTTCAATATGTTTATGTTTTTCCCCTGAATAAATACACTCAGGTCATTCATATGAGTGAAAATATCACTCAAAGAGGCTAGCATTTGGTTGAATTCCTTCAGAAAAGCTTTGACTTCTTCTCACAGTTCGAAGAAGGGCGTTAAAGCTTTCCCACGTGACAGCCATCGGACTTCCATGTGGAAAACAAAACTGAATGCTCACTTCCAAAATCTTCACAAAGTGACTTGAAGAGGCGGTGGTTCAGAGCATGACCCCTAATCCAGTTGATGGTCTTCACAGAAGTGTCAAGGACACTTTATCAACTTTGGAAGCAATGTCAATGAAGAAAACAGTGGGTTCCTTGCAAGTGCGGAATCTCTTGTTTCATCAATGCAAAAAATCCTGATTTATTTCCTAGCATAGCAGGGGCACCGTCATTATAGGAACATAGGAACATAGGAAGTAGGAACAGGAGTAGGCCAAAAATGGCCCATCGAGCCTGCTCCGCCATTCAATACGATCATGGCTGATCTAATTTATGACCTAACTCCACCTACCTGCCTTCTCTCCATATCCCCTAAAATGTGTCTAACCGAATTTTAAATATGTTTAATGAGGCAGCCTCAACCACTTCCCTGCTTAGAGAATTCCAAACATTCACTACTCTCTGGGAAAAACTATTTTTCCTCATCTCTGTCCTAAATCTACTCCCCCAAATCTTGAGACTGTGTCCTCTCATTTTAGTTTCCCCGGCCAGCTCAAAAAACCTTCCTACATCTATCCTATCCATACCTTTCATAATCCTATATGTTTCTATAAGATCTCCTCTCATTCTTCTGAACTAGAGCGAATACAATCCTAGATGATTTAATCTTTCATCATAAGTCAACCCCTTCATCTCAGGGATCAACCTAATAAACCTCCTCTGGGCCGTCTCCAAAGCCAGTATATCCTTCCTCAAATATGGAGACCAGAACTGGACACAGTACTCCAGGTGCGGTCTCATCAGTACCTTATACAGTTGCAACATTACCTCCCTACTCCTGAATTCAGTTCCTCTAGCGATGAAGGCCAACATTCTATTTGCCTTCTTAATAACCTGCTGCACCTGCAACCTAACTTTTTGCGATTCATGCACAAGCACTCCCAAGTCTCTCTGCACAACAGCATACTGTAGTTTTTCACCCTTTAAATAACACACAGAACCAATAATTTGGACATCTAAATCATATATCACAAAGAAGTCCTTCACACACTGGAAGACATCTTTTCCTTTTGTGGTTGTTTTCAGATCTTCACAGAACAGGAAATCTTCCATTATGACACTATCATGGATATACCTCATTAATGCGATGAGTTGACTGCAATTTGCAGCATCAGTTGTTTCGTCCAACTGGAGAGAGATTTTCAAGGGACTAGCCCTGATATCTGCGATAACTTGGTCCAAAATGTCCAAACTCAAATCACCAATTCGGCTCTGAATAACATTATTTGATAATGGCACTAATTTAAGGTTGTTTGAGGCTTCTTTTCCCAGAAAAATTGTTGCCATTTCTAATGTACACGGTTTTATCACCTCTTCTGCAATTGTATGGGGCTTCTTGGATTTGGCTACTTTATACGCCACGTGGTATGAAGCCATCAGCAGTGGTTTGTCAGCAAATATAAAACCTAATTTTGGAAAGGGTTGTTTGAGAATCAAAGCGGGCCCTTTTAGCATTCAATGATTCAACATCATGGCCTGCAACATCTGCTCCACCATTCCAGTTGTTGAAGTGTTCCTGCAGCTTAGATGGCTTCAATTTGCATTTGAAAAGACAGCGTCACAAAGCATGCACTGGGGTTTTTTTGCAGATCCTCAGTTGTTCCGGTGCGAGTGAAACCAAACTGCACATCATTATCATTCCATTTCCTTTTCTTTGACATAATGAAGGGTTAATTAATAATCTACATAACACAAATAAATGATAAGAAATAAAAATCAAATGTAATTCGCTACAAAACACGAAACAACAAGGTTTTCCCCCATTTTAAATGTCCTGATTTTCAAAATGCTATAGGGCGATACCATTTAAAAGGAAACAGTTCATCGAAACGTGCTAAAATTCATAGAGAATCTCATTCTATTGAATAGAGAAAAAAGAGGACATCCCTATCTTTAATTTTGACTTTTTAAAAAAAATGTTATTTTTTTCTTGAATATATAGGACAGTACCCTTAATATAAACAAAAAAAAAAAAGAAATTTTATCTCGCATCCCCTGGAATGCTATCTCGAGCCCCTGGTTGGGAAACACTGGACTAGAGAGTAGCTCTTGATGTCCTGGAAGCAGATGGTACTTTGACTCTCCAAAGTCCCTCATTGGGTGAAGTCACTTCCTACATCCATTGCCAAGTCGATGTGACAGAATTTTAAAATGGATGTGGCCTTTTGGCAATCTCCCACATAATGTTGCTGGAAGTGGAACATTTTACAGTGTTTACTTCTTAAGAATAATCCATTTATCATAATTCGTCAGACATTCAATTTTCATTCTGGTCCTACCAAATCTGGTAGCCCAAAGTTTTCATAGAGAGGAGCAGATGTATTCACTAATCAAATAGTTATTGAGATTTTCTAATATGAAGCAAACAAATATTGGTGGTACAGTTGGCATAGCGATTGATATAATGCTGTCACAGCGCTAGCAATTGGTGCTGTCTGTAAGGAGTTTGTCTTTTCTCCCAGTGTCTTCATGGGCTTTCCCTAGGGGCTCTGGTTTCCTCCCACTGTTCAAAATGGACTGGAGGTTGTAGGTTAATTGGGTGTAAATGGGTGGCACGGACTTGTGGGTCTAAAGGGCCAGTTACCGTGCAGTATGTCTAAATTTAAATTTAAATTTAAAATATAAATACCCATTTAATCAGCAAATTTTGAAAGTATTTGAAAGCTAATATGAAACTGAGTGATCCAGACACTGTTATGAAGGATTGTGGTTTGGAGTGTTAATGGAAATAAAGACAATAGGAACAGGAAAAGGTCATTCATCCTTTGAGACTGTACACCATTCAATATGATCATGGCAGATCATACAATTTCATTAGTAAACCATGAAAAGCTGGTGACACCATGGTTGAAGAAAAAACACAAAAATGCTGGAGAAACTCAGCTGTTCAACAATGTCCTTAAAATAGCAAATCCCAGATGGGAAATAAGGTGTTGTTCCTTCAATCTCCGGGTGGTCTGGGTGGGATAGTACATAAGGCCATGGAAGACATGTGAGCATAGGAGTGTGACTCAGATTTGAAATGGCTGACTACGGGGTGTGGTGGAGGAAGTGGAGCTGCTTAGCAAAGCGATCTGCCAATCTACAACCATCTCCCTATAACCATATAACCATATAACCATTTACGGAGCGGAAACAGGCCATGTTGGCCTTTCGAGTCCGCACCGGTTCACCAATTTTGTGTGCCCTCTTCAGGCATTGGTCCCTGATTTAGAGAAGGCCACAAAGAGCGTCATGGCCATGCAAGTAAGTCCAGAGGCGGAGGCGCAGGAAGAAGAGTACTGCTTTACCATCTTTTGGTTTTCACTATTACCTGCAAGGATTCAATCCCCTTCTCTCAATTTCTCCATCTCTGCTGCCAGACACAACATAGAATCCAACTCATCTTCACCTGCCCCCTATCGGCCTCAGCCAGAATTTCTGGCTTTTACTACAAGATCCCACCACCAGACACATTTTCCTTCTCTTCCCTTCTCTGCCTTCCATAAAGACCACTCCCTCCATGATTCCCTTGTGCACTCATCCCTCCTTCACTCATCCCTCCTTTACCTATTTTCCCCATGACATCTTCCCTTGTGTCCACAGGAGGTGCAAGGTTTGTGCTTACACTTACTCCCTCACCACAGTTCGGGGACCCAAACAGGCCTTTCAAGTGAAGCAACACTTCACTTATATATCCACAGGACTGATTTTCTGCATCTGGTGCTCCCTTTGTGGCCTTCTCTATATCAGAGAGACCGGTCACAGACTACCTCCACCTCCCCACCCACCACAACAAAGTCCTCCCAGTAGCCAACCATTTCAATTCTGAGTCACACTTCTATGCTTACATGTCAGTCCATGGCCTTACGTACTATCCTACCCAGACCATCTGCAAATTGGAGAAACAACACCTTAATTTCTATCTGGGCACTCTCAGCTAGATGGCATAAACAGTGATCTCTGCTTTCTGCTAAAAGCTCATATTTTATTTCTCCTCCCCTTTCCAATTTTATTTCCAGTTATCACCCCCTTCTCTTTCCATCCATCCAGCCATCCTTCCTTCCCCGATTCCTGCTGTCCCCTCCCTCCTTTCTCCACCTATCAACTCCTGCCTTTGCCACCCCCCCCCCCACCTTTTCTCCTTCCCCAAATCTTTCAGTTTGGATGCCCACCAACACTCTTTGATACCTTGATGAAGGGCTCAAGCCTGAAATAGCAGTTATGTATTTTTACCTTTGCTTCATAAAGAACACTGTATTACCAGCTGAGTTTCTCCAGCATTTTTGTGCTTTTACATGCAATTTCAATACCTTATTCCTATTTTCTCTTCATACCCCTTGATACCTTTAACATTAGCCCATGTCTTCCTCCATTTTGAATATATAAAATTAATTGGCCTCAACATCCTTCTGCAGTGGACATTTCCACAATTTAATACATTAAGTCTCAATGAGAACCCTTGTCATACTTCAGAACTCTGGTCCATCCCATCGTTCTGCATACATCAGTGCTGCTATTCCTGGAATAATTCAAGCAAACCTTCACTGCACCCACACAGCGCTGTTCAGTGCCAGCAATTGGGTCTGGAATTCGAATCCCGTGCTGTCTGTAAGGAATTTATACATTCTCCCTGTCTCTGTGTGGGTTTTCCCTGATCTCTATTTTCCTCCATCAATTCAAAACCTTACCAGGGGAAGGGGAGGGTGGGGTTTGTATGTCAGTTGTGTGCAATATGGCGGCACGCACTCATGGGCTGAAAGGGCTTGTATGTCTAAATTTAAATTTAAAATTTAAAAGATTTAAAAAAATTAAAAATGTGCTATTGCATGCCAAGACACATCAATCTGTTCTACAAACTCTCCAAGAATTTAATAGCACAGAAGGATATAGCTGAAGAAATGGTTTGCCAGTTAGGACTCATGAGCTCAGGAATTGGGACAAGTGACATTGGAAATATCAAATGCCTGGCCTGCTGCAGGTTGAAACAACCACTTGGGAACTTGAGTGACTTGTATACTTCAGTGGTGCCTGTCCCTGGTATATATCCACACTAAACAAAATGAGGGTGGAACAACAGGTCACAAAACCCCACTGTCTTAACAACTCCATTTATTTGCACACATTCTCTTTTTACCATTCATTTACAGTGCTTTATATTTTGCCTAAGATGTGGGCCTAGAAATTCTATCAGGTTAGCAATGGGGTGAGTGTCTGATGGAATTGTTGGAACATGAAATACTTGTGTGGACTTTAAGAGACTCTATGGCACTAATTGAGATGATGGCTGCTTTTCTTAAAGAAATAGTAGATGCTGACAAAACCCACCGATGGAAGTTATAACACAGCTCATCATAATTCAAGCTGATTCACTCATCTGATTTTACATGTTGACCTATCCTGCCTTTCACATAAATAATACACTTATTTTCAAAATCTTGCCCTTGTCAATCTTGTCCCTCTTTTACACCGTAATCTACTCAACACCACAACAACCTTGCAGAACCAGACCCCAGTTAGTTTATTGTCATACATGTGCCGAGGAACAGTGAGAAAGTTTGCTTTTCAAGCAATCCCGCTGCTCAATTTGCTCACAGTACAGCAATTAAAAACAGTGCTGAGTGCAGAGTGGGAGATATTATTGGGCACAGAACAAAGTCAACATTATTTTATCAGTGGCAGATTGGTTCAGGAGTATGAATCAACTTGTTATTTGATAATATGATACATTATATTTTGGTGCAAAAATTATAAATAATTATATATTACAGTGGACCTTCACTAATCTGACAATTTGAACATCTGAGCCAGGAAGTAATATTTGCCATGTTCTGTTTCCACTCTCTGTGGCCCTGGTTCCTCACACTCCTTTCTTCTCACTGGGTACATGGTTTCTGTATTCCCTTTCCAAATCCCAAACATCACGCAACTCGGGGGCATCCCGATTCTCAGATTTACTTTCCATTGATTGGGGACCCAGTTCCTACATGCCTTCTCAAGTTAGGTGCTTCACTGGAAATCTGTTATCATGCTGCATTACATTTAAAAAGAGGTGGTGCAGAAGGAAGCACAATACAATTACAGTTACAGCGCTTCGATATGATGCTGTCTATAAGAAGTTTGCAGGTTTTCACCATGTCTGGAAAGGCCTGTAACCATGCTGAATTTTGAATTTATTTTAAAAAGTTATCAAATTAAAGGTGCATTAGGAAAGGTGTCCAATAGTCCAGAAAACTGCTGATTTGATACCACCAAACTCCAAGAATTTTGGATGGTCGAAGTTGATTTGTGTATTACTTTTATAATGAATACAAATCACAGATAATTTTGATGCAGTTCAATGGAACTTGTTCAAAAGCAAAGCAGAACTGGTGTTTAATTTTCCAGTCAGCATTGGTTTGGCCACCTCTGGAATATAGACCGTTAGGTTTTGAAGTAATCATAAATGCACTTACTAGAGACATTCCAAAAATGGATTTTACAAGAATGCAGGAAGCAGGGAAACTACCTGTAAGGAAAGAAAGAACAGATAGTTTTGCTCTTCCCCTGAGTTATGGTGGCTGACTGATGGAGGAATTTATAATCACAATTAACTGGAGTGGCATAATTAGTGGAGTGGTTCGCGCGATGCTGTTACAGCACCAGCAATTGGGACCAGGATTCAAATCCCGCGTTGTCTGTAAGGAATTTGTATGTTCTCTCTGTGTCTGTCTGGGTTTTACCCGAGGGCTCCGATTTCCTCCCACTATTTGAAATGAACCGAGAGTTGTAGGTTAATTGGTGTAATTAGGCGGCACGGGCTCGTGGGCCAAAATGGCCTGTTACTGGGCTACATGTCTAAAGTTAAAATTTAACTTTAAATTTAAAGAGCAATAGCCAAAGAGAGAATATTTGCATATGAAGAAGGGGCAAGTGGAAATGCTATTTGATTTCTAGTTGTTTTGATAGTTCTTTTTTTAAAGTACCAGTTCAGCGATAGTAAATAAGGATTTTGATGCATATGTGCATTCTTCAACATAACTAATATGAACTCATTATCACTGCAAGGAAATTGAATTTACAAAAAATTATTAAGATGCTGAACAGTGAATGTCAGAGAAGCTCCTTTACCCTGTGAGTTGTGAAAATTTGTTTGTTACCATAAGGAAGAGTTTTTAAAAAAATCTGGTTGATATCCAAGTTATGTATTAGCTTTAATGATCCTCATTGACTTTTCCTGACCACCTATACTTGTCATGATATAGTCATGACCTGTACCTGCACATGTACCTGAAGGCAGCCTTCTCAATGACTTATCATGCAAACAGTTCAATTCTTTCTAGGGTTGCCTCTTCCAACAAGAATTTTACTCACACTTTCTTCAGAAGTGCACACGGAGGGTAACAAATGGTGGAATACCCTGAAAATTAAAGACTGATCTTTTAAAAAATATATATTTCAATGCACATATTGAAATACCACAGTGAAGGTTTGAACCTCTCTCCTCAAAAAGACATAGGTGGTGGATCAATTGCTATTTTCAAATCTGAGATCATTCTTCTTCATTAGATGAAGATATTGAGGGATATGGATCACAGAAATGGGTCATAGAATAAAGCTGTATTCATGAACTAATTTAAATGTGGACCAAGGGTCTCTCTGTTCATTTGTTTGCTGTCTGCTTCAATGCAGAAGTTGTGAATAAATTGTGTTGTTGTTTTGGAAATTAACCACTAATCTTGTCCCCCCCTGATCCAGTCCCTTCTAACTTGCATCCATGAATACTTACATGTCCTCCATTACTTCAACAACTTCCATTTCCCTGGACTCGACCACTTGATTTTTGCTATGGATGTCTAATCTCTATACACCTCCAGTCCCCCGTACTGAGGTCTCAAAGTATTCCATTTCTTTCTCAATAATAGACCTAACTAGGTCCCCCTCCACGATCACTATCCTCCACCTGGCAATACTTGTTTTCATCCTCCATAACTTATCCTATGGCACATTCCACTTCCTCCAAGTCAAAGTGGCAGCATAGGTACTTGTATGGGTCCCAGTTATGCCTGTCATTTTGTTGGCTATGTGAAGAAATTCATGCCACAAGCCTACAGAGTAGACAATAGACAATAGACAATAGACAATAGGAGCTGGAGTAGGCCCTTCGGCCCATCGAGCCAGCACCGCCATATTACAGATCATGGCTGATCACTACCATCAGTACCCCTTTCCAGCCTTATCCCCATAACCCTTAACTCCTTTGCCCACTAGAGTCTTATCTAACTCTCTTTTGAACATAATCAGCGAATCTGCCTCTACCACCCTCTGTGGCAGAGCATTCCACAGATTCACACTTCTCTGGGTAAAAAAATGTTTTCTCATCTCCATCCTAAAGGGCCTACCCTGTATTCTTAAACTATGCCCTCTAGTCCTCGTCTCCCCCATCATTGGGAACAAGTAATCCGACTTCACCCTGTCTATCCCCCTGGATAATTTTGTATACCTCAATCATGTCCCCCCTCATCCTTCTAAACTCCATCGGATACAAGTCCAGTTTTTCTAGCCTTTCAGCATATGTCAACCCCGCCATCCCTGGAACTAACCTTGTAAATCTGCGCTGCACACCCTCTATAGCTAGTATGTCCTTCCTCAAGTTTGGAGACCAGAACTGGACGCAATACTCCAGGTGGGGTCTCACCAGGGCCCTGTACAACTGCAGAAGGGCGTCTCTGTTCCTATACTCCAATCCCCTCTTTATGAAAGCCAACATGCTATTAGCCTTCTTCACAGCTTTCTGAACCTGCATGTTAGTCTTCAGTGACCGGTGAACAAGTACTCCCAGATCCATTTGCTCCTCCCCACTCCCTAGCTTGTCTCCATTTAAATAATACTTAGGTTCCTCAACTCTTCCTCTGCTACATTGATGACTTAATTGATGCTGCTTATCAACTTTATCCACTTTTCTGCTAACTTTCATCTTGACCTCAAATTTACAGTCAATCTCCAGTAACAGTCTTCCCTTTTTCAGTCTGTATGGCACCATCTCACGAGAAAAACTTCCTGCAAATACTTTTATAAACCTACCATTCCCACAGTTAGCTCAAGTACACCTATTCAAACTGTCCTTTGGACGGATTCCGCCTCCAATTTTGTCGCATCTGCTCCCAGGATGTGGTCTCCCATTTCAGAACATCTGAGATGTGCTCTGTCAAAAAAATATGAGGCTTCCCCTCTATCACCATCTACTCAGCCCATACCGACATATCCTCCATTACCCATACATCTGGCCTGGACATACATCTGGCCTGGACCCTTCCATCCCAAGTTACAACAGGAACAAGATTTCCTTTATCTTCACCTACCACTCCACCAGTCTCTGCATCTACATATCTTCTGCAACTTCCAACACCTAAAGCGTGGTCCCACCACCAGACATATCTTCTCCTAATCTGTACTTTCCACTTTTGTCATCGACTGTTCCCTCTAGGACTTACTCGTCCACTCATCCCTTCCCACCTGAGTACATACCCCTGTAACTCCTAGTAATGCAACATTTCCTCCCTCACCTCTATTTGAAGCCCCAAAAATTCATTCCAAGTGAACACTTCACTTGCAAATCTGCAGGGGTCATCTCCATTAGGGAAATTGAACTCAGACTCTTTTGTTAAACATCTATGCTCTGTCTGCTGCAATAACAGAGACCTCCCAGAGACAAACTATTTTAATTCCCAAAGTCTATGGAACATTAGGGTTAGAGTTAGGGTTACCACTGTATTTCTAAATTAATAAAAAATAAATCAAAGTTGATGAAGGTAGAACAGTGGACATTTTTAATGGAGACTTCACTGAAGCATTTTTCAATGTCCCACATGATCGGCTGATTGAGAAGATTAAGGTATATGGGATTCAAAATTAATTGGACCAAAAACTAGCTTAGTGATTGGAGGAAGAGCATAGTGGTGAAAGTAACAAAATACTAGAGCAACACAAAATATTCTGGAGGAACTGAGCAGGTGAGTCAACATCCATGGAAGGTAAGAGTTGTAGCGGCTGCTACTGCTGGAGAGGTTACACTCAAATAAGAGACACACACTGCGGGAGTGTATTCAACACTGCTTTATTGTGCTGGCTGCACTGCTTATAAAGGGCTCAGAAGCCCATCTCTGATGTCACCATGCCACCCAACTGGTGGCATTACGATCCACTTCCTGGGATTAGTTCTTTAGTGCAACCCGGGGAGCGGCCAATCAGTGAGCCCCTCTCATCCCTGGGAGTGTCTGCTTCCCTAGCTCCACCCGATGGGCTTCTGCTGGCCAGCCCGTCGGAGTGGGGTGCTGCAATCATGTGCTGCTGAATTGAGCACCGACTTTGAAGCTCGTAGCCTGTCTCGGCCAGCTGTGTAAGCCATGGGCTCCTAGTGTTGGGTCACCACTTTGGGCAATGCCGTGTTCGATCGTCCACTATGTAGTTAAATTTTGGTCATGTCTTGATGAAGGATTTTAACCTGAAACACTGACTATCTATGGCTTTCCATGAATGTTGCCTGGCCTGCTGAGTTTCTCCATCAATTTGTCGTCGTGAAGGATGCTTTACTGTTGGGAAGTCATTCACCTCAGGAGTACCACAGGAATGGATGATGCCCCCTTGGTGTTTGTGTGGTATATTAATGATTTGATGTGGATGTGTTGTACAGCAGCAAATGTTGGCTTTAACAGAATTTAGATAAAATGGAAATGAAGAAAATTGGCAGATGGATTGTAATCCTTATGAATGTGAGATGATGCAGATTGGGAAGTTAAATAGGGAAATGACATATACAGTCAATGAAGGATGCTCAGGAATATTGATGAACAAAGGAACCTTGGGTTTCAAGTTATCAAATCCTAAAAAATGAAGATACAGGTATATGAACATCTGACAGTTAGTCTTTGAAGGTTAAAGCATAGAATATAAGAATTAGGATACTACAAAACACTTGGAGAATGGTGTGCAGTAAATCATATCCATGTCAACGTGATTTTATTGTAATATCATGAGGTCAACACACAGATAATCCAAAATTCTTAGTTTCTGCGTTCAAACAGATGACACCAACTTCAATAGTAAAAATAAAATTACCATAAATCCCGAGACAGAAAATAAAGCTGATAAATATCACAGTATAAATATTCACAGATGATGTTAGTGAAAGAACAAAACCATTCACAGTTGCAGTAGTGCAAGTATAAAGTGCTGCTTCATAAGGCAGACAGGAGTTTTTGTGGTCTCAGAGTCATTTATGGTGAGGGTTAGGTTAATACAGGGTGGTTCTGGAGACTGAGAGCTGTTGGAAAAAAAATGTTCTTGAGCCTGAGATGCTGGACTTTAGACCTCTGTACCTTCTCCCTGAAAAAAAGCACTAAGAAGAGGTTGTGACTGGGGTGATGGGAATCCCTCTATGATGTACATTAGGAGATAATGCAGAGAAGATTCACTTGGATGATGCCTGATTTGAACGTCTCTGTTGGGAGATATTGCTGCTTTGTTCTGGGGAGAGGGCGTGGGGAGGGAGGGAAACTGGATAGGCTGGGGTTGTTTCAATGGAGAGGGAGACTAAGGGTGATCTGTCAAAAAAAATACAAAGTAAAGAGGCATTTTTGAGTATTTTTCTCTATAGAGGGGGAATCAAAATAGGAGATATAAATTTAGAAATGAAGAGGTTTAGATTTTTAAATGAGAGTGTTTCATATCTGATACTAGGTGTTGGTGGAATCAGATGCAATCACTATGTTGGTGGAATCAGATGCACTCAGTCAGGACAAGAGACAAGTATGACAGATTATGTTGTGTTTGTATTGTATATAGATATGTTTTTGGGAGATGAATGGGGCAGGTTTGTTAGTGTAGGACACATACAAACACATTAAAAAAGATCTTATTTAAAATACTGGAGCTCTGCTCATGGTAGACATGTCGGGCCCAAAGGCTTTGCAAAAGCTTTAGAGAGTGCCCAAGAGACTTCACTATGGATTGTTGTTTACAAAAGACAACAAATGAAATAAATTGTTGAGCTGTAAACTGTCTACTGGAGGGAACTTGCTGTTCTAAGAAGAGCATGTGGTTTTTCAAGCAGAGAGAGTAAAATAGGTTTTCTCTGAGAGATAGGGAGAGAGAGAGAGAGAGAGAGAGAGAGAGAGAGAGAGAGAGGAGAGAGAGAGAGAGAAAGAGAGAGAGAGAGAAAGAGAGAGAGAGAGAGAGAGAGAAAGAGAGAGAGAGAGAGAGAGAGAGAAAGAGAGAGAGAGAGAGAGAGAGAGAGAGAGAGAGAGAGAGAGAGATTCAGTTCTGCAGTTTTACAGTCAGCAGCAGCAACCTGGAACTGGAACAGGACAAGCTGGCAAGCTTGTGGAAAACCACATTTGGAAAATAGGTTGTGAGTGCTTAGTTCAGCCTGGTCAAAGCCCTTGTGGTTCATGCAAGAGGAGAGGACTGTCTGTCTGTCTAATGTTTCATTTAAAAAATAAGAGAAACAAAAAGGAACTCTGTGGTGACCTGAAGAAAGAGGTTATCATCTGGAGAACCCTGAGGGGGAAAGTTTCTTCGGCAAGACACTGAAGTGGCTGGTTAAAAAAGGAATCAGTTGTGGGTGCCAGTGAACAACAAATCTTTCTCTGAAAACTGACAAGAACCTTCCTGAGCAATAACCATTTACATTTCATGTGCCAAAGCCTGGTGAATTTTATAAATATTAAATTCTGTGCACAGTATAAGAATTGCCTGCAACCAGTAAACTTGAAGGAATGGGAAGTGAGATGGGACTGTGAATCAAATAACTTTTCTGACTTACACACACATTACATACACATCCACTTACAATTTTAAGTGGTTAAGTTAGGTTAGTTAAGTCAATAGTGATAATCTAAAGTGTTATTCTGTTTTCATGTTGAAAGATAATTAAAAGCAACTTTTGTTTAAGTCTTGGTGAATATCTATTGCTGCCTGGATTTTGGGGTCCTCTGGGCTTGTAACACAAGGCATGAGAGAATATTGATCTGATGAGAGAAAATGGGTTGAGTGCAGACAATACAAAGATTGGCATTGACATGGTGAGTTAAAGATCCTATTTCAGTGGTGCCAACAAAGATGTAAAAATTTCCATCGTCTGGGACAGATTTATCATTCCTATGTACCCTGTGGCATCTAATACATCCCAAGCTTTGATACAGACCTGCTCCAGATTAACTATACACATTCCTGAAGTCACTGCTTTGATGAATATAGGTGAGAAGCATTTCTACACATGGATTATCCCTTTGGTCCCGGGGCAATGGTTAACCTCTTACACCAAATTGAAATTTGCATAATTTTACTTGCCAAAGATGTTTCATGCCTTTTAGCCTTTGTAATTTCTTCCTTTTTTTCCCTAAATCCAGGGACTACTTGGATCTCAATTGTTCTCATTGTCCTATGCTTTTATTTTGTCCCTGATCATTCTTTGTCATCCAAGTTTCACCAATCATGCATCTTGCCTTTATGTTTGGCCTTGAACTCCTGCTGACAGAAAATACTGGCTCAGAACTCTTACTAACAAATGTGCCCATGTAGCAATTTCAGAAATAACTTAGGAATGTTCTGGGCAAGGTGCCACTTTCACATAATGGATGGTGCAGTGATGCAAATCGCCCAGCAATTTGCAGTGATCATAATTCATTAGATTTTACTTCCTTGCCATGAGTGGTTGTTCAATCTAAGGATTTATAGTTGTGTAAGATATACAAGTTCCAAGTTCAATGTATTGTCTCATGTATCAAAAATCAGTGGTAGTGAGAGATAACCTGAAGTGATGATGTCTTTGAGGGAATGAGAGATAATATCCTGATGATATTTAGTGGGGTCCTGGTCTAAGAATTGATATGGGGAGGAATCCAAGAGCTAAAGAAGATAGTTTGCAATGATGGGGTTATTGCAATACAAAAATATGCTGGAACTCTTGCAGCATTCATGGGACAGAAACGTAACCAATGTTTTGGGCCGAGGCACTTCATTAGATATGTATCCGAGAGCTGATGCATATCTAGTCCCCACAAGGTAGAGATCAGTTCATGAGACGATAACCACACCTCTCTTGTGAATTTCATGGAAAAAGAGGCTTTATATTTCTACAGAGATCATTGAGAGAAATTTACATGATATGTCATATTGGCAAGAGAGATCATAGACATTGTATGTCTCTGGGGGGGGGGGCTCTTTTCTGCTCCTATCTCTTGTCTTGATATGGGTGTTGATCTAGGGGTGCTTCTTTGTGTAATTTTGCAGGGCAAACAAAGGAAAGTAAATTTTGAGTACAGACAATAAATCAATCTTTCATGTTGGAAGGTCACTTAATATTTGAAAAGTGTGCCTTAGAAGGGATCGAAAAAACAAAGATCTCAGATTATAAAATTCTCTATTTTGTGCCAGAGATTAGAAAGACCATTTTTAAAAAGTCAACAATCAAGTTCTAATGTACTAAAACATTCATGTATTATTATTTTAAAGAATATATATATAGATACATCTTTGTAGTTTTAGTTTTTTTGGATAGATAGGTGGGGAGGGGGTGGGGTGGGAGAGTGTTTTAGTTAGATTTGCTTTTTTCTTTTTATATCTAAATGTAACATGTATTAATCATTTCCTTTATAAACTATTCTGATATATGAAAACTGTATCTATGCACATGTTTATTATAAATACAATATTCAAAAAAATAGAATCAGGTTCTATCTCTAGAGGAGTAGAAGTGAAAGATTAAAAACTCATGCCATTTCTGTATTGAACCATTGACTAGATTTTGAGGACTGCTTGCATTTCTGGTCACATTATAAATCACGATTTAGAGTCACTGAAGGGAATGCAAAGAAGATTTTTTGGATGATATGAAAAATGCAAAGTATAGGAAAGAAAAAGCAAACCAGTTCTTGTTTCCCCTGAGAAGCAAGTCTGAGGACTGATCCAACAGAGGGCTCTAAAATTAAGGAAACATTTAATAGAGTGGATAAAAGAGAATATTCCCACATGGAAGAACATACAACTCATAAATATTTTAAAAAAATACCAAGAAATCCAATAGTAGAAACCTCTTTACTTTAAGAATAGTGATAATATGTTTGCTGGAACCACACAATGTGAACGTAACACATAGTGTTGATATATTTAAGGAGTGGTGGAGGTTGAAATTGACCATTACCTTAAGGCTAAAGTGGAGCATAGAAAATGGGATGAGCTGATTGGTTCAAGTACCTACTTCACTGCTGTATATGTATCCTTCATAGGTCAGAGTATGTGTTACAAGCAGTAATAGAAATTCACAAAGAAAATGGTATCTGAAAACAATTTTTATTAATAACTATTAATTACATGACACTTCTTACTTAACTCTAACTTAACTCTGCTATGTGCAAATGTATATATGTGTGTTTGTAGCAAAACCTAAACTATTACAGTTTAGGCATAATTCTAAAGAGATGATTTGAAAGTTTAGTCTCTGGAAGCTTGTGTTGAAATATAAAGTCTTTACTGCCGCTCAAAATTTCTCAAACTCAAGAATTCTTGTAGATCTGTTTTCAGAGAATTGTTTCTTCATACAAATGATTTCCCTCCCTGCAATGAGTTTTCAGAACTTGTGCTTTTTTTCTTTCCATTATTATTACATAAACCCTGGCAAAGGTTACATGAAGTGGCCCATGTAAAATAGACACAGTGAAATTCTCCTCATTTCAAAGAAAAGTGATTCTTCCTTGCCATTGATTTGTGTATCTCCCATGCTAAAGAGAATACAATAAGAACAGTACCTCCCTCACTAAAGGCTACTGCATTGCTGACTCCAGATGTTTTTCTTTGGTGCAATATTATAAATGTATTTTCTGCAGTGTTGAAATTACATGACATGACATCACTGCAGTTTTTTTTTTGGTTTCAAGTTTCAAATACCTTCCTGCTTATTTGACCAAGTGTTTTTCCTGAGTGCTTGAAGTTCCAACTTCTCCAAATATTAACAAGCTTATGCTTCCATACTGTCTGCTCAGACCACAAGCAAAAGCCTGCTTTGCGCACTCAGATCATTGAAGCAAAAACCAGCTTGTCTGAATAGATGCTTCTGCTTAAAACATTCATGGTTTCAGGTTTCAATGGTTTCAATGCCAAATTCCTGACTTCTCTGAATTAGCAGTCAAATTGTCTTTTTCAGCAAACATTCATTGTTCTAAGTTTTTTTTTCAATGAACAAATCACTTCTGTTTTTTTTATTGCCCTGTTTACTAGACGCTTTGACTCTGAAAAACTTTCCATCTGCCATCTCAAAGAATTATATTTGTGTCTTTGTGTCTCTGTGTCCAGCCCACAAAATCCCTTTACTAAATAAATGTATAATTTTAATCACAGATTAATAATAACACAATTTCATGAAAGTATGTAATATAATCTAATGGCTGGAATGTAATATTATAAATTTAGAAAACACTGGTCAAGCTGCACTTGAGCATCATGTGCATTTCTGGTTACTGCATCATAGGAAGGGTGTGATGGTACTAGAGAGAGTGCAGAGGAGATTCACTAGAATGTTGCATGGATCGGAGGATTGCATGGGTATCAAGAAAAAAAAGGAGGGCATAATTTTAAGATGAGAAGTATGTCATATAAAAGGAATTTTAGAGGTCCAATTTTACACAGAGTGGATGAGTGCACTCTCAGAAGAGGTGGTGGAATCCGAAAGAAAGCCAAGATGAATGTTGTGGATCAAACAGCCTATTTTAGTGCTGTGCGACTCTATGAGTCATAAACCAAATTTTTTAAATATAATTTTGATTGCAATCATCAATTTTATCCAAAATGCTGTACCTATCAAGGATCTAATTAGATATGTGCTGCAGTGGAGTTTGGTGGTGTTTCCCCACCCCACTGCCACTTTAATTATTTAATGTTTTAATTCCCCCTTTTTGATTTCCCAACAATATAATATTCCCATTTAAATATTGGATCCTTCTTATTTTTCAGTTTCAGGCCATCTATATAGAGACTACAATCACGACAGTGGAATCTCATGTCGAATTCAAAATTATGGAAGCATTGCAATGACCAAAAATGCATTGTCTGAAATGGTACTAATGAATCTAACAAATGCATTTATTTAAGTTCTCTTCTATTATTTTACACAATATTTTAATCATTTGATTTACATCTTGTTTTGTTTCTGGTTAGCATATTACTTGTTATTGAGCTCTGAAAATGATCTACCTGGTTCAATTACCAATTTCCGAATTTAACAATGTTTAATCTCAACTTTTAATTCTTCAACCCATTAGAGTTTACCTCATTCTAATTTTGACAAAATTCCAGCTGTTTATCATTCTGTTGTGGAAGCCTTATCACAACAACTTTTGTCATTAAATTATAGATGCTAAAATGTTAAAATATTTAAACAAGAATTTTGACAGTTATTATCTCCATGTTATTTTCAATGATTCCACAAACCCACTGTTTATTTTCATCACTTTTCAGTTGGTTTCTTTTGGTTGATTTTGAACATTTTCTTTGCAGTCCTATTAATATGCACCCATAACACTGAAATTACATTTTCTTATTATTTATCTGCTTTTCTTATGTTCTTTAAATCTCTAAATTTAGACATACAGCATGGTAACAGGCCCTTTCATCCCACGAGCCCATGCATCCCAATTACATCCCATTAACCTACAACCCCAGGTTCATTTTGAATGGTGGGAGGAAACCATCGACCCTGGGGAGAATCCACCCAGACACAGGGTGAACATACAAACTCCTTACAGACAATGCAGGATATGAACCTTAGTCCCAATCGCTGGCACTGTAACAGCTTTGCGCTAACTGCTATCCTAACCTGTTTCTATATTCCCTGTGTTCCTGCAATGTTGTTTTCCTGCCTTGAGCTTCTTAAAAAGATTGCTCTTCCAACTACCATCCTTAAAAAAATACATTTAAAAATCAAGATTATTGTCACTCTTGCTCGTCCATTCCAAGTGATCAGCTGTAATTTGAGTAAACAATGGGCTGCTGGAAGAACTCAGTGGGCCAGGCAGCATCCATGGATAGAAAAGGCCAGTCAAAGTTTTGGGTTTGGTGATATGAAGGGGGAAAGAAGCTGGGGTAGGGTGAATGGAAGATAGGGTATTGAACAAAAGGTTGGAGAGGTGGAGAGGCAGGCAAGAAGAGGAAGGGACCATTAGGAGGGAGGAACTTAGACTGAGAAATAAGAAGAGGAGAAGCAATACAAGCAATGAAATCAGAGGTGGACATTACGTAAAATTAGAACCATAGTACACTGCAGCACAGAAACAGACCCTGCTGCCCTTCTAGTCTGTGCCAAATTAATGTTATACGAAGTCCCACTGACCTGCACCTGAACCGTATCCCTCCATACCCCTCCCATCCATGTACTTAGAAACATTAATGCCCATTTCATTAGGTTTAAGGCTGTCCAGAAGGATTATGTTGTATTGATCCTGAAGTTTACGTTTGCCCTCACCTTGACAATGGATGAGGCTGAGAAACATAGACTAATTAGGGAATTGTTGAGAGATCAAACATTGTTGGGTACAGGAAGATCAAGTCACAAAGAGGGCATAGATTTCTGGTGAAGATAGGGATCATCAATATAGAGGAGGTCACATCAATACACCAATGTAGTAGTTCAGTTTGGATGATATACAGATCATTCTGTGCCTAACCTGGAGCATCTGCTTGTTGCCCTGGATAGCAGTGAGGGGGAAGATGTAGGGAAAAGTTTTGCACTTTCTCCAACTACAGAAAGAAGTGCCCATTTGCATGGAGGTGGTGTAGGGAGGGGGCGTGGGTGGTGTGGGGGAAGGTAGGGAAAGAGTAGGCTTGGGAGATGAAAAAATCTGATCTGAAACTCTGAAAGGCAGAATAGGGGTATGGAGGCAAAGATGTGGTTGGTGTAGGGAATGCGCTGAAGTCATTGGTACAGTGGCTGCTTCACATTCTTGACAAAAAGGCATACTACACCCTGGATCTGGAGAAAATGGGAAGAGTTGTAGAAAAAATTGTTAGCAGTAAGGAGAAATTCTGCCAAGTGGAGGAGAGTGTTAGGAGATAGGGACTGAAAGGATATGTTTTCAAGAAGAAGGTTGAAGCCTCTGAAGTAATCCTCATGGGCAAATTAATGTGTAAAGGGATTGAATATCCATGGAGAAGATGAAGTGGTAGGAGCTAAAAATTTTATTCAGGCATGACCCTTCAACTTAATTTTGTTCACTTTAGTAATTGTGCTATTTGTTTACATAAGTGGTTTTCTAACTTTTTCATAACACTCATATACCACCTTAAGTAATCCCTGTGCCTTAGGTGTCATTATTAGAAAGGGATTACTTAAGGTGGTATGTGAGTGGGAAGGGAAGGTTGAGAATCACTGCTTTGGACCCAATTGTTACTAAAATATTTGGCTTGAGAAAAAATGTCATTGGCCCATTTTCTTTGAAGTTATGAAACCGTGCACATAATGAATCAATTAGGTATGATTACAACAATTAAATCACAGAGCATGTATGGCATAGAATTACTTAAGGTAATACATGTAGAAAGAAAAAGTTTGAAAACCACTGGTTTACACTTGAAAGCCTCAGATAATCATTTGATTTATTAATTCTTGCCAAAAATCATCACTTTGATGGACACTATTCTTATCTTTTAACTTACCCGGACTTTGGTAAGTTAAGTCTCCAATCACCATCTCAATTTATCATGAAGCTCTTTTGTGAGACACAGAGCCCATTGATTTTTCCTCTATTCACAGTCACTGAATCCATTAGTGATTTGGAAATTCTACCCTTTTTCTTCAGCAGTAAATTAAAGATCAATTATTTATTGAGTAAAATGCAGTAAGAACAATTTCTATGACAAGCCAGGAATACAGCTGAGCACTTTGTACCTGGAATTGGTTTCATGCAAGTGTATTTCTGGTACCAAATATGTATACACTGATACTATTCCTTATGCAACACCATTTTTAATATTTTATTGTTAATGTTTAGTCAAATTCAGTAAATAGTGGGGAACTGAGGAATGTGGTAAAACAGAAGGATTTCGGAATACAGATACATATTTCCCTGAAAAAGGCATCACAGAATTGTAAAGAGACATTTTGGCACAGTGGCTTTCATAAATCAAAGTTGGGAAGCTATGGTAAAGTTGTATAAGGCATTGATGAGACCAAATTTGGAGTATTGTGCGCAGGTTTGGTCATCTACTACAGGAAAGACATCAATAAAATTGAAAGAGTCCAGAGGAGATTTATTAGGATATTACTGGGAATTCAGGAATTGAGTTACAGTGAAAGGTTAAACAGGTTAGGAACCCAGGAGATGAGGGGAGTTTGATTGAGGTATACAAAATTATGAGGGGTACAGTTAGAGTAAATGCAAGCAGGCTTTTTCCATTGAGGTTAGGTGAGATAAAAATCAGAGGCCATGGGTTAAGGGTGAAAGGGGAAATGTTTAGGGAGAACATCAGGGGGAACTTATTCACACAGAGAGTACTGGGAGTGTGTAATGAGCTGCCAGCTGAAGTTGTGAATGTGGGCTCATTTATAACATTTAAGAAATATTTGGACAGGTACCTGGATGGGAGAGTATAGAGTGATATGGTCTTGATGGAGGTCATTGGGATTAGGCAGAATAATAAGAACTAAAACACAAAAAATTGTAGATACCGTGTTTGAAATAAAAATGCAATGCTGGAGAAAGTCAGGAGGTCAATCAGCATATGTATTCTTTGGATTGGCTTCGCGGACGAAGATTTATGGAGGGGTATGTCCACATCTGTATAGCATTTCTAAATATACATAACCAACGTTTCAGATTTGAGCCTTTCATCACGGTATGGTAAAATGTCAAAAGGTGTCTGAACAAAAGGATAGTGGACAGGAGGTGATTGGTGGAGAAGGAAGGGAGAGGACAACAGCAAACAAGGGGTGGAGGGAGGAAATATGGAAGGGGGAAGAAAGAGGGGAGGGGAAGAGGAGAGCAGGTTGTCAGAAACCGGAAAAGTCGATGTTAATGCCATCTAGTTGGAGAGTGCCCAGATGGAAAATCAGGTGTTGTTCCTCCAATTTGCAGGTGGTCGTGTTTGGAAAGTACATAAGGCCATGGACAGACATGTGAGTATGGGAATGTAACACAAAACTGAAATAGTTGGCTACTGGGAGGCCTCTGTCACAGGTGTGGACAGAGTGAAGGTGCTCAGCAAAGCGATCTTCCAATCTGCGCCCAGTCTCTCTGATATAGAGAAGGCCACAAATAGAGCAACAGATGCAGCAAATCAATCCTGCAGGTACACAAGTGAAGTGTTGCTTCTTTGAAAGGCCTGTTTGGGGCCGCGGACCATGGTGAGGGAGCAGGTATGGGTGCAAGTGTGTGCCTCCTGCGGCCACAGGGGAAGATGCTGGGGAGGCAATTGGTGGGGAGGGATGAGTACACCAGGAAGTCATGGACGGAGTGGTCCCTACAGAAGGCAGAGAGGGAAGAAGATGGGAAGATATGTCTGGTAGTGGTATCCTGTTGTAACTGCAAGAAATTCCAGAGAATAATGTGTTAGATGCAGAGGCTGGTTGGGGGGGGGGGGGGGGGGGGGCGGGTGTAGGTGAGGTTGAGGGGGGATTCTATATTTGTTGCATGTGGGGGCAGAAGGGACCAGGGCAAAGAAGTGGGAAATGGAGGAAATGCAGGTGTGGGTTGAGTTGATGGTGGTGGAGGGAAAGTCACATTTGTGGAAGAAGGTAGACTGTGCCTCGTCCGGTACCCAAAGAATGACCCCTTGGTTGACTGAGTGACTCTTTTCCATGCGAACCCACATTATGCCTACTTTGAATACCCGGACGGGCGGGAGTATATAGTCTCAATAATAGGAACATAGGAAGTTGGATCAGGAGTAGGCCAAAAATGGCACATCGAGCCTGCTCCGCCATTCAATGAGATCATGGATGATCTAATTTATGACCTAACTCCACCTACCTGCCTTCTCCCCATATCTCCTAATTCCTCTATCCTAGTCCAAGCCGGATTAGGCCCAACAGTGCCTTCAACCAAACCTCCCCCAATTCCTTCTCCCCCAGGTCATGTGATTGAACAGAGGGACCAGCACCACCCCACCAGCTCAGGCCAGACTGTCGACAACGCCATTGGGGAATTGAGCGAAGCAGTGGCCACACCCTATGAGTCTCCCGGCGACATGACTCCAGTGGCCCCAATCCTAGCACCATGACGGTCACGCCGGATGGTTAGGCCCCCTAACTGGTACAGCCCCTAACCTCCACCGGGCCCTTTTTTATTCTTTTCTTTATTTTCAGCCCTCCATCTACCCTGGGGTCAGTTCTCAAAGAAGGTGTGAATGTGATTGTACAGATTCTATCACCAATGTGTAAATGTACAGATTGTAGTGTAGGATGACTGTGATTGGCTGAGAGTGTAGCCACACCTACTGGCAGGTCTCAAAGGATTGCTCCGAGCCAGAACAGGTCATTCTGGACTGGTCGACCTACTTGTGATATGCTCCAGTCTTTTAGTTAATAAAAGTCTTGGTTTGGATCAACAAGTCTTTGGTTCTTTCGACGCGCTCTACAGCTTGCAACATGGATTGCTTCACAAAACCCACAAACAGGAAAGTGTAGCTAGGACCCATGTGGGTATCCATGGCTTCTCCTTTGATTTTGCACAATTTAGACAGCAGGAGAATAGAAACTTTGTTGGCACAAAGTCAGGAAAGGGATTGGACC
Source organism: Narcine bancroftii (assembly GCF_036971445.1). NCBI lineage: Eukaryota > Metazoa > Chordata > Chondrichthyes > Torpediniformes > Narcinidae > Narcine > Narcine bancroftii. Next base: position 138,461,117 of record NC_091475.1, read on the forward strand.
AGAAGCAAAATCAGATTCAGAATTTATTGTCATTAACATTTTACAAAAGTCTTTCTTTTGCGGGAGCATGACAGGGTCAAAATTGGTAATTACATATGTAAAAAAAAATAAATCAGTGCAAAAGAGGAGAAAGTGAGGTAGTGTCTGTGATTCATTATCAATTCATAAATCTGATGGCAGATTTGATCTTGTTATGCAATACACAAAGAGCTGGATAAACTCAAGAGGCCACATAGCATTTATAGGACTGAGACCTTTGTCAGGGTATGAACAAAAGACAGGCAAATGCCCAAATAAAATGGTGGGGAAAGGGGGGAGATTAGGAGAGGAAGGAGGGAGATGCATGGGGAGGAGCACAGGCTAACAATTAAGAGGTCAATGGTGGATAAAGATGGGAGGGAAGAGAGAGAAAAAAAAAAGATGAGGAGGAGAGAGCAGATCTCTGATAGGAGAGGGGAGGAAAGGAGGCAGGGAACTGCAGTAAAAGAGACAGAGGGATAGGGAAAGAGATAGACCATTATGTCATCTTTGTCTGCAGCATGGAGTGGAAAACTATTGTTCCATTCAAAGAATTCAATCAGGCACATTCCTCAAAAGGGAAGCATAGAATTATAGTATTTCTTTTGCAATGTTCCTATTCAAGTAGTACAGTGGACATTTGGTACATTGCCTTGAGTGAGCCCACAGTTGGACGCACCTTAGAGAATAAGGTATCGATCTCATCTCACCAACCTGGAAAGACCTATGGGTAAGTAACACATTTACAGATAGACCTGGACTTACGATATTCCAACAGGATATTTCAAAGTTACGATGAAGAGAATCTGTTTTGAGTAAAGGTAAGTCAGGGTTTACCTGTATCAATGTGGTTGTTTTTCCCTCTGAAGGAAATGCTTCTGTCCAATCAGTGGATGCAGATTCATACCGTCATTATTTCCCCGCCCCCCCCACCCCCTCCCACTGCCACCAAATATCATCATTTTGGTCCTCCTCTTTGGAATGCATGCCGGGAGCCTGATGTCCCCACTCTTGCTGGGAGCCCACGCATCTGAGTTCCTGACGCTCCAAATGAACATTCCATTCCTGAACAAATGCATCAAGATTGGATCTTTTTGAGTAGCTCTTATCATTTCCACTGCTTATTTTCTTTTGCCTGGAGAGTTTTAATTCTATTTTCAATAATTTTTTTTGGCTTATTCCAGGAATGCATGGTAAGACTGTTACAGTATGTTTATTTTTAATTTGTTCAGATCGTACCAAATTTATGAAATTTTTGACTTATGGAGGAAGTCCCGGAACCGAATTCCATCATATGACAGGGTCTACCTGCACCTAAATTCACTCCAGTCTTCCCAGTGCCACACTAAATTCTCGGGTACTTCATCCCACCCAACTCTTTCCCCCAACTTCCCATATTGGCAGTGCTCCAACACACTTTTTGCTGCTCAATTATCTTTCTCCCCTCTTCCATCTTTTTTTTAATGAAATAGCAAATGGATAGCTGAAGATCATGTGGATAGGGTGATATCTCCACATATTATTCCTCAGATACCCACACTCCTTTTCGGCTCCGAATCATGGGTCCTCTACCGGCATCACCTACGGCTCCTAGAACGCTTCCACCAGCGTTGTCTTCGCTCCATCCTCAAAATTCATTGGAGCGACTTCATCCCTAACATCGAAGTACTCGAGATGGCAGAGGCCGACAGCATCAAGTCCACGCTGCTGAAGATCCAGCTGTGCTGGGTGGGTCACGTCTCTAGAATAGAGGACCATCGCCTTCCCAAGATCGTGTTATATGGCGAGCTCTCCACTGGCCACCGTGACAGAGGTGCACCAAAGAAGAGGTACAAGGACTGCCTAAAGAAATCTCTTGGTGCCTGCCACATTGACCACCGCCAGTGGGTTGATATCGCCTCAAACCGTGCATCTTGGCGCCTCACAGTTCGGCGGGCAGCAACCTCCTTTGAAGAAGACCGCAGGGCCCACCTCACTGATAAAAGACAAAGGAGGAAAAACCCAACACCCAACCCCAACCAACCAATTTTCCCCTGCAACCGCTGCAACCGTGTCTGCCTGTCCCGCATCGGACTTGTCAGCCACAATCGAGCCTGCAGCTGACGTGGACTTTTACCCCCTCCATAAATCTTCGTCTGCGAAGCCAAGCCAAAGAAAAGATTCCTCAGATTCATGAAGGCAAACCTCCCAAGGAGACATTAGAAGTTGCCTCATTAAATAAATTTATGATAGAAGTGGACAGAATTTTGCATTGTAGGTGAATTAAGTGTTGAGGGGAAAGGTAAGTTGATGTAGCTGAGTCTATGACCAGATCCGTCATGATGTTATTAAATGGCAGAGCTGGCTCAATGGGCCAGATGGCCAATACTGCTCCTATTTCTGAAGTTTTTATTTGAAAAGCTCCATGCAATTAATGCATATCATTAACACTTGATATTATTCAAGATATTTGGATCAAGAAGTACATTGGCCTCTCATCAGAGGATCATCAAGTCACAGGATAGAAAAGCTTTCTCTATGACATCTGTGCTGCCTTGATGGTATTAATTGATTAAATTGTCGATGGCTTTGCATGATATACAGCCCGTTACATTACACCCCCCCCTCACAATTGTGCCGCACTCTGAGCAGTTTGACTTACAGTCTTTAGGCGGTCTACCTCTGTGTTTGACCTGGGGGTCCAGGGCCAGCAGGTCGGAGTCCAAGTGCATTACTTTGAGGCAGTCGACTGTGAATCTGTCCTGTCGGCTGCCAATATGGACACCACGTGGTCTCTCCGCAGTACCTTGAAGGGGCCTTCATATGGGCACTGTAGAGGGGTCCCTTGTTTTCATCTGTGTACAAAAATATAGTGGGTATATTGCAGATCTGCTGGAACGTGGATGGGTGGTGAGCAGTGTCTGGATGGTGGCGGGAGGTGTTGTCTGCCCACTTGCTCTCTTATCCTATGCATGACATCTAATGTGTTGGTTTGTGGGCTGGGGGGTTGAAATGTAGGTCCCCTGGGATGGAAAGCGATGCACCCTACACCATCTCTGCGGACGATGCTGGTAGGTCCTCCTTCGGTGCTGTGCGGATCCTGAGCAGTACCTATGGGAGCTCGTCCATCCAGTTCGGCCTGGTCATTCGGGCTTTCAATGCAGCCTTCAAGTGGTGGTGGAACTGTTGAACCAGTCTATTTGCTTGGGGATGATAGGCCATCGTATGGTGGACCCAGCTGCCGCAGACTTTCGCCAGGTTGGAACAGAGGGAGAAGGTGAACTGCACTCCTCGGACTGATGTGATGTGGGTTAGAACTCCGAAACCTGCAACCCAGGTGGCAAGGAAAGCCCGGGCGCATGTCTCTGTGTTGCACGCAACCATGGATATTGCTTATGGCCAGCAGGTGAATCTGTTGATGGTCATGAACAGGTACTTTCCCATGGCTCACTGGGAGGGGGCCAACAATGTCGATGTGGACATGTTTGAACTTGCATTGTGCTGACTTGAAAGTCTGTAGAGGGGCTTTGTTGCACTGGCACTCGAAGCAGATTCAAACCCATGGGGTAACGTCTTGGCAGATCCCATGCCACACGAACTCGTCCAAGATCAGGTGGGCCATGGACATTATTATGGGTGCGATAAGCCGTGGATCTGGTTGAAAACCCACTGTCACCAGGTCATGGATAGGATCAGCCTTGGGGACCCGGTGGCGATGTTGCATAGCTGGGTCGGTTCTCCTGATGTGGGGCAGAAATCTCTGACCTTCAGGCTGGTGATGGCCATCTGAAATGTCTGGATGTCTGTGTTGTCCCTTCTAGTCCTTGGTGAGCAGGGTGACATTGAGCCCTCTGCAGGTTGCAGCAACAGTGGGCCGGGACAGCACATCAGCTACTACAGTGGCTTTGCCGGCGATGTGGTAGATATCCGTGGTGAATTCCGATACATATGAGAGGTGCCATTGTTGTCTTGACAACCACAGGTCTGAGACTTTGCTCAGAGCATAGGTCAACGGTTTGTGGTCTGTGTAGGCGGTAAAATTTTCCCTTCTAGCATGCAGCGGAAGTGCTGTACTGCCAGGTACAAGGCCAGCATTTTGTGGTCAAATGCTCTGTATTTGAGCTCTAGTGTTTGGAGGTGCTTACTGAAGAAGGCAAGGGATCACCAGTGTTCATCGACCCATTGTTCTAGCACTGTGCCCACCACTCTGTCTGAAGCTTTTGTTGTGAGAGCAGGGGAAGGTAGGATCCGGGTGTGCCAGTACCGTGGCTTTCACCAGTGCCAACTTGGTGGCGTGGAAATCCTCCATGGCCTCTGGCTTCTTGTTGCAGAGTTTGACAAGTCTAAACAGGAGCTGCATGAGAGTGACCACTCCCAGGAGGAAGCGATGGTAGAAGTTGACCATCCCCAGGAACTCCTGTAGTCCTTTGGTCGTGCTCGGGTTAGTGAAGTTCTGAATGGCCTCCACTTTGTCAGGTAGTGGTGTGGCACCCTCTAGGGTGATGCGATGCCCCTGGAAATCTATTGTTTGCAGGCCGAACTGGCATTTGACTGGGTTCACTGTGAGCCCAAATTACTGCAGTCTGTCGAACAGGCAAGTGAGGTACATCCTATGAATCCTGACATCGGGGCTGGCGATAAGGATATCATCTAGATAAATGAAGATGAAGTTGAGGTCCTTGCCGACCACATACATTAGCTGCAGGAATGATTGGGCCACGTTTTTGAGTCCGAAAGGCATTCTTAGGAATTCAAAGAGGCCGAAAGGTGTGATGATGGCCATCTTCTGGATGTCGCTGGGGTGTACAGGGATTTGATTTTACCCCTTTACAAGGTCCACCTTAAAGAGCACCCTGCAACCCTGTAGTCTCGTGGTGAAATCCTGGACGTGTGGGTTGGGGTACCTGTTCAGGACCATTGCCTTGTTTAGACGTTGGTAGTCACCACACAGATGCCAAACACCGCAGCTCTTCTGAACCATGTGGAGTGGGGAGGCCCACGGGCTGTTGGAACGGCAGACGATCCCCAACTTCTCCATAGCGGTGAACTTGGCTTTAGCTTGTGGAACTTGTCTGGCACGAGGTGCCGGACTCATGCATGCACCAGGGGGGTGGGGGGGGGGGCGGGGTCGGCGGTCTCCATGTGGTGCTCCACGCCATGTGACGGGTTGGTGTCATAGAAATTTGGTGCCAATAAAGCCAGGTATTTGGCCAGAAGGAAGGCAAACTTGTCTTGCTCGAGGGCATGGATTCCCAGTGGCAGGTAAGAGCACCTCTGCAGGGTGAGGGGGAAAGATTGGAATGTTTACTAACCAGCATCTTGTCATATCTACCAGCAGATCATGAGTCCGGAGGAAATCTTCTCCAAGTAGTGCCTGTACCACAGCCACGCTGGTGCACAGCCACTGGAAAACAGCATCTTCCAAGTGGATGGTGACCAGGAGGGTCCCATGGCTGGAAATGGAAGACCCGTTGGCTGTGTGCAGGGGAAAGCCTTTGGTATTGTATTTTGCCTCAAAGTATGTGGGTGAGTTGAGGCTAATTTCCACACCTGTGTCAATGAGAAAGTCCCTCTTGGTGCTCTGGTCTCTGAGGTAGAGTATGCCTTTCTGTGTGCCAACCATCGAGGCCATTATTGGCAGCAAGCCTACCTGTTTCCCCTCACTGTGTTGGCTTTGGTGGTGGGGTACAAGCATGGGGGGTGCACTGCCTGGTGTTCTTGCCCCTTTGGCGGTGGTAGAAATAGTACTCGCTGTTCTTCTCCATGAACTTTTCATGTTGCCGCTGTGCCACGGATACTGCTGGTGGACTGGACGGTGTGGCAGCGCTGATTGCATAGACTGGTTGCATGTGGAGGGAGCTCTGCATGTCATGCAGAACAGCCCGTCTGCCTCCTTGACTACAAGGTACGGGATGCTGAAATCCATGTCCATGCTGAGGATATGGGAACTGGTAGTTTCAAGAGGAATAGGGCCTAGAACATGGAACGGCCCATGTTCCCGTCTGCCAGGGCCACCATCTCGTGCATTAGCTCAGAGGGGTTTCTGTTGAGGATTCTGGTGGCATGCTCGTGCCGGCTGACCTCTATGGTGTCTGGGAGGAAATGTCGGAACTGCTCGTACTTGTGCTCCATCGGTGGGTTTTCTATGAAGGAGCTTACTTTGGCTGCTGTGGTAGCATCCAAGGTCCTGACGATGTGCCAGAACTTGATGTCCTCTGAAACAATTCCCCTGATGTGGAACTGGGACTCAGCCAGCTGTAGCCAGTTCCTAGGCTGGCTTGCCAAAAATGGAGGGAGATGTCTGCCCACTACATTGGTTACAGGTACTGCAATGGTGGATTCAGCCAGTTGCTGCATTCTCATGTGATCAATGCTAGTTCCAAAATGCTGGAACTATCGGGATACCATGGTAGTATCTGCTGCAGCAGGACTACCGAGTAAAGAGACATCCACACAGCACGAGGGTGAAGCAAAGAATGACTTTATTGGTTTAAATTTGCTGCATATCCATGCTGGCCCACACACTTCCCGTGACATACCTGCCAGCTTCTGGAAGTGACATCATTGTGCCATGGTGTCACTATCAAGTCGGTGGGTCGCTCATGGCAGTGAAGGGGAACCTGCTCCATCTTGGACCAGCCACGTGTTGCAGTGATTCAGCCCATTTACGTGCACGGTCACTTAGCCCGCTACACTCTCCTATTATTAATTTTGCCCCTACAGTGCCATCACCCAGACTGCCACCAGTCTACCTGGTGCATTCTCTTCCACTTTAGATGTGCCAGATGTGAGCCTGCACTTGTCAACAATCAAGCCAAATAATGGATAACAATGAGTCAGACTAGAATGGAGATCAAGAGTCAGACTGTGTGTTGCAAAAATATGAGCAAGGCCAAGGAGCTGACTGTGGAGAAGAAGAGAAATCGAGGGACAATGCATGACTTCATTAGTGAAATGGAGGAAAAGGTGACTACATTCAAGTGTTTGTATGTCCACATATCAGAGGATCTCTACTGGAATAGGTACATTGAGGAATTGTGAAAAAGGCTCACCAATGCCTCTATTTTCTATGGAGGTCAAGGAGAATCAGCATGTCCATGAAACCTCAACAGGTATACTGTGAAAAGTGTACTGACTGGTTTATTATCGGCCTGGTTTGGTAACATGATTGCCCAAGAAAATAGAAGGCAGCAGAAAGGAGCCAGCATAGCTCATTGCATCTTTGGCACTGCCTTCCTGTCCATCAAATACATTTATGTAGGGCACTGAGAGCCCTAGCTGTTGCAAAAAAATGTATTACGTCAACCTGGAAATTAGAAGACAACTTGAGAATACAACAATCGTATATAGAAATGAATAAATGTATTCCATTAGAAAAAATAACATATAATTTAAGAAATAACATTACAATATTCAAACAAATATGGGAGCCATACATGAAACACAATAGAGAAATCCTACCATGGACTTCCACCACCTAAAATGACAGGTTGGAGGTGGCCATTGGTCGGGCGGGCGTACAGGAGAGCGTGTCGGGAAGGTAAGGTCTTTTTAAGGGCTCTTACTGGGGACAGGGCCTAGCAGTCGGGAGAGGAGAGGAGAGGAGAGGAGAGGAGAGGAGAGAGGAGAAGGACAGAGAAGAAAAGAGTCGGGGGCAGGTAAGAAAGCTTTTTTAAAAGTCTCTTACCGGGGCCTGCGGAGAGGAGTCGGCGTCGGAGGCGGCCATTGGTCGGGCGGGCGTACAGGAGAGCGTGTCGGGAAGGTAAGGTCTTTTTAAGGGCTCTTACTGGGGACAGGGCCTAGCAGTCAGGAGAGGAGAGGAGAGGAGAGGAGAGAGAAGAAGGACAGAGAAGAAAAGAGTCGGGGGCAGGTAAGAAAGCTTTTTTAAAAGTCTCTTACCGGGGCCTGCGGAGAGGAGTCGGAGGCGGCCATTGGTCAGGCGGGCGTACAGGAGTGTGTGTCGGGAAGGTAAGGCCTTTTTAAGGGCTCTTACTGGGGACAGGGCCTAGCAGTCGGGAGAGGAGAGGAGAGGAGAGGAGCGGAGAGAGGAGAAGGACAGAGAAGAAAAGAGTCAGGGGCAGGTAAGAAAGCTTTTTTAAAAGTCTCACGGGGGCCTGCGGAGAGGAGTCGGCTTCGGAGGCGGCCATTGGTCGGGCGGACGTACAGGAGATCGTGTAGGGGTTAATTGGTAAAAGGCCATAAATAAGAGGGACAGCGAGCGAGTGGCCCAGTGAGCGAGTGGCACAGTGAAGGAGTGGGACTTCCAGGCTTTGGCTCATCAGGCTTCGGCGAAAGCAGGCGGAGAGAAAGGTTGGCTGTTTTTATTAGCCCTTCCTAGGTGAGTGCACTGTACATTCCATTACATTAAAAGGCTGAGCCATGCCTATGGGGTTAGTGCTCTGCTCAAGTTGCCAGATGTGGGAGCCATGGGTGACCTCCACCCTCCCAAATGACCATATCTGTGCCAGGTGAGAAGAGGTGGGGTTCCTTAGGGGCCGAGTTGATGAACTGGAGCTCCAGCTTGATGACCTTAGGCTCGCAAGAGAGAGTGAGGAGGTAAGTGACAGGACCTTAAATCTTCCCACAGGACATACCTGCAGGGGATGTAACGAGACACAAGTATTAAAGAATAAAATTAAAGAAATGGAGTTGCAGCTTGATGATCTGAGGCTTATCAGGGAGAGTGAAGAATTTATAGATACAACGCTCAGGAAAGTGCTTACCCAAGGATTGGGGGGGGTCAGGTAAGTGGACTACTGTCAGGGGAGGGGGGAAAGTTGCTAGCTCTGTGGTGAGCACCCCGGTGGCTACTGCTCTTAGCAACAAATATAGTGTATTGGATGTAGTTGGGGAAGATAACCTGCCAGAGGTTGCACCAAGGGAACCGGTGGTGCGGAAAGGAAGGAAGGGGAACAAGGTGGTCATTGGGGACTCCATCATCAGGGGAACAAACAAAAGATTCTGCGAACCTGACAAGTGTTCCCGTATGGTGTGTTGCCTCCCAGGAGCCAGGGTGCGAGTCGTCTCGAATAGGGTTCAGAGTATCCTGGGGGGGGGAGGTGAACGGCCAGAAGTCCTGATACACGTGGGTACAAATGACGTGGATAAGATGGAGGAGGAGATCCTGAAGAGGGACTACCATGAGCTCGGAAGGAGGTTAAGAAGCAGGACCTCCAGGATTGTAATCTCGGGGCTGCTACCTGTGCTGTGCGTGGGTGGGGGCAAAAATAATAAAATCAGGAAGTTAAATGTGTGACTGGAGGAATGGTGCAGAGTGCAGGGATTCAGGTTCATTGACCATTGGGATCTCTTCTGGGGAAGACAAGACCTCGACAGGAGGGATGGTTTACACCTGAATGCAACGGGGGCCAATATACTGGCAGTTAGGTTTAATAATGCTGTCGGATTTGATTTAAACTAATTTGGCAGGGGGAAGGGAACAGGACTGATAGGGAAGCAGATAGCAGGGTGAATATAGGGGTGGTTCCGTTAGACGGTGAAACAATAAGGAAAAAGGGAACTAAAAGTGATAGGAGAGTAGGGGCAAGTGCATCGAGAACAAAGGTGGAGGGAGAAAGGAGATATGGTATGAAGGTATTGTGTATGAATGCATGGAGTGTAAGGAATAAAATGGATGAGCTTGAGGCGCAAATGGCAATGGGAGGTTATGACATTGTCGGAGTAACGGAGACATGGCTGCGGGAAGGGCAGGATTGGGAAATAAATGTTCCCGGGTACACGTCCTATGGAAAAGACAGAAAGTTAGGAAGAGGAGGTGGGGTAGCTCTGTTGGTAAGAAATGAAATTCAGGCATTTGAAAGGAAAGACATTGAAACAGGTGGGGTAGGGTCTGTTTGGATAGAATTAAGAAATTGTAAAGGCATGAGGACCATAATGGGGGTCATTTACAGGCCTCTGAAAAGTAGCTCAGAAATCGGTAGAAGTATAAATCAGGAATTAAAAGTGGCATGTCAAAGCGGTAGCAATACAGTAGTTATGGGGGACTTCAACATGAAGGTGGACTGGGATAATCAGACGGGGGCAGGAACACAAGAGAGTGAGTTTATTGAATGTCTACGAGATACTTTCTTGGAGCAGCTAGTGGAGGAATCTACCAGGGGGAAGTCGATTCTGGACTTGGTGCTGTGCAGCGACGCAGAGTTAATAAGTGACCTCGATGTAGGGGAGCCATTAGGGAATAGTGACCATGGTATGGTTACTTTTGAGCTGCAATTAGAAAGGGAAAAAGAAAGGAAGTCGGAAGCATCTGTACTGCAGTTAAATAAAGGGGATTATGCAGTTATGAGGGAGGAGCTAGCCAAAATAAAATGGAAAGATACACTAGCTGGGAAGACAACTGGGGAAAAATGGCAGGTATTTTTGGACAATTTTCACAGGATTCAGGACAAATTTATTCCAAAGTGGAGGAAAGGCTCTAGGAGATGCAAATGGCAGCCGTGGCTAACTAATGAAATCATGTGCAATATCAAATCCAAAGGGAGTAAGTATAAGATAGTGAAGCGGAGTGGGAAGTTAGAGGATTGGGAAACCTTAAAAGAGCATCAGAGGGTAACTAAGAAAGTTATAAGAGAGGGGAAAATGAAGTATGAGAGGAAATTAGCAAATAATATAATGGAGGATAGCAAAAGCTTTTTTAAATATGTGAAGAGGAAGAAATTGGTTCGGTCTAAAATTGGTCCATTAAGAATGGAAAAGGGTGGAATTAGTACCAGAAACAAGGAGATGGCTGAGGAATTTAACAAATACTTTGCAACTGTCTTCACCAAGGAGGATATAGGTTATGGTCAGTTAGGGGGTAGTGGTCTTGCGGTATCAAGAGACTTAGGGAACTTTCCTGGGGAAGTAGGGGATCTAATGGATATCTGGATCCAGAAGCAGGAGGTTGTGAGTAAATTGTTGGGACTGAGAGCTGATAAATCCCCAGGGCCTGATGGGCTGCATCCCAGGGTGCTTAAAGAAGTTGCTATGGAAATTGTGGAGGCACTGGTCGACATTTTCCAAAGTTCCATAGATTCGGGGGAGGTCCCTAAGGATTGGAGAATGGCTGATGTCGTGTCGATTTTTAAGAAGGGAGTGAGGGAGAAAACGGGAAATTATAGACCGGTCAGCCTGACGTCAGTGGTGGGGAAGATATTGGAATCTATCATAAAAGGGGTAATAGCAGAACACTTAGGCAGAAATAATAGTATAAAGGCTAGTCAGCATGGATTCCTTAAGGGTAAGTCATGCTTGACTAACCTTCTGGAATTTTTCGAGGACGTGACAAAGCGGGTGGACTTGGGAGAGCCAGTGGATGTGGTGTATTTGGACTTCCAGAAGGCCTTTGAAAAGGTACGGCACGGGAGACTAGTGGGCAAGATCAGGGAGCATGGTATTGGAGGTAAGGTGCTGACATGGATAGGAAATTGGTTAAGAAATAGGAAATAAAGGGTTGGAGTAAGCGGGTCTTTTTCAGGATGGCAGGATGTGACGAGTGGAGTGCCGCAGGGATCGGTATTGGGTCATCAGTTGTTTGTAATTTATGTAAATAATTTGGATGAGGGGATTATTAATAACATGAGCAAATTTGCAGATGACGCTAAACTGGGTGGCGGTGTGGGGTGTGAGGAGGATGTCAGGAAAATGCAGAGGGACTTGGACTGGTTGGGGGAGTGGGCTGCTGAATGGAAGATGATGTTCAATGTGAGCAAATGTGAGGTTATCCATTTTGGGGGCAATAATAGGAAAGCTGAGTATTATTTAAATGGAGACAAGCTAGGGAGTGGGGAGGTGCAAATGGATCTGGGTGTACTTGTTCACCGGTCACTGAAGGCTAACATGCAGGTTCAGAAAGCTGTGAAGAAGGCAAATGGCATGTTGGCTTTCATAAAGAGGGGATTGGAGTATAGGAACAGAGACGTCCTTCTGCTGTTGTACAGGGCCCTGGTGACACCCCACCTGGAGTATTGCGTCCAGTTCTGGTCTGCAATTTTGAGGAAGGACATACTAGCTATAGAGGGTGTGCAGCGCAGATTTACAAGGTTAGTTCCAGGGATGGCGGGGTTGACATATGCTGAAAGGCTAGAAAAACTGGACTTGTATCCGATGGAGTTTAGAAGGATGAGGGGGGACATGATTGAGGTCTACAAAATTATCAGGGGGATAGACAGGGTGAAGTTGGATTACTTGTTCCCAATGATGGGGGAGACGAGGACTAGAGGGCATAGTTTAAGAATACAGGGTAGGCCCTTTAGGACGGAGATGAGAAACATTTTTTTACCCAGAGAAGTGTGAATCTGTGGAATGCTCTGCCATAGAGGGTTGTAGAGGCAGAGGAGTTAAGGGTTATGGGGATAAGGCTGGAAAGGGGTACTGATGGTAGTGATCAGCCATGATCTGTAAAATGGCGGTGCTGGCTCGACGGGCCGAAGGGCTTACTCCAGCTCCTATTGTCTATTGTCTATTGTCAGTAAAATTTCTTGTTCATTTTTATTAAGTGACAACATTGTTTAACGGGTTTAATGTATCTTATAGATTGAACTTTAAATAAATGGGGAAGGGGGTGAGGGAGGGGGGGAAAGGGGGAGAAAACTACACTGTATATATTTAAGAAGAAAAATGTCTGTATTATCTTGGTCAATATGGTTTGTAGTGTGAAAAATAAAAAAAAATAAAAAAATAAAAAAGAAGGCAAATTAAATAAATGGGACCCAACAGTATCAGATAGATGTTTTCATTGTAAGAAGGAAACGGGAACAACAGTACATGCAATTTGGCTTGTGAGAAAGTGGAAAAGTTTTGGGAAGATCTAAATCAGGTATTAAATAAAATCACAAAAAGCAACATACTAAAAAATCCAGAGATCTTTCTTCTAACTAAAATAAGTACTAAAGAATTAGGCCTCAAACTGGATGAAGCACAAAAAAAAAATTATTATGATAGCCTTATCTGCAGCAAAAAAATGTATAATGTCAACCTGGAAATCAGAAGAGAATCTGAGAGTACAACAATGGTACATAGAAATGAATAAATGTATTCCATTGGAAAAAATAACATATAATTTTAAAAATAAAGTCACATTATTCGAACAAATTTGGGATCCGTACATGAAACACAACAGAGAGGGCCTACCATGGACCTCCACCCCCTAAAATGATAAAATGAGAAGAAGACAAAATGAACTGACCCAGTGTGTAAAAGTGGATGACACAACTTTGTTGTTTATTTTCATTGTGCGATGACATTGTTTAATGGGTTTATTGTATATGTTGGACGTTTAATGGGTTGGGAGGGGGGAGGGAAGGAGGGAGGTAAGGGAGGGTGGGGAAGGAGAGAAAATGACACTATGTATATTCAAGAGGGAAATGTTTGTGTGTATTTTGGTTAATATGGTTCATAGTGTGAAAAATTTTAAAAATTGAAAAAAGAAGGCAACCAACATCTGAAGAGGACGCCATTACCATTGCCATGCTCTCTTCTCGTTGTCATCTGCAGCCAGAAAGTATAGAACCCTGAAGCCTGTCACCTCGAAGTTGAAGAACAGTTCATTTTTTTAAAAAGCCAGCAGACTCTTGAATTTTTCTTCTTCACCATAAACCTACCTTCAAGCCCATCAAATATGTGTCTGCCCCATTGGCTGACTCAACACACTTTTAGCATTCTGACCAATTGTGAACATTTATTTCCATTCAATGATTTTCCACTCTTTTTTTTTAATCCTTTTGTAAGCTCTTCTCATGTGTTGTGTGTTTATGTAACTGGAAATCTGCAGCAAATGAGAATTTATTTGCATTTGTACATTGCACTTATGTATCTGACAATAAACTTCATTTTTATCATAGAAAACAATTATCTAAGGAGTACAAACATCTTTTAAGAGTCAGCTCCTTGTTCACAAAGTATTTGTAGAGTAACTGATGTCTAATCTATCACTGGACTTACACAGAGATTCTTTCAGACCATGTGGTCATGTCAATAAGGGATGAGTTGATTGGGTGATTCCTCAGACTGTTGAATGGCATAGGGTCAGCAGCCCCGTGAGAATAAGATGCCCTTCACCTATTTGCAGTAATTACAGTAACAAGGAATCTGCCTGAAAGATCAATGGGAGACTTTATGAGAATGTAAGTATGACAATAGAATTCTTTCCCCAATTGAATAATACATACTGTATATACAATATTTGGTCTAGCTGCCTGTGTATACTTGTATGTTGTGGTGTTTGAAAGACTAGAGAATGTTAGTTAATAACAGGACATTTAAATACTATTTGGCAAACATAAGTGCATACTTCCTTGATTTTTCATCCTTTCTTTCTACCGTCACTTCACCTATAAAGCAACTTGTCTATATGCAACCTGATGTGATTGCAACTATACCTTCTGAAAGTTAGAATTCTGAAAATAAACAGTGGCTGAAAACAGGCAGCTGGTCACAATAATCTTTAGCACAACTTTACTGATCAGGAAGAACCATCTTTTGAAAATACATTCCATATATTTCAGCGTATAAGTTGATTGGGAGATAGGTTGACCCGCACTTTCTTAGCCTCATTTTAATGGTTTTATGGTATATCTGGTGTATATGTCGACCTTCATTTTCTGGCTTCCTGGGCCTCCCAGCAACAACCCATTTTTTTTTATAAAACACCCCAATTGCCAAGTAACAAAGCTGTAAATTACCTTAAGCAAGTAAAAAGAAACATTTAAAAAAATTCTCAGCTTACCAGGCAGGAATGGTGACCTCAGGTTCTCGGGTAGGAGTGGGGACCTCAGGCTCTATAATGGTAGAATGTCTCTGTGAGTTATGGCGCTACCCAGCAGTGGGGCCGGTGATGGGGAGGTGCTTTCAGGGTCGACTAATATGCCAAATTGGCGATTCCAGGGTTGACTAATATGCTAAATTGGCATCAAACAGTTTTTGAGCTGAATTTAAGGACTCGAAAGTATATCTGGCATATAAGTCGACCCCCATTTTCTTATCGATTTTTGAAAATTTTATGACTCATCCTTATATGCCAAAATATACAGTAGATAGTTTTGTGATTGAAATCTATGACATGTGCAAAATGAAATTGTACGTTCTTCTTTTTTGAAAATGTGCTAAATCTTGTGTGTCAATTTATTATGGTTTCATTATGATGCTCAGAAAATATTTATTCTTTCTATTTCTTATTCTTGGTTTGTTCCTCTTGCCCTATTGCTCACTTTGCAATTTTGTATTCTCTTGTTATTTGGACAAACAGTTGCAGGATATATACTTGGTGTTTTAGAGAAGAATTATCAAGGTTAAACTGTGGATCCAGGTATGAAATTATAATGAGAGTTACATAAGACTTGATTTGTATTTGTTTGAGCTAAAGGACATTGTCAATGAGATCAATTAATTTGTCAGACAAACAAATACAAAATAAGATAATTCAGTTTTGGGGATTAATGCACAACAATCTGACTGTGTCTGAAACTGCACAAGTTGGAAGTGGGTTGGCAAACATGGGCCAACTTTTGTCCATGCTAGTAATGGATCTACTGCTTGTGCCAAAGGAATGAGCAGTTCAGCCAGCAGGTGCTAGAAAACTGAAATGAAGCCAGGTGGAATGGTGAGCCTTGCCAGACTCCACAGAATTCAAGGCAGCTCTTGTAGCGGTGGGAGATCAAATTCCATTCTTCTCATACCTACCTGAATTGCCTTCAACTAAGTCATTGCAAAACTGCACATTAGATTATTTTCTAAAACCTGATGAAAAATATTAACAATAATAATGGAGAGAGAATTTTGATGCATTATGTGTCATTGGAAACATTGATCAAAAATATTTTCAAGACGTTAATATCTGTATCTTATTAAAGAAGTTTGAGAGTCATACACCAGCAGGGATCATTTTGTTAGCCAATAAAAAGCAAAAACTGGGAATAAGCAAATCTTTGTAGCTTGTGACCAGTGAAGTATCTCGGTGATTGGTGTTTGAGCGCAAAAGAAACTCCATCAGCAGAATCTTTCTCCTATCTCTAGGATTTCTGATCCACGTGTTACCCTCTTTGAGTCTTTACATCCTACCTGCTCTTTGCTATGATTATTTTACACTATCTTTACTCTTTTAATTCTACTCCCTACTAAACTTGTTGCACTTCGCTCACTCGGAACCAATCATGATACGATTTCAAATTTGTCGATAAGGGTGAAGCTGTTGTGCTTTACCTGATGCCGTCTGAGGCATCATGGTCTCAGTCACATATTACCCTTTAGCCCATGATCTTATACAATGTGCCCTCCATATAATTGTCAGGACGATGATCCCCACATGATCTACACTCCCTGAAAGTGGAAACACAAGGAGTTCATAGAGAGGGCATATTTGCCTTCCTTGGTTTGGGCACTGAGTATAAAAGTTGAGAAGTCATGATGGAGAGACATAAAGCTTTAATTGACCACATGTGAAACATCATGTACAGTCTTAGTTGCCAAATATAGGAAGGATGCAGAGGCTTTGGAGAAGGTGCACAAAGTTGCCTGGATCGGAAAGTATTGGCTGTTAGGAGAAGTCAAATGAACTTGGATTGCTTTTACTCGAGCATCATGAAGTAAAGAGGGAAGATTATAGAATTATGTGAGATATAGTTATGTTGGTCAGTGTCTTATTCCCAAGGTAGAAATATCAAATAATCAAATACTGGAGGGCATAAAGTTAAGAAAAAATTTGGAAAGTTTAAAGGAGAGTTACAAGGGTATGGGACAGCATAGTTAGCGTAGAGGAGGCACAGTATATGGGGTCAGCACGGCTAGTGTAGAGGTGACACAGTTAACATAATGGTTAGTATAACATTGTTACAGCAGCAGTAACCTGAGTTTGAATCCGACGCAATTTGTAAGGAGTTTGTACATTCTCCCCCGTCTGCATTGGTTTCCTCCTTATGCTCCAGCTTCTTCCTTCCCATCCTTCAAAACACACCAGGGTCATAAGATAATTGGGGTATTTGGGTTGGGCCAATTAATATGCTGAACGTATAAATTAAAATTAAATATAAATAATTTTTACACTGAGAATGTCAGGTACCTGCAATGAATTACTGGGGAGATGATGAAAATAGATATGATGATGACATTTAATAGATAGTTATATAGATAGATAAACAGGCAGGGGTTAGAAGGTATAGTTCATATTCAGGCAAATTGGATTATTGCGATTGGCATCAGGGTTAGCACAGACAATGAGGGTTGAAGGGCCTGTTCCACTGCTGCATAATTTTATGTTCTATAGCTTTCAAATTTATAGTCCCTAATCCTGAAGTTTGTGCTTGTATCTCCTGGCCAAAATCGATCAACTGGTTGGTCGAGAGAGATGATGTTTTCAGCCTGCACTTGACCCACCATACTTCCTACCTTGACTCCTTCCTTCCCCTATGGTCCAACCCCTACCTACTTACTTCCATCATCTCTCATGCCCTCAGCCTCTTTCAGTCTCCAGAAACATCTTTCCATACAGGTGCCACTTTAATATGCTTTTCTTCTTCCTGAAGTCTAATTTCACCTGGCCATAATGCACAGAGAAATTGATGGAGCAAGGGCATGGAATTTTTGGGCTCAGTCTTGGCACTTGAAGGCTTCCTGTAGGGTTTATATCACTGATGGCTTCTGAAAGGCTCTTGGAATCATGATTAGAAATCAAGAGAGTTCAATGGGCAGCAAGCTTCCTGCCAGGACCCAACCATTGATGGCTTTGGGATACCAAGGGCTGTGGAGAAACAATAGAGAAGAAGCACCTACAAACAAGGGCCCCAACTGGGGTTCGGTGTCTACAGGATCTCCACCATTGAATAACATGTAGGAACAGTGGGGACCAGTAGTGGTAATGATGGCAGTTCATAAGACTATCTTGGAGATGATGGCATGATCCTTCAGCATTTGTTGTCTCTGAAGGGACATTATTTTTTTTTCCTTTTTTTTGCAAGACGATGCTGGGGAGAGGTTAATCTTTGTTAGGAATTCATCGTATCCTGAAGCACATGACAATTATAAGTAAATGTAAATATGTTGCTGCAATGGTCAAGAAAGCTCACCCATTACTGTACTTTCTCAGTAAGAAAGTTTGACATGTCCCTTTGTCCCTCTAATACATGCACCTGTGCTAGTCAGTCTGCGCTGACAAACACACAGCAGAACCATAGAACATACAATATAGATTCATTAAATTATGCCAGCGGCAGTGAGGAATATTAAGTATAGGTAGACAATGTCACCTTATTGAATATCGAAGCTCACTGAAAGATCACAGTGAAATGGCACAGTATTTATGGCATTTTCTGGCAGCATATCTCTTACAAATTGATAAGTATATCTCTGAATTCATTTGAAGTGCATTGCTACATTTCCTTGCTAATACCAATTATTGATGTTCTCTCTTAAGAAATGTAAATGAATTACGTCAATCAGCCACTTGTGTACAATTGATATTTCATGTCTCAAAACAGATGAAGCAATGTCTAGAAGGTTTGATTCTTATCCACCTCGAACAATCTGTGTCATGTGTACAGGAGGTTATAAGTTTTAATTGTCACATTCAAATCTATCAGTCTGGAGAAAAACTGAGTTCTTTAGGACTCACAAAGGAAAGGAAACTTTTGCTCAGGTTCAAAGAGAAAGAGAGAGTTACTGGCGCATGATACTGAGATGCGAAGTCTACGCCTTCTGTAGTAATCTTGGCAGAATGCTATCGGCCAGTCATTAATCAAATGTGAACAGGTTCTGTCAGATCCCTTAAGCTGTTAATGCTCCTGTCAACCTGTTTAACAATGCACAATTTGAAGTAGCTTTAAATGGTCAGTCAAAAAACCAATCTAGTCGGTTGGGCAAAAGTCTGTGGTTCTGCTTCCAATATACATAGCTGTCTCTCTTTTGAAACCCTAAGAATGTGTACTATTAACCTTTAATAAAGACATGCTTTCTTCTAATTAATTGTTGCTTCTGGATAGACTCAAAAATAGAATCTTTCACACACCATCAAAAGCAAACTTGCTGGGTGCACCATAGCATGGTACAGGAGTTGCTCTTTTAAAGACTCCAGAAGGTAATGAATGCAGCTCAGAACACATTTAGCATAGTGGTTAGTTCAATGCCATTACAGCACCAGTGACCCATTTTCAAATCGGTGCTGTCTGTAAGTAGTTTGCATGTTCTTCCAATGTCTGTGAGGGTTTCCTCTCGGTGCTCCAGTTGCTGTCCACACTTTTAAATGAACAGGGTTTGTAAGTTAATTGGGGTATTTTGGCAATATGGACTCGTGGGCCAGAAGGGCCTTTTACTGTGCTGTTTGTCTAAGTTAAAATAATGCAAATCTCCCTCGCCTCCACAGACTTCATCTACATTTCCTGCTGCTGAGATACTAAAGGACTAATCACACCTCAGACATACACTTGTCTGCTTCCTGCCAATGGGCAGAAAGCTTAAGTGTGTGAATGCATGCACCAACAGGCTTAAAGACAGTTCTTCCCAATGTCATCAGGTTCCTGAATGAACTCTACAACAGTGTTATTAAGCTGCTCTTGCTTGGTGCTAGTTGATCTTTCTTTTCATTGCAATCCTATATTCTATAAATTCTGCTTTTCACAAGGCTGTAAGAATGTTAGAGATAATTGTAATGCGCGTCGAAAGAACCAAAGACTTGTTGATCCAAACCAAGGCTTTTATTAACTAAAAGACTGGAGCATATCACAAGTAGGTCGACTAGTCCAGAATGACTTGGTCTGGCTAGGACCAATCCTTTAAGACCTGCCAGTAGGTGTGGCTACACTCTCAACCAATCACAGTCATCCTACACTACCACCTGTACATATGTACATATACACATTGGTGATAGAATCTGTACTATCACAATAATCTGTTGTCTTCTTGCAAAAGAACGCTTTAAATTTAGACATACAATTTAAAAAAATATATATATGTATTTGTTTTAATTTATACATACCACATGGGACCAGGACCTTTGGCTCACGAACCTGTATTGCCCAATTTCACCAATTAGCCTACACCCAAGGTACATTTTGAATGGTGATAGTAAACTGGAGCCCCCGGGGAAAACCCACACAGACAGGGGGAGAACATATAAACTCCTTACAGCAGTGTGGGATTCAAACCCCGGTACCAGATGCTGGTGTTGTAATGACATTGTGCTAACTGCTACGCCAACCTTGCCACCCCTTTATTGGAAGGGAATTGAAATGGAAATTGTCCAGCATTTCTGGTCAATATAGTTTATTTATTCAAATGTAGAGATGCAACATGGTAACATGCCTTTCTAACCCACAGCTTGCACCACACAAATACACCCACATGATCAATTAAGCTTCTAAATCTATACATCTTTGGAATGTGGGAAGAAGCAGGAGCATCCAGAGCAAACCCATGGAGACAAGGGGAGAACATACAACCTCCTTACAAAGAGCAGTGGATTCGAAATCAGCAAGTCTTCTTTACAGATCAGGCAATATTTTTGGAAGAGCATCTTACAACCATTATTTATGGATTAACTGGGACCACACCTAAAGAGCTTTTTCAATTTTGGTCTTGTTACCCAAGAAAACATTGACATGGTATCAAAGAAGTACAGTAAAGATTCACCAGCCCACTTCCTGGGATGTGAAGCCAAGAGAGATTGAATAAACTAAATCCTTAATCCCTGGAGTTTAGAAGTTACCTCAATGAAATAGTTTGAAAGAGACGACATATTTGATGCAGAAATAAAGATTCTCTTGGCTCAGAACTCAGTCTCAAAATAAAGGAGAGGCCACTTGAGACTGTACAGAGGTGAAATGTCTTCAAGCAAACAGAAATGATTCTTTGGACTAATCTATCCCAGAATGCTGTGAAATCTGAATCATTAATTGCACCTGGAATGGGGATTAATACATTTCTGTACATCAATGGAATTGATGTCAATAGAAATAGTGCTGGAAAATGGTGTTGAAGTAAAGGATTGGTCATGATGTCATTGTGTGACATAAAAGGCCAGAGATGCCAAATACTCCTATTGCAAGTGGAAATAAATAAACAAAAGTGACATTTGAACTATAGTAACTAAATCTAAACCAACTTTACAGAACAAAGAGTGCTATAAAAATTACAGGTCTAGCACTAACACCCAAAGCAGGTGATAAAGTACCAAGTCTCCAGCAGAAAAAATATATGAAGCAATGTGATATTGAAATATATCACAAACATTGAAGAAATATTAAAGGTACTCCTCAGGAACAAATAGCTTAAAACCATCTGCAATCATTAAGGCTGTAAAAACAAGAGGATACAAATGTAAGTGATTTAAATAAAAATGACAACCTGATATTGCTTTTCCGGAATAGAACAGATTTCAATTAGAAATTAAGTTTAATTAATATTTTATTTAAGATGTGAATCTTAGAACATGTTCCATGCCCAGCATAAAGGGTGTTGAATAATAAACAACCTTAACATAGAAAGCTGTTAAGGTTGTCATAGCCGAAGAGTGACAGGAGGGACGAGCTTCCACTGCTACACAAATGCTCTTCATGGTGTGCATCTCAAACAACCTCGGACAACCAAGTTCAACTCCTGGCGTTCACATGTGGCATAGTTCTTATGCCCAGCAGAGCTGTTCTCACTGACAGGAGAAGGGGCAAAGGCGGGCCACTGATTCCTTGAAACCAGTTGCAATGGGTAGATGGGGCTTGTTAACCACATTAACCTCCTAACTCTCATTTAGGAGATTTCAAATCTCCGCTGCCTTGTGGCTATACCCGCTCACGGAAAGGCTATGGAAATAAACCTTGAAGAAGTCCCGAAGGTGACTGACTGCTGTCCCCAGCACCAGCACGGCAACTCCTGCCAAACTGTATAAACTTTTGTAATTCCTTTGGACCTGTCATTAGTATGGAGGTGGAGGGGGGGGGGGGTCCCACTGCAAAGGCAACAGATGGATCTCCATATCAACCCAGGAGAGGCCACTCCAGCTTCACTTACCAGAGGCCCAATACGCATGGTCGACCATGACAGATAGAGGCCACACATAACGTGGAAATGTAAGGTATGGATAGGAAGCCAGCTTGAAGTACCAATTATAATTTTTAAAAAAGGCAAATCTTTGCTGGTAAAAATAATCTATAGTAGCAAGCAAAGAGCAATAAAACCATGTGCTTGAGAACAACTTTTATGAAAGATAACAAATGTGGTTGAGTTTTCTATTATTAAAGGATGTCTACATACTTACAAGATGAAATAGAAATGAGAAAAATAGAATTCAAATTCTTCGAGCAACATCTAAAAAAGTGATTTGAGCCTAATGGCAACAGAAAGTAGTGGAAACCAAAAAAAAAACACACGTCTTTCAACAAAATCTAATAAAAATGCATTTTGAAGTGTTGGTATAAAACATCCTATTAGTGGAGAGCTGGATGACAAGGCTCCGGAAAAATATAAAATGAATCAACAATTGAAGTACCCAGTATATTAAACTTCTGCTTGATTTTGCAGGTCCTATAGAAAGGAAGGCAACAGATGAAAATGACAAGTACATTAAGGTGCAGGGAATCTGAAGTAAAACCAGA
Source organism: Narcine bancroftii (assembly GCF_036971445.1). Taxonomy (NCBI): domain Eukaryota; kingdom Metazoa; phylum Chordata; class Chondrichthyes; order Torpediniformes; family Narcinidae; genus Narcine; species Narcine bancroftii. The sequence goes on from NC_091475.1 coordinate 138,483,685, forward strand.
AAATACCATGGAAGCTCAGCAGGTCAGCTAAAGTCTATGGAAAGTGAAACAATTAAACATTTCAGATCTGAGACCCTTTATCAGAAAGACAGTGGTCTGAGATTTGCACGTGGCATGCAGATTAATTTAAATTTAATTTTTTAATTTAAAATGGAAGCACGCAGCACAGAAACAGGCCCTCTTCAGGCCTCAAACCTGTGCTGTCCAATTACACCCAATTAACCTATACCCCTGGTACATTTCGAATGGTGGGAGGAAATTGGAGCCCCTGAGGAAAACCCATGCAGACACAAGGAGAATATACAAATTCTTTATAAGCAGCGTGGGATTCAAACCCCTGACCTGATTGCTGGTGCTCTAACGACTTTGCACTAACCTCTACACCAACCGTGCAAATTTGGAACCAAAACTTATCCACTTTAATGACATGTTTTACTTAATTTGTATCAGCTTATTTGCTATAAAACAGACCATTTGCCCACTGCATTTATCCCATCTTCCCACAAAGCCAACACCCCCTATTTATAATAAAGGGTAAGAGAGAATTTAAATAAAGGTAAAGATATGGTGGCCCACCACCGTGGATATTGAGCCGGAACATCGCACAGTGCATGCAGTGGTAAACAGCAGCATAACACAGTGTAACACATTCATTAACACAGCGATTTGGCGCAGTTGAAAGCTGGAGCAGTACAAGACCAGCAGGCCTAAAATGACACTGGCCAAGCTGCCCCACTAACAGATCAATAACAGGCTGGGGAAGAAGCAAGAATGTTCCTGCCCGCTATTGTTATTCATGTAGCTGATGTCAACCAATCAAACAAACGGAGGGGACTCCAAATGCATAAAAGGAGCCTTTCCAGCCTCAATAAATCTCAGAGCTGTGTGTGTGTGTGTGTGTGTGTGTGTGTGTGTGTGTTTTGGTTCCATTATTGTCACATAATGCTACATTTAGAATGCAACATACATAAAATTCTTTAAGTCACCTCTTTGTCCAGCACCCCTCACAGAAACTACAGTAGAGTTAGGTTGTTCTGTGATGTATATGGTTATATGGTTATAATGTTCCTAGGTGGTCTCCCCTCCAAGTATTGACCAATCCTGTGCCTGCTTAGCTTCTGTGATCAGGTGTTGATAGGCTAATTGGTGCTGATACTGAAATTTTGAGCAAACAAATAAATGGAAAAAAGAACTCTGCAGGTCAGAAAATAACCATAGATCTATTGATGATCTCTGACATGCTGTGTTCTTGCACCAGTTCTTTTTTATATATAATATAGAACAATTCACACTGGTTAATTTAGCTTTCAGCATTTCAGTGAACTGGAATTCACAGTCTGTGTGTTGTTCAGATAGCTGGCTCCACCCTCACCTACCCCAATATAAACCCTGGTTTTCCCACCTACCTCAGATTCACCTGAAGACTATCGTGCCTACCAGCCATTGATAGTAAGCTATTAAAAGCTTGTTTGTACTCCTCACTTGTCTCTCAGTGCATTCACTTGCATTACAATTTTAATACCTTAACTTTGAAACAGGATGGAAGCCCTGTTGAAGCCAAGCATGCTACAGGTCGACTCTCTGTTCCCTGAGACCCCAGATGAATTTGCGTACTGGCTGGACTGCTTCCAGTCCTACCTGATGGCCACACAAGATGTCTTCAGTGCGGATGGTCTCATGAGATTTCACTTTCCTCTCTAGTTGGCCCCAAGGTGTTCACTGTCATCAGAGCCTGTGCTACCTACGAATCAGCCATAGAAGGCTTGAAGGCCCGCTTGAAGACATTCTCAATGTCGGCAGTGTCCGGGTGAGTCCTTGAACTGTGGGTCCTGACCAGAAAATGCCACTACAAAACAGTCATGGCCTGGGTGAGAGAGGAAGAACAAATCCAGGACACCCTCATGGCAGGAGTGAGGACAAGGTACGTGAAGCAGCTGAGTGTTACAGTTGAGGAAGAAAGACTTGGCCAACATCCTGGAACGGCGCTCAAACAGGCCCAACTGGGAGCAACAGCATCGCCTTTTCAGAAGACCAGGTTATTGGGGCGCCTGTGACCCATGCAGCCCCAGCGCCAACCGCTGCAGCCATGCACAACCAGGGATGCTATTCCTGTGGACAGGGACAGCACCCTCATGCCCAATGCCACACAAAGGACGCCATGTGTGCAGGATGCAGTAAGCGAGGGCACTGGGTGAAGGTCTGCCGGCCTAAAGGGAACCCAAAGATGTCAACTGCATGTGCAAACCCTGAATCATTGCTCAACCCATGCCGGAATCCCGAAGTGCTGGCCTCAGCCTCTTTGTGCTGTTCGCCAACAGCATCTTGCTGCGACTCATGGCAGGACCCGCCACTAGTGGTGCAGCATCGCGAGAAGCCATGGCAGACATCTTGCTTTGAGGTCAGTGCCACCTAGTCCATTGTTGGATCAAGATGATGTGTGGCCATCTTCCCGTGCCTTGTGGTCGATGCCATGGACCAAGAGGAGAGATTCAACATCAGCATGGGAAGCGATATGGTTTCTGGAGCACTGGCATCGGTCCTCCTGGATCAGGAAATACTTCACCTAATACTAGTTGAATAGCTTGACAATGGAGGTGAGAGTAAATGGGCATTTGACTGATTGCTTGGTAGACACTAGCTCCACGGAGAGCTTTAAAACCTCTGCGATGGATCTGCGGTACAACTTCAGAGTGTACCCAATGGACTATCGTATTTTCCTAGCTTTGCCCTCGCACTCTGCGATGATCCAGGGGTGTTGTACAGCACATCTAACTGTAAAAGGTGGGAAATATTTTAAGTTCTGATTGTATGTACTGAAGGTTTTGTGTGCTCCTTTGTTGCTAGGACAGGACTTTCTGTGTCAACTTAAAAGCGTGACCATGGTGTACTCTGGCCCACTTCCTCCAATCACTGAAGGTGCAGAACAGAGGGTCCCAAAAACCAGATGTCACATGCGATCTCTCCACACTAAATATTGATTCCAACCACCCCCCACTGTTTCCGAACCTGACCCGATTAAAAACAAATAGCTACAAAGAGCTGGAGATACAGTGCGGGGAATGGGAATATATCAGAGCCGAAACACAGCGGCTGCTCAAACAAAACATTATTGAACCTAGCAACAGCCCATTGAGAGTCCAGGTGGTAGTCGTAAGAGGGGAAGAAAAGTCCAGGCTAGTGATTGACAACAGCCAGCAATTAATCGCCTCACACTCCTGGACACGAACCCCCCACCCACCTCGAATTTCGGACATGGTAAACAAAATTGTGCAATACCAGGTCTATTCGACCATTGACCTGAAAGCTGCATACAATCAGTTGCTGATCCTTTCCAAGGACCACCCCTACACAGCATTTAAGGCAGACGACAGCTCTATCAGTTCCCGAGGATCATTTTAGGCATCACTAATGGGGTCTCGGTCTTCCAGAGACAGATGAACAAAATGATCGACGAGTATGGGTTGAAGGCTATCTTCCCTTATCTCGACAACATCACCATTTGTGAACACTCTCTGGAAGACCATGACACCAACCTCCAGAGGTTTCTCCACATGGCCAAGGCCCTAAACCTCACATAGAACTCCAGTAAATCCCTGGCTATGTAGTGGAGAATGAAGTCATTGGCTCTGACCCGATCAAATATGTCCCCTGTTAAATCTCCCAATCCAAAGGACCATGAAAGCCTTAATGAGGTGCCTAGGCTTCTTCTCATACTACACCCAGCGGGTACCTCTCTGCGCGAATAAGGTCTACCCCTCCTAAAGTCCACTTCTCCCATTGTCGGCCAATGCTCAGGCAGCTTTCGACTACGTTCGGAGCTACATCGCAAAGGCCACCATGAATGTGGTAGATGAGATTGCATCCTTCCAGGCAGAAAGCGATGTCTCTGACGTAGCTCTGGCTGCTACTCTTAACCTGGTGGGGAGCCCGGTTGTCTTTTCCTCCAACACCATACAAGGCCATGAGCTTCATAACCCATCAGTGGAGAAAGAGGCTCAAGCCATTGTAGAAGCCACCAGGCACTGGAGGCATTACCTAGCCAGCATAAAATTTACTCAGCTCACTGACCAGCGATCGGTGGCAGTCATGTTTAATAATGCAAAAAGGGACAAAATAAAGAATGATAAGATTGTTAGGTTGAGGATCAAACTATCCACCTATAATTATAACAATGCATACAGTCCAGATCTTCTCAATGAGCCTCCAGATGCCCTGTCAGGAGGAAGCTGTGCCTCTATACACCCTGGCGAGTTGCGATCACTGCACAATGAGCTTTGCCATCCAGGAATCACTCACATGGTTCATTTCATCAAGGCACACATCCTGCCCTACTTCGTTGAGGACAACAGGGAAATGACCATGTCCTGCCAGGTCTGCAACGAGTGCAAGCCACACATCTACTGCTCCAACAAAGCAGACCTGATAAATCCTGCCCCCTTGAACGACTCAGTGTCGATTTTAAGGGTCCCCACCCTTCCAACAACGGAAATGTACTTTATCAACACCATCGACAAGTATTCACATTTTCCATTTGCCATCCCCTGCCCAGACATGATCACCATCATGGTCATCAGGGCCTTGCACTCTATTTTCACTCAGTCCACATATCCCAGCTATATCCATAGCGACCAGGGCTCATCATTTATGAGTGAAGAGTTACGCCAGTACCAGCTTATAAGGGGCATTGCCTCAAGTACAATTACTAGGTACAATCCCCGGGCGAACAGACAAATTGAAAAAGAGAATGTGACTGTATGGAAGACCATGAAATTGGCTCTCCAGTCCAAAGGCTTTCCAGACTCACACTGGCAAGAAGTCCTACCCATGGCGCTCCACTACATAAGGTTGCTCATCTGCATGGCGACCAGTGCAACTCCTCATGAGCTTATGTTTACGTTCCAGAGGAAATCCACATCCAGACTACACTCCCGGCTTGGCTAATGGCACCTGGGCCTGTCCTACTGAGAAAGCACATGAGGAGGAGAAAGACAGACCCCTGATTGAGAGAGTGCACCTGCTGCACGGCAACCGAATGTATGCCTACATGGCATACCTTGATGGCAGAGAGGACACTATCTTGATCAGAGACCTGACACCCACTGGAACTGAGGATCCAATGCCTCAAGTGTGCCAGGAACTACAGAGTACCTCACTCAGTGTCCCAGAGGACACTGCTCGAGAAGTGAACCAATTCACCCTACAACCTGAGCCTGAGCCCTTGAGACCCACTGACCCTGTACCACAGGGGTTCCAAGAAGTTCGGGAAGCTCAAAGTCCTCCAGTACTGTGGTGCTCAGCCAGAATTACCAGACCTCCTGACAGAATTAACTTGTAAATATTTGTAAAGTATTAGTTTTTTTGTGAATGAAGGGTCTCTGTTTTTTACTCACAGGCTCAATTCTGAAGGAAGGGATGAATGCAATGCACTGGAATTCACTCTCTATATATTGTTCAGATGGCTAGCTCCTCCCCTGGCTCCACCCTCACCCTCCCCAATATAACCCTGGTTTTTCCCACCCTTACCTCAGATTCACTTGAAGACTATTGTGTCTACTGGCCATTGATTGTAAGCTATTAAAAATGTGTTTGTACTCCTCACTTGTCTCTGAGGGAAATCAGTTGCATTATATCATTAGAATGTGAGAAAAATCCAGAAGACCTCTGAGAAACTCTCTTAGCCAAGGGAAGTACTGTCACAGGTTGTTCCCAAGGTCAGGTTTGAGCTCAAATCCCTGGAGCAGTGAGCTAGTATCACCAATTATTCCATCATTCTGCCCTACCAACAAAATGTCTGCTGATCATAAAGCTTTCATAATGAAGATTTCTGCATGGATACCTCTTTCACTGCCATCTCCCCATAAATGACTCAATTTGCAAAATAAGGTCAGTTGTTATATTTTGGTTTAAATAGGAAAGTCTGCTGACACTGTGATTGTTGGGCAATACACAAAAGTGCTGGAGAAACTCAGCATATTGTGCAGCATCTTTAGGAAGTAAAAGGTAAAAAAAAATCTTTCAGGCCTGAGGCCTTTCTCAAGGGCAGGTGTTTGAATAAAGAAAGGGGAGAGGTAGGGGCATTGGGAGGTACAGGCTGACAGTTATAGGTGGGTATGGGTTGGAGGATGGAAGAGGGGCAATAGCTGAGAAGTGAAAGGGGGATGGTAGCTCTCAGAATGGAGAGGGAAGGGAATGGGGAGCTGGAGGAAAGAGACAGAGATAAGAAAAGGGAGACTTGGGGAGGAAGGGTTTAACAGAAACTGAAGTTGTTGATGTGAATGCTGACTGGTTGGAGAGTGCCCAGATGGAATATTAAATGTTTTTCCTGCAATTTGCTGGTAGCCTTGTTTGGCAGGGCATGAGACCATAAATAAACACTCCAGCACTTTGGGGTACTGTGTTAAGTCTAGTTTAGTTTTAGTTTTCTTATTTAGTACAGTGTGAAAGTTTCTTCTCTGAGCAGACTAACAGATTATCTGGAACATTCATACAGCTGTGTATAGAGCACAATTTACAGGATACAGGATTATAATTGAAAGGAAGATCAATCAGTGCCAAACAAGGGCATCATAAGAATACTGTTGTGAGGTTAATTTGAGAGCTATATGACTGTGGGGGAGAACTTGTCTTTAAGCTTACTGATTTTAAATTTTGACAATACAACATGGTAACAGGCCATTTTGGCCAATGAATCTATGCTGCCCAATCAATCTACACCGTTTCAAATGGTGGGAGGAAACTGGAGCCTCTGGGGAAAACCCATACCGACACAGGGAAAGTGTACAATCTCCTTACAGACAGTACAGGTTTCGAACCCAGATCCTGACATTTGGCACTGTAAAGGTGTTGTACTAACTGCCATGACAAATGTGCCTTGCTTTCACACTCATAAGCACTCTCCCTGATAAAAGGAGTATGTCCAGGGTCTTACATAATTTTAATTCCTTTTCATCATCAACAGCAGTAGAGAAAAATGAAGTCATCAGAGGGAAAGGATTGTTTGCATTAAGTTCTGAGTTGCATTCATTACCTCCTGTAATTTCTTCTGAAGTTGAGCATAGGAGTTCCTTCACCACCTTTCTATACCACTTTCTGACTATCTGTGTCAAGTAGACTATCATATTTTGCACTGTGTATAACAAAATCCAATCCCCAAAAATTTATTTTTGCTTGACGGCACTAAAACATGAAGTCATTGACCCCAGACATTAAAATTCATTCTATTCAATTAAATGGTGATGTGCCAATGTTTGATGTTAAACTGGAGACTTATTCCTAAGCAATTCCTTCCAAATAAATTTCAGGAAACTAACGTATACCAGAACTCATCCAAGTATCTTCATAACTTCCAATCACTAACACATACTGAACCTCTTCTTATGTTCAAAGATTATTTGTGAGATCTCAGGGTGTTGATAGGACCATGGTGGAGCAGATGGTGGTTGATGAGGCAGATGTTTCTTATTACAATGATGCTTTCAAATCACATGGTTTCATCTACCCAAACTATAAGCACACACTGTTGTTTTTGTTGCTGCTGGTGTTTTTATGGTCACTGTTTCTGTCAAATGTTCTGGTGTTTTTTTGCTACAATATTGCGATAATTAGTATTTGTGCTCCTTCTGCCATTAACATGAGTCTTGCATGTGTTCACAATGAACAGCATTTAGGTTCTCAATACCATCTTGAATGCTTCCAATCCATGAGTCAGTTGCAATGTTGCATTTCTTCTGAGAGGCTTTAAACACATCTTTGAATCTTTTTCCATTGTCCGTCTAGTGATGTTGTTCCAGGATAAAGCTCAAAATATTGTTTATTTTTCAGGAGTCCTGTGTGGGGCATGTGAACAATTGGGCTACCTGACAGAGATGACTAAGTGTATATGTGGGTCAGGGGTGAAGTGCTACTGGAGGCCACTAGAGCGCCGCTCCAGACACCTCATGAGGTGGCTCCAGTACCTCCTTGTTATCGTTTTTGGTGAGCTTCGGCACCTAAAAAAATGAACAGTTCTCCTTCCTCGAGCTGATGAACCGCTGAAGCCACAAATAGTCCATTTGTAAGTACCAGTTGTCTGTAAGTTAGGCGTTTGTAACTGGGGACTGTCTGTACTTTAAAATGCTGAAACCAAGAGTTGGATTTCACATATTTTCAATTTTCTAAATGGTATCTAACATTTTCCCCCAAATGCTGCATCAAGCATAAACAAAACGATCACTGAAATGAGACATCTTTGCTTTAAGAAATTGTTAAGAAATTTCATTCATGTGCTAACTTCTGGAGAATTGGAAGTTTTGTTAAAATGCTCTGGCTGAATAGTCATGAACTGCCATAGAGATAAGCGAGTAAATCCATAGGAATGGTCGAGGAACTCAACAGGTTTCAAAATGCTATAGGAGGTAAAAATATATTGCTAACATTTCAGGCCTGAACCCTTCAAGGTATTTCACTCATGTTTCACTCCTTAAAGATAAAGGAAAATGGTGGAGCTGAATGGGAACTGAAAACAAAGAGCAAGGTGGGGTTGGGGGGGGGGGCGTGATACACAAAGGAGCTAGGTGATAATGAGGAGTAGGGAGAGTATTTGGGCAAGGGTCAACTGAAGGGAAGGAGGGGAGCCAGGGCAGAAGACATGGATAGCACATTGGCTAATGGGACCTTCCATGTTATGGAGCAGATCTCTTGAGCCCTTTGTGATTGAGCTTGTTGCCACAGTGTTCATCATGCCACAGAACCCAATGCAGGGGTGCTATGATTTCTGTCAGTCCAAGTTAACAATAATTAATTGAAACTCAAATTGAAATTACTGAAGGGATCTTTTAATTCACATATGACTTTCAACTTCCTGCATTTTGATGTTGTTCTACCGTGAGTGAAAAATGAAGGTGATAGGTTTTAACATTTGGAACTAATGACTGTCAATTAGACATAACTGCATGCCCAGTATGTTAATGATAACATTGCGAGTGAAAAATATGATGATGAAATGACAGATACACCTATTCTGGGTTGAAGAGCAACAAAATGTGCCTGTTCCATTAAGTGAACAAAATAGACTTCATATCATGACCAAACTGATCCTTATATAAGAAAAAGAAGGAAATGTTTCTTCATTCCAACTTCTGGCCATAAACATTTTGCTCATATTGATCTCGTACCATTCTTGCAGTTATCGCCACTGACATCACTAGACAGGTGCTGGAGGCGGGCACAGGGAGGGATGCAGACCATACTAGGTGACACCATCAGAGGGGATGACACCAAACTGATTGTCTATAAAATTTGTGTGCAGTGTTTCAGCAGAAATTCATTATTTTTTTTTAAATATAAAATATCTGTATAGTTAGTTATAACAACAAAAACACTTTTTGTACACCCAGCTTATATGTATCAATGTACCTACAAGGTTAAAACTCTCTGCTCATTTACTTTTCAAACCTTCTAATGAGGTCCAGTCCGAACTGTCATTATTATCCAATTACAATGATGCTTTCAAATCACATGGTTTCATCTGCCCAAACTATAAGCACACGCTGTTGTTTTTGTTGCTGCTGGTGTTTTTATAGTCGCTGTTTTTGTCAAATGTTCTGGTGTTTTTTTGCTACAATATTGTGATAATTAATATTTGTGAACCTAGATCAATTTTATTTTTTGAGAATGAAGTAGTAATTAAAGGAAAAGAAGGATTTTTTAAAGTCTTCTCCTAATAATGTAATTCAATGTAGAAAAATTTTACAAAACAATTTTGTTGCTAGTATTCATATAATCTAAGAAATATTACATTTATACAGAAATTATGATTTACAAGTAACATAAATACAAAAACATTACTAAGAATTCTTTATGGTCTGGAATGGGCGGAGGACAATGGGGGAGGGGGGGGTGGAATGGTGACACCATGGGTTACCACACTGGGAGACACCACACTAGTGATGCAACTGGTTATCACATTTGGAATTCACTAAATTACTTTCCTTCCACTTTGTCATAATACTGCAACTATCTCCACCAATACATTATGTCCCTTTTTCTTCATCTTGATCTCGTGTTCATCATTGAACCTTTAACTCCATCCTTTACGTAGAACATTAAGCTGCTCTTGGAAATGCTGTCTGTCTCTTTCAAAATCTTTCTCAAGACCAATATTGAACTGAGATGTTGATCACTGTTTCAAATGATGCTTCTTTCTTCCTCTTCAGTCAGTTTTGAGGCTTTAGTTTTGAACATAAATGTGAATTTATATTCTTTTGTAGATGTGGAGAAATCATATTATCTCCCCAGAAACCATCCTGGTTAAGCATTGGACATGCTCCTGGTTTATTAATTAGAGTTTATGTTACCTTTTTTTTCCACAATGCTCTGCTGACAAACTATGCATCATGCTTCCCAATGATTGGTTGAAACTTTAGATTCAGTGACGAGAAATAACATGGAACATGAATCGACATTGAGCAAACAAAATAATGAGAAAAACTCAAAGTAAAATTAATTGACATTAAATCTGACCTGTTATTCTTGCAAATCTGATGTTTTATTTTAAAAAAAAATGTCCAACTTTCTCCTGCTTTTCGACAATCTCTATTTCCTGTTCTATATTCCTGCACATGATTTGCCACCACTCTTTACATTCCATTGACACTTTATCAGTCACAGGTCATAAAGCAAATGCCTCTTTGTGTAGTTAAATATTCAAGATGTGTTCTGTCATACATGGCTATTTGAACATAGAATATAGAACATTTATTACATAGTACATAGACTGTACAGCACAGGAGCAGACCTTTTATTTCATGATATCGGCTCTGACCATGATGTCCAAATTAAACTAAAATTCTGCTCTTCCATATGATCCATATCCCTCCATCTTCTTCATATTCATGTGTCTATCTCAAATTCTCATCAATACTATTCTAATTATTTCCACCAGCACCAATTACAGTCTGTCCCAGGTATCCACCACTCTCTGAGTAAAAAAATCCCTTTTACAACTGCTTTAAAATTTGCCCACCCTGACCTTACTTTAAATGCATATCCTCAAGTATGTGACCCTGGGGCAACAAATTCTGACAGTCTACAATAATAAACTTCTATCAGGCCTTGCCCTGCTTCCTTCCTCCCCCCGCCCCCCACCTTCAGCTTCCCATTCTCCAGAGAGAACAATTCAAGTGTGTCCAAACTCCTCCCATAGCTCATACCCACTAATCCAGGCAACATCCTTGTAAATCTCTTTGGTATCCTTTCCTTCCAGTATTGCACACAATATTCCAAGTGTAACCTAACCAAACTTTTACATAGCTGTAACATTATTTCTTTACTCTTGTACTCAATACTGTGACCAATTAAGGCTGGTATTTCACACACTTTCTTTACCACTGAACTCTATTTATATAACAATGAACTTCATTGTTCTGTTTACAAACCCTGTTCTTTCCTATCAATTTGGTGTAGGCTCTCCATGTAAACACACTTTGAAAAATGTCCAAACATTTTCCTGATTCATTTGTTCCAGAAATAAACCCATGACTTCAGTTTCCTGGCCTTACAATATTATTCATGTTACTCCAATTGATGATATTTATTTTTAAATTTCAAATTAGACATATAACACTGTAACAGGCTAATTCGGCTCTACGAGTCTGTGCCACTTAATTTACACCCCATTAACCTGTTTCATCTTGTATGTGTGAGTTCTTAGACAACACAAGGATGAAGGAAAAGGTTCTTTACTTTAAAGTTGATGTAAACAGCACCATGAGGCTGCAAACCTCCATTACAGATCTTGTCTACTGTGTGTCAGCCCCCTACTGGCAGCCAAGTCTAATCATACAGTAAGGCATTGCTAGTTGCATTGCAGCCATGATCACTATCATTACATAACCCACACCCCAGTATGTTTTTAAAGAGTGGGAGAAAACCGGAGGCCCCTGAGGAAACCAATGCAGACACAGAGAGAATGTAAAAACTCCTTACAGACAGTGTGGGATTTGAACCCAGGAATGATAAGGATCCCAATTGTTTTCCTCCCAATAAATTACCCAAAATGAATCTATTCAAAATCAGAGTTGTGGAAGGGGGCTTTATAGAATGATGAAGCAGCATTTCCTCAGTAAAAACAAACTCTTTGGTACCTAGTTTGCGTACCACAGGAGTCCAAAACTCGCAGCATCCTTGTTTAGAATACGGATTGAAGAGATGAATAACAGAAGTAAGATGAGATAGGTTGCTCTTAATATTTAGTGACATTTGAATGGTATCTATGGTATCAATGGTATGGTATCTAGATTTTCTTATAAAATTCAATTGGATGAAGCCTGGGGGGAAAAGTTCATTAATGGAATGAAAGCAAAACATGCTGAAAAGAGTCAGCAGGAAAGTCAACATCTGTTGGCAAAGGAACAGAATTAATATTTTAGGTGGAAGTTCCTTCACAGCTTCCTGCTGTATAAAGAATAGGGGAGGGCGGGAGAGGAACCATGATTTATTTCTATGATTATCTCTGATTTCTGGTACTGCTATAATTCTAGTTCTACTCTAATGGTGTTGTAGAGAAACTTTGGGCAGGAAAGAAGAAAAGTAAAATAAACTGTTCACCAAAGTAACTGGATAATTTTATTTCTGTGACTTTGACTGCTCAATAGCTACAATGAGACATGTGCCAATAAAGGATTTGAGTGTCAGTACCTTACCATACCATGAAGGGAATTAACTATGAATGTGAAAATTGATCATTATTGCTGTAAGGTTTTTATTTTTAAAAAATGATTAAAAATGACTGTTGACCAGAAAATGATTGATTTTTTTCAACATTCTCTTATTCTTCATGCTATTTGTTGAAGGCAGTTGTTCAAACAGTTTAATTCCATCCTTAGGGAGCTGGTTTCCTATCTAAACAGATCTGCCACTGTGATGGAGAGCTGAGAGCAAGAAGTCACCGTGATTGAGTCACATCATTTGAATTGGACCACTGTTACATTGCATGACTTGGTCTGAAGTAATTCTAGGTTTTCTTTTAATGCACACATGGTGAAACAGTACAATATAGGAAAGATAAACTCAACAAATCATCCCACCAGGAAGTTTCAATTAAATTGAATGCTTTGCTACAATCTGACCCTGGCTCAGCCTCCAATCAGAATGGGGTAAGTTGCAGAACTAATGGCTATTTCCAATGATACTTCTATCTGCAGCTAAGACAGTGAAATGAGGCAGCTGGTAGCACCACACCGTCCATGTCCACGCTGTAATTACATGTGAATTATCTGACCCTTTTTGGAGTCACAGGAAATTCACTGACAACGTAAAACAGAAGGAGCTTCCACACCAACTGGGTTCCTTTATCCTCTGCATTCAGTGGTGACTGTGAGCATGCCCCAGCTGCAAATCAGAGGAATTTTGTTGCATTAGCAAAAGCGACAGGAATTTTTTTAAATCCATTTCCCCTCCAAAATGTGATGATTTATTTTTCTGAATATGCTGACCAAAATAATTCCAACCACAGTCACATTTGCCTCAGGTGGGGATACATACTATCATTTGCCTCAGTGCTTTTAAATTGTAATTTGGAAAATTGGCCATAGTTCTGGTGTAAATGTTTGGAGAAGACAGAAATGGAATTACAACATTTACTATAGAAGATTACAGCACAAAAACAAATGCTTCGGTCAACGAAGTCTGCACTGAGCATTATGCCTATTGAAATTAATTGGTCTCTATTACTAAGGTGATGACATAGATTAATAGTCCTCTCGCACTTATTATTGATATAAATGCTGCTAGTATATGATTTGGTAACTCATACTTGTAAAATTATTGCTAGAATTTCCGCTTTGGGTACACTTGAAAATCTGAAAATAAATTGTGCCAACATATTACTTATTTAAGAACATGTTTTATTTTCTATTTAGTTTCCACTTAAACATTAAAATTCCATCCTACAAAGAAAGCCTGTTATGGAAAAGGTGCAGTTCAACATTTACTTAAAAATGTAATTTTGTTTATGTTGCTTTTAAAAGTATCCATATATTTAGGGAAGCTAACAATCACAGCCTAATTATTATTATTTTTTTTAAATCCTTAAATAACAGAAAAAAAAATAAAATTGGGTTAAAGTCAAAATTTTCTTACAAAGGTAAGACAACTAAATGCATGATACAAAATTGAAAGGCTTCAAATATGTGATTATTAACATACACGTGATGAAAAGTACCACTTTAGTTACTTTCCAAGCACAATAAAGGAGAAATTACTATTAGTGATATCTCGATCTGGCCTCCACCAGACTTCTCTACAGCCCCTTTCAAACTTGTGTCCCAATAAATAAGCTATTAAGTGCCCTGGGATAGGAATGCGGGGAGTTTGACTCTTCACACTTGACCACTCCTAAATGGGACACTTTCACACTTTCACACTTGCAAGGAGCCATCCCTGGGGTTAGGACTGTTTTACCTTCTACTGGTGACATCATGACGCATTGAGCAAAGGTGGACCTGCCCTAAATCCTGATCAATGTATTATTATCTTGTACTTGAACAAAGTTAATCATGCCTAATTATAATATAATTAAGCTTTATATACAGTACTGTATGAGCCCTTCAGCCCCTGTTGTTGTTGTGCAGATGAATATAAACCTTTTTAAGGAAGCTTGGAAAAATGCGAGCAATAAATTGCAATAGCGGATGATTTTTAAACAGGGTGGGAAAGTTGGTAGTGCTATCACATACAATTTATAAATACTATGGGAAAAAGTGATGGTAGACCTGCCCTCCCAGAATTCTGTGTGGCAGTGAAAGGCCTGTATGTATGACTGCATGCAGAGAATTCATAACATTCTGGGAAGTCGGGTCTGCTATTGCTTTTTCCCATGATCTTTATAAATTGAGCATTATAGTGCTACCAACTTTGCCACGCTGTTTAAAAATTGTTATACTATTGGTATTTATTTGCACTCATTCTCTCTCTCTCTCTGTCTCTCTGTCTCTCTGTCTCTGTCTCTCTCTCTCTCTCTCTCTCTCTCTCTCTGTCTCTCTGTTTCTGTCTCTGTCTCTCTCTCTCTCTCTCTCTCTCTCTCTCTCTCCCCCCTCTCCCCCCCTCTCCATCCGCTGCTGCAACTTTCACACAGTGAAATTTATACCTTCATTTTAATCTTTTCTTACTTCATGTTCCTGCACTCACAGAAAAACCTGGGTCATTTCAATCCCACAATGCAATTGCCCGTTTCACACTTGCCTGATAGCAATACTGAGGTCAACAATCCCCAGTGTGAGATGACATCATCTGACACCGGCGTTGAGCTGATTTTGCTTTCATACTAGAAACTAAAGGCCTATTGACCGTTAATTCCTGTAATCACTTGCAAGTGTGAAAGGGGTTTATATTGCTTTTTATACTTGAGCATTAAGTGTGGAGTAATTTGATTTATGCAAGAAGTGATTTGCTCTCAAATTTCTAAACATTTTAGTGATTTGGCCACCTTTGTACAAATAGTGCTGAAAGTTAACAAAATTAAACTGAAAGTCAAGGCGTTAATTTCAAATTAAAGCCCTCACAAGAAGAAAGCTCAAAACTGAATTTAAACACTTGATGGGAAGACAATGAAATGAAATGCATTGGATTAAATTGCTGATTGTTGCATTTACCGAGAAAGAGTGAAACACTTTCTTTTGTGTGTAATCCAGGTAAGTCAACCTGCATTTTGTGTAATAGGTAGTAAAAAAATAAAAATAAAGGTTTAGGGCATTGTGCTACATGAAACAAAAGTGCAGTATATAATGCTAAAGAGGAAGGTATGGTCAAAGACTGCAATCCATTATCTTTTACCAAGGGTCTGCTAAAATCAAGAAAGAAATTTGGATTTGGAGGTGTGTGCTTTCAAATCCATATCTTCTGCTGAAAGAGAGGGGAAAGAAGAGGTGGTGACCAAGGTAGATGTGTCCTTGACTGCTTTCCCAAGGCATTGGGATATATAGATGGAATTGATAGAGACAAGGTTGTTTGAGTGGATCTGAATTTTATTCACAGCTCTCTGTAGTTTCTTGCACCCTTGTGAAGAGCAATTCCCATGCATATGTACAGGAAATAATCTATGTCCATCTCTAAAAAACTGATGAGAGACACAGGAACATACTGGATTTTCTGAGGAAGTAGAGGTATTTGATCATACTCTTGGTCTACATCAACATGGTTCAACCAGGAAAAGTTATTGGTGATAATTATGGCTAAAAGCTTAAAACCTTTTCCCCCACCACCCCATTTACTCAGTACTATTGATGTTCAATCTTGCATCATGAAATCAATGACCAGTTCCATAATTTTTCTGACAATAAGTGATAGTTTCTTATCCAACTAGATTCCAAAATTTTGCATTTTTGTCTTGTAATTGTTTGAGATCCAGCCTGCAGTGGTGGTGCAATCTCCAAACTTGTAAATGAAATTAGGACAGGATTTAGTCTCTTGGTCATGAGTGTATAAGGAGTATAGTAAGGATCTAAGTCTGTAGCTCAGGAAGTCAAGAATCTAGTTGTTGAGGAGACTGCTGTTGCTTAGTTCCTGGAGTTTGGAGATGAGTGTGCTTGGGACCAGTGGTGCAGTGCTAATTTTTTAGATGCCAGATCTCTCCAAAAACATTAACAAGGAGGTCTTGCAAGACCTGGCCTTGGTTATTGCCATGTTGTATTGGGCATTGTATAGTTGATAGCGAATGGTTGGATGAGGAACGAGAATGACTGGTTGTCGAAGAAACAAGTAGGTACCTTGTATTACAAGCTCCCGTTACTTTTAGTGTGAGTATCACTTTAAGGACAAGTACAGGCTGCACAATTCAGAACTGTGGAGAGAGTTGGTGGCAACAGCTAGTACAGGATTTACCTAAATTCACTACTTTGTAGAGGAGAAAGAACATTTGTTGCTTTTTTTCAGGGACCCAGGTGGTGAGGGAGTCATGTGTGGAACATTGAAGGAATCAACATATTTGACCAGTGGCCATCTCATCAAGCATGTATCAGGAATGTCTTTGTGTGATAATAGACAATTTGACGGATTCTCCCTGTCAGGAAAGGAGAATTGCTGCATTGGATCGTGTCCAAAGTAATGATAATTTCGGTTGACCTGTACCTGGGTTTTGGAAGCATCATGGAAGTCATGCATTTCATTTCCCTGACACAAGGAAAAGGGGAGTTGTGACAACCATTAGTATGACAGAATATTACTCTGGAAGTAACTCAAAAAGGATTTGTGAGTTTTTGGCAGTCTGGTCACTCAGTCTCTCCCAACTCCTTTGTGACTATTTCTGTGCATTAGATTAAAAGTTGGCATTTTGGCAATGGATTTATAAGACTGAACTTTGGAATGACTTTCCAGAATTGTGGCTAAGCCGTAATGTTTTGACAGACACAAAGACACAGTTTTGACAAGCGTGTTATATTATTAGTAGTTACTAATAAATTGGCGACTTCAGGGGTTTTAATGAGGCTCTAAAGGCTGTGTACGGCCCCTCACCTCAAGTCCAAAGCCCGCTGCGCAGCTCAGACGGAAAAGTCCTCCTCAGCGACAAGAGCACCATCCTCAACCGATGGCCAGAACACTTCCAATCTCTTTTCAGTGCCAACCGCTCAGTCCAAGAATCCCCCATGCTCCAGCTCCCTCAACAGCCCTTAAGGCTAGAGCTGGATGAGGTCCTCACCCAGGAAGAGACATATAAGGCAATTGAACAACTGAAAAGTGGCAAAGCAGCAGGTATAGATGGAATCCCCCCAGAGGTCTGGAAGGCTGGCGGCAAAGCTCTGCATGTCAAACTGCATGAGTTTTTCAAGCTTTGTTGGGACCAAGGAAAGCTGCCTCAGGTCCTTCGTGATACCATCATCATCACCCTGTACAAAAACAAAGGCGAGAAACCAGACTGCTCAAACTACAGGGAAATCACGCTGCTCTCCATTGCAGGAAAAATCTTCGCTAGGATTCTCCTAAATAGAATAATACCTAGTGTTGCCGAAAATGTTCTCCCAGAATCACAGTGCAGCTTTCGCACAAACAGAGGAACTACTGACATGGTCTTTGCCCTCAGACAGCTCCAAGAAAAGTGCAGAGAACAAAGCAAAGGACTCTACATCACCTATGTTGACCTCACCAAAGCCTTTGACACCGTGAGCAGGAAAGGGCTTTGGCAAATACTAGAGCGCCTCAGATGCCCCCCAAAGTTCCTCAACATGGTTATCCAACTGCACGAAAACCAACAAGGTCGGGTCAGATATAGCAATGAGCTCTCTGAACCATTCTCCTTTAACAATGGTGTGAAGCAAGGCTGTGTT
Organism: Narcine bancroftii; assembly: GCF_036971445.1. Lineage (NCBI taxonomy): Eukaryota > Metazoa > Chordata > Chondrichthyes > Torpediniformes > Narcinidae > Narcine > Narcine bancroftii. The sequence continues at coordinate 138,501,981 of NC_091475.1, forward strand.
CTCGCACCAACCCTCTTTTCAATCTTCTTCAGCATGATGCTGAAACAAGCCATGAAAGACCTCAACAATTAAGACTTGTTTACAACCGGGACCGCACGGATGGCAGTCTCTTCAATCTGAGGCGCCTGCAAGCTCATACCAAGACACAAGAGAAACTTGTCCGTGAACTACTCTTTGCAGACGATGCCGCTTTAGTTGCCCATTCAGAGCCAGCTCTTCATCACTTGACATCCTGTTTTGAGGAAACTGCCAAAATGTTTGGCCTGGAAGTCAGCCTGAAGAAAACTGAGGTCCTCCATCAGCCAGCTCCCCACCATAACTATCAGCCCCCCCACACCTCCATCGGGCACACAAAACTCATAACAGTCAACCAGTTTACCTATCTCGGCTGCACCATTTCATCGGATGCAAGGATCGACAATGAGATAGACAACAGACTCGCCAAGGCAAATAGCGCCTTTGGAAGACTACACAAAAGAGTCTGGAAAAACAACCAACTGAAAAACTTCACAAAGATTAGCGTATAGAGAGCTGTTGTCATACCCACATTCCTGTTCGGATCCGAATCATGGGTTCTCTACCGGCATCACCTACGGCTCCTAGAACGCTTCCACCAGCGTTGTCTCCGCTCCATCCTTAACATTAATTGGAGTGATTTCATGCCTAACATCGAAGTACTCGAGATGGCAGAGGCTGACAGCATCGAATCCACGCTGTTGAAGATCCAACTGCGCTGGGTAGGTCAAGTCTCCAGAATGGAGGACCATCGCCTTCCCAAGATCGTGTTATATGGCGAGCTCTCCACTGGCCATCGTGTCAGAGGTGCACCAAAGAAGAGGTACAAGGACTGCCTAAAGAAATCTCTTGGTGCCTGCCACATTGACCACCGCCAGTGGGCTGATATCACCTCAAACCGTGCATCTTGGCGCTTCACAGTTCGGCGGGCAGCAACCTCCTTTGAAGAAGACCGCAGAGCCCACCTCACTGACAAAAGACAAAGGAGGAAAAATCCAACACCCAACCCCAACCAACCAATTTTCCCTTGCAACCACTGCAACCGTGTCTGCCTGTCCCACATCGGACTTGTCAACCAAAAACAAGCCTGCAGCTGACGTGAACATTACCCCTCCATAAATCTTCGTCTGTGAAGCCAAGCCAAAGAAAAAAAAGAAAGAAAAATAAATATAGTATTTTAAAAGAAAAATATAATACTGCCTTGGTGAATTTCCATTGCCACTGATCTGCGATATAACACTTGTATGTTGAGAATAGCGCTCAGTGAGGTAGGGGGGTGGGGTCACTGATGTCGGCCTTGCCCCGAGATATAAAGTCCTGGAGCATCCCAATTGTGGCCCCATGAGGTGCCAGAGCAGTATTGGGGTGTGTTCCAGCAGCATTGCACACCTGTTTGGGACAATGGTGCTGAAGGTGGAACCGTTGTCAGTAAATAGTAGTCTAATAGGTGTAATCCAGATGTTCGAAAGCTGAGTGTATCCCCAGTGAATTGGCATGTACTGTGGACCTGTTTTGGCATTGGGCAAATTGGGAGGTTGGACTTGATGTGAGCCATGAGTAGCTTCTCAAAGCATGATGGTAACTACACTATTATTCTGTTTATGGATTCTAAATTTGTGAGCAGGAATCAAATATGACATGCAAGTGTTATCGTCATTTTGATATGGATAGCTACTAAAGGAGTTATACATCTGTAACTCTGGCTCTAAATGTTCCACAATGTATCATTTTTGCATACATACATAACTTATTCATGAACTGGTTTACATTCAGTTGATTTACATTAATTTCACACAGCCATTTGCTCCAATTTCATGATTAAATGACCCAATAGGTTGTGATTCTATTACATTGTACAGAACATAGCTCCTGAATTACCAGGAGTCATGTATTTGCCATTGCCCACTTAATGTCATTGCATTTACAAACATTCAGTCCCCTGTTTTCTCTATTCCAGCTGATGGATTGATGTTTAACAGAAAAGATGAGCATTATTTCCAATGTATATTCCACCATAATTTCTGCATAAATGGTTTGATGAAATTGCAACCAGAATCATTTTTTTTATGAGTTGCACTGGGCGGCATAGTTGGCATAACAGTTAGTGCAGTGCCTTTACAGTGCCGGTGGTTGGGACTGAACCTGGGTTTGAATCTGATGCTGTCTATAAGGAGCTTGTACATTCTCCCCGTGGCTCTGGTTCCCCCCTACCCTTCAAAAACATACCGGGGTGTAAGTTAATGGAGCATAAATTGGGTGGCACAAACTTGTAAGGGTGAATTGGCCTGTTGCAGTGCAATATGTCTAAAAAAAATTAATGAATATATTAAAAAATACAGATGTTTATTATCTGAGATGTCGTTTATATTTAAGAATAATCGAGTGCAAGTATATCCCAGCAATTCAAATGCAAAATACTACCGATGGTGGAAATATATAAAGGGGTCAAGAGAGATCCTTACTGAATGTATTGAACTTTGAGAATAATTATGCATGCAAGAGGTTCTCATTCAGTGGTTATATAACTGAATGTGATTGTATTAGTTTTTTGCTATTTTTGCTGAGTTGGTCATAGTCATTAATTAATTTCTTTATTGTTTTCCTACTGATGTGTTAATTGATTTTTATCTGTTAAATTACTTCAGCTAATACAAAACAAAAGCTTATAGCATGGTTAATTTATGTCAATGGACTTCAAAATATTTTCTCATCACATAAAATACATATTGTTTCCAACTGAGAAGGCAATCATTCTGGATCAGTGTAAAAACTGTATTGTTGAACAATTGCTTTGATTTTGCCTATTCATTTTCCATGAGACTTTGTACTTGCTGTTACAGCAAAGTAATTAATGAATGATTGGGACCTACATAAGCAAGGCAAGCAATTGCAGGGGAACACAGTAAGCACACTGAAATGCTGGAGGGACTCAGCCGGTCTTTCCAACATCTAGAGGAGACAGATATGTTGCTGATGCATTGGGCCTGAGCCCTTCATCAAGGAAAAATCAGAAAAGGCAGAATTAGAAGATATCAGCAAGTCTCAAGATTCAAACAACGGGGGAGGAAACCAGACCAACAAAAGGTGTTAATTGAATATGATAGGGACTATGTGAGAATTTATCACATCTGTGCGAAAGGAGACAGGGAAAGGAGAGACATAAGGGGGAAAAGTGGGTGGGGTGGAGGTTTTAATGAAAGCCAGAGAAGTTGATATTAATTCCATCTGGTTGGAGGGTGCCCAGTTAGGAGATGAGGTGTTGTTCCTCAAATTTATAGGTGGTCTCAGTCTGCCAGTACATGAGACGATAGACAGACATGTTGGCAAGGAAATGGGACAGAGAATTGAAATGGGTGGCAAATGGGAGAGCAACGTGATTGCAGCAGATGCAGCTGAGGTGCTCAACAAAGTGATTGCTCAGTCTATGTCCTGTCTCTCCAATTTAGAGGAGATCACAATGGAAGCATCGGATGCAGTAAATGACCCCTATAGATTCATGTAATATGTTGCTTTACTTGGAATGACTGTTTGGGGCCCCCAAATGGTGCTGAGGGAGGAGGTGTGGGTGCAAGTGGAGCATCTCCTGTGGTCACAGGTGAAGATCCCAAGGGGACGATTGATGTGGAGGGAGGAGTGGACAAGGGAGTCAGAGGGTGTGGTCCCTCTGGAAGTCAGAGAGGGTAATATGTATCTAGTGGTGGGAATACATAGTAGATGGCAGAAATGGCAGAGGAGGATATGTTAAATGTGGAGGCTGGTTGGGTGGTAGGTGAGAGCAAGGGGAATCCTGACCTTGTGTGTGGGGGTGGAGGGGGCCAGGCAGATATGTAGGTAATGGAGGAAGTGCAGGTGAGTGCAAAAATGATGTTGGTAGAGGAAAAGTCATGTTGTGTGAAGAAAGAGGACATCACTGATGATCTGGCATGGAAGTCTTCATCCTGGGTGCAGATGCAATAGCGACGGAGAAATTGAGAGAATGGAATGGAATCCTTAAAAGGGACAGAGTGGGAATTGGTGTAGTCAAGGAAGATGTGGAAAGTGATGAGTTTATAGAAGATAACTGTCGAGAGTTTGGATCCTGAGATGGATGCAGAGATTGAGAAAAGGGAGAGTGTTGCTAGAGATGGATCAAGTGATTTTGAGGTTGGGGTGGAAGTTTGCAGCAAAGTAGTCATCGAGAGAACAGAGGACTATAGTGGAAAACAGTCTTAGAACCTGCATTGTACAATTAGAACAGTAGTTGTCCTCATTAATTTGACTGGAATGACTGATGAAGATGATGGAAAAGTGTATGATATAAAGGGGCATTTTTATTTTTAAAAACTGTGTCAGACAAGCTGGACAGTGAGATAACATGAAAAGAGAAAGAATCGATTTGTTTGATCTCCCACTTGCAACCATCAGGTCAGATATTCAGATGGCAAGCAATGGCGAGAGTAATTTAGTTGTGAAATCTGCACAGTGTTGAAGAGCTGTAACTACAAAAAAAAGGATGCTAAATACCTACTTTTTTTTTAAGATGGCAGGGTCTCAGATGAGTTATATTTTTCAGCTGAGGAGGACAACTGGGCTGCCTGCAAAGGAAGATCAAGGAGACTCAATGAAATTCTGGTACATTAGCTGTACCATTAGAAAGCTTGAATGTAGTATTGAGGAGCATTGGAAAGTTCAGTTGCCCCTGTAACTTCTACAGGTATATTATTTAAAGTATGCATCACTGTATAGTAAGGGAACTGCTCTGCCAAAGGCTGTGAGAAACTGCAGAGGGTTGTGAACATGGCTCATGCCATTACCATCAACTTGGAGAAGCAGCTGTTATATTAAAAGATTCATCCCATCACAGTCATGCTCCTTTAAAACCCTCTCATCAGGAGGTTTGAGATCACACATCAAAAGGTTCAAGAACAGTTTCTTTAGAGTTGTCATCAGGCTCCTGAATGAACCACATAAATAATGGAACTATGTTGCTTTAGCATCATACTACTTGACCTCTCTCCATAATAGGGCACTTTTGTATGTTAATTCAGTGTCTTAATTGTTGTAGCATATGTTATGAACTAACAATTTTTTAATGAACTATCAAAGGAACAGCAATGGAAAATTCACCAGACAATGTAAATTCAAAATAATAGTTTTATTTAAACATAACATTTTGTACTTATCTGTAAACTTAACTCTAACTTCATTCCCACTATCCGCAAATGTAGGCCTGTGTGTATACAAGCCATTACAGTTTAAGCTTGAGTATGAAAAGTCAATTTTAAACTTCTGTATCAAACATCTTGTGTTGCGCAAAGATCTTTAAATCACAGTTCAGATGTAATTATGAAATACTTTTACACATCATATTTTCAGATCTCTTTAAACTCGCGAGTCTTTTGATGAGTTGTCTTTCAGAGAGATATTCTTCAAACGAGTGTTTTCACAAGTTTTCCCCTATGTTGTTAGGGTTATAGTATTGTGATCTTCACAATGATTTCTTTCTTAATCAAGAGCCAAGTGGTCTTACATGAATCTACAATGAACGTGTTAGATTTCTGCAATCCTCTGAGTGAGATCAAGGTTAATATTGACCTATGTTTAGCAGCATTTAATAGTTTCCATAAAATGCTAAATTTCTTTTGCCATTATCATTACCAGAATACCCCAGGCATCTATAAAAATGGTATGATGATCATGGAGTAGTTATCAACAATTTGGCTTTGTTCAGCAGATCTGATCCCTTTTTAAATTATAGAGAGAAAACAGTGGCATTTGCTTCATTAAGCTTTACTCATTGCCTCAAACCCCATAAAACAATTATATATGAAATGTGGAAGGGTATTAATCAAGGTACTAAGGCAAATAATTTATCTTTCTTGAAGAGTTGGTTGAGATATCCTTTTCCTATGGATTTCAATGAGCAAAATTAATGCAGGAGACCCATTATTTTTCTGTATCTTCTATAAAACACTAATTTTTAACATTGACTGACAAAGTGTTCATGGCACATATGTGAGAATAATTCTTCATAACAATATGTTATATTCACAGAATCATTCAATTGTTAAAATAGAGAACCCATCTGTGAAGTGCACAGGATATTTTGGAATGATTCAAAATATCTTTAAGTAAATAATAAGTGTTTATAGGCAGAACATCAAAGAACACTTGTGCACAATGAAGGAATGGGAAGATGAAAATACAAACTCCTTATGACAGCATTGGGTTTGAACAGGAATAGATGGTGTTGTAATAGCATTTTGTTAATCATTATGCAAAGTGTGACACCCCCATAATTTTTAGAATCGAAAGAATCCTCATAGGAATACAACAGGTGAAAATTGTGTAAGATGTCAAAATAATATGAGTTCAATGACCTCTAATTGAGAAGCTAAGCACTGAGTATATGTAAATACAATGGAAGTTTCAAAAGGTAGTAAAATAAGGCTATTGTAGCTGACCGCTACAAAGAAACACACACACACAGTGTGGCAGGTTAAGCTCACTCCTTTATTAGGACTGGAAAGGCTGCTTTTATACTGTTCAAGTTCCCGCCATTTTTTCTGATTGACTGAGTCATCCATATGAATAAGAATAGTGGGCAGGAACACCCATGCATATGAAGGCCCTTCTTCCCCAGCTTGTTTCTGCTGAATTAGCTGGGCAACTTTACCAATGCCATTTTACAGCTGTTGGTCTGATGCTGCCCCAGCTTCTACCCCCGCCAGTTCGTTGTCATGGGAGTCGCTTTAGTGCTCTCTGTCCGCGTCTGCTACCGCACGATGTGCTGGCCCAATCTCTGCAAGTGTGGGCCGCCACACTATAATATTTGTGTTCATCCCTACACAACCAAAGAAACACAGTGGTTTCACCAAAACATAATTAATTCTGTTGATCTCCAATTCCAGCTTCCTCCTTTTCTTCTCGTCAGTTCATCCATTCAATTCCATACAAATGCTCTTAATATCCAACTCTCCCTCACCACCATCTCTTTCAAAACCACTTATCCAACATCACATTCAATGAGGAGAAATTTCCTTCAAATAAATATCAGGAAAACCGAATGCATTCGCTAGTCTCACTTCCTATTCCCAAAGGACAAGCATACTTAGTCACAATCTCGGTGTCCGAAGTGAAACTGAACGAAGCTAACTTTGTATCCTTTCTACCATATGACCAACATGCTTCCATTACAAGAGCATCTACCTCACCTCATTGCCGAACCACACTTTTTACTACTTTAAACATGTTTTAAAGGACAAGGAGACATTCTTGAAATAATGTTCCTGATCAATAATTTTCCAGCTCAATGTGGTAGAGAGCAGTGTTGGAGGGAAAAAAAAAGAGGTTTCATGTCTGCTTTAAATGGGTAGCAAATTAGAATTTAAATTTGATCCCTGGTTCAAGATTCTGTCACAAGCGGGAAATTCACTTTGACTTAAAATAATATTTTTATAATGCTCAAGATATGATAGGTCTGGATTGCATATGTATATGGGATTTCAAACTGAGTTTGGAACCAGACTATAGAGCAGCAAAGGTTGCATTGTTCTTTTTTTAAAAGTGCGGGTTAGGCCCCAAGTACTGCAGACAAATGAGACACACTAATGTTGTAGAAACTTGTGGAAACCTTCATCCTCCTCAGAATTAACTGGCATTTTAACAGATACTGTTTGTGTTAATAAATGAAAGCCAGCATAAAACTGATAAAGACAAATTTTGTTTAATTTTATATTTTTGAGTTTATTTAAGAAGTGAGCAGATATCAGTGTAATTGAATTCATGAATATAAATTTTCTAAAGTATTTAAGAAATTATCAGGTGTTTCAGCCAATTAAAGATCATGATTTGAATTGAACATTTTTTTTATGGATTCAACATTGGTTTAGATACTGAGTGAAGAAGTAAATAAATGTTTATCAGTATATGATGAATAGATATTTATCAGTCATATGTTGGAATACTTCCCTTTCAGCTATAACCTAATGATCTAGAGTTGGGCATGCTTTAAAAGCATGTAGATGATATCAAGCTCAGAATGAGAGCAAAGACAGACATTTGTATACAAGAGGATATCAATAGTCTAGGCTTTTAAATGTAAGAGCTGATGAAGATGCATAATAAGAAAAATATAATCGTTTAAAAGGGATGCAGGAACTAAACTTAAGGGCATTTTCTGCATGTGCATGTTTTTGAAAATGAGAGGACAAATGAGTAAGATTTAGTCAATGTCCTTTAGATTCTTTGGCATTATAAATGGTGATATGAAGTGTGAAAATAAGGAAGTTATGCTGAATGTTACATTAAAAGTCTTCCAGGTAGAGTGAGTTTCATGAACAAAATGCAATATTGTGCACCACACTCTAAGAAGGATATCAAAAAAGTGAAGGTAAAGAAATACTACTAATATTTCTAAAAATGAAAGATTGAAGCTATGTGGAAATAGTAGTGAAACTGAGATTGTCCCTTAGAGAAGAGAAAATTAATGGAAGATTTGTTTAAAATATTCAATAAATACAAAGGATTTGATAAACTAAATACATATAAACTTTCCTGTAAAAAATAAATTGCAAATGAACTGGAGGCAAAGCAAAGAAAAACTATTTAGTTGTAGGTTGTTATGATCTGAAATGCATTGCTTGAAAGAATGGTAGAAGAATATTTATTAATACATTGGAAGAGTAAATAGGATAAATCATTGAATGGGGAAGAAAATGCAGAATAATAACAAAAGAGCCAGAGGGTGAAAATAATTGGATAGCACTTTCAGAGACATGATTATTTTTAAGCATCATTCCATGGTCTGTTTTTATTACTTCTAAGTCCAATTATTCATTTAGAGTCTTCAGTGATCTCTGACCTTGGACATGATGTACAATTACCTCATCCAAATTTAATCACCCATTCTAAATGCAGGTGGAGGATTTTTAACCACTTAACTCTGTATAGGCAGAATATCAGCCTAGCAATGGCTCAATTAGCAAATTTGGATCTCAGTTTCCATTTCTCCCTGACTCTCACCTCCTTGAGTATTCAGTAAAATGCATCCCATGGCAGCACTTGCCAGTGGTCTGAAAATAAATGTGGCATGAACTAATATGAATCTTAAAGTGTAATTAAGAAACAGGTCACTGTATGTAACTGGATGTTACATACATTGTCTTTTTCTGGGGAGGGCGTGAACATAGTCCCTCACTACCACAAATTGGTGCAGTTGAGAATCCCACATTTGGGGGCATCGCAGACATCAGCACACCAAAAGTGCAATGGGATAGCTTCGTTCTGGGAGATCAGCCATCCTGGCCACCAATGCTCCCTGCCAGGTAAATATACATTGTCTTTAAAAATCATTAATGAGAGGGAAACAAAGGATGAGCAACTGTTTCTATTTCTTTGGAGGAAGCTTCAATCACATTGTGAGAACTGCGCAAGCAGTTAAATGGATGTAACCTATTCACGCTGATTATAATGCTCTGCCTTTTTCAGGGCAGTGCTGGCAATTCCCCACACATCTGTTATGATTTCCCTATTTAATTGTCTGCAATACTGGGATTTCTGATAAACATAGGCTCTGGAGTTCCTGTCAGCTATTCATAGTAGTTTTTACTACTCTCGCATTCATCTCCTCAGGGACTGTGAAACTGTGACAATTCTCCAGGAAAATTACAGTGGGGAATCGGCTCAGACAACCTGCACCAAGGTGGAACTGCCACTGAGATAGCTTCAACATTCTATTCAATAAAGGGGAAAGACATGAAAGATCTATTTCATTGTGATATGTTTTACTGTTTAAGTTCAATTGAATGTTTCCTAACATCTTAAAATTTAAATATTGTACTTTATTTGTTAGTTATGATGAGAGATGAGGACTTTGATCATTTTTAAATGTTGCTGGATGGCCAGTGAATTCAAAAAGCTCTTTAAATGCATGTCTTCCAGTATGTGACACTTTAATCCTAGGAAATCGATTTTGACTGTCTGCCCTATCAATGACTCTCATAATTTTATAAACATGTATCGGGACTCTCTTAGCCTCCGGCACACCAGAGAAAAAAGCCTCAATTTGTCAATCTCTCTTTATATTTCATACCTTCTAATCAAAGCAACATCTTGGTAACAATGATTTATCAAAGATATTTTGTGAGCATGGTTTGCTTTGGCTTACACAAAAATAATGGCTTCATCATCATCTGTTGCAAAAAAAGTCACCATGATGAGTGGAGCCATTTTCTCTCCATAAATTCCTGAAGGCGAAACAATATGAGGTTGATTGGGATATTTCTTTGGAGTTAGCAGGCAAATGTGGATAGCTCACCACTGCTTGTGAGTACTAAATGCAAGTAATTCTAAATATTGTGATGTGTAAATACCTTATCTTACTTACCTTGAGGACATTTTGCTGATAGTATCATACTTAAAGAAATATTCATTCATAATTTCCATTTCAAATATTTGGACCATCTTCAACTGATATTCCAGAGGATGTGCATTCAAATTACAGCATGATGAATTAAGAAATTGAACCATAGTACATTACAACACATAAACACACTCCTCAGCCCATCTAGTCTGTGCCAAACTATACTACCTTTTCCCATCAACCTACATAGACCATAGCCCTCTATCCCCCTGACCTCCATGTTCCTATCCAAACATCTTTTAAATATCAAAATAAAATCTGCATCCACTACTTCTCCTAGCAGCTTATGATTTAAAACCCTCTTTAAAATTACTCCTCGGCCTCTTTCTTGTCAATAAAGTTGTATGCTTAGGTGGTGCTGTTGGAATAGTGAGTAACTTTTGTGTATTTTGTTAAGGTAATATTCTCCACCACTGCAGTAGTGGTCGATTGAGTGTTCAGGATGTTGAATGGTATACCATTCAATACGATTGCTTTGTTCTGGATGGTGTTGTTGGAGCTTCATTCCAGGCAAACTGTAAGTGTTCTCTAATAGATGCTGGAGATGTTTGGGGGTCACTTGCCACAACATATCCAACTTCTTACTTATTTTGCCCAGTATTTACATAGATGGTCCATTAGAATTTTTGATCAGTGATGACCTGAAACATTGATGGTAAGGGAATCAGTTATGGTCATGCCATTGAACTAAGTAGAGATCATGCATGAATGTGGTCTAAGCCTTGCTGAAAGTCACTGTGAGCTATTATCTTTCTTGAGAGGTTGTGATTGGAATTGAACATTGTTTAGTCATCACTTCTGAGCTTATGGGGAAGAAAGGTAATTGAGGAAACAGCTGAAAATGTGAGGACCAAGGAAACTGAGTTGATTTTAATTGTAATTCATGTTCATCTTAATTTAGAGATGCAGGTCCTTCTGGCCCACAAGCCTCTGCTGCCCAGTGACATCCATGTGACCAATTAACCAACTATCCCGATAGGTCTTTGGAACATGGGAGAAAACCGGAGCTCCTAGAGGAAACCCACAAGGTCACGAGGAGAATTTCCTTAAAGGTAGGGGTAGATTTGAACCGGGGTCTCTGCCACTGTAATAGAATTGCACTAATCGCTACGCCAGCTGTGCTGCTCAGTCTGAGATGATCGATTCCTTGCAACCACAGCATTTGTGGAGAGAGAGAAAGTGTTAACACTTCAGTTCAATGATCCTTCATCAAAACAATGACATGTTAGAAATTAAAAAGTCAGAGGAATGAGACTGGTAGCAAGAAAAATAAGAGGCCTGTGATAGATGGAGAGCAGGTGAGATTGACTGATAGAAACAGTGGTATTGCCTTCTGAAAAAGCATAGCAAAAGTTAATGAATATCAAAAATTCTCTGCAGAAAAGATGCAAGTAGAAAGAATTGAATAAAGTCTGAAATACCAGAAAAGGAGAGAGGAAAAAAATTAAATACTGGAAATGTGAGATCTAATTCAGGAATGGCTGATGGTGTAACTTTGTTGAATTCATTATTGATCTTGTGGCTTCATGAGAGTTTATTGTCATACACATAATGTACTGATGCAGTGGAAACCTTACCTGCTGGAGCCAAACAGGCACTGACTATTATGTTATAAATGAGAACAATATGGCAAAACAGCAAAAAAAGAGAATAACTGTAGAAGGATAGCTAAGTAAATATTCACAGTTTTAATTTGTGTCTGACCAAAAAAATTGTTTTTGTAGTGCAGACAGATCTTTTAATGATCACTGGGTATTTTATGTTTAGAGCTGGGGTAGTACTGAGACATTCAAGAGCTTGATAACTGTTGAAAAAAAATAATTGGAAAATTGTCATAGAACTAATATCGTCACAAAATATATTAAAATTAGAGTTATTAAAATATTCGAGTTGCTTTGAAGTGAATGAAACTGTTTCCAATGTTCACTGAAGTTCAGGATTATCAAAATAAGATTAGATTTAGCACCAGTTTGCTCGTGTCCTTGATCATAATCATCAGGCTCATCATTTCCAAAGCATCCATTGCCAATTCTTCAATAGATGTTTCAAACTATATTAAGGATTGGGACAAGTGATTACCTAATTGGTTTTCCAGGTTCCCGATTTTCCATCCTCGAGAACTTCACAATGTAATGGACTATGTGCTGGATAAAGATATAAGTTAAATAACCTTGAAATGTTGTGTGAAATCAATTTATTTTGCGGCAGATGCAGAACAATTCACTGATGTGACATTATTGGTTATGGCGGACAATCATTGGTGCAATTATTTTTTGTGGATCAAGGAAGGTTAAGTGTTGTTTGCACAGTCACAAGGAACAATCAACAAAGCACTCATCATTATTGTATTTTATATCAAGGGTGTGATAGAGACAGATTATATGTGACAATTATTTAATGATTTGGATGATCAAGCACATAGTCATATGATTATGTTGGATACATTTTAACACCGCTCTGTTAGTGCACAAATATGACAGTGGAAACAAGTTATTGCTAATTAAGTATGAGGAAAGTAGATGTTGAATCATGGAGTTAAAATTGAATCGTAACATTTTACAGCTTGGAAACAGGCCTTTCAGATCAACTTGTCCATGCTGACCTTCATGTCTACCCAAGGTAGTCTTATTTGCCTGTCTTTGGAAAATAGCCCTCTAAATCTTTCCTATTCATGTATCTATCTCAATGTCATTCAAATGCTACCATTTAACCAACATTTACCCAATTCCTTTGGCAGCTCATTGCATTTTCCCACCATCTTCTATGCAAAAAGAATACCTTGAGCATATTTTAGATCAGTGATTTTTAAACTGACCCCCTAAACTCCCATACCACATTAAGCAATCTCTGTGCCATAAGAGCTCTGTGATTGGTAAGGGATTGATGAATATGGTATGTGAGTGGGAAGGGAAGAGTGAGAACCACGACTTGAGACCCAATTGTTACTGAAATATTCTGCTTGAGAAAAATTGTTATTGGTCCATTTCCTTTGGAGTTATGAAACCATGCGCATAAGGAGTCAATGAGGTACAATTAAAACAGTAATTTTCAAGCCTTCTTTCCAAAGATGCTCTGGCCAACACTGCCATTCTAGTGCATCTGCGCATTGATGTGCCCACCTCCTTCACAATCAACGTATCCCACAAAGCAGTCAGCAGCATCCTAGAGCAGCTAAATGATGGACATTGGAGACCATATGCTTTCTTCAGCAGACACCTACAGCACCCAGAGTTCCTAGCCCTCTACCTTGCCACTCGCCATTTCCACTATTTCCCAAAGGATGGGATATCACCGTCTTCACCAATCACAAGCCCCTCACTTTTGTATTTGCCAAGGTGTTGGACCCGTGGTCAGCAAGGCAGCACCGTCATCTCTCTTATATCTCAGAGTACATGAATGGCAATCAGGTACATTACTGGCAAGAACAACCTCAAGGCTGATGTTCTGTCCCATACGTCTGTCCTGTCTGTGCACTCAATCTGACCCCTGAAATCGCTCATAGCATCCCAGCAGCAGGATGGCAAGATACAAGTTTACTGCACTGGAGTCTCAGGGTTACAGCTTGAAGATGTGTTTCGGACTATCCAAACCCACACTTCTCTGTGGCATGTCCACTGGCTGACCTAGGCCCATTGTTCCCACTGCGTGGAGGTGTCACATCTTTGATGCGCTACGTAGGTTGGTCCCACCCATACGTCTAGGCGACAAATCAACTGGTCACAGACAGATTCATGTGTGATATGGCCTGCATAAACAGGTCAGCCACTGGGCCAGAATTTGCCTGCACTGTCAGACATCCAAGGTGCACGTGAAACCCCCTTTTCAGTCATTCCCACTGAAATACAGACCATGTCTTGATGGGCATTATTGGGCCGTAGCCGGTTTCCAGAGGAACAACATATCTGTTTACAATGGTGGACAGATTCACTAGATGGCCAGAAACTGTCCCGCTGTCAGACACTTCCAAGATATCCTGTGCCAGGGCCCTGATCACCAACTGGATAGTCTGTTTCGGCCTTCCTTCCAATATCATGTTGGTCAGGAGCACAGTTCATGTCCAGCCTATGGGCAGCACTGGCACAGCTCCCAGGGACCCAGTAACATCACACCATGGCCTACCACCCACAGTATAACTGATTGGTGGAAAGGTTCCATCGGAATTTGCCCTCATGCACAGATTGGATGGATGAGCTGCCTAGGGTGCTCCTTGGTATTCACACAGTGCCGAAGCAGGATTTGGCCACATCCTCCATTGAGCTCATCTATGGGGCCCCACTGACAGTCCTGGAAGAATTTATGCCAGTTGATTGCAGCCAGGAGGAAGTGCCTATGGTGCTGCTAATTCAACCGCGAGAAGATGGACACCTTTGCCCCCATACCAACCTCACACTATGGTCCAGCTCCATTCTACATCCCAAAGGATCTCAAAGACTGTCTTCATAAGGAGAAGTGCAGAACCAAATACCCCTTCAGCACCCATACAAGGGTCTAGACAATGTGCTTTGACTCAATGGGATTACTTGCTTTTTTGACATTGGGGATAGGCAGGAAATGTTCAAGGTTGATCACCTCAAACCAGCACACGTTGACCAACCAGTAACTGTTGCAGCCCTGCAGCGCTGAGGTCAACCTCTCAAACATATGAACTGTTTACAAACTGTAGCATCTCCGAACTCCGGTTCTTGGGGGTGGCCATGTAGTGAGCTGCACTGATCTGCAAACCAAATGGGACACGAAGGTGCAGGCTTGCACTTGGCTGATGTCACAATGGTCCTGGGCGGGTGGGGGGGGGGGGTAGGGGTTGCGTGTGAGAGCGGGGCAGCACAGGATCATGGGAATGAGTTCCATTGAAGTCATTTGGTTGATTCAGCTCACTAACAGATTCTGTGTGGTTTTTCCTTTCATTCGCTGAACATTCACAGCACAGTTCCGACAATATTACTAAATTCTTATTTAATAATAAAATGCAATATCTGTGGAGAAGGCGCACCAATATGAGAAGTTATCTGGATCAAGATTTGAAAGTGTATCCACACTGAGCCTAACCAATTGTCGCCTCTTTCCTGTGATGCTGAATGAAGGGATTAGGTTTTAGGCAATCTGAATCTTGCCTTGATTTAAATCAAGCTTAAACTCCTGCATGCATTAACATCCCCCTCAGGTTACTCAGATTCCTAACCATAAAAAAAAACTGCATTTGTAACAGTGATTTAAACAAAAAAAATCACCTTAAATAAGCCAAATAAAGTAAAACATGCTTTACCCCTTAGACAGATCTTGGCACATTTTCATTTCTTCTATCAATAAAGTCATTCTTACTCACTTTTGTGGGAATGTACTCCCTGCAGCTGTCTATGCAAACAGTTCCTTATCTGTCGGTTGCTAAGCAGCAGATATATACTCCCACAGTTTGTCCCTCTCGTGGATATGGCTCTCTAACCTTTTATTTAATCTACGTTTCCCCAGCATTTCACTCAAAGGTAACCACTAATATCCTCTTAGATAAGTCGGTGCCAAAATGTGTTTGATTATGCTCTCAGTCCCAGCTCCAGCTTAAACCTGACACATCCACTCATTTGTGTAGATTGTACACTTGCACGAAGAAAGGGACAAACAGCTGTTATTTCATTTATTTGTATTTGAAATGCTTAGTGACAGGCTGCAATGATAAATGTAAGATTATTTTACTGTTATTCTGAAAGTAGTTTTATTATATCCATGGAATTAGTGTATCATGTCACCTTCCACTTGTTTTTATAACTGGGAGATTCTCATCAATGGCTGTTATTTCTATAGTTTAAATAAGAAATAGCCTTTCTCCTAACCATATTAATAGTTTGATCAGTTATCTTTTTTATTCTCTCTCACTCTCTCACATGAAATGATATTCCCAGATTTACTCTATAGATTTGAAAACCATTATTTTCTTTTAAACCCAAGAATATGGTTAAGGAAAGGATGACACAATTTTCTATGGATTGGCTACTTGTTTACTTGGGTCTGATCATTCAAGAAAATTAGTAAGACTGTTATGTTTATTAAATACAGAATATATTCAAACATGTTCAACAAAAAATGTGTTTCCATCTCAAAATGTAACCAATTGAAAAAGTTTAAAATAACCTGTTTGATTTCACTGCAAACTCTCAAACCCATGAACATTGATAATTACATACATTCTGATTATCGTTATATTGCGATGGTACTAAAGCACACAAAAATATGAATTAACATAACAAAACAAATTCCATTAGCACACATCTTATTCATTAGCATGAAGATAACTGATGCTGTTTTCAGAAATGGAATGAGAAGTACTCCAAAACCTTTCAAGTGCCCTTCTTGATAACAAGTGATTCATTGAATTAGCATCTGAGCAACTATTAGTTTCAGATATTATGCTGAAAGAGTTGGTTATTGGGCATTTATGTCTCCAAGACGTGTTAACTTTTGACTTGAGAAAAATTAGTTGGTAAAAATCAGTTGACATCATTTGACATTCTTGCAGTTGAGACTCTTCGTGGTCAATAAGGATACTGCTATTTTTGTCAGTGAAATCAAGTGCAGATGCAAGGCTATTGTCAGAGCCTGGCCAATCCAAAGCCATACAGAAGTGTGCACATGTGTTGCTGTGTTTCACCCAACCAGATGCACAGAATCTCCATGGATATGTCAGTAATTGTTGACCCTTTCATCCATGTGTGGAACTTGCTGGTCGAGCTTCATTGGCAGGTTGTTGCATGCTCTTTGTCACGAGATTCTGCACAAAGTCCAACCCTGGAACAAGGACTTGCAGCAATTCTATCGAATATGGAGGAATCTGCTCTCAGTCCCAGCTCCAGCTTAAACCTGACACATCCACTCATTTGTGTAGATTGTACACTTGCACGAAGAAAGGGACAAACAGCTGTTATTTCATTTATTTGTATTTGATATACATTTCATTTATAATTCTTAAAATAATTATTATGAGAATGTTATCATTAAAGAAAACCAATATGATTTATGAAATGAAAATCATGTTTGATCAATTTATTGAAGCCCTTTTTAACAAATGCTGGAAGTAAAAAGAAACCGGTGCAAGAACTCGTCTTTGATTCACGGAAGGGATTTGATAATGTGGCACCACCAAGGTAAATGCAGAAAATAAAAAGGTTGGGCATAACTAGATATCTGAGTGGCCAACATCAATAAAATGCTGAGTAGGCATAAATGGGTCTTCTTCTGATTCATAAGATACAATGAGTGGTATGCCATGATTTCTCTAAAACGTTTGAGTCAAAATTAGGGAAATTAAAATCACCTACTCTTACTGCCCTTTTATTCCTGTGTCAGCCATATCACCAACATTACATCCTTCAGGGCCCTATCATCATTATGGCTAGCTTCAGCACCTCCTGGGGCAACAGAGAAGAGGTGGAGAGGAATCAGATGATGAATAGATGTGGTGGAGCCTATTTTGGAGAGTTAGTGGGATGATTGCTATCAGTCTTTTCAGAAATTCTGGAGAGGGAGTGTGAATGGTAACATTAAAAAATATATTTTGACCTTCCAATTATTTTTTTTTAAATATGAGTGAGCTGACTTGTTCTCTTTGAAGACTTCTAATCTCTTATCCTCATAATCATTGATTGAAGCTGAAGAAAAAAAATTGCACTTAGTTTTCATTAAAGTGTGTAAAACAGAAAAAAACTTTAAAAATAAAATTGAGGATGATATGAGATATTCTATATTTTAATATGAAAGCATAGTACAGTTAAACCTGAAGTTGATACATTGAAACAGAATTGGATGAAGCAGTTATTCAATGAAGTAGGTTTCATTGACAACCATGTTTACAAGTGTCACATGTAACATGACATTGCAAGTGTAAAATCAATTTATTATTTACTCTTATTTAACTTTTAATTGTTTAAGAAATAATTGCTTGGAAAATCCAGAAGGCGGTACAACATTTTCATGTATTCTATAATTCAGTGATTATCAAAATTCCACTTTCAGAAATGTGTTCAAGATTATTGGTCCACATGATATGAATGTGCAGGGAGACCAACAAGCATATATAATAATATCAAATCATGTCTTACTTGTTATTTGATATTACATATGCAATATACTCCTGAGCATGTGCAAGCATAATCCACCTTGTGTCACACACCAAACTACTTCTTAACTGGAGGTCTTGGCATCAGTCAAAGGGACCTATTCTTATTGGTTTAATGATGAGGAGTCCAAGTAAAGCACTGTCTTCTAATTAAGTCTTCCTTTGAATAATTCTCTTTTCTTTCATTGCTGCTCCATCTCTGCCCAACCTACAGCTTCTAAATCTGGTATTGAGGTCATTGCTGAGTAATTCATCCTGTTTTATCCTTATTGTGAATCAACAACTGAACAGCTTGATAAGACAACTCAGATGCAATGTATATAATTTACTTCCTGAAAGGATATTTTACTCGAAGGCTATTTTGACACAACTTGGGAGCCTCGTGAAAGAGATTAGCTTTATTTCAAGCTTTCTGGAATCTGAATTTGAATTCCCTTTTCTGCTGTGTCAGGGATCCTCAATTCAAGATCTAGATTTACCCTTCACCCTATCATTCCACATCCAGCCTTCTCTCACATACCTTCTACCATTAGGTCCATGCCCCCAATGACAAAAGGCAGCACAAAATAAACAATCAAACTCAAATTTACAAATGAAATTTCATATAATCCTCAACTAAAGAACAATGTGCATTTTCCTGGTGTCTGTCTTGCCTGTACTGAGGAGTGCAATGGAGTATATGTTTCCCACCAGGACCTGGCCACTGACTGCTTCAGGCAATCAAGGCCAGGGGCATAAGGATTGCAATGGATACAGGAGCCCTAGCTGAAATTCTGTAACCACGGCACATTTGCTGCTGATCAACATGTGGGAACACGGGGACAAGTGTCAGTCAAATCAAGTTTATTGCCATCCAGTTGTTCAAATACAACCCAATGAAATAGCATTCTCCAGTCCTCAGTGCAAAACACACAGACACACAAATAGACAAGCATAGACAAAAAAACATAGAAAACCTACAGGACAATTCCAATTGCTCTCTGTGCAATTCATCAATTCATACATACATCGACTACAGTTCAGCCTTTAATACCATTATTCCTTCAGTGTTGGTCAAGAAGCTACAAACTCAAGGACTTTGTACCCCCCTCCCCCACACAACTGGATCCTTGACTTTCTCATTGGAAAACCACAGTCAGTTCAAATTGGAAACAACATCTCCTACTCAGTGATTATCAACACAGACACACCCCAAGGATGCGTGCTTAGCCCACTGCTCTACTCGTTACTCTGTGGGCAGGTACAATTCCAATGCCATCTATTAGTTTGCTGACACCACAGTTGTCAACAGAATCACAAACGGCAATGAAGAAGCATACAGGATGGACATAGATTAGCTTGTTGAATGATGTAATGACAACAACAACCTTGAGCTCAAAGTCAGCAAAACCAAGGAGATGATTGTGGATTTTTGGAGTAAGTCAGGGGAACACAACCCAGTCCTCATCGAGGGTTCAGTTGTGGAGAAGGTCAAGAACTTCAAATTCCTGAGTATCAACATCTCTGAGGATGCAATTATAAAGAAGGTTCACCAGTGGCTATACTTTGTGAGGTGTCCGAGGAGATTTGGTATGTCATGAAGACTCTCATGAACTTCTACAGATGTACCATGGAGAGCATTCTGGCTGGTTGCATCACTGCCTTGTATGACAGTGCCAACTCTCAGGACAAGAATAAACTCCAGAGGGTTGTTAACTCAGCCTGCAACATCACAGGCATGAGAATTCACTCCATTGAGGACATCTCCGTGAGACGGTGTCTTAAAAAAGCAGCCTCTATCCTCAAAGACCCCCACCACCCAGGCCCCTCTTCACTCTGCTACCATTGAGAAAAAGGTACAGGAGCCCAAAGACGAGCACTCAGCAGCACAAGGACAACTTCTTCCCCATGGCCATCAGATTCCTGAATCATCAATGAACCATAGACACTAGCTTACTTTTTTTGTGCATTAATATTTAATTTTGTTATAGTAATGTCATAAAATGGTTATAATATGAAAGTTTGCACAAGGATCTGCTGAAAACACCAAATTTCATGACTTGTTCATATCAATAAATTCTGATTTTGACTTTATTTTTCTAAGTTCCATGTACCTATCCAAAATTTCTTTAAAAAGACTCAATCATATAAGCCTCCACCACCATTAACAGCTGCCCATTTCATGTACCCACCAATCTCTGCATAAAATACTTACCCCTGTCATCTTCTATGTATCTACTCCCCATCACCTTAAACCCATGTCCTCTTCTGGCAACTATTTCATTCCTGGGAAAAAAGCCTCTCACTATCCAAATAATCAATGCCTCTCATCATCTTATTCATATCTATCAGGTCACCGCTCATCCTGTGTCACTCCAAGGAGAAAAGGTTGAGTTCACTCAATCTGTTTTCATAAGGCATGTTCCCTAATCCAGGCACCATCCTTGTAAATCGCCTCAGCACCCTCTCTATGCTTCCTCGTCCTTCTGGTAGTGAGGCGACCAGAACTGAGCACAGTACTCTAAGTGGGGTCTGACCAGGATCCTATATAGCTGCAACATTACCTCTTGGGTCCTAAATTCAATTTCATGATTAATGAAGGCTGATACACTGTATGCCTTCTTAGCCACAGAATCAACTTGTGCAACTGCTTTGAGCATCCTATGGACTTGGTTCCCAAGATCCCTCTGATCCTCCACAATCCCAAGGGTCTTACCATTAATACTATATTCTGCCATCAGATTTTACCCAGCAAAATGAACCACTTCACATATATTTGGGTTGTAATCCATCTGCCACTTCTCAGCCCAGTTTTGCATCCTATCAATGTCCCACTGTAACCTCTGACTGTCCTCCACATTCACCACAATGCCCCCAACCTTTGTGTCATCAGCAAACTTACTAACCCATCCTTCCACTTCCTCATCCAGGTCATTTCTAATAATTACAAAGAGTAAGGGTCCCAGAACATATCCCTGAGGAACACCACTGGTCAACTGTCTCCATGAAGGATATGACCCATCTACAAACACTTTGCCTTCTGTAGGCAAGCAAGTTCTGAATCCACAAACCAATGTTCCCTTGGATCCCATGCCTCCTTACTTTTTCATTAAGCCTTGCATGGGGTTCCTTATTAAGTGCCTTGCTGAAATCCATGTACACTGTTCTTCCTTCATCAGTGTTTAGTCATATCCAAAAAAAATTTAATCAGGCTTGTAAGACATGACCTGCCTTTGATATTCTTAATCATATTATACCTCTCCAAATGTTCAGAAATCCTGCCACTGAAGTAAACCAAGAACTAAAGGGGTCACTGCAATCTCGTGAGCCACCATGTTGAATGGTGCGAGATGAACAACCAGATCTCAATGTGGACAAGGTGAAGGAGATAATCATGGACTTCAAGAGGATCAGGAATGGCTACCCTCTACTACACATCAGCAACTCTGTGGTAAAGAGAGTGGAAAACACCAAGTTCCCTGGAGTTCATTTAATGAGTGACCTATCATGGAGACTCAAAATCTCCTGACTTGTCACAATGGCAAAATAGTAATTGCACTTCCTTAAAAAACTGAAGTGGAAAAGGCTACTGGCCAATATTATATCAACCTTCTACAGGAGCTCTATTAAGAGAGTCCTGGCTGGCTGAATCACAGTGTGGTACGGTTGCTTCAGAGAAATGGTCTATCATTTCCTGGGCTATCTCTACTCCCTTTCTTGAATAAAGGAACTACATCCACAACCGTTCAATCATCTGGAACCTCTCTAATCCCTATCCATGATTCAGCAATCTCTTCCCTCACTTCCCACAGTAGCCTAGGTACATCTCATCCGGTCCTGGCAACTTATCCAAACTGATGCTTTCCAAAAGCTCCAGCTCATCTTCTCAAAATCTATGAACATGCTCAAGCTTTTAAGTCAGTGCAAATTATCACTACAATCACCAAGATCCTTTTCCATAGTGAATACTGAGGTAAAGTATTAATTAAGTACCTCTGCCATTTCCTTCGGTTCAATACACACTTTCCCATTATCACACTTGATAGGTCCCATTCTTTCACATCTTATCCTCTTGCTCTTCATATACTTGAAGAATACCATATAACCATATAACAATTACAGCACAGAAACAGGCCAATTTAGCCCTTCTGGTCTGCACTGATCCAAGTACCCTCCTCTAATCCCACTTAACAGCACTCTGCCCATATCTCTCCATCCCCCTCCCATCCATATACTTATCCAACATTTTCTTAAATGACAAAATTGACCCTGCCTCCGTCACCTTTCCCGGAAGCCTATTCCACTCAGTAACCACTCTCTGAGTAAAGAAGATCCCCCTCATGTTACTCCTAAACCTTTGCCCGTCATCTCTCAACCCATGACCTCTTGTATCCATCTCTCCTACTCTCAATGGGAAAAGTCTTTCCACATCAAATCTATCCATCCCTCTCATTATCTTAAACACCTCTATCAAATCCTCACTCAGCCTTCTACATTCCAAGGAATAAAGACCTAATTTGCTCAGTCTCTCATTGTATTCCAGATGCTAAAACCCAGGCAGCATTTTTGTAAATCTTCTCTATCTTGGTAATATTCCTCTTATAAATCGGTGACAAGAACTGCACATAGTACTCTAAATTTGGCCTCACCAATGCCTTGTACAGTTTTATCAATTCTTCACAACTCCTATATTCTATGCACTGATTTATATAGGCAAGCATACTAAAGGCCTTCTTCACCACCCTATCCACATGCGCTCCTACCTTCAGGGAACAATGCACCGTTATTCCTAGATCTTTCTGCTCCATTGCATTCTTCAATGCCCTCCCATTTACCACATATGTCTTGCTTTGATTATTCTTTCCAAAATGAAGCACCTCATACTTAACAGCATTAAACTTCATCTGCCATCTTTCTGCCCACTCCTTTAAGCAGTTTAAATCCCTCTGCAATCTTTGAAAACCCTCTTCATCATCCACAATTTCCCCTATTTTAGTATCATCTGCATATTTACTAATCCAAGTTACTGCCCCATCCTCCAGATCATTAATATATATGACAAACAGCAACAGTCCTAATATCGAACCCTGAGGTGCACCGCTTATCACTGGCCGCCATCCTGACAAACAATTTTCTACTACTACTCTCTGGCACCTTCCTTCCAGCCACTGTTGAATCCATTTGACTATCTCCAAATTAATACCCAAGGACTTAACCTTCCTAACTAACCTCCCATGCAGAACCTTATTGAAGGCCTTACTGAAGTCCATATAGACAACATCCACTGCTCTACCCTCAACAACATTCCTAGTCACCTCTTCAAAAAATTCAACAAGGTTGGTCAAACATGACCTTCCACATACAAATCCATGTTGAGTGTCCTTGATCAGACCCTGTCCCTCCATATACTTATATATACTATCTCTAAGAACGCTTTCCATTAATTTACCCACCACAGACGTCAAATTTACAGGGGTTTTCCTTAATCCTCACCTCCAAGGCCTTCTCATAGCCCCTTCAGGCTCAGTTAATATCCTTTTTAAGATCCTTTCTGTTAGCCTTATAATCTTCTAGATCTCTAACATTACCTGGCTTTCTTTATCTTTTGTAAGCTTTTCTTTTTTCTTGACTAGATTTATTGAAGTAAGACAAAATACACATACAGATGAAAATACATATGCAGTATATGTATTTCACATATGTAAATTCACATATACAAATAAATAAATAAATATTGTTTCTTGAGTATGACAATCTTAGATGGTTTCTTTGGTCACACAGTTCCTCTGGTCGCTCAGTATTCTCACTGCCCATGGGAAGATGCTATTTCTCAGCCTAGTGGGGCTGGCTCTAACTCTCCTACATCTCCTTCTTGATGGGAACAGCTGAAAGTTTCTATGTGCTGGGTGGAAATTTTCCTCAACTATTTTAGGTGCCCTCTTCAGACAAAGATCTTGATAGATCACGTCAATGGCGGGGGCGGGAGGGATGGGGGGGGGACTCCAGTGATCCTCTCTGCTACTCTTACAATCCTGTGAATTGACCTCCAATTCATTTCTCTTCAGCAACCGTACTACACTGTGATTCAGACAGCCAAGACACAATAGAGCTCCTGTAAAGGTTGATATAATGGTGGCTAGTAGTCTTTCCCGCCTCAGTCTTATCCGGAAGTGTAGTCACCATTGTGCCATCCTGACAAGTGAGGAGATGTTGAGTCTCCATGATAGTCACTCATTAAATGAACTCCAGGGAACTTGGTGTTTTCCACTCTCTCCACTACAGAGTTGTTGATGTGTAGTGGAGGGTGGCCATTCCTGATCCTCCTGAAGTTCATGATCACCTCCTTCATCTTGTCCACATTGAGATCTTGTTGTTCATCTTGCACCATTCAAGATGGTGGCACACGAGATTGCAGTGACCCCCTTCAGTTCTTGATTAGTGACAGAAGCGATGGCAGCTACTTGCTACAGTGGTCATAGAGATAATAGCTGAAGAGGCTACTTTCTGCAAATTATGCTGGAGTGTGGCCACTCTTTCAAAGGCATGCAGAAGGTAGCTTTTCACTGGACCTTTAATAGTCTTGAGAATAAGAAATCTGAATTGTTTTTTCCAGTACTCTCATGGTTAATGACCCCACCATCTTGCACCTGCCTCTCAGTGATTGTGATAAGACTGGAGAAATATATGAGTTTTAATGAATTCAGAGATACTACATAGTAAGAGGCCCTTCCAACCCATTAACACATGCTGCCCAACTATACCTGTGTGACCAATTAACTTATTAACCCTATACATCTTTGGAAAGTGGGAGTAAACTGGAGCACCCAGAAGAGACTCATGTGGACATGGAGAAAAAGTACAAGCTCCTGACAGACAGCACAAGATTTGAACTGTGATTGCTACACTAACATCTTCAGTTAGGATCAGTCCCTTCCCACAAATTGTAGTTTTGCCCATTTATTTGATCTTTC
Source organism: Narcine bancroftii (assembly GCF_036971445.1). Taxonomy (NCBI): domain Eukaryota; kingdom Metazoa; phylum Chordata; class Chondrichthyes; order Torpediniformes; family Narcinidae; genus Narcine; species Narcine bancroftii. The sequence goes on from NC_091475.1 coordinate 138,527,452, forward strand.
AGTATGCTCAATTCATGCAGCAATGATACATCTGCATTTTTCTATTTTTGGTCTATAGAGAATGATTGACGTTCCATTAGCAATTGCATTATTAAAAGGCACTTACCATAAGTATGTCACTGTGTTGAGTTCCAGTGGAGGGGACATCAACTCTGGGGTAAGAAGCTCATTTTCAGATTACTACTGTAGGGAGATACTGACAGTAAGACCTGCAATCCTAAGGAGTGACTCCTAACAGCAACTACATACCTCCTTGCTGGAATGCCTTAGAGCATTCTGGGATATTGGCATTCATATAGATAAATGCCATTGTTTTGCCTATATGATCAAAGCTGAAATAGTCCAGGAAAGGGAGAGAAGCTTGTTTATTATTCTGAAATTGCACACAGATCACTCATTCTCATTACTTTGGTACTGGTTCAGCTATCATCCCTCTAGATTTCTTGCATCATCCTTGAAAAGTACTGTACATAGTTCATATGAAATTGCTGACATTCCTAACATTATGCAAGACCACCAGAGATCAATAGGGACATTGGATTGAGTGGCATAAAATGAAGGGGACAATAATTCTGAAGAAATCATGACCAGTTCACCATGAATACCATTTTCTCACGGACCTGCAAGTTCAATGGAATAAGAAATGTGCAAAGCTTTAGAAGTGTGCAAAGTTTTAGCTGTCCAGAGTTGTCAACCACTTTAAATTCTGCTTTTTGATAATAGCCCAATATAAATACCATCTCTCTGTGTTTCCATATTTTTTAAGCAAGTTTCACTTGCACATTAGTTACCAATCAAATATATGACAGAAATTTAGGGCACATACCTATGCTAATGGAATACCAATCAATTTCTGTAGACCAAAAATAGAAAAATGCAGATGTTTCATTGCTGCATGGGTTGAGGATATTGAAAGATCAAATAATTGGACAAAATTACAAGGGTCTGATCCTAACTTTCTTTAACTAAAGGAAAAATATGCAGTTGAATGGACGACCTCGCATCAACTTCAATGGTGAATGTGAACCTGAAAAACACACATTCCATAAGTGGGAAGCACAGTTACTGCAATCATGTTACAAGACCAGCGACTGGGACTCCGATTTGAATCCTATGCTGCCTGCAAGGAGTTTGTATGTTATCCCTGTGACTGCATGGATTTCCTCTAGCTCCTCTCGTTTCCTCCCAGCCTTAAAATAAAATCATACCGGGAGTTGTAGGTCAATTGGGTGTAATTGGGTGGCATGGGCTCATGGGATAAAGGGGCCTGTTATCATGTTGTATGTATAAATTTTAATAATTCCACACCAGCGTACATTCCAAATTCCTCTTTTGAAGCATGCAGGAATATATAACTCACAGACTAGTCAAGCAAGACCCTGACATGGCTACACTCACAGTAAGATGCCTTTCATACAATGTACCAGATTTCTCCATCACATATTATTCTATCAGCAGATTTAGATCAACCAAAGTGGAAGTGCATTAATGTGAAGGAAAAAGGGGGCAGGCCGCCAACATTGCCCTCATACACTGTGAAACCTTTTTGGTATTCTGCCACAGAGGGACAAGGCAACCTTCTCCTTATTAGCATCTGTGGATCTCCCTCAGATGATGAATTATGCTCATCCCCATTGAATAACATTGTGAAGAAGTCCAAAAGTCACCAGGAAACACACTGTACTCTGAGTGGATAACTTCACCATCCATCACCAAGGGATGGTATCTCTGCACCAACCAAGCTGATGAAGTCACCAAAGACATATGAACAAGACAGGATCTGCAGCATTTAGTGAAAGACCTAGCAGGAGTGATAGTACTTCATCACTTATATGTCACATGTAACTGTCCATGATGCCACTGTTAGGGTGACCAGTGTGCACCTTTGAGAAAACCAAATCCCAAGCTCATACCAAGGAGATTCTTCATGATGTTGTACAGCATTGCCATTATGGCAGTCTAAGGATGTATTAGACAGCTCAAAATTGGAGGTCAATGTGATGTTCAGGCCATCATTAGAAATTCTCACTGCATGGAACAGCACATCACTCATTCTCCTGTTTCAATTGAACTAGAGAATAATACTTCATTCCTTGATTACAGAGAGTCATACCAGAAGCAGCATACCTAAACATGGGTTGCCAACTGGGCAAACTTGCAATGCAAAACTGCATGCACACTGAACAGCAAAGGCAGCATGTAATCAACAAAGTTAAACCAACTAACAACTAACAGATCAAACCAAACATCTGGTGTCCTGTTGCATCTAATGATGAATTGATAATCACATAAGTAATGGGATGGGAAGACTCAAAGAACATCCCAAACCTCCGTAATGGTGGGGTCCAGCTTATTATTGTAAAAATGTTCATAACCATCTTCAGGTCGCAATATCATATGGATGATCCGAATAACACGGAATCCAGACCTTGACCAATTTGAGTCCTTCCACATGAGATCAATAATTAATTCAGAACCCTAGATATTCCTATGTACACAGGATTAGACAACATCCCACCTCACTGACAAAAGACAAAGGAGGAAAAACCCAACACCCAACCCCAACCAACCAATTTTCCCCTGCAACCGCTGCAACCGTGTCTACCTGTCCCGCATCAGACTTGTCAGCCACAAACGAGCCTGCAGCTGACATGGACATTTACCCCCTCCATAAATCTTCGTCCGCGAAGCCAAGTCAAAGAAGAAGAAAGAAGAGCTATAAGTAATGATTTGTATACCAAAACCATATATACTTCTAATCAAACAATTCTAACAATTTTATAATACTAACATCTACCCAACAATGTTGTAAATTGCTCTCTTTGCAGAACAAATCCAGCATGGCCATTTACTGTACAATCACTGATAAAAGGTGCCTTCAATAATATTTTTTGTGACATTTGCCCAAGGGATAAACTCAACTGACCCTTTTCTTGTTTGAGTTATACTAGTGCCACTCAGCTCCAAAATCTATCCGAACTTTGGACCAAAACTTGGCTGTGGCTAGGATGTCTGGCCAGATTGAAATTAATTGGCACTGAGTGAAAAACACAGGCTGGAATTGCATCTAACTCCCTAACATCAAGGAACATGACTGTGATTATTGGATATCAACGTTCTCGTACATCATTATTCTTCAGGGCCAACCAGCTTCATCAATGATTTTCATTCCACTATTCACAAAGATTTTTGTTGACAAGTACATGATGCTTAATTCCATTCACACTTACTTAACAAATAAACAGAAAGGGCAAAAAAAAACATTCAGAATGGGTTAAACATAAAGAAACTTTAGATGGACATATGTCTAAAATAAAAACAAACAAAAAAAATACTGTCTATTGCTCTCCTTGGATGCTGGCTGACCTGTTGAGTTCCTCCTACACTTTGCGTGCTGCTCCATTTTTCCAGTGTCTGCAGATTTTATTTTCCTGGAAACATTAATATGTTAGGCAGCATTATGTGAAAGGAGATACAGAATTATGGTTTTAGGTTGAAGACCCTTTGTTCGATTGGGAAAGAAAATCAAACTAATTAGTTTTAAATTGCAAAGAAGGTAACGGAGGGTTGCTGCAGGAAGGGACACCTGACTGATGGGAAAAGTGGAGGAAGAAGAAATATGAAAAAAAACCAATGGAAACTGGGCAGTTATATTGTGAGACACAAACAAAGGAACATATACTTAATAAAATGCAAAGTGGTAAAACATGGCCAGCATGTCATTTGGGAAATTTTAAAAAATTCAAGTCAAAATCACATCTCGATGACCAATTGCAGAACTAGCCATCTCTGTCACATAGAAAGCAAGTTACCTGTCATAAATTTTGACAGTGAACCAGGAAGGCTGCAAAGTGCTCAGATGGATGATGAAGTGCTCTTCTTACTCTGTGCCAAGTGGTAATAATGGAGGAGGCCACAGACACAGTGAATGTAGGGTGAAAAATTGAAGTTAAAGGCAATAGGAAGCTCAGGTTTTACTTTTGGCATGTTAAATGTAGAGACTGAGTGAACACAAGTGGGAATGTTGCTCTCACCTAGGTATAGCTTGTTCTGAATCATACATTTACATTGGAGGAATTGCAACATGTTATGCTTGAATTTTGTTTGGTCGTCAATGGACAGTTCAATTATTCCATGCAAGTATCAAGATAGAAGCTGGTGTTGCCGACACTCAGCTCCAGGAATCCAGGTTTGATCTTGACCCCAGGAACTATCTGTGTAGTGTTTGCATGTTTATTCATTGACCTTATAGATTTTTACCATGTGCTCTGGATTCCTCATGCAACCCTGCAATATGCTGGATGGTTAATTGGGTAATTTGATTTATCCCTTACTATGTTATAAAGGAATCAAAATACCATATTTGATGGCAATATAAGACCCACAGGCATATAAGACTCCCACCCCCCCACCCCATTTCATCAGGGAATATTATGAATTTGTCTTAGTGGGACCAGCGTGGGGTCCAGCGGCGGGCCATTGTGGGGGAGTGGGCCGGGAAACCAGCACAGGGACTGATAGCAGGCCACCAGGGGGAGCGAGGCGGTGGATCTGTGTGGGGACCAACAGCCTGTTGCCGGGAGAGTCTCCCAACAGCCCATCACCAGCCCCCACACCGATGTCACCTCCCCCTCCCCCCCCCAAAAGGCCGCCGCCAGCCCTCAACGAAACATGGTGGTGATGTAAGTGAGCCACACAGTAATGATGACCACTGTCAGAGTTACTCACCATTATCACCCTCATTTCAATTTTGCATATAAGACCGGGGAATATTTTTGAGCCATTTTGGGGGGGGGGGGGGATAGGTCTTTTATGACATCAAATACGGTATTCGAACATTTGACAAAAAATAGGAGATTGTGATGCCAATCCAGAGCTGGCCTGAAAGGTTGAATTTGCCTCACTCTGTGTTGTTTCCCCACAGTTAAATGTAGAAATAAATAAATTCATCTCATCCACCATGAAACCTCATAATAATCAGAAAGTGTATTTTCAGAATTGTAAATTGCAATTTCATTTTTTGCAATATGAAAACATGTATCTCCTACTAGTAAATTTAAAAAAAACAGTGGGACAACCAACCACTGGATTACATTCAATGTTGATTCACGATGCGATTCACATTCTGTTCTTTAGAAAGTTTTATTAAATCCTGAAAGCATTTAAACACAATCAAGGAGTTAATTTCAAAATTCCTCTTTATTTTACATGGGCTTATTTATGATAGGTAAAACATGAGATTTTCAAAGAGATTTAAAGATAGATCAGTAGGGGGAGTTAATCTTCGGGTCATCATGTTAAGGTAAATGTTTGGTTGTTTTGAAACAAATTGAGGATTTTTTCTACCAATTAGTTGTCACTTTATGAATTTCTCTACCTTTAGAGCAGTTGTTTTCAAACTGCCCCACCCCCCCCCAACTCACATTCCACTTTAAGCAATCCCTATGCTATTGGTCCCCTGTGGTTAGTAAGGGATTGCTTAAGGTGGTATGTGAGTGGAAAGAAAAAGTTTGAAAACCATTGTTTTAATCGGATGTAATTGACTCGTTGTGTACATAATTTCATAACTCCAAAGGAAAGGGACCAATGACAATTTTTTTCAAGCAAAATATTTCAGTAACAATTGGGTCTAGAGCAGTGATTACTTAAAGTGGAATATGAGGTTGGGAGGCAGTTTGAAAACCATTGCTTAGAGGGTCATGATTGCTTAGTTATTGAACATATTCAAGGCAGCGATGTATGGATTTTCAGTCAGCAACTTGATCAGAGAATGTTGGACGATAGGGAAAAGGTCTTGGATAAACCAATAGTAGTGAATGGAAGAGCAAATCTGAAACCTAATGCTACCATCCCATCTTATTTCTCTTGTCCTCATGAAACTGAACCAGATCTATGGATAATTTCATTGCCATCAAAGGCATGTTTGTATTTAAATATATGGAGTTTGTTATTTTAATGTTGCATTAAAACATCAGTAGCATTGGAAGTGGCACGATTGGCTAGCAGTTAGCACAACACTTACAGTGCTAGCAATTTGGACAAGGGTTCAAATCCTGCACTGTCTGCTATGAATTTGTCTATTCTCCCCGTGTCTGCACGGGTTTTCCCCGGGAGCTCCTGCTTCCTCCCACCATTCGAAACGTATCAGGGGTTGAAGATTAATGGGGTGTAAAGTGGACTGGATAGCCTTTTGGCTGAAATGGCCTGTTACCGTGCTATATGTATGTCTAAATTTAAAATTGTTGGAGGTTGATTTTACAAAGTAGGTGAAGATACCACCAAAATACTTCATTAAAATGCATGACTTGATCCTTTATATGGGTTTGGGCCAAGAAAGCAACATCACAGTATTCTAGTAGAAGGTCCGCAAATAGGGCATGTGGATAAATGTCCTTGTTACCAATGAGAGTAACTCACAAAATTACAGTGGACAAGTATAAAGTATAGATAAAATTAGGGAATTAAGCAGGAGAGAAGGAAGTAAAAATAAAATTAAAATAATCTTAAAAGAAAAGCAATAAAGGAAATATTTAAACCAATTATATAAATACAATGTAATACACAAATGTGCTGGAGAAACTCAGCAGGTCACACAGTAGTATAAGAAGCAAAGATACATAACCTATGTTTTGTGCCTGAGACATTGGTTATATAACATTACTTCCATTTGGACACTATGTGACCTGCTCAGTTTCTACATCACTTTTGCGAATTATACTACAATCATAGCTACTGCAGTCTTAGATGTTTAACTCCATATACTGTACAGTAAATACAATGATAACTTTAAAAAAAGTCATGAAATGAATCAATGAAATGCAAGGCAATGCACTGATGTTTGTATATAATGCACGCTGATGAACTAGTGAATAACTGAAGAAGTGCCACGTAGTGAAATGTGTCATATTTTTGTGACATGTTAAACCAAGGCACCATCTGTCTTCACAGATTGACTTAAAAGATCTAATTGCACGATTTGAGAAAGAGCAAGGGGATTATTCTTGGCATCCTGTCCAATATTTATCATTGACTGAATATCAATGAGGACAAATTATCTACTAATTCTTATTGTTGTTTGTTGGGCTTGTCATTTGGAATATTCAGGGAAGTTATCCACAGAGCAATTCCAGAAAGATTTCATACTTCAAAATTCCAGAGTCTATTGTTCAAAAAAGTGCCCCTGTGAAAACAACCACATAGGGACCTACTGGAAATAAGTATGCTATTTCTTTTTGAGTAATTCCAGTTTTTGTGGAAAAATGCTAGCAAATGTAAGATTGTTTAACCTGGAGTTTGAAGTAAAGCATTGAAAGGCCTGGTCATTTGTGTAAATGCTGCCGTCAGACATGAAAAGTACCTAGCTACTGAACACCAAATGCTCAGAATTTCTACTTTCCTGGGTTTGTGTTTTGTTAAGTTCTGAGGAAGAATTATTTTTAATTCATAACAAATAATATTAAATATTCTCTGAGCTTTAAGCGTTGGCATAACAAATCTGTTGACAAAAGAATTCAATGATCTTTTCCCCCCAGAATAAAGTATTATTTTAATTTTGTTTTGTTGGAGATGAGAGAAAATGGGAGAATGTTGGCTCCTATGCTTGGAAAGAGCAATAATTTTCTGGGTGAGTGAAAATCTCTTGAAATTCCATCCTCCTATGTTTGTTAATCCTAAAATCAGGTGATGGAAAAGTGAAGTCTTTTTGACTCTATGTCCTTTTCTGTCCTTTTACTCTTAAGTAAAATTCTTGTCCTGATTTCCCATTTGACATTGGATCATGTTCATTGTTTTCTGACAGGCTGCAGGGGTTGTGATTATAGTAAACACACTGAAATGCTGGAGGGACTCAGATGGTCTATTCAGCATCTATAGGAGACAAAAATATATTGCCAATGTTTTGGGCCTGAGCCCTTCTTCAAGGAAAAATCAGAAAAGACAAAAGCAGAATATATCAGAAAATCTCAGAATTCCAACAATGGGGGAGGAATCCAGACCAACAAAATGAATTAATTGAATGTGATAAGGAACTAGATTCTGATTTTTCCTTGAGTGTGCCTTTTCTGTTTTTTCTTGATAAATTCTACCTAGCCCCTTATAATATCCAATTAACTCCTTTTGTTGGTCTGGATTGCTGCCCCATTGATTGAATTCTGAGACATTCTGATATATCCTGCTTCCGCCTTTTACTTCAAGGAAGTCTCAGGCCTCAAACATTGGCAACTCATTTGTCTCCTCTAGATGCTGAAGAAAACCAGCTGAGTTCCTCCAGCATTTCTGTTTTTACTACAATCACAGCTTCTGCAGCCTATTGTGTTTCACTCAGTTCAGTTGATCCACTTCAAGGGGTGCCTGCCCTGAAGAAGTTCTCCTCCTCTCTTTGAAGGAGCTCTGTGAAAGTCTCTCTCACTGCTTCCCATCTGTACTTCCTGCTGCTCTCAAGCTCTATGACCATGTTTTCACCCAAATTCACTTCCACAACCATTTGTCTATTCCTGGTCTCCTTTCGCACAGACATGATAAATTCTATCTAGTCCCTTATCATATTCAATTAAAACCTTTTGTTGGTCTGGATTCCTCCCCCATTGTTTGGATTCTGAGACTTTCTGATATATCCTGCTTCTGCATTTTCTGATTTTTCCTTGAAGGGCTCAGGCCCGAAACATAGGCAATATATCTTTATCTCTTACAGATGCTGAAAAGACTGCATGAATCCCTCCAGCATTTCAGTGTTTTTACTACATTGTTTTCTGACAGACAATTCCATGCAGCTTTGAGTTTGGGATTGAATATTGGTATTTGCATCTGTTTAATTGTTCTTATCAAAACTGTATTCATATTCTTCACTGCCATACCGACATGTCTGATCATATTTATTATTCAGAAGAAATTGTTGGCTTGGATTTTGCTTGGTTTTTTTTATTGTAAATGTCACCCAGCTTGAGACTCATTAGAGAATGTGAAAGCCCAGAATTTATTGTTCAAGCTCCATCAGTGATTCCTGCATGAAAGTCTGCTGCTACACTGAATCCAGGAAAGGAATAGAGCCATGTTAAATTTCTCCCACCGGAAGGTCAGTTCCCAAATGAGTCTGTGATTCCTTTCATATGAATAGGGATTTTACTGCTGCAAAAAAAGGCGAATTCCTTAAGATTATTTGTGTTTGAGGAAATAATTTTAATTATTTGAAAGGTTTTCAAGTATTTTTCATATATTTTTCTTAATTATTTTAAAAATTTCATTGATTCTGAATTTCTGTATCATGGACAGTTTGATCCTTGCCATATTTGACCCACAGGAAAGGTGACACATGCCTTTAACACCAGTTTTGTGGGCAGGGATTGTTCTGGCCCATACACCCGATATTATATTTTTAATTCATTTTTTCAGAGCCTATGTATCACTCGCGATTTATTGCCCATCCCAAACTGAGAGCCTTACAAGGCCATTTCAGTGGCTGTATAAGACTCAACAAAATGGACAGATCTGGAGTCAACTGCAGACTAGACCAAGTACGGATGAGAGATGCAAATAAGACTGTAAATCATGGAAAATTGGAACAACACATAAAATGCTGGTGGAACTTAGAAGGCCAGCTAGCATGGAAGGCAATAAACAGCTAACATTTCGGGCTTCAACCCTTAATTGGGAATTATAAACGTATGAATTATCAGGAAGAGAGATTTCTTCTTTTGATCAACCAGAAGGGATTTTACAACCATCATTTAGCTTTTACAGTTTTATTAGTGTTTTCTCAAATTCTTGATTACTAAATGAAGCTAAATTCCATCACTGCCACAGTGGAATATAAATTCATATGTCTCAATAGTTAATACACATTTACTAGTCTGTTAGCTAAGCACTTTGCCACCATCACATCCAATGGTATAAGACCCTGTTACTAATCATGATCTCACCAGCATGGGGCAGCAAGGTTACCTTAAATGCCTGCAAGATAATTGTTCAATATTGTCTTCATGCAGTTGGTAATCTGCATGGCTTAACTCAGCAAAATTCAGGCATTTCAGAGTCTCCAATATTACAAATGAGCATGAGCCGAAATGTCCCTGGGTTCTGTTTATATGCACTGACTAATATACTTGTAGCAAATGTTAGTGTGCTAATCTAGTAATGTAATGAATCTGTTTGAAATAAATATGCTGATGTTTTTATTAACATATTCCAGACAAGAATTTGATCTGAATATATGTGCTCTAAAATGACACGGACTTTCAATGCTATAAATTTACTTTTAAAAATTGATTAATGTGTTGTCAGAAACTGTGTGCTTCACCTTCTGCATTCTGTCTTACAGCATATGTTAATAAAGTCTATAGCATTAAATTCAGACTAATGTTGCCTCCAACCTCCAGACATTGCTTTCGGTGGTTAGCTTATGTTATTTTCAGGAAAATGCTCAGTGACATTTTTTGTTATGTCCATGCTTTTCTGGTTAAAACTTGCCCCACCAAAATGAATTAGAATAAAGATATAATTTTGTTTTACGTGACACAAAATAATAATTTATTTCCCCATGAAAATGGTAAAGGACATTGAGAGATATTCCTGCCTTCCCCACCCCACCCCAACTGTAATCTTTCTGTAAATTCAAATGCTTCAATTAAGGACTGAAAAAATATGAGATGATATGCAATGGGGGACAGAAAGGCAGTTCATTTCCTTTAATTGCCTTCTTTTTGTATTATTTTTCGAGTTTAGTTCCGTGGAATAGCCTCATTAAGAGTAGTTGATGTTGTAAAGAATCTGAGCATTGCATGGCATTATGTCTTGGTGTACACATTGGGCTAATTACTAGTGTCCCTAGAGCTTTTCTTTTACAGGTTATGAATAAGTTAAAAATAAATTGAATTCCTAAAACCAAACATCAAAACAAGGATTAATGTGCATACATTATGTTATATCAGGATTTCAGTTATTGTTAAGTTTTCTCTTTAATAGAAGTGCAGCAGATTAACATAGTGTATCATGGAAATAAGATAAAACAGAACAATTACATAAATCAGATCCACAAATATCCCAGAGAGTAAGTTCACCTGGGGACACACAAGAAGCTGCAGAAGCTGGAAGATGGGCTCAAGCACAACCTGCTGGAGGAACTTAGCAGGTCGAGCAGCAATAGTGGAAGCTAAAGTATTGTCCAAGCTTTGGGGTGGAACATTGATCATCTCCAACTGATGTTGTTTGACCAGCTGAGTTCCTGCAGCAGTTGGTTCACTTGGTTTGCTTCATCATCACTATTCACTATGTACCTTTAATTTTTAGCAACAGAATTGTGGGCAACATAACCAATGTGATGTATTAAAAAAAAAACATAGGAAAATAAAGCTAATTATATCTTTCCACTGTTGAAGATTGACATGCTATCAATTAGTAACTTCCCCAGAAATAAAGGAATTAGATATCTGACTCTGAAATGTTTACCTATCATATGACGATTTGTGTTGCAAAACTGACTGACTCAGCAAAGTTCAGCATAAATTCAGATATTACCTTAGTGCCTCTTACAAAAAAAGTAATTGTTTTGTAAACTTTTGAAGAGGAAGATGATCTAAGAGGGGGTGGGTTGCACTACTTGTTAGAGAAAATATTGCAGTGGTGCTTAGGTGCGATAGAATAGAAGGCTCATCCAGGGAGACTATTTGGGTGGAATTGAGGAATGGGAAAGGGGAAGTTACAAGTATAGGGGTGTATTATAGACCACCGAATGGGGAATGCGAATTAGAGGAACAAATTAGTAGGGAGACAGCAGATATTTGTAATAAGCACAGGGTAGTGATTGTGGGAGATTTTAATTTTCCGAATATTGATTGGGAAACCCATTCTGTGAAAGGGCTGGATGGGTTGGAGTTTGTAAAATGTGTGCAGGATAGCTTTTTACATCAATGCGTGGAGGTACCAACTAGAGAGGGAGCTGTGTTGGATTTACTGTTGGGGAATGAGATGGATCAGGTGACAGAGGTATGTGTGGGGGAGCACTTCGGGTCCCGTGATCATAGTGCCATTAGCTTCAAGGTAATTATGGAAAAGGATAAGTCTTGGCCCAGAGTTGAGGTTTTTGAGGGGGGAAAAGTTAGGTTTGAGGAGATGAGAAAGGATTTACAAGGGGTGGATTGGGACAATTTGTTTTCTGGGAAGGATGTAATGGAGAAATGGAGGTCTTTTGAAGGAGAGATTTTAAGAGTACACAATCTTTATATACCTGTTAGTTTGAAAGGTAAAGTCAAAAGTTTGAGAGAGCCATGGTTCTCAAGGGATATTGGAAACTTGGTTTGAAAAAAGGAGTACTACAATAAAAGAAACAGGGGAAAAAAGGAGATGTTTGGGTACTATATTGAATGTAAAAAGAATCTTAAGAAAGAAATTAGAAAAACTAAAAGAAAGTATGAGGTGGCTATAGCAAGCAGGGTGAAAATGAATCCAAAAGGTTTCTACAAATATGTAAATAGCAAAAGAAAAGTGAGAGATAAAATTGATCCAATAGAGAATCAGAAAGGACAAATGTGTGTGGAGCCAAAAGAGATGGGGGAGGTCTTGAACAATTTATTTTCCTCAGTATTTACTGAGAAGGATATTGAACTGTGCAGGGTAAAGGAAGCAAAGGGGGTATATATGGAGACTATAGTGTTTAAGAAAGAAATAGTACTGGAGGTTTTGAAACATATAAAGGTGGATAAGTCTCCAGGTCCTGACAGGATTTTCCCCAGGACCTTGATAGAAGTTAGTGAGGAAATAGTGGAAGCTCTGGCAGTGATTTTTGAAATGTCATTAGAGACGGGTATAGTGCTGGAGGATTTTTGTTTAAAAAGGGTTCGAGGAGGAAACCTAGCAATTATCAGCCTATAAGTTTGACGTCTGTGGTAGGCAAATTGATGGAAAGCATTCTTAGAGATAGTATATATAAGAATATGGAGGGACAGGGTCTGATCAGGGACACTCAACACGGATTTGTGCATGGAAGATCATGTTTGACCAACCTTGTTGAATTTTTTGAAGAGGTGACTAGGAATGTTGATGAGAGTAGAGCAGTGGATGTTGTCTATATGGACCAGTAAGGCCTTCAATAAGGTTCTGCATGTGAGGTTAGTTAGGAAGGCCAAGTCCTTGGGTATTAATTTGGAGATAGTCAAATGGATTCAACAGTTGCTGGAAGGAAGGTGCCAGAGAGTAGTGGTAAATAATTGTTTGTCAGGATGGAGCCGGTGTCAAGTGGTGTAGCTCAGGGTTCGGTATTGGGACGATAGCTGTTTGTCATATATATTAATGATCTGGAGGATGGGGTGGTAAATTGGATTAGTAAATATGCAGATGATACTAAAATAGGGGGAATTGTGGATGATGAAGAGAGTTTTCAAAGATTGCAGAGGGATTTGAACTGCTTAGAGGAGTGGGCAGAAAGATGGTAGATGGAATTTAATGCTGATAAGTGTGAGGTGTTTCATTTTGGAAAGAATAATCAAAGCAAGACATATGTGGTAAATGGGAGGGCATTGAAGAATGCAGTGGAGCAGAAAGATCTAGGAATAATGGTGCATTGTTCCCTGAAGGTAGGAGTCCATGTGGATAGGGTGGTGAAGAAGGCCTTTAGTATGCTTGCCTATATAAATCAGTGCATAGAATATAGGAGTTGGGAAGTAATGATGAAATTGTACAAGGCCAAATTTAGTGTACTGTGTGCAATTCTGGTCACCAATTTATAGGAGGGATATTAACAAGATAGAGAGAGGGCAGAGAAGATATACAAAAATGTTGCCTGGGTTTTAGCATCTGCAATACAAGGAAAGGTTGAGCAAATTAGGTCTTTATTCCTTGGAATGTAGAAGGCTGAGAGGGTATTTGATAGAGGTGTTTAAGATAATGAGAGGGATAGATAGTTGATGTGGAAAGGCTTTTCCCATTGAGAGTAGGAAAGATGGATACAAGAAGTCATGGGTTGAGAGTTGATGGGCAAAGGTTTAGGAGTAACATGAGGGGGAACTTCTTTACTCAGAGAGTGGTAACTGTGTGGAATGGGCTTCTGGGAAAGGTGGTGGAGGCAGGGTCAATTTTGTCATTTAAGAAAAAGTGCTGGTAAGTGGGATTAGAGGAGGGCACTTGGATCAGTGCGGACTAGAAGGGCCAAATTGGCCTATTTCCGGGCTGTAATTGTTATATGGTTATAAGCTCAGTGAAATATTATATGATGACAATATGGTGTATACACATAACATTTTGATCAAGTTTAGCAGTGTTACTTTCAACTCTGCACAGTATAACTTGTACCATCTGCTCTTAATGGTTGATTTTATTTCAGCTGTAACCTTGCAATCTGTCTGAAATTTAGCCATTGACTACATAAGTGGACAACAAAATCTATCTGTATTGCTGAGAGGTATTTTTAAGTTACTTAATGCTTGTCATATAGTTTTCAGTAAAGTATCAGCTAGTACTTGATCTGTAAAATGCACATATGACTGCTAGGTTTTTGATTTGTTTTTGAAATCTTTTATCTAATTATATTCTGATTGCACAAAATATATTTTCAACTGTAATTTGGATCAAGGTAAGTTCATTTGTTGTTAGGAATATTGAAATATTCCTTGAAAAACTTTAAAAAAAAATTAATCATGTTGAAATCAATCTTGCATCAAATTTAATTTGTGGAACTCTGTTCACAAATACATATTTAGAGCTGTGACTTTAATCTTCACTTTTAATGTTCTCGAAATAAATATTTCAAGAGAAAGATGGACCCTTGAAGCTAGTCAGTAAGCTATGTCTTTACAAACCATGCTCTTTACCAAACTAACCTTGCACAATTAAGTGCTCTGTGCTTGATGTTTGTGACATGCTCTTATCTGAAACCCAATTCTGTGCACTCACTTATTCCACAAAAATGCATTACTACAGACATGTACTTTCCTGAAAATATATGTGTGGTGAAACAATAAAGTATTCAGAATCAGATCCTCCTAATAAATTCAACTATTGTCCTTAAACATTTTCTAGCATTCTGTTTGTTCCAACTTTATCATTTTAATGGTTAGGGCAGATCTGGCAAAGTAATTGTATGCTGACAAAGCATTAATCAGGCAACAAAGTTTTCAATCAGTTCCAATTCTTCATAATTGGTTGGTTGATTATGTCATTGTTTTGTTGGCTTCATACTTTGAATTCACCACAATTCAGATCAACCTGGAATCACTATTGATTGTCAAACACAAGAATACTATAATAAATTACAAATTTTAAGGCAATACTAATTA
The DNA here is from genome assembly GCF_036971445.1 of Narcine bancroftii. Taxonomy (NCBI): domain Eukaryota; kingdom Metazoa; phylum Chordata; class Chondrichthyes; order Torpediniformes; family Narcinidae; genus Narcine; species Narcine bancroftii. Next base: position 138,542,712 of record NC_091475.1, read on the forward strand.
ATCGATTTGGCAGCAAACAAATAGTTTAAACATTTGAGTTACAGCCATATTTATTTTTTTTTAATTTTGTTAAAAGTAAAACAATGTATTATTTCCTTTGTTTTACTCGCTTATCTCATTTTCTCTTTTTATGAATCCAGTCTTTCCATCTCAGTCTTCATTTCTCTTTTGGTACCTAATTTGGCTGTAATACATTTTTTTTTTTCTTTTCATGCCATCTATTCTGATATATATAATCAATTATTAAATTTCTTTGGTTAAGGAGCTGGAGAAAAATCCCATAGTTTTGCTGAGTCCCTGATACCTCTTTGACCTTGCTGTAGCATTGTCAAATCATACTTTCTGCAAAAAATGGTTTTTAAAGCTTCTGTTATCAAGAATGCAAAGAAAAGTTGAATAACACATAGCGTTCTGCAGCAATAATCGGAGAAAACTAATTAAAATGTCATTTTAAATCTTGTGTAATCATATCTTATGAACATGAACCAGAATGTTATTGGGTGCAATTTAGCACTCAAGAATTAAGCATTCTTTCTTCCACTGAGTGATTCAATCATTCAGGTGCTCCACCCTATCTGAGTCAGGTAGGCGATATTTGCCAGCGATCACTTAATGAATCAGGCAAATAACTTCAGGCATGTTCAAGAAAATAAAAAAGAACATTCAAAACTCTTCCTCTTTTAACAAACATACATAGTGATTTATTAGTCTTAATAATAATTCTGGAGAGGATGCTATCTATTGTATTTTATTGCACCAAAGTTGATAAAACCAACCGAGAATAAATACTGTGATTTTCATATGTGAGATACATTTAGGGCTTCTGGACAGTGTGATAATATTTTCAGGAAAGAGAGGAGCAAGTCTGGATATCCTCCAAGTGCTGCTGTATTCTTCTTGGGGAAGCAAAGTGAATGCATCAGCTAATCTGCAACAAAACTATAATTTCCAAGACATTTCTGTCAACATTTTATTTTCATTAAGTGTGCCAAAAAGAGTAATGATAACTTTCTATTATCCTAATATTTAATTTCCACAAATATAGGCCTGGCTCCTTCTTAAGCATGGCTATGATTGTTATATGTCCATTAAAAGCATGTGTAGGGAAGGTTGACCAAATCATTTAGAAGATTTAATCAGGTGGAAAAAAAAGAACATTTTTTTTAAAAAGTCAGATAATGTTTCAATGACATAACCTTCACAATTCAAAAACTCTTGGAGAAATCAATATGGCTGTGATTTCCCATTGGCTTAAATACTGCTTGTCAAATTAATTTTCTATGAGAAACAGTGAAATTTATAGATTTCATTTTATCCATGTTTTTTTTTTCCTGGTTGAAATACTTATCTCTACTTTCAGTCACATCTCTCAGAAAATAAATATATGTAAAATGTACCAGAATAAAAATCTGCTTTACGGCAGTTCATGTGCACTATCTACTAACTAAATTAATTTAACATCAATTTATACACTTTACACTGGGGTGAAAATTGTGGTGAGGAGTGAAACAACATGTAACAGTAAGTACCAAGGCCATATTATGAAAATTAAGATTTCAATCAGTTCAAACAAAGATTATGTGGAACAATTGATATAGAAAATTACTGAATAAAAATACTGACCAACTAATGACATGTATTTGTAGAGACCTCTGCTGGGGATGTTAATGCAACCTGTTCAAACTGAATTTTTAGATCTTCTTCTATTTCTTTCACTAAAATTGATTTATTGGTGCATCGACATGCTGATCCCCGACTCAGCTATTCTAACTGCATCTATTTTTTGGCAGAAATTTGTTTCGGTTAACAAATGCAACTCATTATGACAAATGGTTAAAATGAGTAATGGTAAACCCTGTTAAAATGCTGCTCTCTGACAAAAACTTTTTTTTTTCCTTATTTGGCTTTGCTTAATTAATAGCCGCAGGAAACAAAATTGCCATTTTAAAAAAAATTCAACTGCCATTATAATTTCTATTTTTGATAAACTATATATTGTATGTAAAAAAAATGCCACAGAAATAGCCAGTTTGAACACCTGGTGATGTAATATAACTCTCCCTTTCCGTTCTTTTTTTTCTTTACAAGGGTACAGTTATTACATACAGTTTTGTACAATTCTTCATATAGCCCTGCATGGCCCCAGTGTACACACTGTTCTGAGCAACTCTGAGATGAATATTAAAGACCCTAATGTATTTTACTAATTTAAAAGTGCAGAATGCATACAAAGACATCCACTTCAAGAATAAAAGCTGCGGACTAAAATCAGGGCTGTGCTAGTCTCTTGAAAGTTTGCCAGAAGGCCAATTTGATCCTAATTGTACAGAAAGGGTCGAATCATTCTCAAACTGTGCATTGTACCTCATCTAAAACACAGAGATCCTCTGCAACAGGTATATTATGGCCTGCAACAAAACTGCAATGTACTGATGGATTTCTGTACATCATGCGTTACTATTGAGGTCATCTGAAAAGCAAAATGTTTTGGCTGGAGTGGTAACTCCCAGATCATTTTTGTGTGATTACCAGGGGTATTTTGTAACTAAAATATTCAACTTGAATAAATATTTTTTTTATGGAGAAACAACAAACTTACTAGCACACTTTGATGTAATGCCATTTTAGTAAAAACTAAATTGTTTCCCAAAAGATAATAAGATTGCAAAGTCCCTTTAGAAGCAGTAACACCCAAAATGATTACTTATACCTTCTGTCACATTACCAGGTCAACCTTCAGTTAAACTTCAATGATCCTAGCAAATCCAATGTTTCAGTGGACATGTGTTTGTGCTGCACAGCCTTTGTTCAAATATCCGTTCAAGGTGACAATCTGGTGCCAAGGCACTTTCACCTCAAACATTTACGCTAATCAGAAAAAAAGAGATAATTATCAATAAATACTGTCTATAAACAATCTCTGGCTCAGAACTGACTGCACGTGGTCTGTTTTTCAAGAACTTCGAGGTAGTCCGGCTCAACGTGAAGCTTTGTCTTCAATTCCAGATAGTCACTTCTAATTTGCTCAGCATATAGGTTACTGGGTGCCCCATAGAGAACCGTCTCCCTCAACCTTTCCGGATGTAAATACTGTCGTCTAACTTCATAGTTTGGGGAGTAATTATAGTTTGGTGGGCTACCATATTTATAGTCAACATTGTTCCCATTAGGCGACACCTCGGGTTCTAAAATCCCCCGGTAGAAATGATCTATATTTTGCACTGGAGAGACCTCCTCCTGGGGCTCTATGATGCTGATGCTATATGTGGGACTTCTCAGTTGGTTCTCCCTTCCCTCCTCTGGGTGGCTTCTGTAAGCGACTTTCAGCTCATGTAAATCCCTGTAGTCATCCACTGAATTGCCTTCCCTGGATCTGTAGATGGGGTTTTTGCACATATGTCCCAGAGGCTGAGGAATGTACTCATACACTTGACTGGCAGGACCCTTGGACTTGGGGGCCGACCTGTGGTTGTAAACGCTGTACTGAAGGTTGAAGGAGCTGACATCCGAGTTATTGGTGCTGGCCCGGTCACTCTGCGCCTTTTTCCGTCGTTTCACGACCACCACGAAGAGTCCAGCGGCAACAAACACGGAGGTGATAAAAACCAATAGCAAACTGAGGATAAGAACAGAGAGGGGCACGGACCCCGTGTCTGCCATGTACTGAAAAGGAGTCGCTGCGGTGGTGGGTGCCTTTCCCGACTGGGTGACGGAGGGGATGGGAGTCGACCCCAGGATATCTGAGTAATCGGAGCAGATTAAATCGGATTTAATCAACCGCAGGTCTTCCCCTGCGAATTGTTTGGGCGATTCACAGATCACGTCATTTATAAGGGTCCCAGTATTAAACCTTTGCAGCCAAAGCTTCATGCCAACGATATCACAGGTACAATCCCAGGGATTTTCGTGTAACTCCATCTGTATTAAGTATTGCAGTTGCTTGAGGACTCCAACCACCGGCAGGGAGGTGAAACGGTTACTCCGCAAACTGAGCCTGGTCAAATTCAAACCAAGAAAGACATCTGCGGGGAAACCCGTCAGCAAGTTATTATTTATAAAGAGCAGCTGCAAACTGGGCACTGGCCGAAAGGTCCCGTGTACTATCTCTTTAATGGCGTTGTACTCGAGATAGAGGTATTGCAAACGTCGCAGCCCGTGAAACATTTCTGAAGTGAGCCTTTCGATGCAATTACCATTGAGATAAAGTCGTCGTAAATTAGTCAGATTCATAAAAGCCCGGTCCTGTACCACAGTTATTTTATTGTTACCAAGGTGCAATAAATCTAATCCCGGCGAGTCAAAGAAATCGGAACGCCGCACGGTCAGGATGTAATTCCCAGTGAGATACATCTTTTTGGGATTATAGGGCTTTGGCTGCAGCTCGGATATTCTTTCGATTTTTCTCTCCTGGCAATTCACGTTGAGACCGAGGTCAGAGATCTGCATGTTGCACGTGCATTGGCGAGGGCACACTAAAGGCACTGGAGGTTTGGTCTGATAGGCGAAAATGGGTCCATAGTTGAATCCTTCTTTTAAGGAGGGGCTCTTGGAGGGAGCGCGAACCTGTGGCACTTTGGGGAGGCGAGTGCCTTTAGGGGCCCTGGCTGGAAATTTGGACACAGGGGACGAAGTGATGAAGGACGTGGCTGACGCTGGGGTTGTGTAGAAGTAGCCGTGGGTCGTCAAAGGGGACACGGGCTTCCTCTCGGAGTCCATGTTTATTCTCCTAGGGCAGAGCTCCTGCTTGGCGACCTCGTCAAGGTCCCTGCCGTGGAGCCGGAAGGGCGTCTCACAAACAACCTCCCCGACCAAGGCCGTGTAAGAAATGCTCTCCAGCCAAGCCTTCAGGGCGATGAGCTCGCACGTGCAGTTCCAGGGGTTTTCCTCCAACTGCAGCTCGACCACCCTGTCCATGTGCTCTAAAAGCCCCGCGTAGGGTAACATCTTCAGTCGGTTGCCCCTTAAGTCGAGGTGGGTGAGAGGGACGTACTTGAAGACATTGCTGGGTAAACCGCTGAGGAGATTGTCGTTCAGTATCAGGACTTGCAGCATGTGCAGTTTATTGAGAGAACCGGCTTCGATCGAGCTGATGTAGTTATAATCTAGCTGGAGGTATTCCAAATTCTCTAGTCCAGCAAAAGTATCATCTCGTATCCCTTCCAATTTATTATTGTTGAGATGCAGCCTCCGGATCGCTCGCAGCCCGTTGAAAGCGCCCGGTTCAATATCCTGGATCTCGTTGCCACCCAGATGCAGAATAGAAACCCCAGTAAAATTAATAAACTCGTTGGAATACAGGCGGTGGAGCCGATTACCGGTGAGAAACAGATGGTAGACGGAGAATCGCGGCGGGTTGATCTGGAGCAGACTGAGAATCTCGCTGTGCTCACACCCCACCACCAGTATTTCATCTTTCTCCTCGCAGGAGCAGAGATTTTCACAGACCTCTCCGTAGTTCTCGATGGTTTCAGCCCAAGACAGGACGAACGAAGCAAAAGCGATGGTCTGCGTTACCCAGACATACATTTTCATGGTCCGAGTGTGGATCCGTGTTCACTCTAGTGTTCCGTTACAGCTTATCACCTTCAGAAGATAAGACAGAGTGTGAATACTTTCAGCCTCTAACGTCACCAAAATCCTCTGCCCCCTCCACCCCAACACACACACACACACACACACACACTCCGCCGCTACCACCACCTTCAAAGGAGTGGGCTGTTTTCTGAGGGTTGATGAAATTGCTATCAGCTTCCCAACCGATCCCTGCAATGACGTCCAGGTCATCAAAAGTTAAAGTGATATTCCCGGTATAAATTCAGGGATTTGATAGTTTCTCAGTTCGAGACCAGATAGATCCTCCAGTGGCTACAGTTCAATGCACTCATTCAATGCATTGTTGGAAGAGACATACTCGGTGGATAAGGAATGATTGGAGCATCTGTTAGTTGAGATAGGAAGTTGCATTTAGTGTTAGCGTCACTTATCACACACTGCGTTAAACGTCACACATGAATTTTACTCGATTTCAGAAATACATCTTCAATTCAATATATATTTTTTGCAAAATTAGAGCTCTGGTTAGGTTGGTAAATGCGAATACTTGTCAGTTTCTAATTAAAAGGAAATCCTGCTTTCGAAAAAAAAATCCATGACTAAAAATTGTTTTCATCAGACATGTGTATATCTCGCAAATAATTCCCCAAAAAAAAATAAGCCGTTCATTTGCTTGCACAGAAGGCGCCCAGTACGCTTCCTGTTATACGCAACCGAGTGCTTTCAGAAGCTATTGTGGGTCATTACGATTCACGCGGAAGATGGCAAAGTAATAATGAACATGATTTTATTTTCCTTCCTCGCTCTCATTCGAGCAGAATGCTGATCCTCCCCTGCCTGCCAGTGCACCCCTCTCTCCAAAAGTAGCGGTTCTGGACAACAGCTCAGTATCTTCGGCCAGATAGAAAGGACATCGCGGTTCCATGCGATATTTCCAGACAGCAGCCCGGTGAAAGTTGCATTGAAAGATTTGCCATCGCCGAGGTTACAACAAGAACGGTTGGTTAGAATCGGCGAGAACTGTCGCAGCCCCTCAATCCTCCGGGTAAAAGGCACACAAGCCAATAATCTACGACAGAGATTTAAAACCTAAATTTCATCTCGCTCGAAACAAATCCGATTTCCTACTGCTTCTCCTCCCACTCGCATTCAACCATTGCATCACAAAAGACATGTAAATTTTCACCTACTGATGCCGAAAATCGTTTGGTTTCGAGCACAATTGCTCTTCGCTGGTCACAAGCCTTTGCAACCTCAAGGATGCGGACGCACAAGGTTGCAGCGCAAAATTTAAACAAAGCGCAATTAAACGCCTAAGCGCTTCGACGCGATTATTTTTCGAACCCCATCCCATGAGGAATGAATGAGAACGGCGTTCTTTCCCCTTTCCTCGTCAGCGTTTCCCTCGATGGTACGTGCATGGGGCGCATTTTATTTCGCCCACCCCACCTCCCATTCCACTTGCCCAGATGCAAAAAAAAAGTTCTCAATTCTATCCCACATCTTGATACAAAATGCAAAGATGCGAAGAGTTCAACTACAGATTAGTACCGTAGAGGCAGAAGTCACCAGTATCCAAGGAATGCCCAGCATCTCTCCGGATCACTGCTGCGTGTGTTCAATGTTTTTATGCCAGAAGATTTGATTTTGTTTTTGTCCGGCACTCGATACTTTTCACCATTTTATCAATAATTATAATTGAAAATATGAAGCCTGAGGTCGCTCAATTCCGTTACGATTAAATTAGCATTTACTTACCCAGCTCGGCTCCTCCGAGGTCATAATATTGCAAGAGGTGGTGGATGTCCGGCCAAGCTCCGAGTTAAACTATTGGCTATGTAATTAGGAATGCTTAAAGTGGTTCTTTGGGCTGTGGATCTGTTGCGCGCTGTTTTTACCGATTGCTTCATGTTATCAACGCAGCGGTTGGCCGTATGAGACTTCCAGCAACTTTACCATGGGATCATCGAGACTGACGAGCGAGAGAGAGAAATCACCGAACCCAACAACAGACTGCCTTCTTGCCCTCCATTTCGGCGCTTAAAAAAATCCTCAATTTTCTCCTTCCACGATGACAACGATTCCTTTAATCGCGATCTGTAAAATATGGCTGTGGCACATTTGATCCACTGGCGTTGCTTTAAAGTGAAAACTCGGGTGATGGAGCAGCGAAGGGGACTTGTCTGGAGAAATCCACCGTCCTGTTAATGGGCACTTAAATCAACCCTCGGGGAATGCGGAAGGATGTCATATCGCCTTGTCTTTGCATTATCCTTGCTCATTTAAAGCCAAACGCCGCTCTCAACCAACTGCAGAAATCCTTGCTGTAATTTGGAAACCTGCTACACTTGAAATGGAAGATGGGTGATGCGCAAATAATAGCTGGAAAATAAATCTTGAAGCCAGAGTCTTCCACGAGTTTCGAGTCCTGCTCTGCATTCAGTTTTGTTGGACGGGCACATTTTGCTTGACATTCCATTCGGGCTGATCCAGTCCATATTTTTTAGGAGGGTAATAAATCAGCGCTAACAACCCATTTGTAGGAGCGTCAGTATTTTGTGCACAGAGCCTGGTTGTTAGTCATTCCAGCCATTTCCCAAATAACACGCAAAATAGGAGCAAAAGGAAGAGCTCAGTATTGTAATGGTCAATAGATGGCAGTGCAGGGTGACACAAATGAGGACTGACAGAAAACTCCCTCAGTTTGACTTTGCCTATATCCTGGCAAGAAGGACCGGAGGGAGGGAGGGAGAGGAGGGGGGGGGGGGGGGGGGATAAAAGCTATTGTGTGAAAGCAGTTGATTTGGGATCAGACTTACCTGGTATTCGCCTACGGTTCTATCCCCCACTCGGTGAATCCAGCAAATTTAATTCTTCGTTCTGCATCGGCCATTGCAATTTTCCGAGCGGTCATAGAGAGAGTTTTCACCGCATTAATAATTACAAAACAACCCCAGGCTTTCTAAGCACGACAAGGAAACAATAACATTTAACGTTTAACCAGATACATCCATGGTGGTAGAACAGAGCAACGACTATGTTCTGCTGGTAATATTTCACATTTTAAACGTATTGGCACACTACCTGGCGCAGTGAGGATTAATTCAGTTGCAAAAAAACACACACACACACCGAAATGCCTGAGGAGCTCAGCCCGTCTTTCAACGTTCATCAATAGCAAAGGTATATTGCCGACGCTTCGGCCTTGAGCCCTTCTTCCTGAGACTCTCGCAGAACTCCCTTCAAAGAGAGGAGGAGAACTTATTCAGGACAGGCAACCCTTGAAGAGATTTCTCAGTGGATCAACTGAACTGAGTGAAACGGGAAAGTCCGCAGACGCTGTGATGGTAATTAAAAAAAAACACACACACACCGATATGCTGGGGGAACTCAGTCGGTCTTTCAGCTTCCATAAAAAGCAAAGATATACTGCCAACTTTTTCGGGCCTGAGCCCTTCTTCCAAGATTTTTGTTTCAACAGCAGACCAGCAAGTCAACTCTAACATGCACAAAAAATAGTGTGTCGTGTTACAGTGAAAGAATCAATTAGCCTGAGGCAAGGAGAGCATGAGACTATGTCAGATCCATGGCTATGGGGAACAGTCTTTAAATGTGATGGTGAGGAATCTCATCCGACGAAACAGTGCCTTTCGCCATGATGAACACACAAAAACTCAAAGACCACATAATTAAAATACATACATATAAATACTTGCAATGATTTTCACAGTAAAATGATATCAATCTCAAAGCCTGTAGAAAAAAGTTATTCCCCAGTCTGGCATTCCTGATTTTAATACTCCTGTAGTAAAATACAAAGCTGGAGAAAGTCAGCAGGTCAAACAGTGTACTTTATCATGGCTTGGCTTGGCAAACAAAGATTTAAGGAGGGGGCTGTTGAGGCTAATGTGGAAAAGATATGCTCTGCTATAGCGGCTGCAAGGGAACTTTTGTTCTGGGTTTGGTGCTGTTGTAGATGCTCCGTCTCCTTTTCTCCTCAAGAATTATGATAGCCTTAGCTGTAGCAAAAGAAAATGTATAATGTCAACTTGGAAATCAGAAAAAGAACATGAGAATACAGCAATGGGACATGGAAATGAATAAATCTATTCCATTTGAAAAAAAAACATAATTTAAAAAAAATAAAGTCACATTATTTGAGGAAATTTGGGAGCCGTACATGGAACGTAACAGAGAGGGGACCGTCACCCCCTAAAATGATAACGAAGACAAAATGACTTGATCCAGTGTATAAAAGTAGATGATACATTTTTCTTCTTTATTTTCATTGCATGATGACATTGTTTAATGGTTTTATTGTTGTACATGTTGAATGTTTAGAGGGGGTGGAAAGGGGGGAGGGAAGGTAGGGGGGGGAGGGAGAAAATGCCACTGTGTATATTTAAGAGGGAAATTTTGTATGTATTTTGATTGATATGGTTCAAAGTGTGAATTTTTAATTTTTTTTTTAAAAGACCAGCCCTGTATGTGTTATCGAAGGAGGAGACAGACTGGTGAATGGTGCAACGCCAGGCCACGTGATCATAGGGGAGAGCAGACCATTGGCGATGGTCAATGTGATAGGCACCAAGGGATTTCTTCAGGGAGACCTTGTACCACTTTTTCAGAGCCCCTCTGTCATGGTGACCAGTGGAGAGTTTGCCATGCAACACAATCTTGGGCAGGTGATGATCCTCCATCTTAGAGACATGCCCTCTCCAGCGAGGGTACTTTATATAGCAAAGATAAATAACCAATGTTTCAGGCTTGAGACTATCAAGGTATGGAATAATGTCGGCAGGTGTCAGAACAAAATGGTAGGGAAGAGGAGTGCGGAGAGGAGCATCATTCCAAAGGCAGGAGGTAATAGGTGAATACTTGAAGCTGAATCACTTAGAAATTGACCTGAGAGAACCCAAAGCAGCCGATAAATTCACACTCTGGCACCGCTGCTTGGAAAAGTTCCTCAAAGCCTCTCCAGCTGTGATCCAGGATGACGAGGACAAGCTCCATCTGCTATCATTGTACATCGAATGTTGAGTCTACTGGATGATCGGGGACTGCCAGACATGGACATCGTGAAAGACCAGTACAAGGTACACGTGAACAAAGTCTAGGCACAGCACAAAATCCACTAGCTCAGGCAGCGACCCAGGGAAACTTTCAATGACATTGTCAAAGCCCTGCAGGACCTTATGAGAGACTGCAACTGCCAGACTGTGAGTGCAGAACAGCACACACACCTACTGATCAGAGATGCCTGTGTAACAGACATCTGCTCTGATTACATGAGGCAAAGGCTAGTCAAACAGAAGCAACTGAGCCTACTTCAAACCATTGAACTGGCGAAACCTCTGGAGGTGGCCATCCACAATGCAGAATCGTTCTCCAGTGAGCATGCGGCCACATCGTGGGGAACACAGGAGCCACCATCTTGGGAGGTGGGATTGCGAGCCCCTTCCCATCCTGAGCTGACCTCTGCTGCCATTAGTGACAACCGATCTGCTATTTCTATGGGCAGGGCAAGCATCCGAGGAAATGCTGCCCTGCCAAGGATGCCAACTGCTCCAACTGAAGGAAAAAGGGACACTTCGCAAAGGTCTGTAAGTCTAAGCAATTCCCCAAGCCCAGCAGTGCTGTGTGCATGCTGATGCCGCCATTTTGATGCAGTCACTTCCGCCCATGCACCATGGAGATCACCGACTTGATAACGTCACTTCCATCTTCTTCCTCTTCTCTTCCGGCGAACAACAGCGAGGCCACGTGCAGTCCATGTGGGCCACCATCTCGACCGCCATCTTAATGGACTGCCAGCAGCCAACGGAACTCCTCAGACAATGAGCTGACACTGGTTTTGGTAACTCTGAATCAATGCAGACTGCATCAAATCTCCAGGGCCATGATGGATGTCCAGGTAAATGGCTGCCCCATCGCTTGCCTGTTTGTCAGTGGAAGCACTGAGTGCTTAATTCACCCAAACACTCTACAGCACTACTCCCTTGGGGTGAAGCCCACTAAACACAGTGTATCTCTAGTGTCCCAATCCCACTCTGCTAAAGTTTGTGGCATTTGTACTGTGACACTGACTGTCCAGGGCACAGTCTACCGTAACTTTAGGTTGCTAGTACTTCCACATCCTACTGAGATTAGACTTCCAGTGCAACTTAAAGAGCATCACCATGGAATACCACAGGCCACACCTTCCCCTCACGATCTTTTACGAGCAATTTTTAAACCGCCCGGCCCTACCTCACCCGTGGGGCTGACCAGCAGCTTCAAACCAATGACCGCAGTTGACATGCAGCTCTCCGCACTCCGGATCCACCCCCACCTCTGTTCGCTAATCTCAGCCTTGACTGTAAGCCTATCCCCACTAAAATTAGATGATATAGCGTTGGGGACAAGACATTTATTAAGTCAGAGATGAGTCATCTGCTCACTGAGGGCGGGGGGGGGGGGTGATAGAGCAGAGTACGAGCCCTAGAGAGCCCAGGTAATGAAGGTGAAGAGTCAGGAGAAACACTGGATGGTCATAGATTACTCCTAGACCATCAACAGGTTCACCCAGTTAGATGCATTCGCATTTTGGTTCTCGACCATAGATCTTGTCTGCATATCACCAGCTCCACATGCGCCCCGAAGACTACCAGTACACTGCCTTCAAGGCAGATGGCAGACTGTACCATTTCCTCAGAGTCCCTTTTGGGGTCACGAATGGGGTACCTGTCTTTCAAAGGGAGATGGATCAGATGGTGGACAAACACGGTCTGCGAGCCACTTTCACATACCTCAACAAAGTTACTATCTGTGGCCATGATATTCCTCCACACTACAAAGCACCTCAACCTCACATATAATACAGGAAAGTGTGCTTTTAGCCCAATCATCTGGCTATACTAGGCTGGGTTGTGGAGAATGGAATCATCAGCTCCAACCCTGAATGCATGTGCCCCCTGTTAGAATGTCCACTCCCCCACTGCCTTAAGGCCCTGAAAAGGTACCTGGGATTATTCTCTTATTAGACTCGTTGGGTTCCCAGCTAGCCAGAGAAGGCCCAAACTCTCATCAGGGCCACCATCTTCCCCTTGTTGGCAGAAGCCCGTGAGGCTTTTGAAAGTATCAAAGCCAACATTGCAAAGGCCATTATGCACACAGTGGACGAGTCCATCCCATTCCAGGTGGAGAGCAATGCATCTGAATTTTCCCTAGGTGCCATTTAACCAGGTGGGCAGCCCTTTGGCGTTTTGTTCACATACCCTCCAGGGCCCCGAGATCTGGCATTCCTCCATTAGAAAGAGCCCCAGGCTATTGTTGAAGCAGTACAGCACTGGAGGCATTACCTTGCCAGTAAGCATTTTACCCTGCTGACTAACCAATTTGCAGTTGCCTTCATGTACAACAACCAGAAGTGGGGTAAAATCAAAAATGGTAAAATCCTGAGGTGGAGAATTGAGCTCTCCACCTACAATTATGACATACCGAACCAGCCCGGAAAGCTCAATGAGCTCTCGGACACCCTGTCTCGGGGGATTTGTGCCAGTACACAGATGGACAGGTTGTAAGCACTGCACAACAGCGTCTGCCACCCAGGGATCACCGTTTTTTTACACTTCATCAAGGCCTATAATCTCCCCGACTCCATCAAGGACATAAGGACGCTGACTAGAAATTCCCAGATTTATGCAGGATACAAACCACTCTTCTACCAGCCCACCCATCACACCTGATCAAGGACACTTGCCCCTTTAAATATTTGAGTATGGACTTCAAAGGACCCCTACCATCCACTAACCATGACATGTACTACATCAACATCATTGATGAGTACTCGCAGTTCCCCTTTGCTATTCCTTGCCCGGACATGACTGCAGCCACCGTGATGAAGGATCTGAACAATCTGTTCACCATTTTTGGACACCCCGGCTAACGTCAACAGTGATAGGGGTTTGTCCTTTGTGAGTGACGAGCTGCATCAGTATTTGTTGTCCAAGGGTGTCTCCTCTAGATGGACCACTAGCTATTACCTCAAAGGAAATGGCCAGCTGGAGCAGGAGAATGGCATGGTCTGGAAGGCAGTACTACTGTCCTTAAAGTCCAAAGGCCTTCCCATCCCCCACTGGCAAGAAGTCCTCCCAGAAGGCCTTCACACTATCTTGTCCCTCCTGTTTATGGCCACCAACGAAACACCTCACGAGAGACTCTTTACATTCCCCAGGAGATTGGGGTTGGGAACCACCCTCCCTACCTGGCTGACATTCCCCGGACTGGTCCTACTTTTCAGGCATGTGAGGGACCCATAAGTCCAACCCTCTGGTCGAGAGGGACTAGCTGCTCCACACAAACCCACAGTACTCCTACGTGGCATTACTGGACAGATGTGAAGATGCAGTATCCATTCGAGACCTGGCACATGCTGGAGCATCTGGAACCCCCCCCAAAACCAGCCGACTGGTACCAACCCCCCCCCTCCCCCAGCTCTCCAGGACTTTAGTTAATCACCCCCACCATCCCAGACAACCCAGCAACCGACACATATGCTTCCATCCTCCCGACTCAACCAAATACCCCAGCTGGGCCAACTGAGATGGATCAGCCAGAGGTAGTGGATCCTCAGACTGGGACATACCTATCACAATGCTAATGGAGACTGCCATACAGACTGAACATATGAGGTTAGCTGACCACATCACACACTCCCCGGGACTTCTTTTTAAAAGAGGGGGTGAATGTTGTGAAACCACTATTGTATGTAAATGACTTGACCTTTTATGTTTGACCCTGGTTTCACTGGCTGGCTGATGACTCCTCCTGTTTATCTCCCATATAGGCTATCATGCCACAAGCCTGCCCCCAGTTCAAGTCCAGGTCAGTCTGAGCCAGTAACACAAGGGATGCTGTCCATCTCTTGCTAATAAAAGCCTTCAGTTTCCACTAACTTCAGTGTTTGTATAATTGATCATGCATCAGAAGTGATGGCGCTGCTGCACCTTCCTGAGGAATGAGTAGGGTGCTTTGACTTCAAGTTAGGTTATCTCTTATGTTCTCACCAAACAACTTTGTGCTCTCCCCTCTCTCCATGACAGAGCTCTTGATTTGTAATGAAGAATCGTTGACCTTCATCCTCCTGAAGCCCTCAATCATCAACTTTATCTTGCCCACATTGTCAGGTTGTTGTTCTTGAACCAGTTTATGAGCCTTTCAACCTCCTCTCTCTCATGTAACTCATCATCTCTGTGGATGAGGCCAACTGCAATTGTATCATCCAGGAATATAATTATTCTGTTAGAAGTGAATTTGGCGGTGCAGTCATGAGTCAGCAGCGTGAAAAGTAGTGGGCTGAGCACAGAGCCCTGAGGTGCTCAGCATTATGGGGCTTGAGGTTTTTCTGGCAACCTGGATGACTGTGGTCTTTCCGTCAGTTGCAGAGAAGGCTGTTGAGTCTCAGCAAGAACTGTTTATCCACCAGCCTCTAAGGTATGATCATGTTGTATGCTGAGCTGAAGTTAATGAACACAATTTGGTATGTGAGGCATCGCTCTCCAGGTGGGTCTGGACAGGGTGGAGGGTCAAGACTATTGCTTCATTCGTGGCTCACTTTGGATGGTAGCAAGCTAGAATGGGTCCAATGTCACTGGGAGGTGCACTTTGATATGTTCCATCAACATCTGCTCAAAGGGCATCATGGGCACTGGGATGATAATGGCTTTCTTGAAACCCGTGGAGACAGTGGATTGGGTTTTGCAGAAGGAATCCAGATTAAACTGCTCTACATAGACATCCATAGTGCAGTCCAAATCAGTGGTTGGAAACAGATAGCTTCCCCATCAATTCTGGAGATAGGCAAGATGGTCTGCTCTTTCCAGTCCTATTTGTGTGCTGCATAGATCCCTTTGCAGAATCCATCAAGAAGGGTGAGACCTTAAGAGGTGTGGTTTTGTCAGGTAGTGAAGGTGATCAGGTCAAGGCCACACTGTACGTGGACAACGTCACCACCTTTTGTTCAGACACACGATTGATCCGCAGACTGATCAGCATCTGTGGCCATTTTAAATTAGTATCAGGTGCCAGGTTCAACCAGAATAAGAGTAAGGCAATGCTCTTCAGTAACAGGTCTGACTGGTTCACCATCCCCTTCACAGTCAAATCAGGTTTGGAGTGGTTGAGGTGTGCATAAGATTTGGCCAGAGTGGATTGCAAAGATGCACCAGAAATTGGGTCTGTGGGGGCGGTGCTCCCTCTCAGTAACAGGGAAGAAGCTGGATAACAGGAGCGAGGTACATGGCACAGATGTGGTCCATCCCTCGCACCTCTGCCTTGGCAATCTCCAGAGCTATTGTTTGGTTCATATGGGGTTCCAAGATGGAAAGGGCCTGAAGGATTGCCATGTGTAAGTCACCAAACAAGGATGTATCCAACATGGCCTGATCCTGATGACCCCCTTCATATATGGCTGCATGTGTTTAGAACTAAAGTACGAGAGCATCACCTGCTACTATGTGCTGAGGTTCGACGTGTCCAAGGTGTTGTGAAGGATGGGCCTAGCCCTGTTGCACTTTGCCACACCACTTATCTTTCGTAGAAAAGTTTTTTTTCCCAGACCAACACCTTTGACCACAAGGCCATTAGGCAGTGATCAGCATGGAAAGTCCTGCAGTCACAGAGATAAGGACTTGATGGATCTGGTGGGATGGTTCCCTCTTCTGGTGGAGTGCCTCATCACCAGGGCTCATGAATAAACACCAGGACTTGATCTGGCTGGCAATAAGGCATGCTCTCCAGACAGATCCTTCCTGTATGAATGCAACATTACCACAAATGTTGTTCCCGAGATGACTGCGGTGGCACAGAGACTGTTGCCCACCTCTCAGCTGAATGCAGATTTGCAAAGGATGTGTGGAGAAGGATGCAAAGGTCCTTGTCACTGTTTATCCCCAGCAGCAGTGTGACAGAGGTCTATCTGATCTACAGGCTGTTCCCAGGGATGCACAGAGAATTAGACATCTAGAACTGCTGGCAGACCATCAACTTGGTGAAAGACACACTTTGGTCTGCCCGAAACTTGCTGGTCTTTCAGCACATGGATGTGTTGGTGAGGGAATGCTGCCGACTGACACATTCCAGGTTGCAAGATTACATAGTGAGGTATGCACTAATGCTTCATACAGCCAACACAAGGGCACTGTGGGGAAGGACCACAGCTAGTGTCCTCCCATTTCCAGGCATTGAGGGGCTAAGACCGAGGGGAAGTCTCTCAAACATCCGAGGAGGGAGAAGCGCCAAGGTACAACAGTGTGTTAATGTTGCAAATAGAATTGAATGCAACAACAGTGACAGGAATGTGTGGATATGAAAGTAGGGGTGGGAACAGACTCTGAAGGTTTTATTATTTGTAAATAATTTATTGTGAATAAAGTATATTTTTGGGACAACCTGCGTCAGTTGGACTGCACAGACCTTCAGCTCCAGAGCAGATATATTATGTGGACCTGATGAAATTGTGTGGGATCACCCTGGATAGGATCTTTCTCATCAGCCGTGGCTATGCTAGGTGCCTGTTCTTCAGGGGAGATGAGACTTTCTTCAATATCACCTTGTTTTCTTCTCATCAAACCACACAGAGAATCTATTCAACCTTTCAGTTATCTGCAAAGTTGACTTGTGCTATTATTGTTCGAATACCCTGATGCATGCACCTTATGTAGCCAGTGTCACACAGATTTTTATAGATACTCTGTGCATACCCATCCTTTGCCTTCCTGATAGCATGGTAGAGCTGAGCTTTTGTTGAGCTTAGTTTCATCTTTTCTCACAACATGAAAGCATCATTATGAGCGCTGAGTCAAGCATGAGCATCCACATCCAACCATAGTTTATGATTTGCCCTGGCTGTGTTGCGTTCGATCACCGTGGCATCTCAGTACACTAGCTTATGCAGCTATTCACTCTGCCCATATAGTCATCACTGTAGCAGTCCACCTCCCTGGATGCACTCCATTCTTTGGTTTCAAAGCAGTCCTGCAGCACTGCTCTGACTTGAACCTTCATCCCTGATGCGAGCAGGAAGCAGAGAGAAGAAAGTGTGTCTGAGGAGGGAGGGGTTCTTTTGTATGTTAGCTACCTTTCTGAGGTAGCAGAAAGTGGTGGAGGGAAGGGAGGTTTGTGCGATACTCTGAGTTGCATTCACCATGTTTTGCAGCTACTTTCAACCTTGGGTGGAGCAGCTCCCATAGTATGCTGTGATACATCCTGCTGGGTTGCTTTTGATAGAGTACAGCTCAAAGTTGTTCAGCTATATAAATGTACTCATGGATATCTTTAATATCTCACATGGTACCTACCTGTTTCAAACAGGTGCCAATCATACCAATGCACAGGAAGAGTGTAGTAACCTGCCTCAATGACTATCGACCAGTAGCACTTACATCAGCCATGATGAAGTGTTTTGAAAGGATGGTGTTGAAGCATATCAGCTCCTATTTAAGTGGTGACATGGATACGTTCCAGATCCACTATCGCAGTAACAGGTCTATGACAGAAGCCATCTCACTGGCTCTACACAAAGCCCTGGAACATCTGGACAATAAAGATGCATACATCAGGATTTTCTTTATCGACTACATTTTGGCATTTTAATTTCATTACACTCATCATCCTCTCAAAGCTGATCAGCAAACTCCAAGACTTGGAACTCAACACCTATTGTGTAATTAGATCATGGATTTCCTCATTTCCAGATGACAATCATGGAAGATTGGTAAGAACATCTCCTCCACAATCTCCATCGGTACCAGAGCACCATAGAACAGCATCCTTAGACCCCTGCTCTACTCACTTTACACCTACAACTTTGTGGCTCAGTACAATAGCGCCATCTACAAATTTGCTGATGACATCATGGAGGTGGGTTGTATAAAGAAAGGTGATGAGTCACCATACAAGAGAGAGGTTGATAACTTGGCTGAATGGTGCACCAACCACAACCTTGCACTCAATGTCACCAAAAGTAAGAAGCTGATTGTTGTCTTCAGGAGGGGAAAACCAGAGGTATACAATTCAGTGATCATTGGAGAACAGAGAAGGAGAAGATGAGAAAATTTAAGTTCTTGGGAGTCACGATGTTGAAGGATTTTTCCTGGACCCAACACACAAATGGCATTGTGAAGAAAGCATGTCAGTGCGTTCTACTTCCTCAGGAGTTTGCAGAGGTTTGATGTAACACCAGAAACGCTGGGAAAATTCTACAGATATATAGTGGAAAGTGTACTGACCAGCTGCATCTTGGTCTGGTATGTGGACACCAATACTCCTGAGCATAAACCCCTCCAAAAGGTAGTGGACACAGGCTAAGACAACACAGGCAAATCCATTCCCACTATCCCCAAATCACAGCAGGGAACACTGCCGTCGGGAGCAGCAGTAGTCATCAATGATCCACAGAATTTAGCACACAGTCTGTTCTCACTGCTATCATCAGGAGAGAGGTATAAGCACTACAAGACTCACACCACCAGATGCTATCTCTCTACCATCAGACACCTCAACAACAAACTCAATCAGGATTTCATTTAAGGACTCTATTGAGTTTTTTTTTAAATTCTCTCTGTATTGCACAGTTTACATTTGTTTACATTCATGAAAGATTGGTAAGAGCATCTCCTCTACAATCTCCATCGGTACCAGAGCACCATAGAACAGCATCCTTAGACCCTGTTCTACTCACTTTACACCTACAACTGTGTGGCTCAGTACAATAGCGCCATCTACAAATTTGCTGATGACACCACGGTAGTGGGTTGTATAAAGAAAGGTGATGAGCCACCAAACAGAAGAGAGGTTGATAAACTGTTTACAGTTCTTTATTTGTTTACATGATTACGCTGTGTATATTACACCCAGGGAAGCGGTTGAGGCTACTTCATTAAACATATTTAAGGTTCAGTTAGATTGATTTTTACATATAAAAAAGAATTAAGGGATATGGGGAAAAGGCAGGTAGGTGGAGTTGAGTCAATGATCAGATCAGCCATGGTCTTATAGAATGGCGGAGAAGGTTCGATGGGCTGAATGGCCGACTCTTCCTCCTATTTCTTAAGTTCTTATGTAACTTAAATTTGTATCTCAGATTAAGAAGGGTAGGGACTCAGCAATGATCAACAGACTAACATACATGTCATTGATATTTCACTGCTGAGAAATCAGTACAATATTTGACTTTTTACACTTGTAACAATAAACCAACCCCAGCTGTACCCTCAAGTTGAAGTACAAAATTAAAATGCATTATTTTGAAAAATACTATAATCAAACCCTCATAAATGGTCGATCTCTGAAATTAAAAGCACAACTTTCGATGGTATTTAGCAGGTCAGGTAGCATATGTGGTAAGTGAAACAGAGTTAATGTTTCAAGTGGATAACCTTGCATTAGAGCTGATAAAGATTGCTTAGCTCTATTGCTCTCTTCACTGGTGCTGCCTGACCTGCGAAGTTATTTCTTGTGCTTTATTTATATCCTTTAAATAATGCTCATTTTAATTTTTTTTTTCATTTTAAGATTAATTATTTAGACTGGAAAATAAAATCTGTACCTTATCAAAAAGGAATTTTTCTTCTTGTATCTTACAAATTAGAACTACTTCTTTGCCACAAAAAAAGTCATTAAATATCCTGAGGCTATGAAACACACTGTATTACTAGCTGCTTTCAGGTGGCCAGAATACCCAAACGTAAAGCCACCAAAATTACCCAAATGTGGCTATCGGGAGGCCACCTAAAAGCGGAAAACCCATCCAGCCCTGACGTCCCGCACCGGCCACTCCAGTCCCGTAGTCCCGCGCCGGCCACCCAAGCCCCGTCATCCCACACTGGCCGCTCCAGCCCTATAGTCCTGCGCCAGGGGGGGCTGTTAGGCAGCAAGGAGGGGGCTGTCGGCAGTGGGGAGGGTAGCTGTCAGACAGCTGCCCCTGCCCCAACTCAGGAGCCGGTGTTTGCTCCGCAGTACCTCTCCCCTTTGCGGACCTTTCAGGTGGCAGAACACTGCCTTCAGCGCTGCCACCTGAACATCCCTTCTCAGACACCCACAGCCACTCCAGAGACGCATTCTCCAGGCGATTCCACCTGAAGGCAGCTAATGCAAGACAGTTGGCAGAAGTATTGAGATTGTATTAATCTTATAACACCATTTCATTAATTTTGAGATGTGCATGACATTTCCATTTTACCCTGATTATAACGTATCTCTAATTTTAAAGTCTAAAATAATAAACAATGATCATGATGGAAAATAACTTTGATAAATGGACTTTGCAGATGGTCTTTCAATATGGTGATTCCAAAGAAAAAGTGGTGGTGAGGTTTCTAATGCTTGGCAAAGATACCCACTTGGCAAGGATGACATGATGTTTTATTTCAGAGGAAAATGTAAACTTGGAATGATAAAGGATTGTTTGCAGTGGTCTGTGAATCAGAGAGCAAAAGATAATTATAACAATCAGCCTAAAAATGTGTATTTTCTTATAAATATCCATTTCTTTAAATGACTGCTGTTTTAACTTTTCATGAGGCAAGTGAGTTCTTTGGCCAACCTTTGCCTTCAAACATCTAACTCCTTTGTTTTGCTGTAACCCTGAGTCTCAGAGCTATTTTGAGATTTCAGCTAGGCAGCTTTAGCCTTTAAATTGAAGGCTCCAGTAACCTTAACAGACCATTGTAGCTTCTTCCCTCCCCTGTGGAGGTGGCAGACTTGACCTAAGCTTTTCTTAACTTTATGTGGTCCTGTTGATCTGATTTAAGAGTTCTGACAATGTATCTATCTTTCTTTTTTTCTTTGGCTTGGCTTCATGGACGAAGATTTATGGAGGGGTAAAGTCCACGTCAGCTGCAGACTCGTTTGTGGCTGACAAGTCCGACGCGGGACAGGCAGACACGGTTGCAGCGGTTGCAAGGGAAAATTAGTTGGTTGGGGATGGGTGTTAGGTTTTTCCTCCTTTGTCTTTTGACAGTGAGGTGGGCTCTGCGGTCTTCTTCAAAGGAGGTTGCTGCCCGCCGAACTGTGAAGCGCCAAGAGGCCGACAGCATCGAATCTACGCTGCTGAAGATCAAACTGCGCTGGGTAGGTCACGTCTCCAGAATGGAGGACCATTGCCTTCCCAAGATCGTGTTATATGGTGAGCTCTCCACTGGCCACCAAGACAGAGGTGCACAAAAGAAGAGGTACAAGGACTGCTTAAAGAAAGCTCTTGGTGCCTGCCACATTGACCACCGCCAGTGGGCTGATATCGCCTCAAACCGTGCAAACCATATCTATCTACAGTATATTTATCTATCTATATATCTATAGATATAATATGTGTATGTGTGTTTATATTGTATGTGTGTGTGTGCATTCTTGTGTGTTTGTGAATGTGTGTGTGTGTGTGTGTGCATTCTTGTGTGATTGTGAACATATGTGTGTGTGTGTGTGTGTGTGTGCATTCTTGTGTGATTGTGAACATATGTGTGTGTGCGCGCACGTGTGTGTGTGTGCATTCTTGTGTGATTGTGAACATGTGTGTGTGTGCATTCTTGTGTGATTGTGAACATATGTGTGTGTGCGCGCGCGTGTGTGTGTGCATTCTTGTGTGATTGTGAACATGTGTGTGTGTGTGTGTATGTGTGTCTCTGTGTGTGTGTGTGTGTGTGTGTGTGTGTGTGTGTGTGTGTGTGTGTGTGTGTGTGTGTGTGTGTGTGTGTGTGTGTGTGTGTAACTGTAACCCACTATAGTGTTGTTTTTGTTGCATACCACTGCCTGGAACTGACTGGGGACTTAAATCTGATTATATTAGATACTGGAATTTAGGCTAGCAAGAGAAAGAGATAATAAGATAGCCTCCCAAAAAATACAAAAAAACAAAAATATAATGGCATAGTTGCAAATGGCTAAATTGTGATTCTAGATCAAATATTAAATCAACATAATAATTATGAAGAATATTTGAAAACATCAGAAGGAACATGAATATTTGCTTTGAGCATATATGCTAACCAATAGCTTTTCAAGATAATATTTGCATTTCAATAATGTATTAGACACTGAATTAGAGCTGATAGTGATAGGAGTGTTTTTTTACAACTTGGCCTAATAAAAATATGTGCAAGCCATACAGATCTCCAGAAGAACTTCTAAACACAGGCACAACTATCTATTTACCTGTTTATCAAAAGATCTTTCTTTATAGATATCTAAATAAGAATAACATGGATTCAAATACTTATCTGTTCTATTTCCAAACATTCCTAGTCTGGAATAAAGGGAGCAAAAGCATTTAGAAATAAAACCACTTAAGGTGTCAAATTTTAAATTTTAAATTAAGACATACAGCATGGTAACAGGCCCTTTCAGCCTGTGAGGCCGTGCCACCCAATTACACCCGATTGACCTACAATCTACTTTAGGGAAAATTACATATATATGATTATTTTCCTTGAGAGAAGTTGAGATTACCATTGAGACAAGGAGAATATTCTTGAAAGTAGATGGATTTACACCTTAATCAGTTTTAAAACAGAGTGCATTTTGCTGCCCTTATTATGGAAGTAGAATATATGGAAATAGAACAGGGTTAAGTATTTAGGGCAGTGATCATTCTTATTTAGTTAAGAGAATTTCAGTGCAATTTCTTTAAAGTAAGATTTCACTAAACCTTACAGCTCCCATGTTTAACATTAATATGTTTCAATGTGAGTTACAGAGCTTTTTAATGCTCTGTGGTTTATAACATCATTTGTTTGTGGGTTTTTATTGCTGTGCACCAATGAGAGTTAGATACCCTGTGCATTATGATGTTTATTCAATGGGTAATTTTATATATATATGCTGCTGGCAAAGAAGCGAGCTGCCCACCAGGCTCACCTTACAAAGCCGTCCTGTCCAGAGAAGAAACAAGCCTTCCGTCGCGCATGCAGCCATCTTCAGCGCAAACTCCGGGAGATCCAAAATGAGTGGTGGACTAGCCTCGCCAAACGAACACAGCTCAGCGCGGACATTGGCGACTTCAGGGGTTTCTACGAGGCTCTAAAGGCTGTGTACGGCCCCTCACCCCAAGTCCAAAGCCCGCTGCGCAGCTCAGACGGCAAAGTCCTCCTCAGCGACAAGATCTCCATCCTCAACCGATGGTCAGAACACTTCCAATCTCTTTTCAGTACCAACCGCTCAGTCCAAGATTCCGCCCTGCTCCAGCTCCCTCAACAGCCCCTAAGGCTAGAGCTGGATGAGGTTCCCACCCTGGATGAGACATATAAGGCAATCAAACTGAAATAAGACTAATATTAGCATCAGCATAAATAAAGCAGATTATTAATACAATTTGAAACCATAATTTCAGTAATCTCTGAAAAATTAAATATCTTGAATGACAAATCCACAGAGAACTATTTCAGGTTTTTTTTAATGGAACCTTTTTTTTTTGTGGAGGCAGAGGGCATCAGTGTGTTGCCAAATAAATATTTTGGATCTCTCTTTACAAGAGAATAAGGTGACGGTGTTGGCCTTGAATTTGTCCCCAGGTTAAAAATGATTTTGATCACTTCTAACCATGAAGGAAGCCGCTGACAGAGGTCCAGTGATCTACACTGCATGAACCATCTTTTTTTTCGGATGCTTGTCATTATCAGGCTGTGGTTCGCAAGTTCCTTGGAATCCAGTAACAGTGATATCATCAATCTGTCCAATCAGTCAATTCCATTGACAAAGTTGCATAGATTGCACAATAGAAAGAAAAGAGAGCTGAATTTTATTCAATATTTCAAATATTTACAGATGTGAAATTAAGATTAAGATTGGGGCATTCAAAAAGGATTAAGGTAGAAGATGACATTTAAATAAATATTTGACAAATAAAATAATATTATTTTGAAATCTATATTATTTTGAACTATTTATATGAAAGAGTTGCAATCCTGATGTGTAAAATTATCTTTCCAGATTTTACCAAGCAGTGATTACGAGTTAGTACACTTAAAAGCATAATTATGGTAAATGATGCCTCAATTCATATCACATGCTAGAAGACATAATGACCTAAGAATTTATTAGGACTCGGGGAAGTGTGCTAAAAGACCTCTTAACAGCATACCAAAGATTGTTTTGATTATAGTCCACTGGTAGTAAAGGTCAAAAGCACCCAAGTCCCGGTATGTTATAAAAATCATTCTTACCCTTCATGTTAGAAAATATAATGCCTTGGAAATTTTTCATACCAGAGAAATGTGCTAAAGTTAGTATATAATTGAACACTACAGCACAGAAAATAGGCCATTTGGCCCTCTAGTTTGTGCCGACAATCATCTCCCTAGTCCACTGAACTTCTCCCATTCCATTACCCTCCAGGCCTCTCCCATCTGTGTACCTATCCAATTTATTCTTCAAACACACAATTGAGCCCGCATTCACCTTATCAGATGGCAGCTCATTCCACACTCGCACCACTCTCTGAGTGAAGAACTTTGCCCCCTAATGATCCCCCTAAACCAGTGGTTCTCAACCTTTTTCTTTTCACTCACATACCACTTGAAATAATGCTTATGCCATCGGTGCTCTATGATTAGTAAGGGACTGCTGAAGGTGGTATGTGAGTGGAAAGGGAAGGTTGAGAATCACTGCTTAGACCCATTGTTGCTGAAATATTTTGCTTGAGAAAAATTGTCATTGGCCCATTTCCTTTGGAGTTATGAAACTGTGCACACAATGAGTCAATTAGGTACGATGGTTTTCAAACATTTTATTTTCAATCACATACCACCTTAAGGAATCCCTTACTAATCACAGAGCACCTATGGCATAGGAAATATTTGAAGTGGTATGTGAGTGGAAAGGAAAAGGCTGAGAACCATTTCCCTAAACATTTTCCCCTTCAGTTTAAAACTATGACCTGTCTAAACCTCTCAAATTCTTGTAAACCTCTATCAAATCTCCCCTCATTATTCTTCGCTCCAAGGAATAAAGTCCTAACCTGTTTAATCTTTCCCTGTAACTCAACTCCTGAAAATCAAGCCACGTCAACTTTATTTATTTATCATACCATGCTCACATGGTAGGATGAGATAGCATTTCTTCAGGACTACAGAGCATATTTATATAGATATTAGTTAGGAAAGCAATTAACACATTAAAATATTAATGTATTAAGAGGTCTCTGCACTCTTTCAATCTTATTGATATCCTTCCTGTAGTTAAACACCCAGAATTGCACACAATTCTCCAAATTTGGCCTCTGGATCACTGGTGGTTTGGCTCAACAATAAACTTCAGTGATATTCTGGGGTATCATGAAGAAGATAAGGTCTCAATCCAAAATTATGGATCTGATGAGTGTACAGGTTGCCAATCAGGATATTGGATAAGGTATGAGGGATTAAGGCAACTGTTTTTAGTTCAGGATGTCTTTAAACTGTATGGTTGTTTTAGGGTGATTGAGTAGCCAAGTTTTAAAGAATCAATGGGATGAGGCTTGTTGGTGCAATAAAATTTAGTGATTCAAAGGATAGGATGTTTACGTCCCTGGACTGATACCTGATACCTGTTCAGGATATAAATTAATTACATCATCATTACTTTGAGACTGCCCAATTCCAGATGTGCCATAGAACAATGTGATCTAATTTCATGATATTGTCTAAAAGTCAATAATCTACAGGGATTGTTATCTGGAGAGGACGTGCAAAGCCATTGAGGACCCCTACCACCCTGCAAATGTAGGGGTAGCTGCAGAATAGCTGAGAAACAGCTTCTTTCCATGGCGAGGAAGAATGCTGAATCCCCAAAGGAACTGCTCACACTAACCATCTGAGACTATTATTTATTAAACAGTATATATTTAATTTTATATATGTATATTTGTCCTACATATGTAATGGTTTTTTGTTTGTATGTTATGCTCAAGTCTGTAGTGAGCTGTGGTGCAGCAAGCAGACACAAAACACAGAAAGACTGTCTTCTTTCTTTGGCTTGGCTTCGCGGATGAAGATTTATGGAGGAGTAATGTCCACGTCAGCTGCAGGCTCATTTGTGGCTGACAAGTCTGATGTGGGACAGGCAGACACGGTTGCAGCGGTTGCAAGGGAAAATTGGTTGGTTGGGGTTGGGTGTTGGGTTTTTCCTCCTTTGTCTTTTGTCAGTGAGGTGGGCTCTGCGGTCTTCTTCAAAGGAGGTTGCTGCCCGCCGAACTGTGAGGCGCCAAGATGCACAGTTGGAGGCGATATCAGCCCACTGGCGGTGGTCAATGTGGCAGGCACAAAGAGCTTTCTTTAGGCAGTCCTTGTACCTCTTCTTTGGTGCACCTCTGTCTCGGTGGCCAGTGGAGAGCTCACCATATAACACAATCTTGGGAAGGCAATGGTCCTCCATTCTGGAGACGTGACCTACCCAGCGCAGTTGGATCTTCAGCAGCATGGATTCGATGCTGTCGGCCTCTGCCATCTTGAGTACTTTGATGGTGGAGATGAAGTCGCTCCAATGAATGTTGTACTACAGGCTTTAATCCACTTAAAGGCTTATACACCAGTTTCAGTCTCAATGGTTCCATGTGTGACTGGCCCGGGAGGGGTATGCTATAGTCTAGATCCAGGTCAGTTGATTGACAGCGGACAAGTGGAGTCACTCTCCCAGGTGGTCTTTCTGCAGGTACAAAGGTTGCCTCCTGAAGTAGGCTGGTGGTTATATCACTACATTCACCCCCTTCTTAAATTAAGCCTGTGGAACGGTGCCAGGTTGCATCGTACAGGTTTAGGTGGTCCGGCAGCTGTCTGTGCCTCTGAAACTCTTGCAGGGTTGGATGCTGGTCAAAGGTTGGCAAGGGTGGGGTTCCCTAATGGTCAGATGGGCCTGGGGTGGCTGGGTTGGGTGGTGGTGTGGGCGGGGTGGTTTCTGGTGGCGAGATGGATCTGGGCAAGTCTGGTCTGCAAGGAGTGTGGCCCTCTGGAGAGTTGGAAGATGAGGTCAGCTCCCAATGAATCCTGAGTGGGCCAAGGGTACCCTTGGTGGAGAGGTTGAGCTGGGTACTTGTGATATTGGGTGGTGCGGCCCCTGCTTGTACCAGATCCCTGGTCATGATGATGTCCTCACGTCCATTTGGGTACTTGTTGTAGGCATAGTTCAGGTTCGAATGGAGAAGGAGCACCTTCTCGACCAGGGGGTCGGACTTGTGGGTCCACATGTGCTCATTCAGTGTTGGTATGGACATGAACTTCAAGATCTATCAGTTCTTCTACACCACTCAGAGTCCACCCATTAACATCGCAATCTGTCTTCAAATTTGACCTACTGAAATTAACCAGCTCACACTTTTCTGGGTTAAATTTCATCTCCACTTCTCAGCTCAGCTTTGCATCTCTCTCTGACCTCTGGCATCTCTTTGAGACTATCCACACCACTACAACCTGTTTCTAAAATGTGGAAGGGGATACATCTGGCAAACTTTTCAATTGAAATTCAGTGAAGGAAAAAAATTACAGAGACCATGATCATGGACAATATTAATTCTCACATAAAAATAAGCATTAATAAGGTAAACATTAATAAGGTATGACAGCATTGACTTGTTTAAAGCAAATTAAATGCAATGAACCTGATGAAGTTTTTGATGAACAAACAGAAAGGGTTGATGAAGGTGAAATTACAGATTTATACAGAGGTATTAAAAGATGGTATAAAAATGTGGTAACTTTGTTAGATAATTAGCTTTGGGATATTTTTTAAATACACATTTCTGAATGTAGAGAATTATGCAATGTATTCCCAGGTATAGGCAGTATGATTGTTCATTTTATTATTAATAGCATAGATTTTGGTATAAGGAATACAATTTGCAGATGTTTCAATACCCGCAACAGGTTATAGGAAGTCAGAGAATAAATTATGAAATAGAAAGATTCCTTGGAGATCCAATTTAATGTGTGGACATGCAACATCATGCATCAGATGAAGGTGCACAAAGAGACCATATAATCAAATTGGTGCAATGTTGAATAGATTCAAATACAAGATGAAAATTCATATACATTCAAATATGATATATAAGCAGGGTAAATGGGGGTATTGAATAGAAAATCAAACGTTATTCTGAAACTTTAAATATTGGTATTTCAACAAGGTAAAACATCAAAGCTAGAAGATGTGGAAAGTAGTTGACAGGAGATGTGTAGGGCAAGTTTTTATACAGCTGTCTGGAATGGGCTGTCAGTTGTAATTCTGGAAGCAGATATGGTAGTCAATCTTATGCACCTTCTAGATAGATACATGCTATTGCAGGGAATATGAAATGCATCATGTGCAAGCAGCAGGAATTCCATATAATTCAAGCTTCATGTTCAGAAAAGACATTGTTCGCTGAAGGACCCATTCTAGTGTGGTTCTATGTTCCATTTTTAAGCTGAAAGTTGCTGTTAGCAGAAGTATCAAGAAAATATGAAGATTGTTTGGACTGACATCTGGGGCAATATTGGTGTGTTATATGCTTAACATAATTTCTGTTCACACATAGGTTGTGACTATAGTTGGCATGGCCAGAATTTAGTGCCCCCCCCCCTAAACCATTTCAACTGGGTAATAAACTATTTTCTTGATTTCCTGCTATCTCCTTGGTAAAGGAACCCCCATAGTGATGAATTTCAAGATGTGACATTGAAAGAGCAACAATGTTCCAAGGAGAAAGAAAAATTCCAAGGGGGCCACTACCATCCATGGTTAGTCACAGTAATCATAGTTAATAATAGTACTTAAGAAATATTCAATAACACAGCTCAGATAGTAGGTAAGAAGATTGGATGAAAATAAAAAAAAAACGTAAAGACTGTTTTAAGCACTGATAAGGATGGAAAAAATCAGAGTTCAAGATTTAAAAAAAAACACACACACACAATGCTGGAGGAACTCAGCAGGTCAAACAGCGTCCTTTATGTAGCAAAGGCAAAGATACATAACTGACGTTTTGGGCTTTAGCCCGTTCATCAAAGTATGAGAGAATTTTGGTAGGCATCTGATCAAAAGAATTGGGGGAGGGGGAAGGAGGGGGTGGCAAAGGTAAGAGATGATAAGAGATTTCCTTAGAGTACAAGATAAAGTTAGCTAGAAATATCAAAATGGTACTGATACATCCTTTAGAACCATGAGCAAGCTCACAAAATCAGCATTAGTACTGTGAAGTGGGAGTCAGGGCAGGCGATGACAAATGAATTCAACAGTTATTTTGCATCAGACTTCACTGCAGAGAATACAAATGACATTGCAGAATTAGCTGTAAATTGGGAATGGGACTGAAGAGAAAAAAAATGACACTCTTTCAGAAAGCGATACTGATTATACGAGCTACAGGCTAACCAGATGTGATTAATGAGATAATTGATGTCATATACAGAATATTATGATAATGAGATATCATCTGAGATGGACTCCTTCAAAAAAATGTGGCTTCCCTTCTACCACCATCACCTCATCTATCTCGCACACATCTGGCCCAGACCACTCTGGACAGAACAAGGATTCCCCTTATCCTACAATCCTAGCATCCACATCCAACATATCCTCTGCTATTTCTGTCACCTACAAAATGATCCCTTCACCAGACACATCTTCCTCTCTCTGTATTTTGTAGGGACCACTCGCTCCATGTCTCCCTTGTTGACTTGTCCATTCCCACTAATTGCCCATTTTGTACTTGCCCATTTTGACCATAGGAAATTCTGCATGTGTGCTCATTCCTTCTCCCTCACCACTATTTTGGACCTCAAACAGTCTTTCCAAGTGAAGTAACACTTCATTTGTGAATCTGTGGTGGTTATTTCAATGCTCTCATTGTGGCCTTTTCTACATCGAGAGACTGGATGCAGACAGGGAGATCATTTTGCTGAGCACCTGTGCCTGTAACAATGGTAGGGTTCTCCCAGTAGCCCCAACCATTTCAATTCTGTGCCCCACTCCTGCATTGACATGTCTGTCCATGGCCTCATGCACTACCAAATCAAGGCCACTCATAAATTGGAGGAGCAATATTTGATATTGCATCTGGTTATTCTCCAATTGGATGGCATTAACATTGAGTTGTCCAGTTTCCATTAGGCCATTCCCCTGTCTCCCTTTCTTCCCCATCCCTCTCTCTCCTTTCCTCCAGCTCTTTACCTCTACCCTCTTCAATCAGAGATCTATCCCCTCCCCTTATCCATTTGCAGCCTTTTTCTCTTGAGCCGTCCCACCCATATCCAGCTATGACTTTTTGCATGTGACTCTCCCCCCTCCATCTTATTCAGGTGCCTGCATGCTTTTTGCTCATACACTCATACCTTGATGAAGGGCCTAGGCCTGAAAAGTTGCTTATGCATCTCTTTCTTTGCTACATATCGAACACTGCATGAATTGCTGAGTTTCATCAGCACTTTTATGTATAAAATAATTATCAATGCATTGGTTTTCATTTTTATATAACTAGAGGAAGTTTCCATCAGATTGGAAAAATGGTACATAATTCCATTATTTACAAAAGGAATTTAGATTGAAAACAGGAAATTTTAACCTAGATAGGTGAACATCTATCATTGGGACAATATTAGAAAATGTGATTAATTATGTTATAGTATGGTATATAAATAATCTTCAATGCCAACAGGAAAAGTCAGCGTGGGATGGAAATAATTTTTAAGCATTTTATTGGAGTTTTTGAAGAATAAACTTGTGCTGCGGATGGAGAACTGGTGGATGTATTACACTTAGATTTCTTTATTGCAGAAAATGGATGTTTGTGATATGAGTTGTAACATATTGCCATGGATAGCAGACAGGCTGGCTAGTAAGAAACAGGGAATAGCCATAAATTGGTATATCTATCATTAACAAGTTGAAAGGAATGGCATGGTACAATTTATCTATTGATTTGAATGAAGACACTAAAGATATGATAATACAAAAGCAGGCCAAAAAGCAAGTTGTGAAAAGAATATAAAAAGCTTCAAAGGAATATAGATAATGAGCTGAAGTCAGTGAACTGACAAAAGGAGTGAATATTTGTAAAATGTGAAATTGTCCACTTTGGCAGGAAATAAAGAAAAGTCATCTCATCTAAATGGCGAACACTTGCATGGCTTTAAACTTTGAAGGGATTTTGATATTACAATGAAAATGATAAACTCTGGTATGAAGAGACACAGTAGATGCACTGGGAGCAAATCAAAGGAGAAGTTTATTAAACCAGCAATGAGTAGTTTCTTCATAAAGAAAAATTTGACTGATTAGCATTGTATCTATATAATAACTACAGCACAGAAACAGACGAGTTTAGCCCTTCTAGTCCATGCTGAACACCTTCTCCCATGTAGCCCCTTTGACCTGCACCTATCCCATAAACTTCCACGCCCCTCTCGACCATATACATATCCAACTTTCCTGAGATAATAAAGTCAAGCCTGCATCTACCTCTTTGGCCAGAAGCTCATTCCACACTTCCACCACCCTCTAAGTGATGAAATTCCCCCCCCCTCCATGTTTCCCCAAACTTTTCCCCCTTCAATCACAATCCATGTCCTCTTCTTTGAAACTCCCCCGCTCCCAATGGAAAAACTTATCTGCATTTACTCTATCTGTCCCCATCATAATTTTAAATACTTTTATCAAATCACCAGGAAATAAAGTCCTAGTCTGTTTAACTCAAACCCTGAAACCCTGGCAAAATTCTTTTAAATATTCTCTGCACTCTCTCTATTTTTTTGATATCCTTCCTCTCATTTGGTGACCAAAACTGCACACAGTTTTCCAAATGTGGCCTTACCAATGCCTTATACAACTTCAACATTGCATCCCATCTGCTGTATTCAGTACTTTGATTTATGAAGGTCAACATACCAAAAGCTTTATTCACCACCCTATCTACACGTGACTCCACTTTCAGTGAATTATGTACCAGAATTCCTAAATCCCATGTTCTACTACACTCCTCAATTGTCAACCATTTAATGTGTATGACCTTTGCTAATTATTCCTAACAAAATTCACACTTATCAGTATCAAACTCCATCTGCCAGCTTTCTGCCTAGTCTTCTAACTGGCCTATATACCACTGCAAGCTTTGAAGACCTTCGCACTGTCCACAACACCACCAATCTTAGTATCATCTGCATACTTACTAATATAATTTACCACTCTATCATCCAGATCATTAATATATATGACAAACAACAATGGACCTAATACCAATCCCTGACACACTCCACTAATCACTGGCCTCCAATTTGACAAACAATTTTCCACTACTACTCTCTGGCATCTCCCATCCAACCGTTGTTGACTCCATTTCACTACTTCAACATTAATACCTAATGATTGAACCTTCCTAACTAACCTCTTATGTGGAACCTTGTCAAAGGCCTTACTAAAGTCCATTTAGACAACATCCACAGGCTTCCCTTTGTCAACATCCTTAGTAACCTCCTTAAGAAAATTCTATAAGATTTGTTGAGCATTATCTACCACTCACAAAACCATAGTGACTACTTCTAATCAGTCCCTGTCTATCCAAATAATTGTACATTCCATCTTTAAGAACACTCTCCATTAATTTACCTACCACTGACATCAGCCTCACAAGCCTATAATTCCCTTATTTACTTTTAGAGCCTTTTTTAAACAATGGAACAACATGAGCTGCCCTCCAATCCTCTGGCACCTCCCCCATGGCTACTGACATTTTAAACATTTACACTACACTAACCTCCCTCAAGGTCCTGGGGAATATCTTGTCAGGACCTGGAGATTTATCAACTTTTATTCTCTTTAAAATAGCCAGAACTACCTCCTCATTAATCTGTATATCATCCATGACCTCAATACTAGTATTCTTCACTTCACCTGACTCAATATTCCTTTATACTGAATACTGAAGAAAAGAAATCATTTAAAATTTCCCTCATCTCTTCTGACTCCTCACAGAGCTTATCCCTCTTATCATCAAAGGGCCCAATTTTATCCATCACTATACTTTTACTTTTAATACACCTGTAGAAATCCTTTGGATTTATTTTTACCTTGCCTGCCAAAGCAGGGTCATATCTCCTTTTAGCATTTCTAATTTTTTTCTTGACTTTTTTTACACTCTTTATATTCTTCAAGCTCCTCATTTATTCCCTGCTGTCTTATCTATTGTACATATCCCTCTTGCTCCAAACCAAAGTTCCAACATCCCTTGTAAACCAAGACTCCCTATATTTTCTAACCTTTCCTTTAATCCTCACAGGGACATATTGACTGTGTACTCTCAAAATTTCCCCTTTGAATATTCTCCATTTACCTGTTGCATTCTTCCCAGAAAATAAATTAGCCCGATCCACACCTTCTAAATCCTTTAACATCTCCTTGAAATTAGCCTTATTCCAATCAAGAATCTCAACCTTAGGAACAGCACTATCCTTCTCCATAATTAACCTAAAACAAATAGTATTATGATCACTTGACCAAAAGTGTTCCCCAGCACAAACCTCTATCACTTGATCTACCTCATTCTCTAATAGGAGATCCAATAGTCGGTTCTTCTATGTATCTGTAGCAAGTTAGGAATGTGAGCGAGAACTTGATTGAAAGGTTAAGGTTTTCTGAGGGATATTGACAGGATGAACATCAATAAGATATTTTATCCCAGCCAGAACTGTGATGGACCAGTTTTATTTTGATGGTGGCAGAATCCAAAATATTTGTATATTCTTAAGGGATAAGTAGATAGATTATCAATCAGTGAGAGGGTGAAAGGTTATCAAGTTATATAGGCATGCAGAGTTGAGATTGCAGTCGTATAAGATTTTATTGAATAGTGAAATGGGCTGAAGGAGCCAAGAGGTCTATTGCAATTCATAATGGAATTGAAATTAGGATAGTGTGTGTTACGGAAAATAATTCAGTTGCTGATATTCCCATCCTTGTTCTGCCTATGTCCTTTCATGTTGAAAGGATGGATTTGACAGGATCTATTAAAAATATTTTGGTCAATCATTAATTAGCATCATAAAATCAGAGAGCTGCACAGCACTGTAATGGGGCCTACAGCCTACTATGGCCCTGTCAACCTTTTTTTTAATCTATCTACACATCTTATTTGCTCACAGTAGCCTATCCTTATCTGTGTAAATTGCCTGCCTAAATATTGTAATTTTCTTCATCTCCACCATCTCCTCTGCCAGTGAGTTCTACATAGCAAACATTCTCCTGGTAAAAAAATCTTACTGTTTGTGCATATTTTAAAACTCCTTACCTTAAACCTATGCCTTCCTGTGGAACAAAAAAAAATATTCCCACCATCAATCCTTTGCCTTTTATATTCCAATCTTAAATCAGCCTTCAGCCTCCTTCATGTCAGTTGCAAACAAACCCAGTCTATTCAATCTCCATAACTGAAGTTTTCCAATTAGAGAGTCAGCGTGGAAAGAGGTCTTTTAGCCCAATGTTCATGCTAACCTAGTTGCCTGCTAAATGAGTTCCATTTGACTCATATCCATCCATATCTTCCATATATACATGTCAAAAAATCTTTTAAATATCACAATTGTACCCACCTTTAGTGTTTCCTCTGGCTGCTAATTCTGCTTACCCATCACCATCTATGTATAAAAAGTTGACCCTCAGATCTCTTTTAAATCTTTCCCCTCTCACCTTAAACCTAAACCCTCTAATGCATAGATTATCAAGGTGGGGCAGACACCCCACCGGTGGGGCATGGGAATATTTTGGTGGGGCATGGGGCTTAAGAATATTTTAGTGGGGCGTAGGAATATTTTTTGGAAATAATTTAAGAAGTTGGTTTGAAAAAATAGACTCATTATGTTGGTGTGTAAGATGTGACTTGGCAACACTGTCAGGTCAACACAATTGTGGTAACTTCCAACTAAAACCACTTTGTTCTCTTTATTTTCATAATGTGTTTTTGCTCCTCCGATGTTTCTCCATTGTTTCTCCGTTGTTTCTCTTATTTTAACTGTTGTTATCCTTGGTTAACATTATAATTATTATTTTTTTCTTTCTTGACTTATTATC
Source organism: Narcine bancroftii (assembly GCF_036971445.1). Classification (NCBI taxonomy): domain Eukaryota; kingdom Metazoa; phylum Chordata; class Chondrichthyes; order Torpediniformes; family Narcinidae; genus Narcine; species Narcine bancroftii. The sequence goes on from NC_091475.1 coordinate 138,578,301, forward strand.
ACCCATTCCAAATGATCTCATTGGCAATGAAGATTCCAATTTATCTCGACAATTATGTCTCCATCCATACTCCTTTACTTTTTCAATTCAGTAGTGAGTAAGACCTGTACCTGTATGTATCTTTGTGCACTAGCATATTGACGTGGGGGGCGGGAAGGGGGTCCGCCCCAGATGTGAGCCTGATGGAATTGCAAAATTGGAAAAAAATAGGGACCCCAGAAAATAAAGCATGAGGCTAGTGCAGTTCTGATGCAGTCTCCGTGAGAAAAAAATGTCAGAAACCACATTAGTTTTTTTTTCATTATTTTAGGGTCACTATTCTTCCTTTCATTCGATCATTATTTTTATTACATTTTTCAGTTCTAAGACATAATAAAAATTGATTAATCTGTTTCAGGGAGCTTGTGCTGTTGTATGTTCAAAATGAGCAAACTAAGCAAGCAACAGGTTTGTCAATATTCAGTGGAGGCCTTTAAGTTTGGGTTTATACCTGCACCTTTTTGCCTATTATGCCTACAGACTGACAAATAAATCAATGAAAACGGGCCATCTTGAAGCTCATTTGAGGGTAAAACATCCAAACCATGTCAATTTGAAATTGAAATATTTTAAATCACTGAAAGAGAAGTTTGAAAATAGATTTAAAAAATCACTTCATTATTCATTGTGCAAACTAAAGCCCTGAATCGTACCCTTGAAGCTAGCTATGAAATTTCTCTGCTGATTACAAAACATGGGAAGACCGTACAATTGGGGAGGAATTGATTAAACTTGCAATATCATTGTTTTTACAAATAGTTCTCCAAAAGATGACAAAGATGTCCGAGCAATGCCATTGAGTAATAGTACTGTCTGCAACAGAATAGATGACATGGGCCAAGATGTTGAAATACAGCTTATTGAGAAGTTGAAATCATGTAAGTTCCCAATACAACTGGATAAATCTATCATACTGACAGTAAGGCTCTGTTATTGGCTTGAGTGAGATATTTTGAACTGGAAGTGTTTCAAGAAGAGATGTTGTTTTGTGGATCATTAGAAACAACCATTACTGCAGTTGATACCTACAGCAAGCTCAAAAATTATTTGGATGAAAATGAAATACCAAAAGGAAACATTGTATCTTGTGCTGCAGATGGTGCACCTGCAATGATGGGTAAAAAAACAGGATGTTTAAATTTAATGAAGGATGAAAATCCAAACATGTTGTTTGTCCATTTTATAATCCAATGAGAAAACTTAGTTTCCAAGTTTCCCCTGTTCTACATGAGATACTGCATTCTGTGATCAAGTGTATCAATACCATCAAAGCTAATGCCAAATGTGAACTTCTGTTTAAGCAGTTTGATCTTGATAAAAATGCAGAACATGTGAGATTATTGCTTCACACTGAAGTAAGGTGGTTGTCAGAGGGAAACTGCTTCAAAAGATTTATGGAATTGTTTGATCCCCTCAGCGAGTTTTTGAAAGATAAACCTGAAATGAAGCTCTTGCTAACAACTGTCATTTTTAAGCAACTAAGTACATTGAACAAGTAATTCCAAGTAGTAAATATGACACTCGTTGATGCAAAAAAACAAAGATATTTGGATTTATGACACTTCTAGAATTATGCCAAAGGGATATTTCTGCAAGAAATTTCAATCAATTCTATTGATGTGAGGTAAATGATGCTACTACAAACATCATTGTTGGCCATTTTAAAATGTTGGTCCCCAACTTCAATGATAGATTTTATGATTTAAAGGCAATGGATTTTCCCTCTTGATTAACTCAGCCATTGCTGGTGGATTTATCTGAAGTTCCAGTGCAATACCAAGAGGAGTTATCTGAGTTGCAACATAATGAATCTGTGAAAACTCTGTTCAAAATGAATGGAACTATGATGTGGCTGTCTAATGAGATTGAAAGGAAATGCCCAAACTCGACTACTTTTGCAAGGGAACTATTGATACATTTTCCATTGTCTTATTTAGTAGAATGTGGCTTCAGAGCTGTTCGTGATTTGCTACAAACGAAGAGAAACAGACTGGAAATACAAAACGTGGAGATTTAAGGTTGAAACTAACAAAATTGGTCCCTCAAATCCAAAAAAATCTGTAGCCACCATCAGGGGCAAAGTTCCCACTAAATTGGTGATAATTGTTTAATGTGTGTTTGACATATTGAATTAGTAGTTGAATAAGAAATATGTGTTCCAGTGTATTCCTGACCTTAATTGCATTGAAATACACTTGCAGTAAATGATTTAAATAAAACTTCTTTTGAATATATAGCATTTTTCCAATAATGGTGGGGTGTATGATTTTTTGAAAAATTAAAGTAGGTCCTAGGGCAAAAAGGTTGAGAACCACTGCTCTAATATTAGACACCTTACCCTAGAGAAAAGACTATAATTTTTCTCCTCATGATTTTATATAACTCTATGAGATTTATCTTTCAACTTCCAATGCTCTAAGAAAAAATCCTAGTCTATCCATTGTCTCCTTGAAAGTCCTCCTGTACTGCATTCATTAATATGAGTTGACGTGGAAGCACAATGCTAATTTCACAATTCTAATGACTCTACTTTTATCCATATCAAATTACATTTAAATGATATATTGTACATTGGAGTAAGGGACAATAATGAATCCAACTCCTCAGAATGGAAATTATAAATAAATAACTTTTTGGCTATTACATGCTGTATATCGATTTGACGCTTCGATCTTCCTGCACATGATTGCCAAAAGCAGATCAGGAACATTCAGAATGCATTGAAAACCTTCAGTCTTTGCAATGGGATCACACTGATGTCCTTGGTTTCTGGATAAACAATAGAAGCTGTGCACTTGCTAATACAAATCCACCTGTCTGCTACATGAGTCACTTTCTGCCCCATCTGTGAAGGAGTCATTTTCCATGATCTGCTGCCTTAGAACACACAACTTGAGTGGAATCAAGATCCTGAGTGATTACCTACAAAGAGACAATTTTTGCAAAGTCTCTCACCAGTCTCCTGCTGGAAAGATCAAGATGCATTTTGGGTATAATTCAATTATTGCATTACATTTAACAGAATTATATTGGAAAACAACGTTAAAGCAAGTTCCAAAAAAAATTACAAATTTTATTGAATAAAATGGTTAAGAACGAAAATGTCTTCAAAAATGGCATGCCTACTGCTGTTATACAAAAATATTTCATGCTCTCAAGCCTTTTCATTCTTCTTCAATTAGTTTGGTTACAGCATGTTAATTCTTGCACATTTTTGTTCAAAATTTTCAATTAAAAGCTGACAATGTGTTGTGCATGCTGACAGTTTAACTTCCTTGTTTTTTTCAATATTGCTTATTACCTTCACATGTCAAAGTTTTGATATTTTGGTCTCATATTATGTGACAATTTTGCCAAGATTGCTGGTAGTATCCATTCGCTTTCTAGATTAGCTCTTATGCTTCTAAATTATATATTTTATGGGCTCCCTGAATATTCTTATACAGTTTATTTAACTAAGGTAAATTTGTGAATCCCAAAGATGGCCTGCTGAGTTTCTCCAGCACTTTTGTGTATTGGTCTACCAATCATAGTATCTAAAGATTTTCCTGTTTAGGTATTTCTTCTGCTCTACAGTTGGTCATTTAAGATTCAAGATTCAATTTATTATCATATAATAAATACAGTGTCATATTATACAACATTGCTTTTGCCTGCTGTAAGGCAGACAGATACACAATCAGCAGAAATTGCCTGAATCGCCTCTTACAGTCAGAGAAAAACAATCAAAAGGGTCTCCCGAGAGTCACCAAGGATCCATAGATTCAACTCAAGCACTTCTGAAGACTCTGCAACCACACACATTCCAGTCCAAACCATCGACAACCCAAGCTCCAGATCTGAAATTCGACATGATCAAGAAACCTTCAACTCTCTCATATCCCGGTTTGAATGTCTGGTACCTCTTCAGCCAGTCTTGAGCCAGTCTCCAGCAGTCCACAGCCTGCTGTGAGTCCCATGATCACAGTCTACAGCAGCTGACAGCCTCCATGGGTTCCTCACCTTGAGTCACCAGTAACTCGCCGCATGTGTGGGTCTTCCAACTGCAGTACCCCTGGTCCGCTATTGTGGTCATAGTCCCTTGGGTCATGTCCTCTGGTAGTCTCCCTGTTTTCTGGTGTTTTTTTTTTGGCTCCAGTCTACTGCTTTCCAGAGTCTGCAACCACTCGTGGCTTTGGCTGTCTTGGGAGCAGACCCTGGGTTCCCACGGGATTTTAAATAAAACTAGCCTTGGCCCTTTAACGGGCAGTTCAAAGCTTATGTGGAGCTTATGGCCATCAGACAGGACAGTTGGACACCGTGGGAGCACTGTAACTCCACTCCTCACTCTCAGGGGATCTGCACCAGCGGCAGTGCTACTGTTACAGTAGTTCCAGCAGTGCTGCCATTCTCTCACATTCATTATATACTCAGGCATAAAATTGTCTCTCGCAGATCTCAGCCTAAATCAGCTGAAAATAATAAAGTCCAAGGTTAGTGGAGGCAAAATAGACACTCCTCCCTTCTCCATCAAAAAACAAACAAGCTAGTGATTTCAGATTTCAGATTTATTGTCAGAAAACATACATGATGTCACAAACAATCCTGAGATTCCTTTTTCCTGTGGGTGTGGTAGAATTACCACTAATTGATAGTGGATAAAATAAACTGTACACAGCGTAAACATGAAAATAAATGTAAGCACTGTATAACAGATAACAAATGTAAACAAAACTGACTGTGCAATACTGAGAGGACAAAAGAAAATCAATAAAGTGCACAAGTAAGAGTGCCTAAATGAATCTCTGAGTTTGTTATTGAGGAGTCTGATGGTGGAGGGGTAGCAGCTGTTCCTCAACCTGGTGGTGTGAGCCTTGCGGCACCTACACCTCTTTCCTGATGGCAGGAGCAAGAACAGAGTGCATGCTGGGTGATGAGGGTCTTTGATGATTGCTGGCTTGCTTTCAATGTTCCCTGTAGATGTATTCAATAGTGGGGAGGGTTTTGCATGTGATGTCCTGGTCTGTGTGCACTACCCTTTGTAGGGTTTTACACTCAGAGATATTGGTGTTCCCATTCCAGACCATGATGCAGCCAGTCAGTACATTTTCCATCACATCTTTGTAGAAATTTGCCGGGATTTCTGGTGTTATACCAAACCTCCACAAAAGCCTGAGTAAAGGTGCTGACATATTTTATTCATGATTCTATTGGTGTGTTAGGCCCATGAAAGATCCTCCAAGATAGTGACTCCCAAGGACCCATATTTGCTCACCTTATCCCCTCTTATCCCCCAATGATCATTGGATTATATACCTCTGGCTTTCCTTTCCTGAAGTCAATAATCAGCTTCTTAGTTTTGGTGACATTGAATGCGAAGTTGTTGTTGGTGTAACATTCAGCCAAGTTTTCAATCTTCATCCTATATCCTGACTCATCCCTTTCTTTATTGGTATTGTTGGCAAATTTGTAGATGGTGTTATTGGTGTACCATGCTGCACAGCCGTAGGTGTAAAGTGAGTAGAGCACGGGGTTTAGAGCACAGCCCTGTGGTGCCCCAGTACTGATGGAGATTGTGGAGGAGAAGTTCTTAACAATCTTCACTGCTGTTATCTGGAGGTGAGGAATTCCATGATCCAATTACACAGTTGGATGTTGAGCCCCAGGTCTTGGAGTATGCTGAATCATTTTTGAGGGGATGATGGTGTTAAATGCTAAACTGTAGTCGATAAAGAGCTTCCTGATGTATGCTTTGTGTAGAGCCAATGAGATGGTACCCACCGAAGACCTGTTATTATCATAAGTAAATTGGAATGTATCCATGTCACTGCTCAGAGAAGAGCTGATATGCTTCATCACCTGTCTTTCAAAACACTTCAGCACTGTTGATGTAAGTGCTACTTGTAGATAGTCATTAAGGCAGGTTACTACACTCTTCTTGGGCACCAGTATGATTGACACCTGTTTGAAATAGGTGGGTACCACACTCTACTGGAGTGAGATATTGCAGTTATCCATGAATACATTGGTAAGTAGGTCAGCAAAGATCTTTAATACTTTACTCACTTTAATACTCCATCTGGACTGGATACGTTCATTGAATACACTCTCCTGAAGGCAGCACACACATAATCCTCAGATACAATGTGATCATCAGGGGATGTGGGGGTGCGGGGGTGGGTGGTTTTCACTGTTACAGTGATCAAAATGGGCATAGAAGGCGTTGAGTACCTCTGGGAGTGAAACATTGCCATCTACTACGTTACCGGATTTGGTTTTGCAACAGGTTATGGCATTTATGCCCTGTCACAGCTGTTGGGAGTCCTTTGTTCTTTCCATTTTCATCTAGAATCTCCAAATCGCCCAGGAGGTAGCTTTCCACAAACCATACCTGTTCCTGCTGTACTGATCTGGGTTTCCGGACTTAAATGCCTGTGACCTGGCTCTCAGCAGCTGTGGATTTCATTGTTCATCCAGGACTTCTGGTTGAAGGCTTGATTGAATGTAAAAAAATAAATTATCATCAGGAACAAATAAGAGAAATGGAAGAGCCTAGGAAGAATTTACTGAGCATAGATGTCAGCATCTAGATCATGGAAGTGGAACACAAAGAATAAGTTATTTGAAATATCAGCACACAGTGGAGATCAGGGAGTCTATGAAGATTTGTTGGGGTGATGCCTTAGAGGAATTTATATGTGATAATCATCATAAGATGTCAATATATCTTGGTCCTCTTAAGAAAGAAATAATACAAAGAGACTACTGTTTGAAGGATTTTTGAGATTATATGCAGGTTTCAGCTAGGGAATTCAATAAGAGTGGCATTATAGAGATAAGAGTTGGGATAATGAGTTGATTTTCATATATATTATGCAATGTACATATTCATTGATATTCTCACTTGCTGCCAAGTAGCCATTTTTAAAATAAAACAATCATAAAAACTGAACTTAATCTAAATAAAAGACAATAAATACATGAGATAGATAATAAATATTCACAGAGTGCAAAAAGAAGTGACTTGCTGTGATGCAGTGGTGTTGGAACAGGCCATGATTATTGAAAGAAGGGGAGGTTCAAGAGTCTGTTAGCTGTTGCAAAGACTGCTCTTGAACCTAGAGGTGCTGGTTTTCAGGCTTCTGTATATTCTGCCTTGAATAGAGAAGGTTTAGATGGATGTGGGACAAATGCAGGCAAGTAGAACTAGCTTCAGCAGACAGATTGGTCTGCATGGACCTGTTACACTGAAGAGCCTGTCCCTGTGCTGATAAACATGATGACTCCATGCCTTTATGTAATAAATGTTGTAAATGTTGCAAAGTAGCAACATTTATTGAATTTACTACACTCCTACTGCCAATACTCAAATTGCACAAAATAAAGCCTCTGGTAAATTTGGTTTAATAAGGAACTGCAAATTTCCAGTCTTAATAGTTGTGCTGTCATTTACCTGAAACATTAATTTTTGTATTTTTATTTGCTAATCATTATGTAGATCCCTTACATGATAGAAATTGCATCCTCAATGGTATTAATATTTTCATGAACCATAGATCTTTATTGTGGTTCTTAGACTCATTCATATTCCATAGCACAAACAGTTTGACTCTTGAGATGTGCCTGTGGACCCATACACTTGAGACCATTGAATTCCTGATGGGATAGTTTGGTATTGGGCCAAAAATAAGTTACTACTAAGCCACTGAACTAGGTAATCAAATCATCGCCTGCAATTCTTTGACCGATATAGTCAGTTGGTTTTTTAGCCTAGAAAATTGATGTGTTGTTCTTGCATTTGTCTTGGAACAATGCAATCAAATTTTGATTTAACCTAGAGCAGACAATGCTGGAGTTCTTTCTTGATGTAAAAGTGGAGGACGCCTTCTATAAACTGATAATTTTAGCACACCCTACATTCTTATCAGCATCATTTACCAAGCAAATGATGGTCCTGGTCACAAAACTTGTACCAATGTGTGTATCAATGTAAGAAGTTGTTAGACTGGGGCTTACTCATCTTTGTATAAATAAAAATATTATTTACACAAAATGAGAATACATTTCATCAATGACTATACCTTAAAAATACTTTACAATAATAAAAGAAAAATTAGATGATGTATTAAATGTTCACATCTTTATGCCTTTACCATTATACCAGCTGGCATATTAGTTTTAGTGTCCCATTGTCGGGTTGCATTGTCTTCAGTGAAGATTCTGTCTGCCAAATGGAAGGTTGCTCTCTTTCCCATTAAGTTTTTGATCACTGCAACAAAAACTTGCTCCAATTTCAGACAAGTCCAGGACAATTGGGACAACAGCTGTGGAAGGCAGGACATTGAGCTGCTTGAATGTTTATGGTAAGAAGTGAATTGGTCTTCTTGTGAGAGAACACAGCAAAATTCTTAACCTACACTGAGCTCTCACGAGAAGTGGTAGACAATTATTAATTGATCTGCCAGAAATTAAACTATCATTCCATTATTTACCAAAAATATATGTTTTTCTTAGTGTCTTGCATCCATTTATTCTAAACCTTTCATTTCTGCACATTATTGTCTAATACCATAGAACATCATAACCAATAAGAGTTAAACATGAAAGTCTGCAGATGTTAGAGTCAAGTGTAATGCACTAATATTCTGAAGAAATTTAGCAGGTTACGTACGCTGCATCTAAAGGAATAAAGGGTAACCAATTTTTCAGGCCTGGTGCCTGAATAAAAATGCTAGGGGGAGGATGGTGCAGGAGAAGAGAAGAGGGAGTAATGGGCAGGGGAAGGAGTACCTGATGAAGAGCCCAAGCCCAAAAAGTTGACAACATGTATTTCCTATGGATGCTACGTGACCTGCTAAGTTTCTCCAGCAACTTTGTGTATTGAACCATTACCACCAATGTGGCTCCCTGAGATGATGTACAGTTGAATTGTCTGAGGGGATTCTATACCTTTGTCCTAACCTTTCAGCCCAGAAATAAATCGTTGAAGATCCAGAACCATGTTTCCACTCCACCTTGCTTTTGCTTTTCTCTTCTGAGTCAGGAAGACTTAAGAAGAAGAGGTGTGTGTGTGTGTGTGTGTGTGTGTGTGTGTGTGTGTGTGTGTGTGTGTGTGTGTGTGTGTGTGTGTGTGTGTGTGTGTGTGTGTGTGTGTGTGTGTGTGTGTGTGTGTGCGTGTGTGTGTGCGTGTGTGTGTGCGTGTGTGTGTGCGTGTGTGTGTGCGTGTGTGTGTGTGTGTGTGTGTGTGTGGGAGGGAGGGAGGGGGAGGAGGGGGGTGTGGGTGTATGGATGTGTTTTGTGACTGGTTCACATCAGAACGTGGCAGGGTATACAACCCAAGCATTTGACGCTTCAGGGAGATCCTTGATCCTCTACATAGGTGACAGTCTTTGCAATGAATAAAGGGAATTGTGAAGGAAAGATTTAAGTCTTCATTCTTCAGGAGAGTAAACTACGAACACGATCTTGGGAAGGCGATGGTCCTCCATTTTGGAGACGTGACCTACCCAGCGCAGTTGGATCTTCAACAGCATGGATTCGATGCTGTCGGCCTCTGCCATCTCGAGTACTTCGATGTTAGGGATGAAAGCGCTCCAATGAATGTTGAGGATGGAGCGGAGACAACGCTGGTGGAAGCGTTCTAGGAGCCGTAGGTGATGCCGGTAGAGGACCCATGATTCGGAGCCGATCAGGAGTGTGGGTATGACAACAGCTCTGTACACGCTTATCTTTGTGAGGTTTTTCAGTTGGTTGTTTTTCCAGACTCTTTTGTGTAGTCTTCCAAAGGCGCTATTTGCCTTGGCGAGTCTGTTGTCTATCTCGTTGTCGATCCTTGCATCTGATGAAATGGTGCAGCCGAAATAGAAATTTTGAGTTTTGTGTGCCCGATGGAGATGTGGGGGGGCTGGTAGTCATGGTGGGGAGCTGGCTGATGGAGGACCTCAGTTTTCTTCAGGCTGACTTCCAGGCCAAACATTTTGGCAGTTTCCGCAAAACAGGACGTCAAGCGCTGAAGAGCTGGCTCTGAATGGGCAACTAAAGCGGCATCGTTTGCAAAGAGTAGTTCACGGACAAGTTTCTCTTGTGTCTTGGTGTGAGCTTGCAGGCGCCTCAGATTGAAGAGACTGCCATCCGTGCGGTACCTGATGTAAACAGCGTCTTCATTGTTGAGGTCTTTCATGGCTTGTTTCAGCATCATGCTGGAGAAGATTGAAGGCAGGTAAACCTTTTACACTGAAGCCAATGTGTTTTGCATCGGCTCTGATGCGACCTACCTTGCCAGGTAAGTACCAGAATGAAAATGACCCACCACATACCATGTGGGTCATGTTCACACAAGTAATTGAAATGGTAAAAAAGAAACAATTAAATACCAGCTTTCAGGGGCAATGTGAAAGCCCCTGAAAAGAGTTTGAGTTTGATGGTGGAGGGGTAGCAGCTGTTTCTAAGGCTGGTGATGTGAATCTTATGGTACATATACCTCTTTTCTGATGGTAGCAGTTAAAACAGAGTTTATGCTGGATGGTGTGGATCCCTGATGATTGCTTTTGCTCTAAGAATGCAGCATTCCCTGTGAATATTCTCAATGGTAGGGAGCATTTTACCTGTGATGTCCTGGGCTGTGTCCATTATCTGTTGCAGGGATTTCCAATCATTGGCATTGCTCTCTCCATACCAGGTCACGATACAGCTGGTCAGCAAACTTTCCACCACACTTCTGGAGAAATTTGTCAGGGTTTCTGATATCATACCCAACCTCTGCAAACTCCAGAGGAAATAGAGGTGGTGACATGCTTTCTTCCCAATGCCATTAGCATGTTGGATCCAGGAAAGATCCTCTGAGATAATGACTCCTAAGAACTTAAATTTGCTCACCCTCTTCACTTCTGGTTTTCCTTTCCTGAAGTCAATAATCAGCTCTGTGGTTTTGGTGACATTGAGTGCAATTTTATACTTCTGCAACAGCTTTGCCATGAATGCATCCCATTCTTGACCTTCATCTGAGCCGTTCTGAAAGGTCCAGATACAACAAAAGCTGCCTCGGCAATCATCTGTCCCAAAGTTCTCTCCACCTGATTGAAGCATGCTAACATTGATGCACCTTCTGGTGACATATTCACCTTTCTCTTCAACTGCTTATTCTTTAGAGTCAACTTCTGCAGTGTGACTGTGCAGCATTTGATACATTGTGATCATTATTATCAACATCAGCATCCAACTCCTCTTCCTTCATACACCTCCATTTTCAAGTAATGCAAGAGTTTTGAGTAATGACTGCCTCTGTGGCATGGAGTAAATCTCTCCCATTATTGTAAAAGGATAAAGCACTCCTTAGCAGCACATATATATTATCAATGTTGGTGCTACTGCTTAGATAGTGCGAGGTATGACTTAGATATAGTCATTTTGAAGCATTGTTAATGATCTTCCTCAGGAAATGATTTACAACCTCTTTGCTTGAGGTTTCTGCAGCTTCACCACAATGAGAAGGAGAACCTCCTCTCGCATAGTATCACATATTCCTTGTAAATGTTCATTCTTTGCAGGTGGGCTCTCTGCTATTCCTCTCCAATTTAGCTTCACTGAAGAGGCTGAACTATGTTGAATGAGCTTTCAATTATCCAACAGGAGGAAGCTCATGCTCTGTATGAGGTCAGTGAAGTAGAAAAACCGACGCTGAGGTAAGAGTAAGGGATGGTAATGGACATATTATGGGATGTGGATAAAATAACTACATGGATTAATGGTTTTAGTGAGTGTTTAAATGTGTTTTATAATCAGGTATAAATGTCTTAACAGTTTCATTGTGAAATTGAGATATATTTGTGGTGATGTGCAGTTCACTTTTGCACAACTTACCAACATCATTTTATGGGCATCCCTGAAATTCTCCTTCCCAGCCACCAGCACACAAGCACATATCAGTCCATAAGACACAGGACATATCATATACCTCAATTATAAGGGTTCTTCTCTCTCTCTCTCTCTCTCTCTCTCTCCCTCTCTCTCTCTCTCTCTCTCTCTCTCTCTCTCTCTCTCTCTCTCTCTCTCCCCCTCTCTCTCGTCTCTCCCTCCCTTCTTCCCTCCTTCCATCCCTCTGTCTTTGAGTGTGGGTATGGTTGTGTGTGTCTCCCTCCTCCCTCTCCCTCTTACACTTTATTTCCCTCCTTCCCTCCCTCTGTCTTTCTCTCTCTCTCCCTCTCACTCCCTCCCTTCCTCCTTCCCTCCCTCTTTGTGTGTGTGTGTGTGTGTGTGTGTGTGTGTGTGTGTGTGTGTGTGTGTGTGTGTGTGTGTGTGAGTGTGTGTGTGGGTGTGTGTGTCTCCCTCTTCTCTCTCCCTCTCACACTCTATTTCCCTCCTTCCCTCTCTGTCTTTCTCTCTCTCTCCCTCACATTCCCTCCTTCTCTCCCTCTGTCTTTGTGTATATGTGTGTGTGTGTGTGTGTGTGTGTGTGTGTGTGTGTGTGTGTGTGTGTGTGTGTCTGTCTGTCTGTCTCTCTCTCTCTCTCTCTCTCTCTCTCTCTCTCTCTCTCTCCCCCTCCTCTTTCTCCCTCTCACAGCCTATCTCCCTCCTTCCATCCCTCTGTCTGTCTGTCTCTCTCTCTATCTATCCATGGCATCCATAAAAAGTCTTGTTGCCATCTACTTGCTATTAAATGTGTATCTTTATAAGCTGCTGTGATTGCTATATAGAAAATCACCAGTGGAATTACGTGCCTGGTTCCATGAGGAACTGAGCCTATATTTTTGGTGCTATACAAAACTAAACTGATGCTATTGAACTGTTTTATGTAACAATTGTGTTTTTTGGGACTTGACTGAATTATAATTGATGATGATGTTTATTGTCATACACATTAGTAAAGTGTACAGATGCACTTCTTCTTCTTTGGCTTGGCTTCACGGACGAAGATTTATGGAGGGGGTAAAAGTCCACGTCAGCTGCAGGCTCGTTTGTGGCTGACAAGTCTGATGCGGGACAGGCAGACACGGTTGCAGCGGCTGCAGGGGAAAATTGGTTGGTTGGGGTTGGGTGTTGGGTTTTTCCTCCTTTGCCTTTTGTCAGTGAGGTGGGCTCTGCGGTCTTCTTCAAAGGAGGTTGCTGCCCGCCAAACTGTGAGGCGCCAAGATGCACGGTTTGAGGCGATATCAGCCCACTGGCGGTGGTCAATGTGGCAGGCACCAAGAGATTTCTTTAGGCAGTCCTTGTACCTTTTCTTTGGTGCACCTCTGTCACGGTGGCCAGTGGAGAGCTCGCCATATAACACGATCTTGGGAAGGCGATGGTCCTCCATTCTGGAGACGTGACCCACCCAGCGCAGCTGGATCTTCAGCAGCGTGGACTCGATGCTGTCGACCTCTGCCATCTCGAGTACTTCGACGTTAGGGATGAAAGCGCTCCAATGGATGTTGAGGATGGAGCGGAGACAACGCTGGTGGAAGCGTTCTAGGAGCCGTAGGTGATGCCGGTAGAGGACCCATGATTTGGAGCCGAACAGGAGTGTGGGTATGACAACGGCTCTGTATACGCTTATCTTTGTCACAAAGATAAGCACAAAGATAACAGATACACTACAGTAGAAGTTAATGTATGAAAAAAAAGTGATGTTTTAGAAATTCAGACAGATCTTTTAGGGGTCCTGTATTAGGGATAGTGTTGTACTGAAAAGATTCAATAGCCTAATGCCCATTAGAAAAAAAAAACTTCTCAAATCTAGAGGAACGGTATCTCTGTTTTAAAGGATCATTTAAAAGAGATTGTGACCAGGGTGAAGTGGGTTCTTTATGTCGTTTGGCTGCCTTTGAAAGGCATTATCTCACATTGATGCTTTAAAGAGGCAGGTCATGATAAATGTGGCTAGGTTTCCCACTTTCTTCAACCTTATGCATTCCTGGGCACTCGAGTTTCCAAATCAGCACATGAAGTACCCAGTCAGTGTACTTTCCACTTTACAACTTCCAGGTAATGATGAAGACACAAAACAAGGATTTGGTCTCAATTATTTCTATTGGTCTTTCCATAATTTCCAGTCCTTTATACACACCCTGAGATTAAAATAAAATGTCTAGAATAATTATAGTCGTGGTGGGGATGGAGGGACTAACTTTGACACGGGACAAAGGATGAAGGCAAGGTACCTGGCAAGCATGCCAGTTAGCATTCTCCTGGGAAGACTATGTTTGTGACAGGAGGGTACTCCCACGAAGACAGAGTTCAACTTCCCCTGCATTTCTCCATATCTTGTGTATCTCTCACACTGGAAGTGTAGAGTTGAATTTCCAATGTGAATCAATATGTCCCAGAAATAATGAATATTCCTGTTGAATTTGAAACAATTTGATTTGCAATTGCATGGTGTAATTAAAGTTATCGGCAGATACTTTTCTTTAGCTGCCCATCCAAAGATTTGTTGCTGAAATCTTATGGCCTCCTGCTTTGCTCTCTGATTGATCCAGATAAACAGGAATTGTAGTGCAATTCATAAAAGTGGTGCAGAAACTCAGCAGGTCATGCAGTATCCACAGAAAGTGAGGGATAAATGTTTCAGGCCTGAGCCCTTTGTAAGCAGCAGCATTATAGATGACCCTCTAATGTACAGGTTGTTTCTGGGGAAGCATGCAGAGCCAGACATCCAGAGCTGCTGGAAGATCATCAATTCAGTGAAAGATGCCCTTTGGTTTGCCCGAATCTTGTTGGTTCTTCACATCCTGAGATGTAAGTGAGGGAAATGCAGCAGGAGTATGTGCTGATGGACACACTGAGGCTTGGCACAGCAATGTTAGGGCCCTGTGGAGAAGGACCACAGTCTGGAGTCCTTCCATTGCTGGGCAATGAGGGGTTGAGAATGAGGGGAATCCCTTCAAACAATAGAGAGGGGAATAACAAAAAAAGTGCAATAGTGGAGGCAATGGTGTTAAATAGCAAACAAATAAAACAATGTAGATTGCTAGAAATAAATGTATAGGTCACTAAAGATGTGAAATGTCTTTGAATTGATTTCTTTCTTGTAAATAATTTATTGTGAATAAAGTTTATTTTTGGAAAAAAAATGCCTGAGCCTGATAACTGTTGAATAAAATAAAGTGTTATTGAATTGTTCTTCTGCCTTCTTTGCAGTGGTCATGATGTGCTGACCCCAGGAGAGATCTTCTAATATATCGATGTGCCATTCCCTTAATAAAGACAGGAGTGTGCTCCCTTGGCTTCTCTTTCCTTGTCCACAATCAGCTCCTTGGATGCTTCTGCTAATCAGATTAAATTGAGATGGAGGCAGAATTAAATTTTCTTTCATTTTGACAGCCTGTTAAACTTACCAGCAAAGTTTGAATGTTCAGGTTACAGGCATGACTTAACCCAGGCATAAGGTAGTCTCCTGATTTTCAAGAATCAAGTTGCTCACTACCCCTTAAGTCTGGAATATGGATGCAATGCAGTGCTGTTGGGATGAGAGGTGGTAGGAGTTCGTTGGGTGGGATGGAGGTCGAGCAGTTTCATGTCATGCAGTTTTGGAAGTGCCTATTTATGGAAGTGTAACCATTGGATATTACTGTTCCTGGGTCAGAGTCAGATGATTTGCCAGGTCTATTCCTTATGCTGATGGACCACATCAAGAGAAAGCAATTAAATCGTTTGTTGTTACCGGCCCTGCCCATCCTCACTTACATAACCTATTTAATTTCAAGCAGTGATGGAGTGGAGAGAGGCATAATATTTACTATTCAAACAGATGGTACAATAGTGCAGTAGGTAGTACAGCTGCCCCACAATCCATCAATAGATACGATGAATATAAAGAGATGATAGATAAATAAATATTTACAGTTATTGCTTTTTATATTTTACATTTAGACATACACCACTAACAGACGATTTCAGCTCACAAATCCATACTAGCCAATTTACACCCAATTAATCTACACCCCGATATGTTTGGAACAGTGGGAGGAAACCGTGGCCCCTGGGGAAATCCCATACAGACATGGAGAGAACCTACAAACTCCTTACAGGATTCGAACCCCGGTGCAGATAGCTGGCGCTATAAAGGTGTCTTGGCAACTGCTATGCCAAATGTGCCGCTGTAGGTTAGTGCAAGAAAAAAAAGCAGTGTTTCAAAAAGTGCAGAGAGGCCTTTTTGTGGTCCTGTCCTCTTGAATGTCTCCTAAATCATAAACTATGATTAGTTAATAAGGGGAGGTTTAAGACCCTGATAGCTATTCGATAATAACTATTCTTGAACTGAGAGGTGTTAGTTTTGAACCTGTTGTATCTTAGCCTGAAGTTAGCAGTGAGAAATGGTCATGATCAGATAGACAGTGTTGGCTGCCTTCTTGATGCAACGCCACACATGAATGTGAAAGCCTGTGATGGATTTTCTATTTTGTTTCTTCAGCCTTACTAAACCAAGCCATGATGTGACAAGTCAGTATACTTTACACAGTGCACCTCTAGAAGTTTGATGGAGTAACTAACAACATGCCAAATAACCTAAATTCCTAACAACGTAAGGCACTTGTGTGCCTTTTTCACAGTTGCTTCAAGGTGCAGGCTCCAGGGAAGGTCTTCTGATTTGTGGAATCCTAACCCTGTTCACTATCATCCCATTATTAAAGACAGGTGCTAACCCCTCAACCTCTCCTTCCTAAATCAGAAATAAGCTCCATGGTCTTAGTGTCACTAAAAACAAGATTGTTAATTGGTACCACCTCCATCCCATTATTCAGCTAACAACGATGGTATCATCAACAAAATTATCAACTGCCATTATCAACTGCATTTGAGCTGTAAAGTTACAGTCATGATGTGCTCAGGGGATACAAGAGGGGGTTAAGCACTCAGCCTTGAGGGGCCCCTGCAAAAAGGAGGTGATGTTGCCAATCCACATCGATTGGGGTCTGCCAATGACGAAGTCAAGGATCTAGTGGCAGAGGGATTAACCGAGTCTTAGATCCCTCAGTTTGATCATGAGTTTGCAGGTTTTTTTTTCTCATTTAACAAAGCGGGATCATTCAGAGTTTGCAAGAGGTCATATTAATAAAATATTAGGGTACCCCAGAAGCACTATATTTATGTTCAAGTTGTAATGCAGTCATAACTACTAAGAATGCACACACGCTCCTGTGGCACCATGGGTCCTGGAAATGCCCGATTGTACCCAAGGACACTGCGTATTCCTTTTCTAGAAACATACAGGTGCGGAATGTGATAGTACAAACTCTATCACCAATGTGTATATGTACACATGTACAGAAGGTAGTGTAGGATGGCTGTGATTGGCTGAGAGTGTAGTCACACCTACTAGCAGGTCTTAAAGGATTGCTCCTAGCCAGACCAGGTCATTCTGGACTGGTCGACCTACTTGAGAGATGCTCCAGTCTTTTAGTTAATAAAAGCCTTGGTTTGGATCAACAAGTGTTTGGTTCTTTCAACACGCATTACACGGATGTAATCCAATAAGATGGGCAGGCTGTCAGGCTGAGCTGAACCCTCAGTTTTTCACTACCTAGACCCATGAATGCCAAATTTGGCCAGGCCTAGGAACAAACTGACAGGAGAGCGTCTGAGTGAACCATCCTCCTCCTCACCGGGTGACCAAAGATCAGGAGCATGGGGCAGAAATGCAGCCAGAACTTGAGGAGCAGCCCCTTCAGATATTCAATTAGAGTCTGCAACCTCTCATACTCCATATAGAGAATACATGGTACACTGTCTCCACCTGATCACAGAAGTGACAAGCAGTTGGGGAGTCCATAAACCAACATAAGAATCTGCTACACGATAATCCTCTGTGCAATACTTTCGACTCCGTGTCTCCATTGTGAATGGGTGGCAGGAGAATGGGAAAGTGGAGGAGTGAAGAATGTTAATGGGGTGCATTAGAGAACAGATTATAAGCAAATAAATGGGAACAGGATTGATGAGATTGTTCTGAGAGTTGACAATGACTTGAAATGCCTGTTACTATGTCATTATGAAATATGAAACAGAAGCACCAGTCCATCACAAATATTAATTGAAATAGTACAATTGCATCTATTGTATAGATTGGCAGTAGCACAACAGAACAAAGGATGTCATTTTTACACAGCAAGTCAGTGGTGATCTGATATCACCTCTGTAATGTGTGTAAGTAGTACGTCCTGTGGAAAATATCTTTTTCATTCTGTGTCTGTTCAATGGCTTGTGGATATTTATTATATTACTCAGATAGTTCAACATCCCTCCCTTCTGCAACAGGATCCTGGACTTCCCGACCTGCAGACAAAAATCAGTGAGGATTGTTAACAGCACTTCCTCCATAGCAACACTAGTGACCTGCGAGACTGCATACTCAGCCCCCTGCTCTATTCCCTATATACTCATCACGGTGAGGCCAAATACTGCTGCAGGATTACAATCAAACATTGAGTATAGGAAGGAGATAGAGAGCCTGGTGTCATGGTGTCAAGATAATAACCTCTTTCTCAATAATCTCAGAGGTGTCCCTAAGGAGTTGAAGTTCAAGTTGAAATATATTGTACCGAGTACCAAGTGATGGTAGTGATAATGTTTGTTTTACAAGCAGTCTAGCTGCACAACACATACATAATACAACGTAAGATATGACACAGAAGTGCTGAGATTAGATGTTAAGGAGCAAAAGCAAAATAATATTGTTGTGAAGTTAATTCAGGCATTTGATAATGACTGGCCAGAAACTGACCTTGACTCTAGCGGTGTGTGTTCTCACACTCATGAATCTTCTTCCTGACAGGAGGGAAGAGAAGATAATATGGTTGGGGTGGAATGAGTCTTTAAATATGTTGGCTGATTTTTTTTTAAGGCAGTGGGAGGTTTAGATGAAGTCAATGGAAAGGAGGAAGCACATATGATGGATTGAATCATGTTCACTGTCCTCTGCAGTTTCTTGTGGTCTTTTGCGGAGCAGTTGCCACACCACACTGTGCACCCTGAAGGAGACAGTGGGACCCTTTTTTAGTCATTGCATCAATTTGGGTGACCCAAGACAAGTCATTGAAGATATTTGCTCCACAAATTAAAGTTGTCTACTATCTCCACCTCATGTGGACTGGGGAGTGAGCTCTGCCATTCTTCCAGAAGTCTTTAACCAGATTTTTGATCTTGCTGATATTGAGAGTGAGGTGAATGAACCATAGGGTGGCATGGTTAGTGTAACAGTTAGCGCAACACTGTTAAAGCACCAGTGATTAGGACTGGGTTTAGAATCCCATGCTGTCTGTAAGGAGTTTTTATGTACTCCCCATGTCTGCTTGTGTTTCTTCTGGGTGCTCTGGTTTCCTCCCACAGTTCAAAATGTACCATGGGTTGTAGGTCAATTGGGTATAATTGGCTGAAAGGGCCTGTTACCATCCCGTATATCTAATTTTAAAATAAAATTATGGAATATATCATATCTGGATTGATAGGTCCAATGAATGCTCAGTCCAAGATTGCAAGAAAGTGCAGATAGCTGTAATTGGAGCTCAAGCAAACCAACCAAGAACCTATCCATCAAGACCTCTCTCTTTCTTGGGAAAGTTTTCAGTAAATTTAAGGACCCATCCATTCCTGGTCTCCTCCCTTCCCTGCCCACTTCTGTTGGGCAGAATATACATGAGCTTGAAAATGCGAATCTCTAGCTTCAATGACAGCTTGTTTTCTGCTGTCATCAGATCCTTAAATGCACCTCTCATTGGTAAAAGATGATATCCTTGCACTGTTTAATGGTACTTTTCTCTGTGCCCTCCATTTTGTCTTAGTAACTCTATACCCAGCACTTTTGTTTTAAATTTCCATTACCTGCTGTATTTAAATTTGAGTTGATTTGCTTGGATAGACCATAAGACCATAAGATAGAGGAGCAGAAGTGGGCCATTTGGTCCATTGAGTTAGTTCTACCATTCCATCATAAGCTGATCCATTCTCCCACTCAACCCCACTCCCCTGCATTGTCTCCATATTCTTTGATTGCCTGTGTGCAGATACACAACACAGTACATAAAAGTGCAAATTCACTATAACTATCTGCACATGGCAAAAAGAACAATTAATTTCAAAAAACAATTCTGTTCCATTTTGTATTATGAGTTATGCTACAGCTACATCTGCTTAAAAACTAATTATACTATCTCACGTATGATTCTATTTTGAATAAAAGTACAATATTTTAATGGAAAATGCATTTACCTTTGTGAAACTGAACATGCAGAAGTGAAATCAACTAACGACCAATGTTCCTGCGCTGTTTCATTCTTTCCTTCAATTAAATCACGATTATCATGTTTCCAAATCAGCATTTGTCAAGTGAGATCACAGGTGGAGCAAATTTCATGGGGTGGATGAATCACAGCTACAGGTGTGTAAAAAGAAATGACTACCTGTATTTCCTGCATTTGTGAACTTTCATGATGTAGGACAGTGCAGTGCAGTATCAAGCTCTTTGGCCTGCACTGGCTGTGATGCATTTTAGACTAATCTTATCTGTTTGCACATTGGGGTTTGTATCCTTCTATTGTCTGTCTAAGCACTCTTTGAAAATTACTTTAGTATCTATTTCTACCACCCCTCCGGCTACCACTATCCTGTGCAAAATACCTGCCTTTCAATTTTCTCCTCTCATATTAAATTAATTCTTTTTGGTATTTAACTTTTCTCTTTGGGAAAGGGACTCTTGCAATCCACATATGCCTCTCAGAATTTTATATATGCTATAAGATCCTGTCTCTCATGTTATTTACCATAAGCACACATAGGAATACTTACTTTTCTAGGACTGAATAGATGCTATATGAATGCAAGTTGTTGCTCCTCTGATCTGGAGGGATTGTGATGCAGTGCAGTGCGAACAAACATGCGCAAACAAAAGGCTGTGCTACAGGCTTTAATTAGCTTAAAACTTGCAGACATTTCTGGCTCCATGTGTTCTGCTTCTGCCCAAGGGCCGGCATGAGCCTTTATATGGGGCCAGTGATTGGCAGGGAGTAGGTGGAGCCAGTCTCACAGGTTACCTCCCTGCAGGTACAGCGGGTTTCCTCCTGCAGTAGACAGTGCAGGAGTGCGGACAGGCACAGGCAGCGACATACAGTCCAGAGGTTGTACCACCACAATCACCTCCTTCATAAAATGTGTCCCAAGGTGGGGGGGAGTGGGGGGGAATAAAAAGTGCCCAGCACCATCTTCATGCTGAGTATCCACTAGATACTGAGTAGTTTGGGGAGGGAAAAGAAACATATTTACAAGTTTACAAACTCAGGTGATCTGGTGGTCACCATTGCCTCTGGGACAATCACAAGATAGGCTTCTGGTCAATGGTCAGTGGAGACAGGGCCGCCTGAAAGTTGGCTGGGTCAGGGGTGGTCAGAGTGGCCAGTTGTGTGGCCGGGGTGCTGCTTGGCAGTGAGGGAGTGGAGGTCAGGATTGGGTCCGTTGGCAGTGGGGTCCAGTGGTTCAGGGTGGATGGGAGGAGGATGCCAGCTCCAAGAGGGTTTTGGAGGTGCCTGGGTGCCTGGGATGGGGGTGCTGGGCTCCTGCTGGTGCTAGGTCCTGTCGAGACAGTATCCACGGCATACATCGTGGTGTTGGCAATATCCTTTCCGATATAGGCAAAAGCCACGTGCCTCAGCGGGGAGGGGAAAAGTGGTGGCATGGGCCAGTGGGTGGACCTTGTCTGAGAACCACAGGACCCACTGAAAATAGTAAGGAAACAGCCCTAGGCATCTGTGCGGGGCCTTACATCTGTGCAGGGAAGTGGAAGTTCCATCAGGGTCAGGACCGATGAAACCAAGTTCCATAATACTCCTAAGGATGGCAAGGCAGGAGGTGCTGAACATACACTTCTCCCTATTGTAAGTGAGATTTAATGCCTTTGCCATCCGAAGGAACGTCTCCAGGTTAGCATCGTGGTCCTGATGGTTATGGCCACAGATAGTGACATTGTCCAGATATGGGAAGGTCGCTCTTAATTTATGTCAGTGTATGATATGGTCAATCTCTTTCTGGAACTGGGAGACTCCATTTGTGACCCCAAAATGGACCAGGCGGAACTGGTAAAGGCACTCGTCAGCCTTGAAGGCAGTATAGGGATAATCCCAGGCCTGGATGGAGAGCTGATGAGAGTCCAACTTTAGGTCAGTGGTGGAGAAAAACCTGTCCTGGGCTATCTCATTGACCATGTCGGCAATATGGGGTAGTGGTTGGGTGTCCAGCTGTGTGTACGAGTTGATGGTCTGCCTGTAGTCGATGACCATCCTCAGTTTACTGCCCCCTTTGACTACCGGGACTTGGTGCTAGTGCTGGGCTCTATTACCCCTTCTACCAGAAGCTGTTGCCATGTCGGCTGAACAGTAGTGCCTGTTTTTGGCTGCAGTGGGTTTACCATCTGGCATCAGGTAGCTAAAGAAGGAGGGAGGGGGTACCCGTAGGGTGGACAGTCTGCAGGTGAGGCAGTGGCAGTCACTCGGTTTGGCACTGTGGATGTGGAAGGTGAGAGGAGGGAGTGGGCCACAGAAGATAATGACACTACAGAGATGGCACTGGAAATCTCATCCCAGGATAACTGGATCGCAGAGCTTTGGCATGATCAGGAGTCTGAACCCCTTGTAGATTCTCCCCTCCCACAGGCAAATTTAAAGAACAGCACCCCAGCACCGTGATGGAGTGGTCATGGGATGCAAAGGCAATCGAAAAGTTCGCTGGGTGTACTTTGAGTGCCAGTGTATGGACCACATGTAGGAACACAAAGCTCTCAGTACAACCGCTATTGAACAGGCATTTTATTACCTTCCTGTTGACAGTGATATCCATCATTGAGCACCAGAATATGTGGGGGATGTTGTCCAACAGCATGGTGGACGCTCGGACGGACTCGGGGTCCAAATTGCTGCTCCAAGCTGGCGGCAGTGAGTAGCAGATTGTAGGTGCTGTCCTGATTAGCCAGGATGGTGGAGGAATCATCATATGTGTAGCTTGGGTCTGGTATGTTCCATGTATGATGTGAGGTGTGATGAGTGCACAGTCGGGGGATGGCTGTACGCGCACATGTTAACTGCATTGTCGTATCAGTGGGGAGGAAATGATGTGTTCTGCGTGGGAAGAAGTTGGCTGGTCCAAGATGGCGGTGCCCATGGGGAGTACATGGTGGCAGCGTGGTTTGATGGCCGAGCTGGAAGTGATGTCACTGGTGGGGGAAAAAGTGATGGGCAGAGCAATGGCTCTGTGGATGTGCCTGGAGGGTGAGGGGGGATTCTGATTGGTTGCGGAGGGCTAAAGCACACCTGATGGGTTTGGAGAGGCACACTTAAGCAAAGTGGCCTTTCTTACCATATTGGGAGGAATGTGAGTTCCTCACGGGGCAGTTCTTCTGGGAACATCTGTCGGGCCCACACCGTGTCCCTCAGTACTTACAGAAGTGGCATGCTGATCGCTTCTCCACAGAAGGGGTCCTCATCAGCAGTCTTCTGTGTCGGTCAAGCCGAAGAGGGCGGCAGACGAACATCAAATCCTTCGATGTGGTAGACTGCCGCTTCCAGGGAGTGGATTACATTGATGACCCTTGAGAAGGAGGCATTGCATTCTTCCAGCAGTCTCTGTCAGGTCACCCTCAATCGCAGGCCTCACACACATGAATCCCAGATGAGTCATTCCACTTCCACAGCGGTCACCCTGGTCTCAGCCATGCATGGGTGCGCCAGCTCATGCAGTGCTCCAACTGTCTACTGTACTGTCTATTGTCTCACCTAGATGTTGTAGCCTGGTGCTAAGCAGGTACAAGGAGTAAAGTATGTTTGCTGAAGGGTGGTAGATGCTTTCCAGGATAGCCATCACCTGGAACCTGAATGGGCTAAGTTGCAAGCACAGAACAATGAGTTTCTTTTTGTCTGAGTTGATGACCTCAGCCTGAGTGCGGATGATGGTCCTGATCGCATGCTTCCAGATCTCGAAGTGGGCTGGAGCTTCTGGGCATTGGGGGTTGATATTCAGCTTTTATATGCTGAGAAATCTCTCCATGATTCTTTAAAATTAAGCTAATTAAATTGTGGTGTGCGAACAGAACAAGCACAAACAACGAAAAACTGTACTACAGGCTTTAATTCGCTTCAACTTGCACACAAGATTCTGTATCCTTTCTGCTTCTCTGTGCTCTGGTCTTGCCCAAAGGCTGGCTTGAACCTTTATATGGAGCCAGTGATTGGCAAGGAGTATATGGAACCAGTCTCCCAGGTTACCTCCCTGCAGAGACAATGGGTCGCTCCCTGCAGTAGGCAGTGCAGGAGTGTGGACAGGCGCAGGCAGTCACAGACAGTCCACTGGTTGTATCACCACAGGGATGCCAAGGTTATTTAAATTGGAAGATTCTCAATATAATATTCTGCGGCAAAATGCCCACTGATGTGATTACTGCACATTATAAATTCAGCAAAGGTGATACATATTTCAGAACCCAAGTAGTTAAGAGCATGGAGTTATTTGAAGTTGCTATTAGCTATCTCATTAGATATGAAGCCATGCTGCTTTCCCAAACCTATTCCAGGATTTTAATGTTTTGCAGATGTCAAGGACTTGCATTTATCTTGAGTTAACCAATTCATCAAAGCCTTCATCTTTCAATGAGCAGTTTTTGAGTTTGATCGTTTGAAGAAAAAGAATTATCTCCAGTTGCAGTCAGTTTCAAGATGTTCTTTGTGAAATCACTCGTATATAAAAGAAAAGCTGAACACTGAGCTTTTAAGCCCGTTGATTGAAGCAGCCAACTCTTGCTTCATTATCACAATATCAGTGACAACTGTTGGAAGAAGTGTTTCTTTTCATGACTCAAAAGTGTAAAAAATGACAATGATTCTGGGAAATTTTATGCATAATTAAAACAAAATGGTACCAAATGTAGAAAAGAGAACATCACCATTATTGTAAGTTCAACATAAGTAAGCAAAGGTGAATTTCTACCGCAGCCTGAAGATCAAAATTTAGAAGGAACTATGTCAGTGAAAGACTTGCAACAAAAGGCTTGGGCAGCATTGTTAGCATAGCACTTAGGACAACGATATTACAGCAACACTGATCCAGTTCAAATCTATCTGTCTGAAAGGAGTTTGTTCCTTCTCCCCATGATCACATGGGTTTCCTCTGGGTTAGTAGTGCGGGCCTGAGGGCTAGAAGGGTCTGTTACCAAGTTGTATTCCCAAATTATGAATTATAAAAAAAGAGTAGATTACCATATAACTATATAACCATATACAGCACAGAACAGGCCAGTTTGGCCCTACTAGTCCATGCCAGAACAAATCCCCACCCTCCTAGTCTCACTGACCAGCACCTGGTCCATACCCCTCCAATCCTCTCCCCTCCATGTAATTATCCATTCTTTCCTTAAATATAAATAACGTCCTTGCTTCAACCACCTCTGCCGGAAGCTTATTCCACATCCTAACCACCCTTTACGTGAAGAAATTTCCCCTCATGTTCCCCTTATAATTTTCCCCCTGCAATCTCAAACCATCGCCTCTGGTTTGAATACCCACCACTCTTAATTGAAAAAGCCTTTCCATGTTGACTCTCTCTGTCCCTTTTTAAATCTTGAACACCTCCATCAAATCCCCCCTCAATCTTCTACGCTCCAGAGAAAAAAGCCCCAGGCTGCTCAACCTTTCTCTGTAACTCAAACCCTGACATCCTGTCAACATTCGCGTGAACCTTCTCTGCACTCTCTCTATTTTGTTTATATCCTTCCTATAATTCGGTGACCAAAACTGCACACAGTATTCCAAACTTGGCCTCACCAATGCTTTGTACAATTTCATCATAACATCTCAACTCTTGAATTCAATACTCCAATTTATGAAGGCCAACATTCCAAATGCCTTCTTCACCACTCTATCTACCTGAGTATCAACTTTGAAGGTACTATTTACCATCACTCCTAAATCCCTTTGTTGCTCTGCACTCCTCAATTGTCTACCATTCAATGTATATGACCAATTTAGATTTGCCTTTCCAAAATGCAACACTTCACACTTATCTGTATTAAATTCCATCAGCCATTCCTCAGCCCACTCCTCTAGCTTTCCTATATCTCTTTTTAAGCTATGGTAATCTTCCTCACTGTCCACAATACCACAAATCTTTGTAACATCTGCAAACTTACTTATCCAATTCAGATCATTAATATATATTACAAACAATAATGGACCCAGGACTGATCCCTGAGGAACTCCACTAGTCACTGGCCTCCAATTTGACAAACAATTTTCTACCAGTACTCTCTGACACCTCCCATCTAACCAGTGCTGAATCCATTTCACTACCTCCTTATTTATACCTAATGCCGCCACCTTTTTTCCTAACCTCCTGTGGGGAACTTTGTCAAAAGCTTTACTAAAGTCTAAATAGACAACATCCACAGCCTTCCCTTCATCAATCTTTTTGTAACCCCCTCGAAAAACTCTATAAGGTTTGTTAAGCATAACCCACCCCTGACAAAACCATGCTGACTACTACCTATCAATCCCTGTTCTTCCAAATATTTGTAAATGCCATCCCTCAGAACACTTTCCATCAACTTATCCACCACAGACATCAGACTCACAGGTTTATAATTTCCAGGCTTACATTTGGACCCTTTCTTAAACAGCAGGATAACATGAGCCACCCTCCAATCCTCTGGCACTACCCCCGTGACCAGTGACATCCTAAATATCTCTGTTAATGGCCCCACTATCTGTACACTAGTCTCCCTGAGTGTCCTTGGGAATACATTGTCCGGACCCAAAGATTTGTCCACCTTTATCTTTTTTAACACTGCCATCACTACCTCCTCGCTTATCCTTATATGATTCCTGACCTTCCCACTATTTTTCTTTACTTCAATTGGTACAATATTTTTTTCCCTAGTGAATACCAAGGAAAAGAAATCATTTAAAATTTCCCCCATCTCCTCTGACTTTTCACATAGCCTACCCTCCCTATCAGAGAGCTCATTGCTGTATCTGACCCGACCTTGTTGGTTTTCGTGCAGTTGGATAATCATGTTGAGGAACTTTGGGGGACATCCGATGTTGCCCATTCAGAGCCAGCTCTTCAGCGCTTGACATCCTGCTTTGCGGTAACTGCCAAAATGTTTGGCCTGGAAGTCAGCCTGAAGAAAACTGAGGTCCTCCATCAGCCAGCTCCCCACCATGACTACCAGCCCCCCCACATCTCCATCGGGCACACAAAACTCAAAACGGTCAACCAGTTTACCTATCTCGGCTGCACCATTTCATCAGATGCAAGGATCGACAATGAGATAGACAACAGACTCGCCAAGGCAAATAGCGCCTTTGGAAGACTACACAAAAGAGTCTGGAAAAACAACCAACTGAAAAACCTCACAAAGATAAGCGTATACAGAGCTGTTGTCATACCCACACTCCTGTTCGGCTCCGAATCATGGGTCCTCTACCGGCACCACCTACGGCTCCTAGAACGCTTCCACCAGCGTTGTCTCCGCTCCATCCTCAACATCCATTGGAGCGCTCACACCCCTAACGTCGAGGTACTCGAGATGGCAGAGGTCGACAGCATCGAGTCCACGCTGCTGAAGATCCAGCTGTGCTGGATGGGTCACGTCTCCAGAATGGAGGACCATCGCCTTCCCAAGATCGTATTATATGGCGAGCTCTCCACTGGCCACCGTGACAGAGGTGCACCAAAGAAAAGGTACAAGGACTGCCTAAAGAAATCTCTTGGTGCCTGCCACATTGACCACCGCCAGTGGGCTGATAACGCCTCAAACCGTGCATCTTGGCGCCTCACAGTTTGGCGGGCAGCAGCCTCCTTCGAAGAAGACCGCAGAGCCCACCTCACTGACAAAAGGCAAAGGAGGAAAAACCCAACACCCAACCCCAACCAACCAATTTTCCCTTGCAACCGCTGCAATCGTGTCTGCCTGTCCCGCATCGGACTGGTCAGCCACAAACGAGCCTGCAGCTGACGTGGACTTTTTTACCCCCTCCATAAATCTTCGTCCGCGAAGCCAAGCCAAAGAAGACCCTCCCTATCTACAAGGGGTCCAATGCTATCCCTCACTAATCTTTTACTTTTAATGTACCTATAGAAACCCTTTGGATTTATTCTTACTCTGCCTGCCAAAGCCTCTTCGTGCCTCTTTTTGGCCTTTCTAATTTTTTTCTTAAGATTTTTTCTACACTCCTTGTAGTCCTCTTTCAATTTCTCAACACCCTGCTGTTTATACCTCTTGAACACCTCCCTCTTTCTCCTAACCAAATTTCTAATATTCCTCGAAAACCAAGGCTCCCTATGACTTCCAGCCTTTCCTTTGATCCTCACTGGGACATATCTACTCTGTACTTTCAAAATTTCTTCTTTGAATATTCTCCATTTTTCATTTACATCCTTTCCTGAAAAAATCATGTCCCTCTCAACACTCCCCAAAACCATTCTCATTCCTTCAAAATTTGCTTTTCTCCAATCCAGAACCTCAACTTTAGGCCCTTCTTTGCTCTTCCCTAAAACTACCCTAAAACTAATCGAGTTGTGATCACTAGACCCAATTTGTTCTCCAACATTAACCTCAGACATTTGACAAATCTCGTTCCCTAACAGGAGATCCAGTATTACACTGTCCCAAGTCGGTTTCTCTATGTATTGATTAAGAAAATTATCTTGCACACATTTTACAAACTCTAGTCCATCCAGCCCTCTCATTTGACCTTGTTTAGTTGACAGTGTGAAAGAGATTGGCAATGCACTCCATCTTAACTTATTTGAATTACAGAAAGTGCTATTAATTTTGTCGCAACTTGTGACATTGTACAGCAGGAGCTAAAAGGACAACCAAATATGGAGAAACAGAAAGTGGAGAAGATGCCTATCTGGAAGGGCCATAAAAGGTTGTTCAAGAAATCACCAGGAAAATTAAAACAACAGCAGTAACCTAATTATGGAGCTATTAAATCAAAACAATATACATATCCTTTAAATTTATCATTCATGACTTTTTTCTAACCCTAACCCTTATATAATTTATTACATAAATGCAAACATAATTATTTCTTATCGTCATAGATGGTTCCTCTGAACATTGTTCTGTGCTTCCTATCTCGTTATTCCATGTAGAACTTTTTTTAACTGGGATTGAGGGGGGAGAGAGTGGGGAGATCTTTATCTGTGTAGATATCTTCAGATTTTTTGACCTTGTTCCTTTGATATTAGCTTCATGAGAAGGGACATCTGTGTGTTTTGAAGCCTTGAAAATCTGACTCAACTGACTATCATAGTTGCTCCATTTCCTTTGTTTTTACTTCTGTGTTTGGTCATAATGTCTGTGTTTGGTCATAATGTCTGTGTTTGGTCATAATGTCTGTGTTTGGTCATAATGTCTGTGTTTGGTCATAATGTCTGTGTTTGGTCATAATGTCTGTGTTTGGTCATAATGTCTGTGTTTGGTCATATAGTCTCTCGTCCCATATCTTCCATTGTGAGGTTTCTCTTTACCCAACTGCTTTACCTTCAACAGTAGGAGAATTAGAATAATATATGACTTATCTGTACAATCTTACCCATTTCCTTTGAATTCAGTGAACCAGAATTTCAGAAGCATGAAGCGACATGCCATCAGTATGGTGTTGTCCATTTAACACAACTAATTCAAAGAGAAATTTATAATTATTTTGTAATTTGTATATTAAATTTTTGCATTCCAATTCACATCACAATTTGTTCTGAAAATTCAACATTGCTCAATCAAGACCAAGTATCTCTTCCACGTCCTTTGCTGTACACAGGTCCCTTATTTTGATGATAAAGGCAGAATAAGTTATATGCTGGAGAATGAGATTATAAATTCTGGATGATGAGAATTCTCTGCCGTGAAGCCCCAGAACACATTTACTGAAACCATAAACCCAACAAAATATTGTGCATCATGATGTGGCTTTGAGGCCATTATAAGAATTACAGACCCTTCCACAAATGGGGCAAGAAATACCTAATGGAAATAGTTTGTGGGGTGAAGTAGCCTTTTATAATACCCTTGTGGTCCTGATACATGGCCTGAAGGTTCTTCATGCCATCTAAAATGCTCCTTCTCCTCATTGGTCATGAGCCAGCATTGGTGGGAATGTATCCATCTATAATTAAGCATGGGGTACATTGTCCATCCCTACAATTCAGTTTTGGGCATTTACATAGCTAATTGAGATCTCAAAGTTAGGATGGTGGTCTGGGAGATTGCTCTGATACTGATTTCTTTCATCTTTCATTGAATTTAGATTTTTACAGGGACAGCATTGGCATTTTCTTTACAGTATCTTGGTCCATGCTATAACCAGTCAGGGTCTTAGCAGCATATCTATAAATATTTATTGATCTTTAAATATCTGGACTGTTTCCCACATCTTGGGGATCCATCACATGGCAAACACTGACATTGACAGTGAGATTCAATATTGCCTTCAATGTGCTCGCAGTCTTTGGTTAATCGAGGAAAAGGGTATTTGATTCCATGTCAGTGAGCATTGAATGTACTATTTTGAAGGATCATCAATGTTAAAACTGCAGCAGGTCAGTGAGAAAACCTGTCAAGATATCCTCAGCAGAATTTGAGTCTTGTCAGTTTCACCCAAATCGTAAGGTAGTTAACGTCCTAGTCTTGGAGTCATACATCAAGGAGAAGGTCCAGTGTGTCCACACAAATTGTCAAGCAGCCAACCAGAGTAAAAACACAATGCTGGAGAAACTCAGTTGGTCAAATTGCAAACATTATATTGAAAAGATAAAAATAAATAACCAACGTTTCAGTCTTGAGCCCTTCATAAAGGAATATAGAAAAGAATGTCAGCAGGTGACTGAACAAAATGGTAGGGGGGAGCGGTGGGGGAGTAGCTCATTCCCAAAGGTAGGAGGTAATATGTGGATAAGGGAGGAGGACACAGCAGTAAGCAGGGGCAGGAGGGCTGGCACTGTGAATGGAGAGGGAAAGGAGTGGAAAGTTGGAGGAGAGAAGACAAAGGGAAAGGGAAGGGAGGGAAAATGGAGAGTAAGTTAGCAGAAACCAGAGAAGTCAATGTTAATGTCATCTGGTTGGAGAGTGCCAGACAGAAAATTAAGTGTTGTTCCCCCAATTTAATGGGTGGTCTTTGTGGGAAAGCACGAGACCATGGACAGGCATGTGAGCATGTGACTGGGGCATCAAATTGAAGTGGTTGACTACTGAGAGACCCCTGATATGAAGAGAGTGAAGGTGTGCAGCAAAGTGATCTCCAGTGAGCGTCCAGTCTCTCCAATGTAGTGAAGGCCACAAAGGGAGCACCACATGCAGTTGCTTAAACATTCCCCTGTAGATGCTTTATTTTGCAATCTACAGTAATCATATTTTCCCTTTTGTTTCTTCATCCCCCCTCCTCAAGCGACTCCTGATTGTCCTGCTACACCACCCACAGTCTTGATGCAACTTTAAAGTTATTATCTAAAGTCCACCAGCACGGCTTTATCTTGTGGATGTTTGGCCAAATAAATTCTGAAAACAGAGTTTTGTGGGAAGAATGGTCATATTAACTGATAGATTAGTAGAAGTTCGATTCCAAGAACTTAGCTGGGCCTGACGTGAACTCATTAGTGAGACTGCTAAAGACCATGTTCAATCATAGAATTATCAAGTCATATGGAAGAGAGTAGCACATTTGGCACAACTTGTAGATGCCAACCAAGTTGGCTTTCTGGGCTAGTCTCATTTGCTTGCATTTATCCCATGTCCTTCTAACATTTCCCATCATACATCTGTCCAAATTGCTTTTGAGCATTATAATTTTACTTACTCCTATAGCTTCCCCTGGACCTCATTCCATTGAAAGACTACCCTTTGAGTGAAAATGTTTCATCTCAAGTCCCTCTTAAATCTTTCCCATCTCATCTTAAAATCTATGCTCATAAGGTCTAGAATCTCCAACCCTGTGGAAAAATGTGAACATTCACTATATCTATATCTCTCATGATATTATAAACCTCTATAAGCACCCCTCAGATTCCTATGCAGCAGGGAATAAAGAGCTAGCCTATCCAACTTCTCCTAATTACTCAAGCCTTCAATTGTGGCAAAACCATGATGAATCTTTTCTGCATCCTTTCTAACTTCTTGATACGTTTCCTGCAGCTGGGTGATTAGAAGTGGACTGGACACAATACTCCACTGGTGGTCTTTGCAAAGCCTTATAAAACTGTATCATGACGATCCAACTTTTGAACACAATACCTTGACCAATGAACGCAAGCATGCCAAACACTTTCGTTATCACCCTGTCCACTCAAGCTGTCACTCTGTCTACAGCAATGTCCATGGCCCTTATGTCATGACGTGTGTGTCCCCAGAAATATCTTCAAGTGATGATAAGGTTCTTGTCTGGAAAAACAAGGAATAGTATGTCAGATTTAAGCTGTCTGTATCAAGTGAATCCCTCATCGAGTCAAAGAGGTGTAGGAATATGTATAAAAGGAAATTAGAAGGGGAAAAAGAGGCATAGAAAGGATATGGCAGCAGGATAAAGCAGGATAAAGCAAAATCCAATGAGTTTGTCCTGGTGTGCAACTTGTCAGAGTTATATTCCCTTTGGTACTCCTTGGCCTACTTTCCCTTTTGTTCTTTATTTGTTTATATGTTTAAGCTGTATACAAATTTATTTGCACTATCATTAAGTGGTAACTCTGCCTCTCCCGCAAATAAAAGAATTTCAGGGTTGTTTGCGATATCATGTATGTTCTCTGACAATAAATCTGAAATCTGATCTATTTCCCCAGACTCTACCATACCACCAATTTTGGTTTCATCCACAAATTTGTTAATCATGCTCATTATATGCTAATATAGTACAATATATGTAATATAATATAATGCTAATACATAATTAATTTGGATAATAAATAACAGTGAACCTAACAGCAACTATTGTAGCGTGGCAGTGATCACAAATTTCCAATCAGAAAAGTAACCCTCCACTATGATACCCTCACTCCTTTCATTAAGGCAACTTTGAATGTAATTAGCCAACGCCCCTTGGATCCCATGTGGTCTAAACTTCCAGACTGACCTGCCATGTAGGACCTTACTAAAATCCATATATACAATGTAAATGCCCTTCCCACCTCAATCCATTTGGTCAGCTCAAAAATAAGATTCATGAGACTTAATCTCCCATTCAATTGCCCTGGTGATTGCCAGCCCTTGCCTATTCAAATTTTGGTAGATACTAAGAATTCCCTCCAACAGGTTTTTCACTTCTGACATTGGGTTTACCGCCTTGTAGCTCCCTGGTTTGTCCTTGCTGCCCTTTTTAAATAATGACACATCATTGGTCACCTTGATGCATCAAGGTGCACCTTGGTGCATCACAGGGCTATAGGCACTTTGATTAAGAATGCATATTTTCAAAAATCTCCATGGAGTGTTCCAGTTTCCTCCACATAACAGGCCAGTAGGATAATTGGCCTCTATAAATTCATATTAGTTTTTGGGTCAGTGCTAGAATCTAGAAAGGTTGACAGAAATTTGGGGAGTTTAGGTGAAAATGAAAATCATTGGAGAATAGCATTGCTTCAAAGTACTAACATTGATACATTGGGGCCAAATTATTCTCCTTCTACAAAGTATGGAAGAATTTTCCCTTCTTACAGAAAAAGGCCATTCATCCCTTTGGGTCTATGACCACACTCAAAGCACACCATCAAACCCATTCCTAAATTAGCTCCCCAAAGCTAATTCTTTTCCTTAGATATATCAACTCTCATCAATTCCCATGTTTCCCATTTACATTCAAGTTGTCAAATTTTGGGTAGTGGGAAGCAACTGGATTACCCAAGGAAAGCCTACACTGTCAGATAGAGAATGTTTCATTTCCATACTGATTTGATTTTGACTTGAAGTTGGAATCAAATCTGGATCCCTGGATCTTTGAAGCAGCAGCATTATTTGTTGCGGCAATGTGCTGAACATCTTTCTTTTTCCTTGACAGTGCAGGATTTCTTGGAATAATTTGAGTGCATTTAATATTTAATTTCGACATACAGCATGGTGATAGGCCATTTTGGCCTACGGGTCTATGCTGTTCAATTTACATCCTATTAACCTACACCCAGTACGTTTTTGAATGGTGGGAGGAAACTGGAGAAAACCCACAAAGTCATGGGGAGAATGTACAAACTCCTTAGAGACAGCATAGGAGTCGAACCACAATCCGGTCCCAGTCATTGGCTCTGTAAAGGGATTGTCCTAACTGCTGCACCAACCATGCAACCTTTCTTCTTCTTCAATGGAAAGAAAACAATTCAATTTTAAATTTTACTTAAGGCAGGGGATAAGCTGATTCTGGTCTTTTAAATCCCTGCCATCCACATTGACCCCATATGTATTGGAGAAAGGCAGGAAACTGGAGCACCTGGAGGAAACCCAAAGAGACACAGGAAGGATGTACAAATTCTTACAGACAGTATTAGATTTGAATCTGGGTCACTGCTTCTATAATAGTTCATGCTTACAACTATGTTAACTGTGCTGCCATAGTTAGAACCACTCAAACTCAGGTTGCTGGCTCTGTATGGATGTTGAGCTAATGATACCCATGCTGCCCCAATCACTTAACCAGGATTAATTTCACAACATGTATGTGGAAGAGGTTTCCCTGTGGAGCGCAGCCAGAGCCAAGGCCATGATGTTAGGGTTTGATGGTAAAGATCGAAAGGGAAAAAGTTATTGGGTATCCCATAGTCAGGGGAGCAGACAAAAATACCGGATTGATTCCAATAACCCAATTATTCCAAATATTTGCCCATTTACCCTTGAAATATATCTCATGATTTGGCCTCAACCACATTCTTGACCACAGAATTCTAGAAATAAAAGTGAAAAAGAAATGTCTGTGCACAAGGTCCATATTGACAGAAATGTTGAAGACATGGAGGCATTGCAAGAACATTTAAAGAAGTTAATGCAGATATATAGAAGCAATACCTCAGGGAAATTTCTCCAGGCATCTCATGTGATCAAGAAAAGAAATAAGATGGATTATCTTTCCCTTACTTTGGAATTACTGTTATTAAAATGTTGTTTTAAAAGATTCTGGTAGGTCATGTTCCTCTTTCATTTAGTCTAATACCCCTATTTTATAAAGTACTAACAGCTCCTTAAATTTTTAATTAAATTCTGGTGGAAAACCATCTTCACCTCATGCTTTATTATTCTGTAATGACATCAGGGTCTCATAGACTTCTATTTCAGAAAAAAAGTATTAGACAATCCTAACTTTTTATCTTCATCTAAAGATTATTTATAACCTCCTTCATACAGACCTATGTCATTATTGAATACAGATTTTAAAATTATATCTAAATTATTAGCTAATTGGTTAGCTAATTAATTTTTATTAAAATTAATAAATATGGATCAAACTGGTTTTATTAAAAGTAAAAGAGTGGCAGATAATATAGTTAAATTTTTAAGTTTGATAAATATAGCACAAAATTGAAAAATATCAATGGTCGAGGTTGTATTAGATGTGGAGAAAGCATTTGATAAATTGGAATGGGATTCTTTTGTTTAAATACTTATTGCTTTTGGGATTCCAAATACTTTTGTAAATTGGATAAAAGTGTTGCATGATCAGCCAAAAGCAAAAGTTACAAATAGACAAATATCAAAATCTTTTTTTGTTAGAAAGGTATTGTCATCTTTTTTTTTTAAATTTGCTTTAGAAATAGAGCCATTAGCAGAAATAATTAGAATTGATAAAGAAATTAAAGGATTTGAGAGAGGTAATAAAGAACATAAAATTTGTTTCTTTGTTGATGATGTTATAGTATATTTAACAAAACCGGAAATATCGATGAATAAGTTGAATATAAGATTAAAATAATACGGATTTGTATTGGGTTATAAAGTTAATGTTAATAAAAGTGAGTTGATGCCTATGGTGGATATGGATTATTCACAATGTAAAGCATTGACAAAATTTAAGTGGCAAAATGAAGCAATGAAATATTTTGGAATAAAAAATAATAGAAATATAAATAATTAATTTAAGCTAAATTATTCACCACTATTGAAAAAAATAGAAGATCTGAGAAGATGGAAAGATTCACCAATAACATTAATAGGACAGGTGAATTGTATTAAGATTAATATTTTTTTCTGAGAATACAATATTGATTTCAATTGTTACCCATTCATGTACCAGAAATATTTTTTCAGGGTTTGAATAAAATTATATGAGAATTTCTTTGGAAAGGTAAAATGTCAAGAAATGGTTTTGAAAAATTAATGTGGAAATTTGATTAGAGGAGTAAGATTACCAAATTTTAAAAAAAATTTAAAAGTAGCTAAATTAAGACTTTTGTCCTCCTGTTATCAAATGGTTGAGAAAACAGTTTGGGTTCAGATAGAATGAATAAGATTGGAGAAACTATCCCAGAACAAATTTTGTATAAATGGAATAGTGAATTATTTAAATGAAATGTGGAATTACCAATTTTAAAACATATATTGAAAATATGGAATGGGATTCATATGGAGAGAGGAATTAAAAATTATCAAATACCCAAAATGTTGTTAAAACAAAAGCAACTTATTCCTTTCACCTTGAGTAATTCTTTATTTGATAGTTGGTATAGTAAAAAGGTTAAAACATTGTTTTTTGTGTTCTTCTTTTTTAATTTTTGAGCAATTAAAAGATAAATATGATATACAAAATAATAAAATTTTTGCATATTACCAATTAAAATCATACCTAAAAAAGAAATTAAGAACAGATATGAGACTCCCAGAACAAAGTCAATTTGAAGGTATAATAACAGATGCACTTATTATTAAAACATTTATTAATAATATGTATATAAAATTACAAGAAATTACAAGGAAAAAAGATTTATATAAATCAGATTATGATGGGAGAAAGATTTAAATATACAAATTCAAGAGGAAATATAGTCAAAACTGTGTCAAGAGAGTGTTACAAATACAGTTAATGCTAGATATCAAAAGGTTCAGCATAATTTCCTTCCTCGATTATATTATACTCCACGTAAATTAATTCAAATTATCCAGATAAGTGTTTTTGGTGTAACAAGGAAATATGGACTTTTGTTGCATTTG
Source organism: Narcine bancroftii (assembly GCF_036971445.1). NCBI lineage: Eukaryota > Metazoa > Chordata > Chondrichthyes > Torpediniformes > Narcinidae > Narcine > Narcine bancroftii. Next base: position 138,615,445 of record NC_091475.1, read on the forward strand.
GTATGGTCCTGTGAAAAAGTGGAACAATTTTGAAATGATTTGAGTGTATTGTTAGTACTAATTATGAAGATAAAGATATAAAAAAAGATCCAAGAATATTTTTTACTTGGGAATATATATGAAAAAAAGATATAAAACTGAAATTGGATAAATATAAAGAACAATTTTTAAACAGCAATTGCGACTGCAAAGAAATGTATAGTGGTAACATGGAAAACTGAGAGTGTGGTACAATTAGACAGATGATATATTGAAATGGAAAACTGTATACCTTTAGAAAGAAATGCATATAGTTTAAGAAATTCAATTGTAAACTTTTATAGAATTTGGAAACCATATATGGATTTTATGAATAAAATTCCATTCACTTTTTCCACTTACCCACCCTTCTCAATTAGAAATTATAAAAAAATAACCAACAAATATTATATATGTTAATAACATTATATATGTAGAAATAGGTGTTCTTTTTCTTTTTCTCCCTTTTCTTTTTTTCATTCTTTTGGGGGGTTGGGGAGAATTTTTTTTTAAGTTGTTTCATTTTGTATGACTTAAAATAATTATTGTATTATTGCATCAGATTTTGTATTGATGCAAATGATAATTTTTTTAAAAAGTAATGAAAGGGTATTGCAGGTAACAATAGAAATTGGGGAAATGGGGAGAGTTAATATATTCTTGGAGCACTGAGGCCAGTTAGAGGGTACACAAAACCTCAATGGAACTGGGATAGCAACAATACTCTAAAAGGAACAAAGAAGATTGGAATATTTGAATATATCCTGAAAGGAAACAAGTCATCATGAAAGGCCAATTATTTTTGACAAATGAGCTAAATTTTTTTCAAGTTTGTATCAAAGTATATCAAGGGGAATCAGTAGATGTTGTGTCGTTGGATTTTCAACAGCATTTAAAAAGGTTATCATTTGAAGGAAAAGTCAAACTTCAGGGGACTTTTTCGAGTTGGAAGGATGTAACTTATTAGTACTCAAATATCAGTTCTGGGCCCTCAATAATTTAACATTTATATTCATTACCTGGAGGAGGGAGAGGAACATAAATTATCTGAGTTTGCCTTTGACATAAACATAGGTAGAAGAACAAGTTATGATGAAGAGACTGTGAATATGAAAATGGATTTAAAGAGATTGAGTGAGGGATGACAATTTAGCAAATGGACTTCATTGTGGAAAAGATGAGGTCAAATGCCTCAGAATGGGAATGAAATGTCATGTTAGTATCCAAATGGAAACATAACTGCAAATGAGTAAGTACAGAGGGAGCTATGTAATCTTGAGCACAAATTACATAAAGTTATCAAGTGAGTGCAGCAAGTAATTAAAAGGACAAATGACATAATGACCTTTGTTGCAAAAAGTGTTGGATCTTAGAAATAGGACCATTTGGTTACAATTCTATATGAGGTTGTTGAGGCCATTCCTGGAGTACAGCATACACCTTTGGTCCCATAACTTACCAGAAGTTACTTTTAATTCACCAAGTGATCTCATTGAAACTTTTCATATCCTAAAGAGGCTTGACTGGGTAGATACTGAGATATTTTCACTCGTGGAAGTTTCTTGGGTGAAGGAACATACTTTCAAGATAAGGAAAGTTAGCAGAGACACTGAACCCTCCAATATTTTTGGGCAAAGGCATTTTTTTTTAAATTGCCCCTGTGCTCCACAATTTTAAATCTGTAATCAAACAAATCACCTGTGATTAAAGTGCATATTCCAAATTTCATTTGTGTACATTTTTGTTTGACCATGGAGAAATTACAGCACTTTTTATACATCGTCCCCTCATTTCAGAGCACCATAATATTTGGGACAACAATGGTGTGTATATCAAAGTAGTCATGTTTAGTACTCTGTTGCAAATCCCTTGCATGCAATGACTGCTTGAAGTCTGTGATTCATAGATATTACCAGGTGGTGAGTATCTTCTCTGGTGATGCTCTGCCAGGCCTCTACTGCAGCCATCTTCAGCTTGTCCCCTTATTTTTTCTCTTCAGCATATGGAAAGCATGCTCAATTGAATTTAGATCAGATGAATGACTTGGCCATTCAAGAATTTTCCAGTTTTTAGCTTGGGATCATTTTTTTTGTTGTAGGATGAGGCATCATCCAATGAGTTTGGAAGCATTTGCTCAAACGTGAGCAGATAAGATGTCTCTATTCATGTCAGAATTAATTTTGCTACTGCCATCAGCAGTTACATCATCACTGAAGATTAGTGCACCGGTGCAGTTTCTTTACACCTCTACCCTTTGCTCTCGCCACATTCTAATACAGGTTAATCTTGGTCTTCTCTGACCACAAGACCTTTTTACGAAATTCTGCAGGCTTTTGTTTTTCAAAGCTTCTTGGCAAACTGTAATCTGGCTGTTCTGCTTCTGTGGCCAATTAGTGATTTTCACCTTGCAGTGTAGCCTCTAAATTTATGTACATAAAGTCTACTGTGAACAGTAGTCATTGAGGTATTCACAACTGCCTCCTGAAGAATGTTTCTGCTCTGTCACACAAGAGTTTGGGGAATTTTCTTCATTATGATGAGAATTCTTCTGCCATCAGCAGTGAAGGTCTACCTTGGTTTACTAGTCCCTTTGCAATATCGAGCTCAGCATTGTACCTTTCCTCCTTAATGATGTTTCAAACAGCTGATGGAGATAATCCTGAGTTTTAGGCAATGTCTCTTACTGTTTTATTCTTGTTTATTTCCCCTCATAATGGATTCTTTGACTTTTCATTAGCACAGCTCTGTTCCTAATGCTGAAAATGGCAACTACAGGCTCCAAGGGTGATCAAAAGCTTAAAAGGAAGCCTCACTCACTTATACCTGCACCAATGAAGCAATTAAACATACTTGAGTACTTCCAAACACCTGTGAAGCCAAATGCCACAAACATTATGGTGCCCTGAAATAGAGAAATATGTTTATAAAAGTGCTACAATTTCTACATGGTCAAACCAAAAAAGTATGCAAATAGCCTTGAATAAAATCTAGGATGTGAATTGTTTCATTACAATTTTAAAATTGTGGAGCACAGATGCAAATAAAAGAAAAAAAGATGTCTTTCTTCCAAACATTATGGAGGGACTGTATGTAGAAATTTGTTCTTGCATAGAGTGTTGAATTTCAGGAATTCTCTGACCCAGGGACAGTTAATTAGAAGTATTTAAAGTGAAAGTGAATAATTTTGGAACAATCAGGCGAGGAGGGCTTTGGGTTTCAGACACAGAGGAGAATTGAAATCTGGGATAAATTAGCGATAATCACATTAGTTTAATGTTATAACTTAGGGATACAGCATGGTAGAAGTCCCTTCCAGACTACAAGCCCACATTTCCTAAATACACTATGGGATCAGGTGGCCTACTGTTGCCCATATTTTCTTGTGTTCCATGATACACAACAGCCCAAATGTAAATTTAAGATATTATGGGACTGGAAATGGATGCTCCATCACTGGATGTTTGGCAGTTATTTGATATATCAATATCTTTAAAAGGGACCATTGCAGGCTATTCAACAAAACCTTGTGAATGTTTTTAAGCATTTAATATGAAATCATAGGAGTATTAATGCTGCCTCTGGTCAACAATTATCTGAAATAACTTCTATAATTGAAGTACCAGTGTCAGTGCTGTGCATTTGCTCAGCAAAAGGAGGTGTAAGGCACTCCTTCCATCCAATAGCCTATAGGTTACCCTTGGGCAAGATGTAGTACCTGTTTAGCCTCCCATTCATGGTCACATGAAGCTACGGATTGCAGATGGTGGATGGTTTTTACAAGTAGATTCTACAAATTTGAATTTATGGTTGTAAAACTAAAAACATTGGGCAGATGAATCTGCTGATCAATAACCAGGGACAGTGCAACTGAAGAAGGCAACAGGAAACTACATCAGTATTTTTTCTTTGTATAATCATGAACTCAACATCGACTACGGTCTCAGGTCAAAGAAGGAGCCTTTACCAAAGGAGAACAGGGGAGGCAAGAACTCGAATTCGGAGGGTCAGAGATCATGATGGAAGGAGAGACGTAATCGCCCACACCGAATGGCAATGCAGATGAATGAATGATAATCCAGGCATTCTCTCTGAATTAATTACATTCATCTGAAGACTTTTATTTCCTATGAATTAAGAAATAAATTGAACCTGGGACAATTAAAAAAAAAGAGAAAACAACATTAGAACACTAGAATGAAGAGTAGATATGTGATTTTACTTATTGGATCAGAAAACAAGAAATCAAATGTGCATTGAATGTACAGAAAGGAAGAAAACTTATCTGCCAAAGTTAATCTGAAGTAAAGAGAAGGTATCTGAAATAAATACTTTTGCTGGAATTCTTTAACAAAATAATATCTTTATAACTTCCAGAAAATAGCATAGAAATTGATCTAGTCACGAGAGGGATAGTTTGTCAGAATCTGAAAAGTGTGAAATAGAGAAAATTATTTTAACAATTGTTCATTCAACAATATAAATTGAGAGGTCTTAGAGATTTAATGTTGTAATTGCTGCTTCCAATATTTTTAATTGAGTTTTATACATATGAAATAGACAAAAAAACCAAAATGTATACAAAACAGAAACTATTCTAATAATCAAACCCTTCCCTTCTGAAGTTATGATTAAGCATATATTAATCCAAGAAAGAAGGTCAACCAAACTGTAAAATGGGATCCAATAAGAGTTGGAGTTGCTAACCCAGCCTCCAGAGTTGAAACGAAGTTTGTCCAAACTTTAGTTTCTTAGATAAGATAGAAAAGTAAATTTGACAGATTGATGCATTCCAGAAAAGAAATAAGCTAGGAAATAATAGAAACATTAAGACCTCATTGTAAGGACATAGAAAACACTTTTGAAAATATTGTACCCAATGCTAAAAGACCTTATGAAATTGCCAAGACCTCCTGATCATTCAGTATTGTTTGTGTGACAGATATTCCATTTGTGAATACAAACTGGGAACTTGTTGCTTATCCAATGGTGATGTATTCAGAGAGGCCTCAAGGTACTTCACTGTTTCATGGGAGGCCACCAGGTTAATGACCATGGAATTGAGGTGGGAAAATCAGTTCATTTGAGACAGGTTCAGACTTGTGTTAATTGAATAGATGGGTAATAAATAATGTTAATAAAATTGAGAAGGAAAAGAGCAAACCTATTAAGGGTCTTTCACATCCACAGAATATTTCATGAACAGTTTGCTGTCAAATAAGTGCCTTTGAAGTATAATTATAATCATATAGGTAAGCTCAACAGTCTATTTGCATACGGTGTTCTTCTTGACAGCAATTAAATTACCCGCGTGTGCAAGATTCACTGAGGTAGGACATGTGAACTGCCCTGCTCTTTTAAAAATAACTCTAGGCATTCATAAGATCTAAGTAAGCATCAAGATTCAAGATCTTATATCTTATCCAAGAGGTTGTTACACAACAATGTAAAATGCTTCAGTACTGCACTGAAGTGTCAGCCTAGCTGTTGTGTTCAATTTTCTTGGGTAAAACTGAAACAAATGACTGACATTGAAGTTAAGTGCACTGCCAACAAACCAAGGCTGACAATTCAACAAGTTAACAGCATGTCTGTAAGGTCAAAAGGAGAGTGAGTCAGAAGGAGAGTGGAACAATCATATAAATTTGACCCAATTGAATTCACATTTTTAATTGTTGATTTAAAGAACTCCATGAATTTCTTGCATTGTGGAAAATAACATTTAGCTGATTTTGTGATTTTTCATTTCACTCTTTAACTTTTATTCCAAATATTTATTTGCCTGCACATAAATGGACTTGATGGTTCATACAAATGCCAGATAGGTGCCAAAAATTTGATTGGATTGTTCAATGCTGTCAGATGAATGGTACTGCATTCAATATTGTGAATATGACTTGATAATCACATATTAATAGCAACTGGATCAATCTATTTGTCTCAAATTTGAAGTTCTGTAGTGAATTATTCATCCATTACCATTGCTTTTTGCAAATATCAATTAGGATTGTCCCAATATGTACATGTAATAATCTGGACTAGATACATCTCTTCCTAATACTATACTCAAAACTTACTTTGTCTTTAGTGAGGTACTTTAAGATTTCTGCTGCATGAAACAGACTATTAACCCTTATCAGCATACCTAAGGAAGTGTCATAAAATATTCAACAGGTCAGGCAGCATCTATTGAAAAAGATATGGAGTTAATGTTTTAGGTTTAAGATTCTTGCAAGGTTCTACTCATCACCAAGTAATGCACTGATTTCTAGCATCTGCATTTAAAAAAAAATTATAATGAAGACTCAGTGGAGCTTGTCAATCATGCAAAGCAGGATATTTAGGTCACTTCAACAATTAAAATTATATTATTCTCCAAGGAACAATCTTTCTATAAATGGGACTCTTGCTAACACTTGGCCATTACCACTGAACACAAAAATGAATCTGTATTCATTCTACAATCTCAATCAATATGAACCAATCCAATGTTAAAATGATAATTCATAATTGCACAGTGCTCAATGACAATATCTCCTTGAAAATACCCTAGGGAAAGAATGAAATATTTTCCAGAGAATTATCTCTGGAATATTTTAGAACCATCAAATCATGGAAGAAAATGGAACAGAAACAGACCCTTTGGCACATCTAGTCTGTGCCGAACTTTTATTTTGCCTTGTCCCATCAACCTGTACCATTGACCCTCATCCCCTCCCATCCATGTACCTATTCAATATTTCCTTGAATGTCAAAATTAAGCCTGAATCCATCACTTCAGCTGGCAGCTTATTCCAGCTCTCACCACTTTCTGTATGGTTCCCTTTAAATTTTATACCTTTTACTCTTAACCCATGTCCTCTAATTCTTGTCTCTGTTACAACATAGTCCAGCTGCAATAGAAATTCATCTAGTATTTTAAAAATAATAATAATTATTATTATTAACTATTAGTAACATAACACTTCTTACTTGATGCTAAATTAACCCCCCTCTGTGCAAATATGTGTGTGTGTGTGTGTGTGTGTGTGTGTGTGTGTGTGTGTGTGTGCAGACATGGCAGGTCCAAAGACATTACAGTTTAGTTATAGTTTTAAAATTCAGTCACAGAAATCTTGTGTGTTGAAAGTCAGAATCTTTACTATTCTCAAAACTCATGTCTTTTTGTAGACTTGTTTTTAGAAAATTGTTTCTTAATATGAAAGATTTACCTCTCTTGCATGGAGGTTATGGAACTTTTTTTACATGTTGATTTGCAGCCAGGGAGAGGTTACATGAAGTGACCATTAAAAGTGGATACGATGGAACTGCCCTCTTTTGACAGAGGCAGTGATGTGGCTCTTCCTCTTCTAAACCATTTATTCTGTGTACCTCCCATGACAACGAGAATACAATACAACAGCACCTCTCTCACTGAAGGCTACAGTATTGCTGACTTCAGTTGATGACTGGTGCAATGTTAAAGCTGTTTTCTTGGAGGCATAATCACATGATATGACATCACTCCTGGTCCTGTTTGAAGTCTCATCTCTTCCAAAAGTAGGAGTTGATGGTTCTGATTTGTCTGCTCAGGTCACAAGCAGATGGCTTTGTGTGTTCACAGATCATTGAAGCAAAAGCTAGCTTGTTTGAACAGATACCATCTCTCTTTAACTTCTGAGTTTTATGGTTTATACAGCTTCAACTGAATAATGAATTAACAGATGCTTAGTGTCTTCCCCTATTCTAACTCTGGTCCACACTAAATAAAGATGCATGCTAATTTAACTTGGGAGATGTAAGTATAAAGGTTCACAGTAGTAATTTTTCAAGATAATGCAGTGGTCATGTCAAGATTACATCATTGTCTTCATTTCCTGATAGAGAATCATATTTGCAAGCTGTGAAATCAGGCTTCTGTGCACTGAAGTGCACAGCAGATATGTTAACTCAATTAATAGATTTGCTGCCAACATAACTGGAAGTGTTCTGGGAGACTCAGCCAGAGATACCCGCATGTATATATGAAAACCTCCTTTCATTGATGGTACAATTCACAAGCTAAAGTCTTTGTGAACATCAGTATGTCTTCATTTGCAACTGCTCTCTGTGTGCATTCAGCTTTTTTTGATGAAGTAAATCAATGGTATGGATGCAAGAGATATTATCAAGACTAAATGCTCTGCTATCCCTTGGAACATGCAACCCCAGGTATGGTCAGCTGATGGAAGACCAGTGTCAGGGTACTGAATAAACCACTACAGGTACTCCCTAACTTATGACCATAATTGGCACCAAAGGATCTTGAAATGGATGCAAATTGGAATTTTACTCGTGCAGGTGGGGTAAATAAGTCTTAAAGCAAACTTTTTAATCAAAATTTTCTTCATCTGAACTTTCTTTGTTAGTTGGTGTCACTTTCATCTTCTGAACATGTTAGTTGCATCCCGGATCTATAGTCTGGGCACAGCCATCTTGATTCCTGTGCTCAAGCATGAGTCTTTGTATGGTGGATGCATTGTGGGTTCACCTATTGGAGTTCGGTTGGCACATGTGCAGAAGACTCATGTATTGGAGTTCAGTTGGTACATGCACGAGAGTTAAGCGCCCTAATGATATAGAATTTGCACCCTTAACTCTCGTGCATGTGCCAACTGAACTCCAGTATGTGAACCCACCAAGCACCTATTCCTTTGGTGCTCTATGATTAGTAAGGGATTGCTTAAGGTTGTATGTGGGTTGGGAAGGGAAGGTTGAGAATCGCTGCTCTCGACCCAATTGCTACTGAAATAGTTTGCTTGAGAAAAATTGTCATTGGCCCATTTCCTTTAGAATTATGAAACTGTGCACATGAGTCAACTAGGCATGATTAAAACAGTTGTTTTCAAACTTTTTCTCTCCACCCACATACCATCGTAAATGATCCCTTATTAATCACGGAGCACCTATAGCATAGAGATTATTAAAGTGGTATGTGAGTGGAAAGAAAGAGGTTGAGAACCACTGGCGTAAATGAAAACACAGTGATTACCTCACACAGAGCATAGAGCCACCTGCAAATAAATGGATTACTGTTTGTCTTACTCTGTAATTGATGCTTGTTAAACAATCTCCTGGTGAAGACTTACTCCTTGATTAACTGTGCTGTTATCTTCTACATTTATCTCAATAGGCATTATTTGAAGTCTGGTTGTTCTGAAGTTAATTTTCTTTGTTCTTGGACAAAAGATTGAATGCTGCTGCTCTATCAGTTTTATTCCTAGAGAAAAAAGAACATAGAGCGGTCCTTCCTTAGAAGATGAACATTTCATCTCCATCACTCTTTGACAACCATTGCATGAAGGATAACTGCTTCTTGTGATCAAATCACTAGAATATTTGAATACAGAAGCTAAGATATCATGTGTGCATCCCTGGTCATCCAGCCATAGGAAGGGCATAAATAAATTAAAAGGAATGTGGAGAAGATTCACCAGGATATTGCTGGGACAAGATGGCTTAAGTTACAGACAAAGGTTTGATAAGAGTGCAGGAGACTGAGTTGTTAATTTGATAGAGGTTTATCAAATCAGGAAAGATATGGATAAAATGAATGCTCATAAGTGATTCCAGAACTAGAGGGCACAGGCTGAAGATGAATGGGAAGACACTGAAGATGGGAAGACACTGAAGAAGGATGTGAGGAACAACTTTTTTCACTCAGAACGTGGTCCATATCTGGAGAGATAGAGGAAACTGTAGAATCAGTTCTGATATTCATATGAATTTGGACATATTTTCTGGATAGGAAGGCTTTAGAAAGATATGGACCAAAAGGGATTATTAGCCCAGCATGCCAATTTGGTTGGCATGGATGAGTTGGGCAAAGGGCCTGTTCTGTGCTATATCACTCTCTGATTCTATGACTCTAAACCTGCATCTGAAAGGGAATAACTTCTTAGCAACATAACCGTTGATATGGTGGGACACTCAGTTGAAGTTAAACCTACTTGAAAGTCACATACAAATTATAAGTATTTTCTATTTAATTATTTCACTTCTTTATGGTACCCAGGAATAACATTTTCTTAATATTAGTTCAACTGGACTCAAGAATCCCAGATTCACCCCCAGTATTTTCTCCAATACCAGCTCTAATCTGTAATAGAAGTGTTGTCTGATGCCCTGGATCAATTGATCCTTGTACAGATGGATATGAAGGCATTGAAATGTGTTGTCAGTTCTGTTGAACTGGTTTCAAGCTGAGTACCATTTTCACTCATTCACTCACTCACGAATGGAGCATCAAATAAACATGGCTGGTTATTGTTGCCATGAATCTTCAAGCAAAATTTCAATCATAGTACAACAGTGTTTCAAAAACTGACTGAGATATGGCCTTTGGGCTGATCACAAGCTCATAATCATTAATATAACCACGATTCTCATCGTAATTGGACATTCATCTTCCAACTATGCTTTAAAAATATAAAGGTGAACAGCACAATACGAGCAATTCATAGTGGAGGCTCTTGTGCACTGTTAAGCCAACATGAGCCTAATATAAACTTAAATGTTCAATTTTCTTTTAATTTAATTTAGACATATGCACGGTAATAAGGCCTGTCGGCCCATGAGCCTGTGTCACCCAATTGCACCCAATTAACCTACAACCCTGGTACATTTTGAATGATGGGAGGAAACCAAAGCCCCAGGGAAACCCCACACAGACATGAAGAAAGCGTACCATCTCCTGACAGAGAATATAGAATTTGAACCCCAGTCCCAATCACTGGCACTGCAACAGCTTTGTGTTCACCGCTTTGCTAACCATGCTGGCCCGTAGAGTAGTAAAGCTATAAATTTGTACATCTAATGAAATGCATGAATTTATTTTCTTTTTCTCCAAAAACTGTCATCTTTCGATAACAGTTTGCTCTGTTCTCCACTTTAAACCTGATCTTGTGTTGGATTGCATTCCTAAATGTTTCTGCAAAAGGAAAATTAACATATTCACAGGCACTCTCTCAGGCTGTCTCCAGGGAAACCTGTACATTGAGTGAAATTTTTGCAGCCCAATCTTTCATGTGTTTTTTGTTTTCCAATGTATCTGAGACTCTCCTTTTCTTGTATTTACTCCTCTTCAATTTAACTTTTACATGTTGTTTCTGCTTCCCCTTACAACATTTTTTTGACCTTTGCATTTACAACATCTCAAATCTGATAATGATAATAAGTTTTTTGACATATACGTTGTATGATGTACATATGCACCAAAATTCCTCTTGTTTCAGCCAAACAGATACATCATTAAACTAAAACAATTACAATGGTATACACTAAATTCAAATGGAAAGAGATAATAAATATTTCTTTCTTTCTTCTTCTTTGGCTTGGCTTCGCGGACGAAGATTTATGGAGGGGGTAAAAGTCCACGTCAGCTGCAGGCTCGTTTGTGGCTGACAAGTCCGATGCGGGACAGGCAGACACGGTTGCAGCGGCTGCAGGGGAAAATTGGTTGGTTGGGGTTGGGTGTTGGGTTTTTCCTCCTTTGCCTTTTGTCAGTGAGGTGGGCTCTGCGGTCTTCTTCAAAGGAGATTGCTGCCCGCCAAACTGTGAGGCGCCAAGATGCACGGTTTGAGGCGATATCAGCCCACTGGCGGTGGCCAGATAATAAATATAAAAGAGAGGAAATAACTATTCACAGTGAAAACAAAAGAAGCAAAAGAATGGCATTGTATTTGTGTAAGTGGTCCTTTTGTGGTGTTGGAGCAGTATTTGAGTGGTTTAACAAGGGCAGGTTCAAGAGCCAGATTGCTGTTGAAAAAAAACAGTTCTTGAACCTAGAAGTTCTGGTTTTCAGGGTTCTGTACCTTCTGCCCAAAGGTAGCAGTGAAAAGAGGTTGTGGCCAGGGTGGTGAAGATATTTTATGATGTCTGCCTTATTGAGGAAGAGCCTCACATAGATGTCTCCACAGGATTCTGCTCTGATTGGGCCATGGCCTGTTGAGCAGATATTATCGATGCAAAATATAATCTCTCAATTCCACCTGCATTATCTATAATTGGTTGACCCCTGTTCAGCCCTCCAAAATTATTCATTGAACTGAGGACCAGATATTTGGTAGCTTATTCAAGGCAGATTCCTAGCATAGAATTTGGTGCTCATTACGTTCTTGTGCTTAGGTTCTGTGTGTGACCTTCATCAGCTTCCAGCATTCAGTTACATTCATGCCTGTTTAATTTATATCAACCACAATCAATAAAATTCTGTAATTACCAATATCATTGTTTATATCGCCATTGAACAAGAACCATCTTAACATCTCAAATGAATACTCTCATTTCTTTTTGCTTCCCATTAGACTTTCCTGACATGAATTTGTTTCTTCTGGTTTTTCTAAGGATTTTCACTTTCTCCTCCTCATATTTATCAGGTTAACTTAGTTTGACATTTATTTTATTTAGTTGGAGCCTGAGAATCACACAGATTACAATCCAATCAAACAATGTTTTCTTCAGCTTTTTAATTTACATTCATCAATAAGTTCAAAGTTATTCAAAGTTCAGATTTATTGTCAGAGTACATACATGACATTTGCCTGAGTTTCTTTTTCCTGCTGGCCAGGTAAAATTTCTACTCACTGGAAGTGGAAAAACACTGCACCCAAGAAAAGTTACATGTGCAGAAAAGAGTAAGGAAAAAAAGAAGAAGCAATGCAGAAAATGAGCAGTGAAAAATAAATAATGTGCGAAGTAAAAGTCCTTCAATAAGTCTCTGATTGAGTTTGCTGTTTGAGTTTAATGGTGGACAGATATCATTTTTTCCTGAATCTGTTGGCACAAGTCACTTGGCACTTAATACCTCATTCCTGATGGCATCAGTGAGAGCAAAACCTTAATGATTGCTGCTGTTCTCTGACGGCAGCATTCCATGTCAGTTTTCTCAATGATGGGGAGAGTTTTGCCTGTAATGTATTGGGCTCTCTCCATTAATATTTGCAGGACTTTCCGCTCAGAGATTGAGGTAGCAGAAAGCAAGCACAAAACACGAAAGTCTGTACAACAGGCTTTATTCCAGTAAAAGTCTGAACACCATTTCATACCTTGGTGGCTCCCCGTGTGACTGACTCAGGAGGGGCCGGATCAGGTCTATATTCAGGTCGGCTGATTGACAGCGGCCAGGAGGAGTCAGCCCCTTAGGTGGTCTTCCTACAGGTACAGAGATTGCCCCCTACAGTAGTCGTATCACCACAGAGATATTGGTGCCCCCATACCAGATTGCGATGCAGCTGGTCAGCACACATTTTACCACACATCTGTAGAAATTAGCCAAGGTTTTCAATGTCATACCAAACCTCCACAAACTCCTGAGAAAGTAGAGGTGCTGACAATTTCGTCATGATGACATTCGTGTGTTGGGTCCAGGAAAGGTCCCCTGAAATAGTGATTCCCACTAATTTAAATGTGCTCACCATCTCCACCTCTGATCCCCTGGTGGTTACTGGATCATGTGGCTCTGATTTTCCTTTCCTATAATTCACAATCAGCTCCTTGGTATTGGTGGCATTGAGTGTGAGATTTTTGTTAGTAAACCAGTCAGCCATGTTTTTCATCTCCCTCCTAACTCATTGCTTCCTTTTATATAACCCACTACAAGTGGTATCCTTAACAAATTTGAGTATGGTATTCTTGTCAGACTGAGGCACACAGTCATAGGTGTAAAGTGAACAGATCAGGAGGTGAAAAATGCAGCCCTGTGGTGCTCCAGTACTGATGGAGATTGTGGAGGAGATGTTCTTACCAATCTTCACTGATTGTGGTCTGGAGGTGAGGACATCTAGGATCCAATTACACAGTGGGGTGCTGAGGCCAATGTCTTGGAGTTTTCTGATTGGTTGAAACACAATTTGTATGAAGGTAGCAAGAGTGACATAAATATAACTGTACAAAATATTAGCAAAAAGTACAAATGTATAAAGAAAAGAAGTATAGGTGCCACAAGACTCACACCACTAGGTTCAGGAACAGTTGCTGCCCCTCCACCATCAGACTCCTCAATAACAAACTCAATCAGGGACTCATTTAAGGACTCTTACTTGTGCACTTTATTGATTTTTTAAAAATTCTCTCTGTATTGTACAGTCAGTTTATTTACTTTCATTATCAGTTTACAGTTATTTATTTGTTTTCATGTGTACACTATGTATTTTTTTTTGCATGACCAAGAAGTGATAATTCTGCTTCACCCACAGAAAAAAAAGAAACTCAGGGCTGTATGTGATGTCATTAATGTACTCTGACAATAAATCTGAAATCTATATATCTCCAATATTTTAATGAAGGTTACAGAAACTACATCCAATATGTCAAATATATATGCCCAGTAGATGCAAAAAAAACTGTCTTTGAATGAGTTGATATGCCACCTTTCTTATTAGGTGATTAACACTGGATGTCAGGCTCTTGATTCTGACTGATCAAATCAACAACCTCCTTCAAAAATGTAGCAACAAGTGAGCCCAGAATGTAGCTCAGTTTGTCTACATCAAATGACCCTTCTAAATCTCACAATTCTCAGCTGACTGGATTTATTGCACTTCAATTGATATGACTGATGTTTGCTGCTGGGAATGAAAGTTGAACATATGCAAAAGTTTGTGAAGATTTAAGATTTTTCAACTATATCTGATAACATCCCAATTTTTATCATCTTCTAAATTTATGGTCAAATTTACACCTCTTTAATGATCAGAATACTATTTATTGTCATGTAATAAAACAGAAATGTAATATTACACAAAATTACCTTTTGTCTGCCATAGGGCAGACAAAGATTCACCATTAGCATTCCTGGCGTTCTTTAAAGAAATTGAAGCAAAAGAGAGCCCCTCCCCTTAGAGTCACTGAGTGTCCGTAGATTCACCTCCAATGCTCCCATAGCCTCTCCAGTTCAGTTCAAACATCAGCAACCAGAACTCAAATCAAAACTACCGACATGATGAGGAAGCCTTTAGCGCTACGAGCCTTTCAAGAGCCCTTCTTGTCCTCAGCACCTTCTCAATGAAACAGTGAAGCTTCACTCCCAGGTGAACTCAATGCTTTCGAGTCCAATTTGACATTCAAATCAGTGAAGAACCACTGCACACCCCATGTCACCTGACAATCCTCTACTATGGGTATCTGAAGATGATGAGCGAACTGCCTCCAAAGAGTTGTCCGGTCTGGACGAAGTACTTTGCTGAGTACTGAAAATCTTAGCTAACCAACTTATCAATGTATTCATGGATATTTTCAACATCTCACTTGGACAGGGCATGGTACCTACCTGCTTCAAATAGGTCTCAATCATACTGTTGCCCAATAGGAGTGTGGTAACCTGCCTAAATGACTATTGACCAGTGGTTCTCACATCCACGGTGATGGAGTTTTAAGAGGCTGGTGGTGAAGCATATCAGCTCTTGTCTGAGTAGTAACATGGATTCATTTTAATTTGCCTAACGCAATAAAAGGCAGATTCATCTCTCTACACAAAATCTTGGAACAGCTTGACAACAAAGAACCATACATCAGGGTGGTCATTTGACACCATCATTTGACATCATTCCCTTAAAACTGATCAGCAAATTTCAAGACCAGAGCCTCAGTACCCTACAATTTAATTGGATCATGGATTTCCTCACCTTCAGACCCCAATTAATGGAGATTAACAAGAATATCTCCCCACAATCTCCATCAACATCAGAGCATCACAGGGGTGCATATTTAGTCCCTGCTCCCTACTTCCTGCTCTCTGCTTTACTCACTTTATACCTATGATCATACTGAAAATACCAAGTAATAAAAAGGGATGAGCCAGCATAAAGAAGGGCGATTTCAAACTTGGCTGAATGGTGCACCAACAACAACCTTACAATCAATGTCAGCCAAACCAGCAGCTGATTGTAGACTTTAAGAGGGAACAGCCAGAGGTGCACTAGTGGTCATTGGGGCATCAGAAGTAGAGAGGGTGAGCAAAATTAAATTCCTGTGTGTCACTATGTCAGAGGACCTTTCCTGGACCCAAGAGTTTGAGGAGGTTTTGTATGACATTGAAAACCTTGGCAAACCTTTGAAGATGTAAAGTGGAAAGTGTGCTGACCAGATGCATCACAACCTGGTATTGGGGGCACTGTAACACACTGCTACAGTTATAGCTCCGGGTTATTGCTCCAAAAAAAGGCTCACACTGAGAGAATGCAGTCAACACTGATTTTATTCGGCTATCTGCTCTGCCTTTTATAGGCTGACTGTCGCATCACCATGGGCGTGGCTTGTGATCTGCCGGCCCGGAATCCATTGGCTCAGATTGGACCCCCTGAGATCCACTGCGGGCGAGTGGCTGGTTTAGCCTCTGATGTTGCGGCCTATGGTAACGATCACTGCATTCAACGGCCATTTCCTGTGTTGGCCTGCAGAGTAGGCTGCGGGCTGCTACACGACCCCACCCGCCCCAGAACTAGCGATAGGATTGTTGATTTTTGGAAGCTGGCCCCTGCACCGTGGGGGTGGATGAGTAAATGGCTGGCTAAAGTTCAAGTGGGCCAGTTTTAGATGGTCGACCATGAATATCTCCTCCCTGCTGCCGATGTCCAACACGTAGGGAAAGCCGTTCAGTCTGATGATGCGGTATGAACCTTCATAAGGCTATTAGAGAGGTGGCCGATGTGCCTCACATCACACAAATACATACCCACAATCCATAAAGTTTTTGGGTCTGAAAGTTTTGGCTTGGCCATGGGCCCTGGGCTGTATAGGGGTTAGTATGCCTAAGCATTCATGCAGGCAAGGGAAGATAGCTGCCAGGAGTTCCCCATATCCTTGGATCTGGCTCTGAATTCACCTGGGATGACTAACAGCACGCCATAGACTGACTCGGCAGAACATGCCTCGAGATCCTTTTTCAGGGTAGTATGAATGCCGAAGAAGATCCAGGGAAGTTCATCAGCCTAGTTTGGTCCAGTGAGACAGGCCATGAGAGATGTCTTCAGGTGCCTGTGAAACCTCTTCACCAACCCATTGGCCTGTGGGTAATATGCTGCAGTGCAGTGGAGTTAGGTCCCCAGGGCATTTTCCAAAGCAGCCTATAGACTGGAAATGAATTGGGCTCCCCTGTCAGATGTCAGATGTTCAGGGACACCAAACCGTGCCACCTAGGTGTCTAACAATGCCCATACACATGCCTCTGCAATAGTTTATGCCAATAATATTGCCTTGGGCCATCTGGTCAGCCTATTGACCATGGTCAACAGATAGTGTGCCCCTGGATATTGGTAGGGTGGGCCACAATGTCTATGTATACTTGGGTGCTGGCTCGGAGGACTGGGAGGAGGGCCTTAATGTGTGTTTGAATCTTTGATGCCTGGCACTGCATGCACTGCATGCATGTTTTGGCCCACTGAGTGACCTCTTTCCAGAGGCCATGATAGACATATCTACTGGCCACCATTTTTGTTGTCTTGATGGTGGGGTGAGCCAGATTATGGACAGAGTCAATATCCGGCTTTTCCATATGGCCAGAATGAAGGGGCAAGGCCTACTGGTCGAGATATCACGCAGCAGTGTCCGGGTACCTGGGGCGATTTGGATGTCCTCTAGTCGGAGGCTGGTGAGTGCCATCTAGTATGCTGGGGCATTGGGGTCCGCTTGCTATGCTTCAGCCAGGGCTGCATAGTCGATGCTTGGCGCGGGGTCATGCACTGCTAGTATAGCTGGTCATAATAGAGCATCAGCTACCACATTGGACTTGTAGGCTATATGCTCAATGTCTGTTGAGAACAGGTGCTACTGCTGCCTGGCTGACTACAGATCTGAAACCTTGCTAAAAGCAAAAGTGAATGGCTTGGTGTCTGTGTAGATTTTGAACTTCCTGTCCTCCGAGAAGTAGTGGAAATGCTGCATTGCCAGGTATAATGCTAATAGCTCCATATCAAAGACACTGTATTTGAGCTCTGGTGGCCCAAGGAGGTGTTTACTGAAAAAGTCCAGCAGCTGCCACTGTCTATAAAACAGTTGCTTAAGTACACCCCCGAACACTATGCTGGAGGCATCTACTGTGAGAGCGGTCAGGGCATCTGTCCTCAGGTGCACAGGAGGGTGGCTTTGGCCAAGGTGTCTTTAGCTGCCTGGAAAGCCTCAGCCACCTCTTTTGTCCATTCAATGTTCTTCTTGTTTCCTGTTATGAGGGGAAATGATGGGCTCATGATGCAGGCTGCTCCTGGTATAAAACGATGATTAAAAATTGACCATGTCTGCAAACTCTTCCTTCTGCATGTGAATGGCATCCACTTTTGCAGGCAATGGCTTGGCCCAATGCGATACCCCAGGAAATCAATTGTTTCTCAGCCAAACTGGGGCTTGGCTGGATTGATGGTTAAGCCAAACTCCCTTAGCCTGGAGAACAATATTCTTAAGTGAACGGCATGCTCAGTATGATTGCGGCTGGCTATCAAAATGTCATCTAAATAAACAAAGATGAAATCCAGATCCTGGCCCACTGCATCCATTAACCTCTAGAAGGTTTGAGCTGTGTTTTTTTAATCTGAAGGGCATGTGGAAGAACTCAAAAAATCCAAAGGGGATTATAATGGCAGTCCTTGCAATGTCATCAGGGTGGACTGGGATCTGATGATAACCCCTGATGAAGTCCACCTTAGAAAATACCCGTGGCCATTGCAGGTTAGCGGTGAAGTCTTGGATATGGGGCACGGGATACCTGTCAGGCATGGTGGCCTTGGTGAGGCGGCAGTAGTCTCCATAAGGCCTCCAACTCCCTGCTGTCTTTGGTATCATATGGAGGGGGGAGGCCAGTGAGGTGTTGGAACGCTGCACAATGGTGAGTTCCTCCATCTTCCAAAACTCCTCTCTAGCCAGGTTGAGTTTCTCGGGAGAGGAGGGCCCTCTGTAATGATCTAGTGTCTCACCCTGTGTTTAGGCTCTGCCGAGTTGAAATGAGGTGTAGCAATGGAGGGGAATTCTGCTAGAATTTGAGTGAATTCATCTCTGCAGTAATCACTGAGTGCAGGTGGGAGGCAGTAAGTTCAGTGCCATTGAGTGAGAAGATTTGGAAAGTCAGGAGTTGGCCCTGAGGAAGTCAGCACCCAGTGACGGTTGTTGCTCAACCACCACCGTGAACTTCCATGTGAAACATTCATCCCTGAAGCAAAGGGGAATTGTGCCGAAAACCCAGATTTTAGAGTTGTTGGCTGCCCTTGATCGTGGCCCACCTTCCTGCTGCATCCCTCAAAGCTGGATGGGGGAAGGACGCTGATTTGGGCCGCAGTGTTGACCAGAAAGCGACAGCCTGACAGGGACTCCTAGACATGGAGGAGACTGTGTAGTCAGCCGGTCATCTCAGCCATCAATGACAGACAGCTTTGGCACTTCACTTGAATGCGCAGGGGGAGCAGCATCGATGTGCTTGGGAACCCCACCTTTCATGATAAAAATAGTACTGCCAGTGGGGTCCATCGCTCGGGTGGTCGGTCGATCGGTCGGTCGGTTGGTGGGTTTCCTGGCTGGTCTCTGTTATCAAGCCATTGTCACCTGTTCCAGTGTACTGCAGACATTTCTCTTTGCCACATCCACTCAGGCAGCTACCTTTCTGGGGTCATCAAAATCTTCTTCTGTGATGAGCAGCCAGATGTCTTCAGGCAGCCACGTCAGGAAGATTTGCTGAAACAGTGGGCAAGAGGAGCATTGAGAGCAAACATGCCCCTCATTAGGGCAAAAGAGGTCCTGTTCCCCAAACTGTCGATATGCATCAGTCCAGCCGTGCGCTCATGCTTCAAGATCCCAAAAGTGCAGGTTAATAGTTCCTTGAAGGCCACATACTTCCTTTGCTCCTGGGGCTGCTGTAAGAAGTCAATGATCTGGGCCACAATGTCCTGGTCAAGGGCACTTACTATGTAGTAGTAGCATGCGTCATCGGCATTGATCTGGCAAATGATGACTGTGCCTTGGCTTGCTGGAACCACACCCGTGGTTGCGCCATCCAGAAGCCTGACACCTTCAATGATACTGCGTTGAATGCAGGCTGATCTCCTATCGTTGAGTCCATTTGGACCAGTCGGGGTCACCACTGTAGTACACTTCTACGGTTATAGCTCAGAGTTATTGCTCAAAGAAAGAAGCTCACACCGAGAGAATGCAGTTGACATTTAGTTTATTCGGCTACCTGCTCCGCCTTTTATAGGCTGACGGCTGCAGCACCACGGGCTTAGCTTGTAATCTGCCGGCCACAGATTGGTCACCTTGTGTTCCGTTGTCCCGGATTGGACCCCCTGCAATTAACTGGTTTAGCCTCTGCTGTGGCAGCCTATGGTAACGGGCCACTCAGCTCACATGTCGTCTGTTCGATCGCCACGCTCGACGGCCATTTCCTGTGTCAGCCTGTAGAGTAGGCCGCGGGCTGTTGCGGCATCAATACCTCTGAGATGAAAGTCCTGTAAATGGTAGTGGACACAGCCCCAAACCCTCCCCTCCATCCAGAAAATCCATATGAAACGCAGCTGACAGAGAGCAGCAGCAATTATCATGGACCCACACCATCCAGGATGGGCTCTGTTCATCACTTTCAATTTTTACACTATTCCTTCTCACCCCATATCATATGATTAAAATGAAGTGAAGAGGTATATAATAGTTAGTGAACCCTTTTTGATATTGCTGCAGTCTTTGCAATGCAAATAATTGTTTTAAAATCTTGCTCTCCTCCTGATTTAACTTTGAATCTAAATGTGCTATTCCATATTAATACCATAAAATTAATTCTGCATGGCACCTTATCAAAGGTTACCTGGTCCAAGTTTGTTATGCATACACTGTATCTATTACTCTCTAAGAATTCTGTGAGGTTCCTTTTAATAAAAATAACCACTTTTGAGATAGCAACATTTTCCTCTCTTTAAATGTGAGATAATTTTACCTTAAAAACAAAAAAAAAAATCACTACAACTCATTGTAATTTGCTAAAGTATGTGTGAGAAAGCTCATTTTAAATATTGCTCAAGTATTGAAATCAATATGAAGTTTGTGTGATAGGATGAGCTCCTTCGTTGTTGTTGGAAGAGATCAAGTATTCTCAGAATATCAGTTACCTTCTTCAATCATTGAACTGGTTTAGAATTCATTGTCGACTGAACAGTATCTGCACTGTGTTTTGTATTCTTATTGCATTAAAGAAAATTATGAATTTTGCAAAGAAATTCCTGTTGCTAATACTGGAAGATTGATGGAGCAATGATCCAAGATATAAGATATCTGTGAATAGCAGCTATGATACAATACACCCATAGACTGCGGTAATAACCCCGATTAAAGGTGATAATGAGCTCAAATCACTAACGTTAAATGTAAGGTTAACAATTTTAGCCCAATTATCACCTTTAATTGGGGTTATTAACACAGACTATCAGTGTGGTACCTCATAGCCACTGCATGAAGATGAAAACGAAAATGTTTCTTCTAATTAATAGTACATAAACAATGGGGGCCCTTGAAAATCCGGGGCCCGAAGAAGATGCTACATTTGGTACTAAATTAATCCTTTCCTACATAACATAGGAATGCACATAATGTATATTTCTGTCATTTCAAATATGTGATAATGCAAAACAATCATTGTGAGAAAAGTAAGATTTAAACATATGTCAGCATGAATCAAACACTTCACAAAGCATCATCTCTCTGGTGAGATGCCAAGACCTCATTTTCTCACTTACCTGGATGAGTTATGTGAAGAAGAACACAAGAGTTCATCTGATGCCTTGGTCATGATTTATCATTGAAACTACATCACTGCAAGTAAATTGTCAGGATATTTATCGTTTTTTTTCCCTATGTGTTGCTGTTTACAAAAAAAAAAGTTGAAAATTTCTCTTATATTGTGATTGAAAAGTTCAGCGTGTTGGTATTAAAATTTAAGTGAATCTTGAACATACCCTTTCTCTTATAGGGGTCTATAAATATTTATACATTTAAAGGTATTGCAAAGTGAAACACTCCTGTTGTGGCTTTCTTGTCCCTTTTCTATTTCTTTTTCTTCTCCTTATCTTTTTTTCAATATGTAGGGGGTTAGAGGAGGGTGGTGGGGGATTTATCCAAGATTTTTTTGTGTTTTTTTTTACTCTCTGTTTTTTCCTTATTTATAAAATACCACATGTATTTGGATTAAGTTTGAAATACTGTAATATGTTTGCCGAGTGGTAAATAAAGTATATAAAAAAAAAGAGTTCAGCGATGTTGTGAGTTTCAGCTGTGATATAAATATATTGGTTGGTTGTTCTTTCTATTTGAACCTCCGTCTCATTCTGGCACAAAGTATTTTCCTTATGAAAATATTGCTGACATAAACAATCATGACGCTTAAATAAAGAGCCCTTTTATGTAAGACATAACATGAAGCTCTAAAAAGGAAATACATGATAGGAGAAATGTAACCAATACTTTAAAAAGATATTGTATCTAATAAGTGCTAACATATTTGAAACCATTAAATTATTAGTGAAGATGCTTGAAATATGAAATATGGAATATGTTGAAGTTGAAGGATCTGATAGAAGTACATATAGAATAGAATGAATGGAGATATCACTCACAATATAGTAAATTACAACCACATTTGGCCATCCTTATTATTGGTTAGATCTCAGTAATAATATTGGAACATTGTTGTATAAATTGTTCTCATGCGGCAAAATTATATCAGCCCTGCTCCATACCAAATTTTGAATCAGTTCATGGTCATGCTTGCAGACTCGTGGTTGTCTCATTATAATTTAAGGACATGAAAAATTCAAGTTGTGGTGATTCAACCACTGGATTGTCTGTGACTCCCTGTGCCTGTCTGCACTCCTCCACTGCCTACTGCAGGGGGTAACCCACTGTACCTGCAGGGAGGTAACCTGGGAGACTGGCTCCACCTACTCCCTGCCAATCACTGGCCCCATATAAAGGCTCATGATGGCCAGAGCCAGAAGGGATACTGAATCTTGTGTGCTAGTTTTAAGCTAATTAAAGCCTGTGGCACAGCCTTAGTAGTTTGTGCTTAGTTTGTTCACACTGCAGCTCACCACAATTTAATTAGCTTAATTTTAAAGAATCGTGGAGAAGGTTCTCAGCATAGAGAAGCTGGATATTGACCATCAACATTCAGAAGCTCCAGCTCCACTCTGTGGAGAAGCAATCACCGCCGCCGTCGTATCCCGTCGCTGTAAGTATTGAGGTACCTGGTTGGGATCGTCAGACGTTTCCGTAAAAATTGCCCCTCAAAGAACTCATGTTGCTCCAGATGTGGAAAGGAAGACCCATCTCGCTGCACAAATGATGCCTCCACCATTTTGACTAATTGGGATGGTACCTACAAACTGCTACTCGCTGCCACCAACTTGGAGCAGAGACTCGGATCCCGAGTCAGACCTAGCATCCACCATGCTGTCAGACAACATCCCACATGGACTCGGGCTCCCTATGATGGATATTATTGTCAAAGGTAAAGTAATAAAATGCGTGCTCGATAGCAGTAATACTGAGAGCTTTGTGCACCTACACGTAGTCTATACGTTGGCACTCAAAATACACCCAGTGAACTTTTCCATTGCCTTTACGGCCCAGGATCATTCCATCACAGTCCAAGGTGCTGTTCTGTAAATTTTACTGTGGGAGGGGAGCATTTAAATGCCGTCTCTGTAGTGTCACCCTGGCCTTAGGTGGCCCACACCCACTTCCCCCCACTCACCGTCCACAACATAAAACCTAGTGACTGCCCTTGCTTCACCTGCTTACTGTCAACTCTACAGGTACCCCTTCTCACCCTCTTTCATCACCTGACACCAGACTACAAGCCCATTGCAGCCAAGAGCATGTGCTACTGTGTAGCTGACAGGGCAACGGCTTCTGGCAGAAGGGGTACTAGAGCCCAGCACTAGAACCAGGACCTGGTGATCAAGGGGGCAGTAAACCGAGGATGGTCATCGACTGCAGTTAGACCATCAACCCGTACACCCAGCTGGACACCTACCCACTACCCTGTATTGCCAACATAGTCAATGAAATAGGCCAGGACAGTGTTTTCTCCACCATTGACCTAAAGTTGGACTATCATCAACTCCTTATCCAGGCCCGGGATAAGCCCTATACTACCTTCAAGTTTGATGGGTGCCTTTACTAGTTCTGCCAGGTCTCTTTTGGGGTCACAAATTGAGTCTCCGTGTTCCAGAGGGAAGATGGATCATATGGTAGACCAACATAATCTAAGAGTGACCTTCTCATAACTGGTCAACGTCACCATCTGTGCCCACGACCAGTACCATGATGCATACCGTGGAGAAAAACACCCCATTCTAGGTGGAGTGCAATACCTCTGACATTGCCTTTGCAGCCACCCTCAACCAAGGGGGCCAACCCATGGCTTTTTTCTTCCGAATCCTCCACATCCCAGAGCTCGGGCATTTCTCCATTGAAAAGGAGGCCCAAGTGATTGTGGAAGCAGTCCATCACTGGCACCATTACCTGGCTGGCAGAAGGTTCACCCTTCTCACAGACTAGCATGCAGAGCCATTCACGTTCAGCACCACCCACAGAGGCAAGATGAAAATTGACAAGATTGTGCACTGGAGAGTCAAGCTGGCCACGTTCAACTATGACATCCAGAATAGGCCAGGGAAGTTCAATGACTCCCCCGATGCTCTGTCCCGGACCTGCACCAGTGCACAGTCTAACCAGCTTCATGTGCTGCAGACACCCTTTGCCACCCGACGTCATGCATCTGTACTATTTTCTGAAATCCAGGAATCTCCCCTTCACAGTCCAGGAAGTCCAGACCATGAATGAGTCCTTCCAGGTCTGTGCAGAGTGCAAACCACGCTTCTTCTGTCCATCACAGGCCCACATAATAAAGATCACTTGTCCCTTCGAGCAACTCAGCATTAAATTTAAGGGACCACTGCCTTCCACAAACAAGAACCTCTATTTCCTTTCGGTTATAGATGAATACTCCCACTTCGCGTTCACTATCCCTTGCCCCGATACCTCCATCGCCTCCATTATAAAAGCACTGGTCCAGATCTTTACCAAGTTCGAATACCTGGCATTCAACCACAGTGTCCAGGGGTTTAGATTAATGAGTGAGGAGCTGCACCAGTACCTGGCATTGCGGGGCATTGCATCTAGTCACACAACTAGTTACAACCCCAGGGCAATGGGCAAGTAGAATGGGAGAATGGGAGAATGGGGTAATCTGGCCCTTAGATCAAAAGGATGGTTCACCAACTCTTGGTAGGAGACCATTCCTGAGGCACTGGATGCCATACAGTTGCTCATCTATGACTACAAACCAGACCCCTCATGAACGCCTCTTTTCCTGCCCCGTAAAATCTGCAACAGGAGTCTCACTGCTGGGATGGCTGATGCCTGCTGGACAAGTCCTCCTCTGTAGATATGTGAGGACTCACAAATCTGACTCTCTGGTCGAGCAGGTGCACCTCCACCAGGCCAACCCACATTAGCCTATGTGGCGTACCCCGGTGGATCTGAGGACACCATCTTGACAGGACCTGGCACCGGCAGGAGCCCAGCCTCACCATCACAGGCATCCTGGCATCTCCAGAACCCTCCTGAAGCCGTCATCCTCCCTTCGCCCATCATTAACCATGGGACCCGGCTGCCCATTGAGCCACACCAGACCTCTACCCCCTCGCTGCCACACACCAATCCGCTCACACCGCCAGCTACCCCGGCCACCCCTGACCCAGCCAAATTTCAAGCACCCCCATCTCCACTGACCATTGACCAAAAGCCTGTCCCGTGATGGTCCCAGAGGCAACAGTGACCACCAGATTGCCTTAGTTTGTAAACTTGTAAATATGTTTGTTTTTCTCTCCCAACTACTCGGTATCCTGTGGACATTCGGCACAAAGATGGTGGTGGACACTGTTTTTCTCCTCCCCCGGGGACTCATTTTAAGAATGGGGTGAATGTGGTGATGTAACCACTGGACTGTCTGTGACTGCCTGTGCCTGTCCACAATCCTGCACTGCCTACTCCAGGTGGCAACCCACTGTACCTGAAGGGAGATAACCTGGGAGACTGGCTCCAACTACTCCCGACCAATCACTGGCCCTATATAAAGGCTCATGCCAGCCCTTATGCAGGAGCAGAGCACATGGAGCCAAAAGGGATGCAGAACATTGTGTGCAATTTTTAAGCTAATTAAAGCTGCAGTTTGTGCTTGTTTTGTACACACTGCAGTGCACCACACAGGTCAAGAATAAGCAAACCAAGAGGTTTCTCTTTAAATTAGGAGACAAAGAACTGGAAGTTCTTTTTTCTCTCCAAGAGGACTGTTAAGAACTACAATATGTAATTTTAAGATCTACTGATCTACGAAGATGCTACTATTGCAAACCATCAGCAGAAGTTCTCCTCAGCAAATTAAAGAGAATAAAGCCGTGAAATAAAGAATCAAGAAAGTGTAGAACAAAATCATATGAATTAAAATAGCTGTTACAACTAGGAGATTGGCTGTGATAACACATGCATAGCTCCAGGAAGGCAAGCAACAGTAGTGGCTAGACTTAGATCTTAAAATAGAAAACACTTCACATTCAGAGCTTGAAATTATAATATGCAGGAAATTTAGGTTGAAATAGAATTGAATTTGAGGACCTGTTCCAGTTTCGTGTGAGGCAATGCGACACCAGAAGTGAATCCCAAGTAATTGAAAATTATAGAGTTGGCTTTCATATGCTTCCTTGTCTGTCATCTGTAAGCATTGCAAAGAGTGGAGATTCAAGTGTGAATTTATTGAGATGGTCAGTAGGAGAGAGATGATAGATGGGGAGAACTGTGGAGTTGGGAGAAGATTGAGGGAAGGAAGATGAAGCTGCAAGAAGAGAATGGAAGAGGATTGGTGAGGTGTGGAGATTTGGAAGGCAAAAAACCCTGTTGAGGATGGTGGAATGATTTGAGGCAGAGATGGGATATGATTGAAGCTGGGAAGTGAATATTCTGAAGAAATTTTAATTTCATGATGAAATTTAGACATATAGCAAAGTAACAGGCCATTTTAGCCCATGAGTCTGTGCTACCCAATTTATACCTAATTAACCACCACCTCAGTTATGTTTTGAATGGTGGGAGAAAACTGGATGCCCTGGGGAAAACCCACACAGACACGGGGAGAACGTACAAACTCCTTACAGAACAATGCGGGATTCAAACTCTGATCCTATGCCAACCGTGACAGCAGAATAATGGGGCATGATCCTTGATGTTGAAAAGTGTAAAGAGATCTACCTGGAGAAGAGCAGATTCTGGCAGAATCCCAGCAATGTTAGGCTCATTAACTAATGCTAAAGGAGATCTCAAATCTCCAAAAGTTTAATTCAATGTTTGAGAACTGAGCAACTTGTATGCCTCAAATACATGTTGGAATTAAATGTACAGGATATCAATCAAGCATATTTTCCCACTTGAAATCAATGCATGTGCTGAATATTCTCAATGTGTTTGCCTATCTAGAGGTGCATGCAATAAATAATTGGATTCAGTGATTGAGCTTTTATATCATTCCTATGTGTAATGGGAAAATATTCTGATATAACACAGAATTTCCATGTAAAAGTAGGAATAAGGAGTTTAATGAACACAAAGTGACATGGAAGTGTAATGGATGTGACATATCGTTGAACTCCAGTGGGCAGTGAAATAAGTTCCTGGGAAATAAATTTTTTAAAAAGCAAGATAGCAGTAAGGTGAACAAAATTTTTTGAATTTGCTACATATTAGTTGCACTTTCAATGCTCACTGTATACAATAAGCAATGCGCTCTGCAAATGTACCAGTTGCAGTTCTGAGAACTTGTACTCTGGAGCTTGGCAACTCCCTAATCATGGTGTTTCAGCGAAGCAACAACACTGGTATCTATTTGGGAGTATTCGTGACATATTTTAGCAAGTATGAAATAGGGAAGCAGTGAGTTACCTCAAACAAGGAAGTCTTCAAAACTGAACCTGATCACAACTCTAAGGCCATAGAAACTGGTTATTAGGTGTAGGACATTCTGATTCTGTACCATTGCAACTACATAGGGGAAGGAATAACTGAATGTCCATGTTAAGCGACCATTATTGAAACCCTCATGATGAGATCTGGAAGGCATTAAGTTGGCATTTTATGTATTAATACATCATTAAAATTATATCCCTGTCACTTCATATATAGTTCAGGACATGACTTAATATGTCATTTCTTGCATACTCAAAGAACCATCCCTCAACACTGTAATGAAAGGAATGTATTTTGGGTATCTAGTGTTTTGTCCCTATAACACTCACACCAACCACCATCATTTGAATATTCAAAGAAGTTAGTTAAGTCAAGTTTATTGGCAGCTGATTGCACTAGTACGACCCAATGAAACAGCGTTCTCCAGTCCTCAGTGCAAAACATGCAAACAAACAACCAGAAGAAAAAAAACATATGCAGGCAAACAATACAGATGCATGACAAGTATTCATAAATACAAATAACTATTCTTTTGTACACATGAGAATTTTGGGTGGTTATTGTGAGGAGTTCCTTTGGTTGTTCAGCATTCTCACTGCCTGTGGGAAGGAGCTGTTCCTTAGCCTGGTGGTGCTGGCTCTGATACTCCTGTACCTCTTGTTTAGTCATGTTAGTTAGTTCATCATGGTCACTGTGCTTTAAGCCCTTTGGTCCAAATGCCAATTTGTGGCACATTCTCATTGCAAAGATGTAATTCTGAAAGGTTGCCTCTTTGAAGTCAAATATTAACAATTTTTTTAAAAAGTAACTATAGACATTAAAACTGTTTTTAAGCATTTATGTTTTTAAAAAAAGAATAAATATTACTGCACTGTCAAGTGTCAGGAGAGCAGTGAAATAGGTTCTCCTGAAGAACTGCTTTTCCATCTACCACCTTGAGGCTCCAGTAATTCAATCTTTGCCACAACATATCTACTGTTTCTGGCAGACTGAAACTAATGGTGAAGCCTTTCAAATAATGGAAGGGTGTGTCACCCAGGGGCCACATGAATGACAACAGGCTAGTGAAGAAAAAGATATGCTAAAATTTATCAGTAAAACCAAATACACAGACCAAATTGCACCAAAAGCTTTGCATTATGTTTCTTTATTGCATTTACATTTTTTAAATTATGAATTAAGTTTATTTCTGAAATAAGATATATTTAACTGACTGTTGAGTATTCTAGGCATAGAAATACACTAGCACACAGAGACGTGATCTTCATTCATTCTTTACTATGAAATTAAAATGGTTCCCCACAGCACACAATATATAAATGTGATGACGTCATATGTGATGACATTATACGCACGCAGACAAATATTCTCAATACTTCCTTCCCACAAAATAAATGCTTTGTGAAAATAACATATAGGAACCACTTACACAAATTATGATAAATATGTGGTAACTATGAACTAATGGGGTGAATTACCACTACACTACAATGTAAATGTTAAGCAGCCAAGTCAATGAACATAGTCCTTTAGGCATTCTGGAGGACGTTTTTCCCTTGTTTATCTTCTTGGCGAGGTAGAATCTGCTGGCTTTGCATCTTCTCCAGTCTCTTTGTCTTTTTGGGAAGTGCCTCCTCCTCATTGGTGATAAGGATTGTGAACTTCATCTTTGGTGAGCCCCATTCAGCCTTTGCATAGGGCTGCTCTGCTGAGCTGGACTTAGTGTTGGACTGTTCTGCTCGCAGGACGGTTTTGCTGAGCAGTCAGGGCATCATCTTCTGAAAATATTTCTGGAACATCATTGCTGACAGGAGTCCACAATGGAAACTCATCAGGTTCATGAGTCATTGGATCATCCACGGCTTTTAACTGGTTGATGTGGTGTTTCGATATTTTAGTTCCCACCATTATGGAATAAGAGCATGGACTCAGTTTTTTTTTCAACATCATGCCTGTGATCCATGGCTTCCTATTGTCTCAGTAGTCCCGTATCAGTATTTGTTCTCTTTCTTCCAGAAATCTGGCAGGTTTACTTGGAGACATGGATTAAGAAGTGGTTTGTTCCAAGCGAAGGCCTATGTTTGCGGGCACTGTGGAAAATCTTGTCCTTAAGCCTCATCCAAACATCAATTCTTCTGGTGTTCATTTGGTAGTAGAGTGCAGGGTGTTTCTATATGCTATTAGAAAAACTGCATTTCTGATACCATTAAATGTTTAAGGATTTCTTTATCTGCATGGCCTTTGTACAAAATGTTCAACTTACCCATGCATGCTTCGGTGGTAGGGTGATGATAAGATGTGTTGTATATTGTTATTGTGTAGAAACACCTTAGAAGCGTCAGATACAAGCTGCAGCCCATTATCAGAGACTCATTCTATAGGTAATCCATATGATGCGATCATACTTTGTAGCCTCTCAATTATTTGGTTTGTTGTTGTTGTTTTCATGTGTGAGGCCATTTAGAGTGTGCTTCGCTAGCAATAAGAACATTTTCTTCCATAAAAGACCAGCGAAATCTATTTGAATCCTTTGCCATGGTCATAATGGACATTTCCATGCGATAGCTGCTGCTTGTGGTGCTTTGGGTTTCATTTCCTGACATGTGTAACGTTTTCTTATCATTTGTTCAATATCAATATCCATTGATGGCCATCAGACATGCATACGTGCCAAAGTTTTTACCTGAACCATCCCTGGGTGGTTGTTGTGTGGTTCTGATAACATGGCAGCCTGCCATTTCGGAGGAATGATTATCCTGGTACCCCATAATAACGAACCTTCTTCAACTGATATTTCATGATGTCTTGTATAAGGTTTTAGTTCTGAAGAGATGGCTTCAGCCTCAAGCTACCCATTTAATGTGAAATATAGGACCTTTGACAGTGTAGATTCTTTCCATACTTCTTTGCTGATAGCCTTTGCTGTAATTGGTAAGGAATGAAATTGTTCCAGCTGCAAACTCTGCCATCCATTAAATTATCTCATCTTTTTGTTCAGTTTCAGGAAGAGTTTAGCGAGATAGGACATCAGCATGGCCATTTTGTGTTGCTGGTTTAGTGCAGCTAGCACTGATAGCCCTTTCTTTAGACCCTAGAATGAAACTCTGTGGCTTGTTGCCTGTTACCAAGGTAAAGTTTCTCCCATGTAAATATTGGTGGAATCATTTGACACCAAATATTATGGCAAGGGCTTCTTTTTCCAGTTGTGCATAAGGCACCGGTTGTTCCCTTTTTCCATTACCTGTGACAACATCAGTCCACCACAAGGGTCACTTCCTTTTCTGGGTCATAGTGGACAAGAACATTGTCATATGATGTAGGTAGTTCTTTTAAATATTTGACCGCATTACTAGTTTCTTCATTCCAACACTATTTCTGTTCTTTTCTTAGCATATGGTTCCGTGGGCTACATGCTGTTGACATTTTTGGAATGTGTTTTCTATAATGGTTAATCAAACCCAGGAACAACAGCAATTTGGCTCAATTTGTTGAGTAGGGTGCTCTGCAGGCAGCTTCAGTACCAGCGGTATCCATTCAATCTCCTTCACTGTTAATTGTGAAGCCCAAATATGTTATGAAAGGTACCATAAATATACACTTGTCCTGGTGCAGACAGACATTCACTTGTTGCAGTCGGGTTAGGATCCTTTCTAAGTTAGATAGGGTGCCCTGAGTCGTCTAAACCTGTAATTATGATGTCATTGAGGTAGGATCCTACGTTTATGTCATGCCATAATTTGTCCATGACTGATTTCAATATTGCCGCTAATATTCCATAGGTATAGGTGAATAACCTCAAATGAGTATTGATTGCCACAAATTTCTTTGAGGCCTCATCCAATTCTAGTTGCTGATTTGCTTGTGATAAGTCCAGTTTAGTGTACTTCTTTCCTCCATTCAGAGTTTGGAATAATTCCTCTGCTTTGGGCATAGAATGTTCAGGTTGTTATAGAGCCTGATTAATAGTGACTTTTTAATCACCACAAACTTGGATTTCTCATTTGGCTTTTCATACTGGAACAATGGGAACCATCCAGTTACTGTATTAGATTCTTTCAAGGATTCCTTCATTTTCCAATCTGTTAAGTTCCAACTCAGTCTTTTCCTTTATTGCAAACGGTACCATCAGCTGTGTTCTGTCCAGATAAAATAGGTCAAATCCACTTTGGTCACTTCATGCTCCAAGAATCTCCTCTCATTCATCAGGAAATTAACGAAAAGGTCATCAACAGTACTTCTGATTAATACATGGTATTGAAAGTCATTTTGAATTCTAATATGATTGCAAATCCAGATATAATTACGGATTTAGCCAATTATGAACAAAGACACTAAATTCCAGAAGCAGTGTAGACAGAGATTGCTTATTTTATCAAGGTGGGATTTAACAATGGCTCAATTTTGTAATTGTTTTGTTACTCTGTCGTTCTTTCAGAATAATGCGTATTTCCTATGAGAACAGCGTTAACGTATTGGAGCATGTGCAAGAATCAATGTGCTGCAATAAAGAAGCGTGTTTCTATTTTGTACATCTGCAATATGTATGTTCAATTATGAATAAAAGAGCTAAACTATTGGAGTATACAGGCTGCATTCAGATGATCTGATGCAATTGAAGTCATTGTAAATCATTTCGAAAAATCTCCTGAGGCTGCAATTATTCCAAGCCCAAAGGACAAGAGGTGCAATTGTTTAAGGCCACTCATCTCAGCTCCAGCATGTCACTGCAACATTTCTGCTGAGCTGTGTCCTGGATTAAGCAATCCTCAGCTCCTTCAGCAATGAAGTTCCCTCCATGATGAGCCAAGATTTATGATGCTTGATGATAATTGAAGCATTTAGCTCCAGTCGAACCCCCCACAGAATTACTCCATGGCCATTTGCTCCAAGGCCTTGTCAAAATTCAGTCATGCTTGATAAATGGGAAGCAACATTTGTCTTATACAAGTGCAAATCAACGACAAGTTAGAAAAAGAATTTATTATCTCCGCCACAAGATATTTAGCAGTGTTATGAAATACACTCCATCAACAACACAGGCGCCTACTGTTGACATAAATAAGGCAAGATCTGAGATTACCTTTTTACTTATTTATTTTCAGAAGGTGACGCCCTCAAGATCACCATTTATTGCTTACCTCTAAATTCCCTTGAGACAGTCCTGGAAGGCTGCCTTCTTAAATTCCAATGAGTCGCTTAGTGGGTTCAACCACTAGCTCCAGTAAGGATGACCAGTGATTTAGCTCCAAATCAGGATGGAGGGGTGCCCAAGGGTGCCGGTGTTTCCATGCACCTGTTCCCCTTGTCCATGAGGGTAGAGGCTGCTATTTGATAGGTGCTGTCAGAGTAGTTTTCACAAATCACTGAGTACATTTTGTAGATGATGTATAGGTAGATATAGCAAGCCAATAGTGAAAGGAATTAATCTGTGAAGAGATGCCAAAGCAAGAATTTTTTTTTTCCTGGATGGCATTGAGCCTCTTGAGAGTCATTAGAGCTGCATCAATGGAAGCCATTTTGAGTATTCCATCATTTTCCTGACTTGTGCCTGATGTATCATCAGGAAGCTTTATGTTTTCAAGAGGTTCCTGGCATCTGACTTGCTTTATAGTCACATTTATTCCTTCGGCAGGTCCAGTTGCAAATTTTGGTATTGCATGCAACACACTATCTTAAGGCTCAGAACCTTTCTGCCACATAAAGGGAAAAATCAGGAAAGACCCCTACTACCACACATGCAGCATCTTCCAGTTACTCCCATCAGGAAAAAAATAGATACAGATGTATTAAAGCCAGCACCACCAGGCTGAGGAACAAATTCTTCCCACAGGCAATGAGACTGCTAAACGATTGTCGAACTGCTAAAACAGCCCTCCATGATCTCAAGTATTTACTCATACTATAAATTTTATAAACTAAAAAAAATTTAAATAAAAAAATATATGTATTGATGGATAGATAATGGTAAAATTTCCATTATTGTCATGTAATACACCATTTAGAATGTAACCTATATGAAATTATTTAACTGTCCACTGTAAGGAAGACAGAGAGTTGCCACTTTGTCCAATGCCCCTTACAGAAATGAGTCCACAATGAGCAACGAACTTGCAACTCCTGGTTTTCAAGACCAGTGCTCTAACCACTGAATTATTGGAGTTAACAGAGATATGTTGGTAGGCAGATAGGTAGGTAGATAGATAGATAGAGAGAGAGAGAGAGAGAGAGAGAGAGAGAGAGAGAGAGAGAGAGAGAGAGAGAGAGAGAGAGAGAGAGAGAGTGAGAGAGAGAGAGAGAAAGTAGATAGATTGATAGATAAATGTGTAAAGGTATCATTTTTCTGTGTGCGTTTGCACTGTTCTGCAATGTGGACCAGAGAATGTTAGATTGTCAGCTTGACTAGTATAATCGGATGATACAAGCTCAGGTGTTCTTCTGATATTCTCCTCTTGCTTAGATGTATAAAGTGCCAACAGCAGCACCAGTGATGCAGGTTTGAATCTAGTACTGACTGTAAGGAGTTTGTAGGTTCTCCCTGTGACCGCGTGAACTTCCTCTGGGTTATTGTGTTTCCTCCCTGATGCACCATCAATAACTCAGGAAACTATTGTGGAGAAACCAATAGGCTTTAATTCACTTGAAAACATAGCATATCCCTACTGTTCAACTGTCCTGCACAGAGCTGCAGGGGGCTGTGGGATAGCCACCTTTATACAGGACCCTGTGGGGAGGGGCCATAGGTACAATCACCCAATAGGTGTACTTGACCAGATAATTATACATTACAGTGGTTTACCACATTCACCTCTTGTTTTTAAAGAGTCCCGCAGGGTGAAGTGGAATTTACAAAGTAATAAGTTTACAATTTTAAAGTAATAGATTCAGCCTATCATATGGTCTGGTTGTTCACTGGGATTGTTGTAGAACTGGTTGTAGATGCAGCAGGGTCCTGGACTGTCTCAGGTGCCTGTTTATATCCATCAGTATTGTGCTGGTGGATGGGAACCATGCCTGGTGTACCTTCCCTCGGGGTGGAGATAGGATACCAGAGGTTAGGTGCATCATGTGTGTTCAATGGTGAGGGGGGTGTGGGGTGATTAGCTGTGGCCTCCAAGGCCCCTGAGGGAGCCAAGCCTCTGATGGAAATGGTGTCCTCATGTTCGTCCAGATATGCCACGTAGGCATATTGGGAGTTGGCATGGAGGAGGTGGACCCTTTCAACTAATGGGTCAGATTTATGGTTCCTCACATAACTCCGGAGCAGGACAGGCCTTGGGGATGCCAGCCACACTGTTAGTGTGGTCCCTGTTGCAGAATTCCTGGGGAAGGAAAACATACACCCTGCTGTGATGTTAGTGGTGTTGCACAGCAGGGACCCAAAAGAGTGGGGGGCCTCAGGGAGAACCTCCTGCCAGCAGGAGACAGGGGCCCTTTGATTGCAAAGCCAGGAGGACTGTCTTCCAGACCATAGCAGTCTCCCTCTCTACTTGCCCGTTACCCCAGGGGTTGTAACTGGTGGTCTTGCTCATGTCAATGCCTCTGGCCAACAGGTACTGGTGCAGCTTGTCACTCATAAATGAAGGCCCCCAGTTGCTATGGATATAACTGTGGAAGCCAAATAGAATGAAGAGGCTGCTCAGGGCCTTGATGTGGCAACAGTCATGTCTGAGCAGGGGATGGCAAATGGAAAACGAAGTATTTGTTGATGATGTAAAGGAAGTATATGTTATGGTGAGTGGAGGGCAGGGGTCCTTTAAAGTTGACACTGAGTTGCTCGAAGGGATGAGTGACTTCAATAAGTCGTGCCCTGTCTGACTGATAGAAGTGCGGCTTGCACTCAGCACCAATCTGGCAGTTCTTGTCATGGTCCTGATCTCATCAATGGAGTACGGCAGGTTGCGAGCCTTTATGAAGTGAAAGAACCTGGTAACTCTGGGGTGACAGAGATTATTTTGGAGGTTTTGCACTCGGTCGGTCTGGGCGCTGGCACAAGTCCCACGGGACAGGCCATTTGGTGGCTCGTTAAGTTTCCACTACAGGATGTCATAGTTATAGGTGGATAATTCTATTTTCCACTGCAGTATTTTATTATTTTTGATTTTGCCCCGCTGTGGATTATTGAACATGAATGCAACAGCACGTTGATCTGTCAGCAGGGTGAATCTCTTACTGGCCAGATAATGGTGCCAGTGCTGCACTTCCTCGACAATGGCTTGGGCCTCTTTTTCAACTGAGGAGTGTCAAATCTTGAGGTGTGAGAAAAAAAATGCAACGGGCCGGCCAGCCTCATTAAGGGTGGCTGCCAGGGTGAAGTGTGACGCATCGCTTACCCCCTGAAAAGGGGTGGATTCATTCAAAGCTACATCGTGGCCTTGGCGATGTCAGATTTGATGCGGTCAAAGGCTGCACAAGCCTCCTCTGCCAGGGGGAAGGATGTAGCTTTGATAAGAGGGTGGGACTTGTCCATATAATTGGGGACCCCCTGAGCATAATAAGAGAAAAACCCAAGGCACCTCTTCAGGGTCTTGAGAATGTGTGGGAGGGGAATCTCTAAGAGTGGTTGCATGCTGTCTGGGTCCGGGCCAATGACGACATTCTCCACGACAGAGCTGAGAATGGCCAGGCGAGTTGTGTGGAACACGCACTTGGCCTTGTTCTATGTCAACTTAAGGAACTTGGCTGTCTCGAGAAATCTCTGGAGATTGGCATCATGGTCCTACAGGTCGTGGACACAGATGGTGGAGTTGTTGAGATATGGGAAAGTGGCCTGCAACTCGTACTGATCCACCATATGGTCCATCTCCTGCTGGAAGACTGAGATGCCGTTCGTGACGCCAAAGGGGACCAGCAGGAAGTGGTAGAGGCAGAACGCCGTATACTGGTGGACCTCTGGATGGATGGGTAGCTGATGATATGTCACCTTTAGATCAATGGTCAACAAGACCCAATACTGGGCAATTTTGTTGACCATGTCGGCGATTCGCAGAATGGGGTATGCGTCCAATTGAGTGTATCTATTGATAGTCTGATTGTAGTTGATGACCATTCTATTATTTTCCCCATTCCGCACTACCCACTACCTGTGCTCTCCAAGGGCTATTGCTGGCTTCAATAATCCATTCTAAAGTAAGCCTCCACTTTTAATGGCAACAGGTTTAGAGTCAGGAGTGAGGTTAGCGAATAGCGTCAGAGGAGGGACTTTAAGTGTGGAGAGCCCACAAGTTGTGTTTAGTGAATGGTTTAGTTGGTGGATGTGTATGGCAGGGGGTTGGCTATCTAATTTCTGATTACAAATGGTCAAGGGTGGATGGGGCCCATCAGATGCCATTGTCATGCTTTTAAGGTGACATTGAAAATCAAGCCCCAACAATACACCAGTGCAGAGCTGCGACAGCACCATCAGTCAAAAGTTGTCATTTACAGTACCCAGCACTGTTAAAGTCACAATACAGAAACCCTGAATACCTGCTGTATATGACTTGGATGCCAGTGTGACCTGGTTCAATGGCAATTCTGTGAGGGAAAGGCTCCACACCATGTCCCGATGTATAAAACTCTCCATGTTCCTGTTAGCAAACAAACAACTCATCACGTAGCCGTTTACCTGCCAGCTCGACTGCTCTCTGCAGACTGAGTTTCCCTTGCTCCAAAACTCTCTATCATATGTAATTCGACCTGATCCCTGCGACGTAGGTGTCCACAGTGGACACGGCTTTGCATTCACAGGCCTTGCCGAGTGCTCATAGGGTCCAGAGATATTTGGCGTTTCACTCACTGGGTTGTTGCTTTCTGGTCACTAGAAGGTGACTAGCGTACACAGCATTGATCTTACACAGGTATTACCCTTGGAGGATGTCCATGGCCTCCTGGTACTTTGTGGCATTCCTGATCATGGAGTAATACCAGCCTACCAACCCGGAGTGTAGCATTTGCAATTTGTTGGTCTCTAATCGCATGATGGTAGGGGAGGCCTGTAAGAATGCTTCAAAACAGCATTGCTTGAGTTTGAAGCTGTTAGGTGCCTCAGGCGATTGAGGGCCATTTTCCAGTTTTTCTGGTTTGAAGATCTGCTCCATTGTAGAAAACTAAGTCAATTAAATTGCTGCACCATTAATCATGGGTCCACTACCGGCATCACCTACAGCTCCTAGAACGCTTCCACCAGCGTTGTCTCCGCTCCATCCTCAACATTCATTGGAGCGCTTTCATCCCTAACGTCGAAG
Organism: Narcine bancroftii; assembly: GCF_036971445.1. Classification (NCBI taxonomy): domain Eukaryota; kingdom Metazoa; phylum Chordata; class Chondrichthyes; order Torpediniformes; family Narcinidae; genus Narcine; species Narcine bancroftii. Next base: position 138,653,685 of record NC_091475.1, read on the forward strand.
TACTCGAGATGGCAGAGGTCGACAGCATCGAGTCCACGCTGCTGAAGATCCAGCTGCGCTGGGTGGGTCACGTCTCCAGAAAGGAGGACCATCGCCTTCCCAAGATCGTGTTATATGGCGAGCTCTCCACTGGCCACCATGACAGAGGTGCACCAAAGAAAAGGTACAAGGACTGCCTAAAGAAATCTCTTGGTGCCTGCCACATTGACCACCGCCAGTGGGCTGAAATCACCTCAAACCGTGCATCTTGGCGCCTCACAGTTTGGCGTTGCAGCAACCTGCTTTGAAGAAGACCGCAGAGCCCACCTCACTGACAAAAGGCAAAGGAGGAAAAACCCAACACCCAACCCCAACCAACCAATTTTCCCCTGCAACCGCTGCAACCGTATCTGCCTGTCCCGCATCGGACTTGTCAGCCACAAACGAGCCTGCAGCTGACGTGGACATTTACCCCCTCCATAAATCTTCGTCTGCGAAGCCAAGCCAAAGAAGAAAGAATCACTCAGGAGACTATTGTGGAGAAACCAATAGGCTTTAATTCACTTGAAAAATTAGCATATCCCTAATGTTCGGCCGTCCTACACTGTGCTGCAGGAAGCTGTGGAACAGTAACCTTTTTACAGGAACCTGTTGGGGTGGGGGGCCAATAGGTATTCTCGACCTGATAATTATACATTACACTGCTTTACCACACTCCCACCCTCCAAAAATGTACAGTTTGTTCATTAATTAGTATATTTGAATGGCATATACTTATGGGCTAGAAAGGCCTGTTACCATGCTGTTGATAAATTAAAAAAAAGAAATTAAATTAAAACTAAAAAGCGATCAGAACCATTTAGGACAAGCAATCTGATTAGCAATCTTATCCACCAATTAAATATTCACTCTCTTTACAACCAAAACAACAATTCTTAAGATATATTTTAGAATCATCAAGAATATTCACCGTATATATATATATAATTTAGTGAGCTTCTTAGGAGAACACAAAATATTCTGACTTGAATCATTGGTCCTATATTTGTACTCTGCCAAAATCTGGGAAATTGTTACCTAACAGTAATATGGGAATACCTTCATATTACAGACTATTGTCATTGAAGAAGACAGCACCCTTTGCCACTTCAGAGATAACTTGATCAGCAATGATTAATGAAAATCACAAAGTAAAAAACATGGTTAACATAGTGGTTTGCACAATGCTATTGCAAGACCTGTGATCCGGGTTCAAATCTGGCATTGTCTGTAAGGAATTTGTACATTCTCCCCAAGTCTGTGTGAGTTTCCTCTGGGTACTGTGGTTTCCTATCACCCTCCAAAAATATACAGTTTTTAGGTTAAGTGGTGTATTGAGGCATTATGGCTGGAAGGGCCCATTACTGTTTGTCTAAATTAATGGTTTTCAAATGTTTTCTTTCCACTCATATTCCACCTTAAGTAATACCTATGCCAGTAGGTGCTCTGTGATTAGTAAGGGATTTCTTAAGGTGGTATGTGAGTGGGAAGTGAAGGTTGAGAACCATTGCTCTAGGCCCAATTATTACAAAGATATTTTGCTTGCAAAAACTTGTCATTGGTCCATTTCCTTTGGAGTTATGAAACCATGCACATAACGAGTCAATTATGTACAATTAAAACAGTGGTTCTCAAACTTTTTCTTCCCAATCACATACCACCTTAAGTAATCCCTTACTAATCACAGAGTACCTATGGCACAGGGAATACTTAAGGTGGCATGTGAGTGGAAAGAAAAAGTTTGAAAACCACTGCTCTAAATTTATTAAATGTAAAAAAAGACAAAAATGGGCAACTGTGATGAGGTTTTAAGCACATTTTGATCTTTTCGCTCATATAATGTAATTACATCAATTGCACTCTTGGAGTAATGAGATTATTTACAGGCTTATTTTTATCAAAATATAGTAGAAGTACTGTAGCTACTTTTGTACTTAGAATGACTTCTGCAATCCAATACCTCAGCTGAGGTAGTTAGAACACTTATCCACCCGTCTTAATAATTGACAGGTTTTTTTGAGAATAGTCAAACATTTCATCTAAATCTTACCTTAATTTACAGATGAAAAATATATTAGATGATTGCACATGCTTCATTAATCTGATTTATCAAATGTGCATCTTAATTTTGCTTACAAATTATGAATAATTCCTCCCATTACATACTGATCGTCATCTGGGTTGAGACCAAACAGAAAATAATGATGACAGCCTCTGATAGATAATGGAACTTTAAATGGGGACTTTAAATGTCAATCCATTTTTTTTCTGCAAATTATAAACAAACATTAATGAAAGCTTGTATAAACTGCTCACAGATGGCTCCGATTACTGTCAAGTGCTCAAGTACACAGCCACATTTCCACAGACTGGAAAATTAAAGTGAACAAGTGCCTTTCCTTCAACCATTAAAATTGTTAACTAATGGTGATAGTGTTTTCTTAATTTTGCAGAAGATTTTGAAATTATTTCCTATGTTCTTTCCATGTGAAAGATTCTCCTTAACCTTCATCCGTTACACTTCCCTCTGATGAGAAATACACAAATGAAAAATGCAACTTGTATCTATCTGGTATTTACGTAAGTTAAAACGCTGACTCTGTTCTTGAGTATTTGAGATGGCACAGTTAGGTCGTGGTTTGCACAATGCTGCTACAGCACCAGCACTCGGCACCTGGGTTTGAATCCCATGTTACCTTTAAAGAGTTGCTGCGTGGGTTTTCCTTGGGCGCTCTGATTTCCTCCCACCGTTCAAAACGTACCATGGGCTGTAGTGCAATTGGGTGTAATTGGGCTCATGAGCAGAAAGGGCCTGTTACCATGCTGTGTAAAATTAATAAAAAGCCTCCATCCTGGTGTTATCTGAAATGGAATTTCATCCACCACATGCTATAAATGATTAGCATAATTATCATAACTTCCTCTTGCCTGCAGCATTCATCACTTAGACGTTTTGATTGTGTGATTAACATCAAGTATTTTTGTTCTTTTTTTTAATCATTTACTTTCACTATAACATTCCTCATTCAATTATTTGACTAGTATAAGTTATAAAACTATTGAAAAAAATAAGCAGAAAATCTGATGCAACATTGATCTGAAGCATCTGCTAGCATTTGAATCTGTATATAGCCTACTCTATTTTGTACAAATATATTACAGCAATTTTCTACATGCACTAACTTCTCTTTGTGAGCTATTGTTCTGTAAAGGTATACTCAGCAATAAAATTTAATTACAGCAAACTAGCTAATTGCCAGATTGATAAATTTATTTCAGGTAAAGTAAATTTGATGGAAAATATTTGGATTAAATACCCTGTGAATGGTTGGAGTCTTCTTCAGTATTTGCAAATCATCCCCCATTAAAAACCTTGCTATTACCGAAAAATGCCTAAAAATTGAACATAACGATGCCTCAAAAATAAAACAAATGATAACGGAGTCAGTTAACAGAAATCTGTATTATATTCTCATGGTATCTTTTCTTCACAGAAGTCAATGACAATTTTTAATTCCTTCAATCCACACTGTTCATTTTTGCAAATCTCAGCATTTGACTGTTTAAATGCTTGTATGACCAAGTGATGACATTCGAGGAAAACGGCCAAAGAGGATACAAACAAAAATGTGCATTTTAAGATGCGATAATAATCACTGACTATGCCTCAAGACTGGTACACTTGACTTCTGCAAGCTTAATGCAGGTGTAACCTATTCAGGGATTGCAAGGGAACTCCTGACAGGGAGCTGATCCACTTGGCGGATGAATATCCCGTGCTACTCCAATGACTTAGAGAACATTTGAAAGGAAATCAATGATTAAGCACAAAACCAAGTATAACGACAAGCAAAGAACAGAAAGCTCAGGATAATATTCACTTTACTCTAACAGCCGTGAAAGCTTAGCGACAGGGAGTGGGTGAAAGAAGTGCTGATCATTTTTAACATTCCCTTGATGTGGGGTTAAGAAGAGAGAGACTCAAAAGTACTGCTGTCCAGAGGACATATGCAGAGGACGTAGGAGTAACTTAGGACAATATTTACAAGGCTGTGGATCAACCAAGGGTAAATAATAATTTTCTGCTACATTAAGCAGCATTGCTTGGTATTACATGAGTTGAATTATGTAATAAGAGCCCAATCCTATCCTACATCAAATATATATGTAAATAAAAATAATCATTGTCTTGCTGGGCTGTGTTCACAAAATCTGTGTAATCCTCTTAACTGTGAAAGAAGTTCCAATTATAAGTTGCCAGTGAAATGCATATTTTGCTGTAAATAATGAATGTTTCTTTGCATGAATGCTGAAAGGGTATTGCTATCCAATAGCAGAGATTAAAAGGGGGAATAGAAACTGCAGCAACACTCCTTGGTGATTCACTGGGTTATTTTGTTTTCTACTTCTGAAGTTATTAAATCAATGTGTTTGCTGAATTAAACAAGTAAATATGAATGGATCTGCAGAGTACATGAGATAGTTTTGTGAATATAATCACTATTTTGGCACACTAGAATGGCAGCCTTGCCTATAAGCAAAATATTCCTCCTTATTGTTTAATCTTTTACTGAACTGAAGTGGATCATACACATAAAAATTCTGCATCTGTAGATTCTGCACCCAAGATTCCTGTGCCCATGATCGCCAGCAGCCAAGAGGGGTTGCAGAATCTTGGGAAGCAGAGGACTTACACAGAACCCCAGAAACTGGGGAGAACACTTCACTCTACCCCTTTGAGAAGGAGAAGCAGAGGAGATGACCCACAGGATCTTGATCACGGAGGTGAACTAGTGAGGGGTTCTATGGTTGAAGGCACAGGTTGTTGGCGACTTAAAGAAAAGAACCCAAGGAGGCTGTGGGCTGTTGGGGACTGTGGTCAAAGGATTTTCAGCAGGTGGCAGGTAGCTGGAGCATGGCTCAAGACTGGCTGAAAGAGTATCAGGTATTGGAACTGGGATAGAAGAAGGAACCAAGGGTGCTGAAGCTTTCCTGATCATGTTGGAGGTTCGTATCTGGAGGTTGGGCTGCTGATGGTTTGGATTGGATTTTGTGGATGTGGGTCTGCAGTCAAATCCATAGAAACTCGGGAACTCTGAGGGGACTCTCTTTTGCTTCTAGTTCTCTGACTGTAAGAGGCACATGGCAGTGATTGAGATTCACTGATGATGGATTGTGCAGATGGCTGGCCTCTCCCCAGGCTCCACCCCCATCTACCCATAATATAATCCAGGTTTCCCGCCTATACCCAGAGCCCTATTGAGACCCTTGTAAGACCCTACCCTTTGTTATAAGTTAATAAATGCATGTGTTCACCCTCCATTTGTGAGAGCTTTTATTCATGCTACAATTTTATTACCTTAATAACAAGAAAATGGAGACACTGCTCAAGAATGCTCCTAATCAACCCTCTGTACCCAGATGCTGCTGAGGAGTTGGCTTACTGGTTGGCCTGCTTCCAGGGCTACCTGAATGCTACCAGGTATGTGTTCAACATGGATTTGAGGTCAGCCCTCGTATCCAGGGTAGGAACTAAGGGGTATGCAGTCATTTGGGACTGTGCAACCTATGATGCTGCCATTGAGGCTTTGAAGGCTTGGTACCTGAAGTTGCAAAATGAGATCCTAGAGGCATCAACTTGCTCTACGTTGGCAGCGGCCTGGAGAGACCATCAACGACTATCTGCTTGACCTGTGGACTCTTGCCAAGAAATGCCAGTATGAAACAGCTACCAGCCATGCTCATGAGGAAGAGCAGATCTGGGACATCCTAGTTTCAGGGGTCCGCTCGAGATATGTGTGACAGTGACGATTTGAGTCAGGTAAGAAAGACTTGGCCAGCCATGTTGAACTGGCCAAGTCCCTTGAGCAGCCCAGCTCGAGACCGATGACCTTAAAGCCAACAACGACACTCTCCCCTGTGATCCCTTCCCAGGACTGGCAGCCCCTGCTGTCTTTGCCCTAACAGCAGCTGCATTCTGTAATAGAGAGCACTCCCGCATTAGGCAGTGCTTCTTCTGTGGTAGAAGCCAACTTCCTCGCTTGATGCCCAGCTAAGGACTCTGTCTGCTCCAGCTGCACTAAGAAGAGACACTGGGCAAGAGTCTGCCATGCGAAGGGAATGAGCCCGCACAGCTCTCAACTCCGAGTCCAACCCCTCAGCCCCGAACTTGCCAGGGCCTACCTGCTGCACTACTCGCTAAAGGAGGGTGGCAGTGGGGCAAAAGGTGCAAAAAGCCTTGGCGGTCATCTTGCCGTGATTCAAATTCGATTTTATCACCATCATTGACAGAGGAGGAAGAAGGGTGGCCATCTTGCCATGCCACGAGGGCGGCCATCTTGCCATGCCACGAGGGCGGCCATCTTGCCATGCCACGAGGGCGGCCATCTTGCCATGCCATGAGGGTGGCCATCTTGTCTGCCAGTGCATCATGAAGGAGGGGGCAGCTTGAGCAAGGAGGACTAGGGAGTCTCCAGGGTCCTGGCATCACTGGTTCTGGACCAAGACAGACTTCAACAACTCAGCAACTCTATAGTGACTGTCAAGGTGAACAGACATCCAACTAGATGCTTAATTGACACTGGCTCTACAGTAAGTTTCATAGACTCTCAAACTGTTCAGAAATACAAACTTAAATGGTATCCTTCTAATTGCCGTCTATTTCTAGCATCTAATTCGCACTCTACTCATATCCAAGAACATTGTACTGTACATTTGTCTTTTGAAGAGTGGGTATTCGGTTGTATGTGGTTAATGATTTGTGTACTCCGGTACTGTTGGGTCTTGACTTCTTGTGTCACCTTAAAAGTGTGACCTTGGAGTATTCTGGTACCTTCCATTCCATAATGGCTGGGAATGGAAAGCTGTTAAAATCGGAACCTTCATCCAGCCTCTGCACACTTAATATTGACCCTCTACCCTTCTCCCCATACCTGTCTCCGGATTGCAAGCTGATTGCTACAAAATTCATAAAATCAAAGACTCATTGCTTGCTCAATAAGAAAATAATTGAACCTAGCACTAGCCCGTGGAGAGCACAAGTGGTGGTAGTGGAAGGGGCAATAAATCCAGGCTATTAATTGACGCTCGGACACATACCCCCTTCCTCGAATTTCGGATTTGGTGAATAATATTGCACAGTATCGGGTCTTTTAAACCATCGACCTGAAGGCTGCCTATCACCAGTTGCCAATCCATTCCGAGGACCATCCCTATACTGCTTTCGAGGCAAATGGCCATTGCTTTCAATTACAGAGGGTCTCTTTCAGTATTTTCAATGGGGTTTCTATTTTCCAGAGACAGATAGACTTGATGGTGGACGAAGGTTGAAGGTTACTTTCCCTTACTTCGATAATGTCACCATCTGTGGCCATACCTTGGAGGATCATGATGCCAAACTTCAGAGCTTTCTCCACGTTGCAAAAGCCCTGAACCTTACTTATAAATAGAGCGATTGTACGTTCAGGACAAAATGACTGGCTATTCTGGGCTATGTGGTGGAGAATGGTATTATTGGCCCCAACCCTGATAGGATGTTAGAGCTCCCTATTTCAAGGGCCATGAAAGCTTTGAGGAGATGCCTGGGTTTTTTCTCATATTACGCCCAGGGGGTCCCTCAATACGCCGATAAGGTCCACCCTTTCTTAAAATCCACTACTTTTTCCTTCTCGGCTGAAGCTCAAATGGCTTTTACTATGTCCAAAGCCACATTGTGAAAGCCACCATACATGCGGTGGTCAAGAATGTACTTTTCCAAGTGGAAAGTGATGCTTTGGATGTGGCCTGGTGGCTAACTTTAACCTGGCAGGCAGGCCGATGGCATTTTTCTCCCGAACTCTGCAAGGTCACGAGCTCCAGAATCCCTCTGTGGAGAATGAGGCTTAAGCTATGTGGAGGCTATCAGGCACTGGAGACACTATCTGGCTGGTTGGAAGTTTACGGAGATCACTTATCAGCACTCTGTCACATTTATGTTCAATAATGTCAAGAGGGGAAAAATTAAAAATGATAAAAGTGCAAGGTGGAGGATCAAACACTCCACCTACAATTATGACATGGGCTATCGGCCAGATGCCCTTATTGAGTCTCCAGATGCCTTATCTAGAGGAAATGTGCCTCTGCACACACCGGCCAACTGTGGTGTGGTCTCTGCATAATGAGCTCTGCCATCCAGGGGTCACCCACGTGGCTCACTTTGTCAAGGCGCGCAATCTGTCCTACTCAATGGAAAATATTAGGGAAATGACCAGGTCCTGCCAGGTCTTTGCGGAGGCAAGCCACACTTCTACCACTCCGCAAAGGCACACGAGGCCCTTCGAACAGCTCAGTGTCGATTTTGATGGACCTCTCCCCTCCATGAACAGGAACACATTCTTTCTCTCCATCATTGATAAGTACTCTCTCTTCCTGTTCGCTATCCCATATCCAGACACCTCCACCTCCTTGGTTATCAAAGACCTAGGTTCTATTTTCTCCATGTTTGGATATCCCGGCTATATGCTTAGCGATTGGGGCTCATTATTTATGAGCGAGGAGCTACGTTAGTAACTGCTGGCAAGGGGCATCACATCCAGCCATCCAGACTGATGCTGGCAGGATGGCCTGCCCATGCTGCTCTACACCATTCGGTTGCTACTCTGTACATCAACTAATGTGACTCCTCATGAGCTTTTCCTCAATTTTGAATGGAGATCTGCATTGGGAACCACACTCCCAACCTGGCTCACCACACCAGGTCTGGTCCTCCTAAGAAAGCATGTGAGGAGAATCAAAAAAGATGCCCTGGTGGAGAGGGTAACTGCTCCATTCCAATCCTACATAGAGTACCCGGATGGCAGAGAAGAGACTGTCTCTATCAGGGACCTTGCACCCACCAGAACAGTTAACCCATGAGTTCCAGAACCCTTTCTCACCACCTCCAATCAGAGCCTCCGGAGATTCGTTTCAGGAGAAAAAGTCACCCCCCTTTGCCATAGAGCTGGAGACCCTACCACCCACTATACCTCCCCTTCGAGGGGACTAGGAGACCCAAGAAGCCCAAGGGATTCCTCCAGGATTTCCAGACCCCCAGATTGTTTAAATCTGTAAATAATTGTATACATTCTGATTTTAAAAAAAAATCTGTGTTTGAGTTCTCTATCTTCACCCATAGGCCCTAATTCTGCAATAAGCAGTAACTGCAATGAACAGAGATTCATTGATGATGGGTTGTGAAGATGGCTGGCTCCTCCTTCAGGCTCCGCACCCATCTAACCATATATAACCCAGGTTTCTCGCCTAAACCCAGAGCCCTATTGAAGACCCTTGTAAGACCCTATCCTTTATTGTAAGCTAATAAAAGTGTGTGTTCTCTCTCCAGCCATGAGCTTTTATTCACTCTACACACTTCAAGCACTTGCCTTAAACCTTCTTGCCTTAAGGGAGATTAAAGCAAATTTTGTGTAATATTGCACTGCATTTATTACATGACAAGAAAGTAATCTTGAACCTTGAATCTTCAACTGAGAGGGAGCTGCTGAATTACATTCCCTCTAGCTGTGGTGCAGCTGTGGAGAATTCCATAGAATTCCAGCACTGGAATGAGAGCCCTGTGATCATGGGTAATGCATGGTGGAATTAATATGCAATATGAGGGATGATAAAAGCCAATGGCCATATACATATATACAATGTACAGATCCATTATAATTCTTATTTGCTGCCATCACACAGGTACATGTGATACACTCACTGCAATTGTTTCAGTGTGTTGAGATTAGACACGGTGTATAACTATTCTACTCAGTTCAACTATCATAACAAATCAAATAGTGTCTATAGGACAGATTCAGTAATATGCGATAATCTTAAAATGTTGTAGCCCAATGACTCCAAATGTTTCACCTGATCATTGCTAAATGAAGTATTTTTGGAAGTAATGCAGTCTTATTTTTCAAGGAAGCACTTGTCAATACAAATTGAGCTTAATTAGAAAGAAACAATTTGCATGTATATGGTTCTCCTCAAGACTCTAGATGTTCCAAGATGTTTAAAATCAATAATATACTTTTAACACGTAGTCATTGATATAATGAAATAAATACAGTAATCAATTTGTATAAATATCTCTTTCAGTCATATTAGCTAAGGGGTAAAGACTCCAGAGATAATTCTATTTCTACTCTAAAGTACACCGTGGGACATTTTACATTCAGCTGAGAGGATATCTCATACAGAAGATGGCATTTCCCCATTATTGCATTAGTGCATCAACTTGGAGATTTATACTCATATTTCTGATTCCATAACTTTTATCATGAGCCTCCAGATATTATCCATGAAAAGAAACATCCATTAAATTGCAAATACAAGTTCAGAATTGACTGAAAATTGTATATATTTATCAATAAAATGTAAGGAAACAATTCGTGCAGATCGGTGGAACGTTCTCTCATTTTATTTAATAGCAAAATTTTTACAATGATCATGAGTGATTGAAATTATTTAAGTGGATGTCTTCTTGGCACTTTTATACGCTGGTGCCTTTAGATATGTTGCAATAAGAAAGAAATTGGACTGAGCACAAATGTTGATGCAATAAATCACTAAGTGACAATTCAAGTGGTTTGGAAATTTCAGGTATGTTATGTAGGACCAGTGGATAAATGATGATGTTTGAAACCATTCCTTCTGCACTTATAGGAAAAGAGCAGCATTAACTGGAAAACTACAATAAAACATTGGCGAGTCTGTTTTTAAGGGTGATATTAGCAAGTAAATTCATTGATCCCTTGATCCCATCTAGAACAAAATTGAAGACTGCAGAATCATCAATAATATGTTGCTATTACTTTTCAAAGCTAAATTATTACCACTGTAAGCAAAAAAAAATCAATGAAGTATCTTTAAAGTAAGATAACATAGTCTGAGGCAAAGTATTTTAGCAAGTGTTTTCAAAGAAATCAAAGTTAGATATGTTTTCATCAAAAAATAATGATGTTTGATCTATACATATGGTTTGAAGATTTGGATTACTGAAGGTATTAACTTAATAGTTTGAATTGTCTTTGTCCATGATCATTTTTCGGTTTCAGTATTTTTATTAAATGTTGCAATAAATAACAAATAGTAGAAGACATATTTATCTAAATTTAAAGAGGTAATATGGAAAAGGAAATATACAAAATAAAGACATATAGGAAAATCTGTTACATATAAAGTAGAAATAAAATCAAAATTCAAGATTCAAAATTCAATTTATTATTATCGTATTAAAACAGTGTTATATTACATGAAATTTCTTTTTGCCTGCTGGAAGACAGACAGATTTGCCACCAGCAGAAATTGCTTAAGCCCCTCTTACAGTCTTACAGTCAAACAAAGAAAAGGAAATAATTAAGTAATCATTTAATCAGTTTTAACATGTGACTAATGGAAAACGATTTTTAAAAATTGATAATATACTACAAATTCCACCCCCTTCCAGTCTGAAGCTATTTGATAAATACAAACAATTTCACTACCATTGAAAAAAACCAAAAACAACTCATAAGACAGGTTCTAAATAATTTTATAGATTATGAAAAAAAATAATAAAAGGACCCCATAAGCTTGAAAACTTTAAATCCCTGATTTTTTTCCAAAGTTAGACATGCCATCATGTCATATAACCATCTCATCTTTCCATCTCATCAGTATTATCATCTAGTAATAAGGGAAGTGAAAGAAACTGCATAGGATTGAGACACAGTTCATTTCAAATCAATTTCCTTAGTTGATTCAAAAAGAGCAATTAAAGGATGTCCACGATCATGGTTGAGAAACAATTTATGTTAATAATAATTGAAAGAGTCAGTATAATTTCATAATTCATAGTTTATTTTTGAATTTATGTTAATTATTGTGCAGACATTTTATTCTATTCCTTTCAACATCCATGGGAGAATTTAGCAGCTCCAATGTTTGCAAACCTACCATGGAAAAAAAATCCGAAGAGTGAGGTTGAGTTTATGAATGCTGAAAATGTCTCTGCCTGTATCATATGGTATCAGTAATAACTTTACATCTGTAAAGTCTTCCATTTGGACAAAAGTAATGTTGCGATTTTCAAAAGAAACTTCATGAGTCAGAATGAAAACAAACTTCCAATCTAAATTGAACAAATTAAGTTCTATTATACCTGTTTCATTATACCTGCTTCTTACTGAGCACTGAAAGTTGCTGAGGAACATGGGGATGAGCCAAACTTTTTTCTTGCCTTCTATATGTCAGCAGACAAACATTGAAGCATAACATGTCAATTACATTTTTAATGTTAAGGTAAAAGTAAAGGTTCCATTTCTCTTTTTTTCTTTCTTTGGCTTGGCTTCGCGGACGAAGATTTATGGAGGGGTAAATGTCCACATCAGCTGCAGGCTCGTTTGTGGCTGACAAGTCTGATGCGGGACAGGCAGACATGTTGCAGCGGTTGCAGGGGAAAATTGGTTGGTTGGGTTTGGGTGTTGGGTTTTTCCTCCTTTGTCTTTTGAATACTACATTTAGAATATAAAATATATGAAATTCTTTAATTTTGTCTACCATAAGGAAGACAAAGAGTTGCCACTTTGTGCAGCGCCACCTGTATTATTACTTGACAATAAAAGGAACCTTTGAATCTTTGAAGGTATCTATTTTTCCACCTCAGTGCCATGTGGACAGGGGTGTGGACTCAGTACCTCTCCTGAAGACTATGAGCAGATCCTTTGTCTTGCTGACATTGAGAGATAGACTGTTACCATGGTGCTATGTCACCAGACTCTCAATCACCTTCCTGTATTCCATGTCATTATTACTTGATATTTGCCAACAACTGTGGTGTTATCAACAAACACAAAGATAGAGTTGAAACCATATTTGGTTGTACAGTTATGGGTGTAGGCAACTGAGTATACATCCTTATGAAGCACCAGTGTTGAGTATTATCATGGAAGAAATGTTGCAACCCATCTTCACTGATTGAGGTCTGTTAGGCAGATGTAGAGGGAGGAGAAGTGCTGAGACAAAGATCTCCAAGTTTGAAGATGAGTTTGTGGGAACTGTGGTATTGAAGGCTGTTCTGTCTCAACCACAGCCAGCAATGTACAAGCAACAGCAGAAGACGCAATTCAAAAGAGTTAAATTTTAACTCTATATTTATTAATGATTATTTACAATGTAATGTCTTAACACAATTAACCCCATTATACATATCTATAGCAAATATACAGATAGCATATATTTATGAACAGTTACATTACAGTCCATTACAGTCTGTTCCCAATATTCAAAAAGGAAAAACCCCCAAAACCCCAAGTCAGTCAGTCAAGTAAAGTCAGTCAAAAAAAAAATAGAATCCACAGAATTCAATCTCAAAGTTCAATGTCTACGTTCAGTTCTTTAACTGATAACAAAGGATGCCATATTGAATGTTGGAGAGAGAAGTGATTGATGTTGTGTGGCAGTGAACTTATGAATCCTCACTTATGAGGCATGTGCATTTCACACAGCTCACCAGTTACTCTCTGCTGTTCCAACTGCCGTTTTGTCGCTCTAACTGCCGCTTTCTGCTTCACAGCTGGATTCTCCCTTTGTTCTTGACAATTCCAAGCAATTGACAAGTCAGCACTCAGCTGTATCGCAAGTTGCACAGAGTTTCTAGTCAAAGTCCATGCTTTATAATGACAGTCCACAGTCCAAAAGGTCAGTCCATGGTCCATAGCAAGGCCAAGCTGTAGTTGACAAAAAGTGGTCTAACCTAAATATCGTTCGTGGGAAGCTGTTCCAAAGCAAAGTGGAGGTCCAGGGTGACAGTGTCTTCTGTGATTATTGCTTGTTCCCTGTATTGCCTGCCAGACCTCCACCTCCCCATCGCCAAATCCACCCCACATATCACCATTCTATTGTGCAAACAATGTCGAATGCATCAAAGATAGCAAAGCAGTCACTTCCTGATAAATCCAAAGTTGTAATTCCAGCTTCCAGGTAATATGTCAACTAAGAAACACAAAGACTGCAGATGCTGAAATCTTGTGCATCTGATGAGTTGCTGGAGAAACTTAACAGGTCAGGCAGCACTTGTGGGTACCACCCGATCAGCTAAATTCCTCCAACAGTTTGCTTAGCATATTTTCTGAGTTGCTTCTTGTAGCAGTTGAGACGTTTGTTTTTACTTGCTTCATTGTGTTTTCTTGTTGGTAGGTTCATGAATATTAGGTGCAATCATTAGATGGAAAATGCAGAAAATGAAAGGCATCAGACATTAAAACATACTAAAGAAAATTCTGATGGTCTTAGGTAAAATGACAGAATGAAGTATGTTGGGAGTTAAACAATTTTATGTTTATACATAATTATTTATAATGTGTTGCTTAATAGCAAGTTTGAAAAACTATAAAATGCAGTCATGTAGATCAAGTTTAGTGTTGAGATTGATATGTTTTGCTTCAAAAAAATGTTAAAAAAAGATAAATGTAAATGTTCAGTTATTGTCACATATTACCTCATTTGCAAAGTAACATACATGAAATAACTTTTGTCTACCATAAGGATGATAGAGAATCGCCACTTTATCCAGCGCCCCTACAGCACCTAGTGCTCATAGGCGGCCTCCGCTCCCAGTACTGACCAGTCCTGACCCTGCTTAGCTTCTGAGATCAGAAAATTCCAGTCGTATTCTGGCTGTTAGGTGCTGTTTTCAAGATTACATAATTATAAAGCCTTTAATTTTATAAATAATTAATTGTAATTTTGCCCGGGATTGCTGACATCTTGATTTATTAATAGATGAAGGAGACTCACTTGAAAGGGTAAATTAGAAGAGGTACCTATAGATTATACATTTTGAATCCAGTATGTTATAGTGCAACAAATAATTTCAGAGGCAATCACTTCTTGTTGAGATAGTTGGATCCAGGTGACTAGCCTAGTTGAGGATGATGGCCTTCATTCCGTTGATCACAGAGCGAAGACACCTATGCATATACTTGATGTTGCACTCCAAAAAGCACACAGTACTTCACAAATTGACCAACTAATTCCAATGGCATGGAACCATGACGATTGGAGCTGATGGATTTGTTTAGCCTTCATCCACCTTCACAGCCATTGAATTCAGAGAAACTTTGTCTGCCTGTTCCACTGATGAGGACTTGGTTTTATTGTTCTTTGTCAGGGATTTCACCCTCAACCTTACCATCATGGGTGACCCTACCAGGACCATAGCTCCTGATGGCATCATTCTCACAACCATAGGACCACCAAAGCTTCTCCACAGAGAAGATCCAGGTGTATTTCTGTATTTCTATTTCATCAACAGTTAACTTTTACTTCACAAAAGTCAACCTGTGCCATACATAAATACAATGAGTTAACTACTTTGCAAAGCAACTAAAATGCCATTAACCATTGTTGATAAATTTGAGATATCAGCTAAAAGTCCAACATTTTAAATTGTCTCCTCATAGAACTGAATAATGCCTTGCTCAAGTACTACAAGTACTAACTATGTCCATAAAATTCAAATAAATAATTTATCTCAGTTTTCATGCTGTGAACAAGTTCTTTTCAAGAAACTGAAGACAATGCATTGCATTTCATCTCATTTTATTCTGTGGTGTATTAGTTTCATAGTTATTTTACTGAATGAGTAATCCAAGCCACTAATGCAACACCAGGAATACATGTTGACCTCATGCACCAGTTGGAGCTCTTGGATGTAATCTATTTTGATTCCTCTTCATTTCCACAGAGAACTGTTTGTCAGCCTTGCTCATTATCAGGGTGAGGATTATCGCAAACTACAGGAACAGCATATTATATTCTGCTGATCCAATCCAATTCTGGCTCCATCTTTTTATCTGTGCTTTACCTGCCCCTATTCTCCTCATCCCATTTTACTCAACTCTCTCCTGTAATCTTTACCCTTTCACTACAGCCTGTCTCCAAATGCCACCACTCCCACCTAAACTTACCTGTGTCCTATTACCTCTTGGAACTTCCCCCCTTTTATGCTTGCACTTGTTGTGGCCACATACTTATGTGGACATTGAGTAGGGCTGATTGCTGTTGGTAATGCATCAATGGCGATGCTCAGAAAATATATTGCACAGGCATGGGGTTGGAGAGAGGAGGCTGCTGGGAGGAGGAAGGTGTAATAGAAAAACAATACAGGTTGTTTTGCTGAAGACCACTGAGTGTATCCTCTTTATTGTTCATTCAACACGTATGCAGCAGTACCTTCCATTTGTTACCTCATTAGTTCACAGAACTTCTGGGTAGGGATGGAAATGCCTGATTATAAAAGCTTTATGGGGGCAGTGGGGAAATCAAGCCTGAAGTCCCCACCATGTTTACGGACAACACACAGGCATGATTTTCTATCCTCGAGGCATGTTTCCTGTCACTAAATGTAACAGATTAGAGGACAAAGTTCAGTTTGCTCATGGGATGCAACATATTTGCCGGAAGAACAAGGAATTTGGCACTTCAGCCTGGTCATGCCAGCTTCCTTGCACCTTCCACAAACTCAGTAGAAGTGACTGTTACCTATGGGCAACTCAGCCACAGCATTTTCCTCAAGGACCGCCACTCTGGTAATCAATTTCTTGTCAATTTTGGTGCAGAAACTTTGGTGATCCCTTTCACTCCACAAGAGCGCAGTTACCCTAACACATCATGCATTCTGACTGCCTTGAATGATGCTAATATCCAAACATACAGATAGAGGTCATTCATGCTTGATTTCCGTCTCATGAAGACTTTTCAGTGAGTTTCCATGGTTGCAAATGTATTGAGACCCATTGTTAAAATGGATTTTCTGTCACACTGCTCCTTGCTGTGGACTTCAAGAATTGCTGTGTAATTGACCGCTGCACTTGTATGCTGCATTTGTCACCCCACAGTGTTTGTCATTCACCTGACTAGTCTTCAACATAGCACTTGCCCATTCTGGGGGTTACTCAAACTGTTCCCTCACCTGGTAACCTCTTCATATCAGCACAGTGACATCAAACATGCAGTAACCCATGACATACAGACCTTATGTTGCACCCAGATTGGCTTAAGATTACAAAGGCTGAGGTGGGCATCACTGTTGAATTTAGTCCCAAATAAGTCTCCAGGGAATTACACCTGTGTGAGGATTACCGGGCACTAGACAATACCTCTATCCCAGACTGTTACAACATCCCGAATCTACAGGTTTTCTCAGCGAACCATCACGTCAAATGGGTGTTTACCAACAGTCAACGGTTTGTGCCTATTATCATATTCTGGTTGAACCTGCAGATGTTTCTAAAACAGCAGTGATTATTCCTTTTGGCACATTCAGATTTCTGCAAATGCCCTTTGGTTGCAAAACACAGCTCAAACGTTCCAACAGTATGGACCACATCTTTTCCAGCCTGTCCTTTCATTGATGATATTCTGGTGATCAGCGCAAATGAGACAGACCACAAGAACCAACCTATGACACTGTTCCAGTGACTCGATGAATTTGACATTGTAATCAATCCTGCCAAATACATTTTTGGTGCTGCTGACCTTGGGGCATGGGTTATCAAGAATGGCATCTGGCCAGATGAAACAAAGGTATGGGAAATTCAAGACTTCGCAATGCCCATTTAATTCAGCCAGTTATGGTTTTCAAGAGATGATGAATTTCTACAGCCATTTCTTACCAAATGCAGCCACATTCCTCTTATTTCTGAACAACGTCCTCAAAAGATCAGATGTCAGTTTCCAAAAGACCTTTGTGTTTGGACAAAGATATACTTCATGCTTTCAATAAGAAGATTGCACATGCAGATGCCACTATACTCATGCACCTGAAACCCAATGCCCTGTTCTCTCTCACCATGGATGCCTCTGTCAACACCGTGGGACCAGTGTTAGAGCAATGAACCAATGTCTGGCATTTTTATAGCAAAACTGTCACCTGCTTCAGTGAGATACAGTGTGTTCATGTCAGAGCTCCTAGGCATCTACTGTGCAGTAAAACACTTCCACTATTTGTTTGAAGGTTTCCCTTTTACCATTTATGTAGACCATCAGCCATTTACATATACCTCAAGAAAAAAAAAAGAGCATTATTCACCACGTGCATAGTCCAAAACTTGGATTTCATCCTACAATTTTCCTCTGTGATCCAAGAAGTTAATTATGGTGGCCAACACCTTATCCAGACAAGATATTGAGGTCTTATATATGATGATTATCATCGACTTCACTGCCATGGCTCAAGCATAGCACATGGATCCTGATCTCATTCAGTACCATCAGATCAACACTGGTCTCAACCTGAAAGACTTGAGTATTGGTGACTTAGATGAGACACTAGTGTGAGACATTTTCACCAGTAGCCCAAGACCCTTTGTACTCGTGACAATGCGCCGGGAAGTTTACAGTGGCCTCCACTACCTATATCAACAAGGCAGGAGAGCAAAGGTCAAGCTGGTTACAGAGCAGTTTACTTGGCCTCACGTTAAATGGGATGTTGAATCATGGACACTGTTATGTCCTCGGTTGTACCATCGGAGGTCTTAATAAACACTCAGAGAAGCTTGTAAGTTTACAGCACAAACCTTTACTCCATCTCAGGCTGCCCGTCATGTATGAATACACTGTCGCACTGAGCATGCTCACCACTCAGCGTGATGTGGCTCTGACAATGTGTCTCACTGAGCATGCTCACAATCAGATACCATTCTTGGTTTTCTCTGAACAGGTCTGCTCCCACTGTGTTCTTGCAGTGTTCATGCTCCAGCATAAAATAGTCACAAGTTTTCACTGTATAACATCCTTCCTTCTTTAAAAAAAATGTCTAAAAACTAAAAGATTTATTAAGATTTAAATTTCTTTAAAAATAAATTGTTACTGCTTCTTTACCTCCACTTGCCATTAAGAATTTTCTAATTATACAATTGCAATTCTATATTCTTCTCAGCAGAATCGCACTGGTGGTAGGATGTTGCTTCTCCACCTTGTAGACCTTGTGTCTGTTTGCTTTGGTGGTGTTAGTATGGTTGTGGGTGGTGATGTTGTTTGCCTCGATTCTCCTGTTGCCTGCTGTTCATTTGTTATGGTGTTGTTGGTTGGGGTTTCTACTTGTATTCCTTCACAAGTTGTTGGAGTTTTAGAAGCTGCTGGTGCTTCTGGCACTTTCCATGTCAGATCTGGTGTTGGGTGAATGTGGGTTCTGTTTCGTCTCAGTGGCCTGCCAGATTCTGTCTCAGTGATGTACAACCTTGGCGTCTCAGCTTCTCTAACAATCTTTGCTGGATTCCAGGTTTTTATCACTGGCTCTTGAACATGCACATGTGCCCTCGGAAGAGTTCTGGTGGCGTTTGTGCATGTTTATTATAATGTTGACAATTTTACTCTTGTATGTTACTCAACTTTCTTCTTGTTTCCTCTTGGTCATCTGGTGGATGGATTTTGCAAGGCAGGGTTGCCTTGAACTTCCTGCCGTTCAGAAGCTCTGCCGGGTGAGATAGGGATCTTCCTTAGTCTCTCGACACTTTGTGAGAGTGGGTTTAATTGTCTGTACATGCCTCTCAATGAATCCATGGCCTTTGGGGTAATGTGGTGATGAAGTAGTGATAGTGAACCCATATTCTGCAGCTATTTCTCTGAATTCACACGATGTGAATTGGATCCCATTGTCATGTATCACTTGTTTGGGTATCCCCTGTTCTATGAAGAGCACATGTGCAGTAGCAGTGATGGTCTATGCTTTTAGGTCCTTCACTTTCCTGATGAAGGTGAATTTGGAGTAGTAGCAGGACACAATCAGATACCATTCTTGGTTTTCTCTGAACAGGTCTGCTCCCACTGTGTTCCATGGCCTGGCAGGTATTTCCGTGGGTATTATCTCTTCCTTTTGTTGTGTATTTCTGTATTTCTGGCTTGCCGGACATGTAGCCACCATGTTTTATATGCCTATCCAGTAAACTGCTGACTTTGCTCTAAATTTGCATTTCTCCATTCCCATGTGGCCTTGGTATATTTTCTGGAGAATTTCTTTTTTAATTGTCTCTGGTATTATCAGCCAAGACCCTGCCAGCAGCACACCATTCTCCAGGGGTAGGTCGTCCCTGATAGACCAATACTGACGGATTGTAGGCTGTACCTGTTTCATCCTTTCTGGCCATCCATGTATCACCTGTTGGGAGAGCAGCTGCAGCTCTTCATCCTTAACGGTTTCTTCTTTAATCATGTTTAATTGGTTATTAGTTACCCTGATGAGGTGATATATGTTGATTTCCATGTCTTTCATTTCGTATTTTTCATTTGGGGAAAGATGTGACAAAGCATCAGCGAGCACCATTTCCTTCCCTGGCCTATACTTCAAGGCAAAGTCATAAAATTGGAGCCGGAGGATTAGCCTCTGTAGTCTGGCTGGTGCCTTGCTTAGGTTCTTTTTCTGGATGTGTTCCAGCAGGCAATGATCACTTTCTACCATGATCTGTCTCCCATAGAGGAATTTGTGGAATTTTTCGCATCCATATACGACTACCAACAGCTCTCTTTCAATATTGGCCTATTGGGTCTCTGCTGATGTCAGGGCTTGTGAGGCAGAGGCTATTGGTTTTCCTTCCTGTACCAACGCTGCCCCGAGGCCTCTAATGGAAGTGTCTACTTGTAATGTGACAATTTTTTTTCTGTCATAGTAGCTCAGTTCTTCTTCTCTGCAGATCACTTCCTTAAGCTTGTCGAAATCTCGCTGATGCGATGGTGACCATTGAAACTCCACATCCTCTTTCAGCATCTCTTTGAGGTGGGCTGTGTGGTCTGACATGTGTGGGGTGAAGGAACTCATATATTGGACCAGGCCGAGGAAGCTTCTTAGTTCCTTTATGTCCTTTGGGTGTTCAATTTCAGCAATGGCTGTTATCTTCTCTGGGCTTGGCCTGACCCCTTCAGGTGCGTGCACCATTCCGAAGAACTGGCACTCCTCCATCTTAATGATGCATTCGTCTGCATTGAATTTGATGCCGGCCCCTCTTGTTCTCTCCATGGCCTCATGAAAGAGGAGATTGTGGGTTTTCCCGTCTCTGCCAAAAATCTGGATGTCATATGTGATGCAGACAATGCCCTTGTATCCCCTGGAGGTCTCATCTATCTTTTGCTGGAAGATGTCTTGGCTCACCTTTAGGCCAAAAGGTAGGCGTCGGAACTTGTACTGGCCAAATAGAGAGTTGAAAGTTGTTAGCAGTGTTGATTCTTCATCCAGCTTCACATTCCAATACCCATTCTTGGCATCTAGCTTACTGAAGATTTTGGATCTCACTAGTTCAGAAGTGATGTCTTCCAGCATTGGTATCAGATAGTGCCCTCTTTTGATTGCTTGGTTTATGTCTTTGAGATCCAGACATATTCTTAGATGGCCATTCTGTTATTATTTTTCTACTATAGAATTTACCCAGTCAATTGGCTCTACTACTTATGCCATTACTCATTTTTCTTCCATTTCTTCCACCTCCTGCTTTAGCTTTTGTTTCAGCTTCATTGGCACCTTCCGTGGAGCATGGATTATTGGTTTATATTTTGGGTCTATAGTAATGTGGTATTCAAAATTCCCAAAGTACCCAACAGTGTCATCAAAGCATTCAGGGTACATGTCCGTCCATGAGCTCCGCCTTATTTGTGATTGGAGGGCGTTGCTCAAGTGAGGTGTCTTTATTGATCCTCTTGTACATTTTCTTCTCCCCGATCTCATTGTTTACAGAGATTGCATTTTGCTGAAATGATCTTTAGCTTTGTGAGGAAATTATCTACTGACTCATCAGGCTCTTGTTTTAATCCCTGGAACTCATATCACTTTATTCTATGGTTGGATTTCGGTTCCAGATCAGAGGAAAATTTTTCTAATATCCTTTCTGGGTTATTTTTTTCCTCTTCAGCCAGCTCCAGCTATTAAGCAGGTCTAGTCCTCGCTTCCCCCGTCCAAAGAAGGATGTAACTAACGTTTTCCTCGGGTGTGATTCTCTTGAGGAGACTTTTGAATGCCAGATTACACTTCTGCTTGAACTTTTTAAAAGCTTCTATGATGTTGTCGGCTTCCCGGTCCATGACTGGGTGTAACGCTGCTGCTGTTGCGGCCATCTTCTCTCCAGCACTGGTAATCAGGTAATGCTGCTTTATCTTTGTTTCCTTCTCTTCGTGTTTATTTTGGTTTATAGGGATTTTTTTTTCCTATATCATGTGGGTTTCTGTCATTCCCACCGTTGCCACCATGTTATTTCCTCGGTTGTACCATCGGAGGTCTTAATAAACACTCAGAGAAGCTTGTAAGTTTACAGCACAAACCTTCACTCCATCTCAAGCTGCTGGTCATGTATGAATACACTGTTGCACTGAGCATGCTCACCACTCAGTGTGATGTGGCTCTTACAATGTGTCTCACTGAGCATGCTCACCAATAAAGTGTGATGCGGCTCTTAGTCTTGCAGTGTTCATGCTCTAGTATAAAATAGTCACAAGTTTCCACTGTACATAACAGGCACAGAGCTGCTTACCATGTCAACTTTCTAAAGTTTCCAAACACACAAAATCCATATTGGAGTGTTTCCTGTTCCAGATTCTTTTTTTCAATCAAGTCTACTTAGACTTAATCAGTCCATACCCATGATTGAGACAGTACACTTATTTACTCACATGTGAGGACTGAGCTACAAGATGACATGAGACTATTCTTGTGTCAATACAGTCACTCAGGCATTCATTGAACATTGGATTCCACCATCAATGTCCCAGCCACCATTACCACTGACTGAGGATCTCAGTTTGAGTCAATGCTCTTCTGAGCTCGCAATGATTCTTTAGGCACATCGGAATTTGGACTATACCTTACCATCCATAGGCCAATGGCCTCATTGAGTGTTTATATCACCAGTTAATAGCAGGATTGACAGCTGGGGCTGATGTATCTCTATGGAGCGAATGGCTGCTCATGTTCATCCTCAGTATTCGTACTGCCATTAAAGTGGGCCTCAGTTGTTCAGCAGCAGAAATGGTATGTGGCACCACACCAAGATTCTATGATGAATTTGTTGAACCAGCTACGGTGAGTAGGCTGTACGATCGGCCAATTATGCTGTCCAACTATTGCAGAACATGCAATTATTTAGACCAATGCCAACATGACATGCAACCACAGCAGTGTTTGTGCTGGCTGATATACAACACTGCACTCATGTCATCATTCAATATTCATTCCAGCCACTCCAGAAAGTTTACAATGGCCCTTACAATGGCAGCTTAAAAGCTTTGTGATCTGGCAGAACGAGAAGACTGACACTGTCTCGATCGGCCATTTTAAGCCAGCATATGTCAAGGATCTGCCGTCTACATCATAATCCATACTAAAGAAATCTCTGGACCCCAGCCAGTCTGATTATCCATCACTTGCATTGCCATACAAGGCTAAATCAGGCCGCACTATCGACCCACCAGACCATTATGTAGCTAGACTGAACCAGACAGTCACAGAGGCTGGGGTTCCGAGGTGGGGGTGGGGGAGGGGGGGGAGTCCTGTTGCAGTCACCGACCTACATGGCCCTTGAGTAGATCTGGTTGTGCCACTGGTGATGTATCAGTGGCAAAACTCGGGAACTGTAATGTGCTTGTGGATAATGGAATGGGGAGCACGAACAGCGTAGTGGTTGGAGAAATGAGGCTGCTGGGAGGAAGAAGGTGATGGAGAGAATTGTTTTTTTCTGCTGAATAGCATTGAGTGCATCTTCTTTAATGCTTGTGCAGTGTGTTTGCAGCAATACCTATACTCTCTCCCCTTTCCTCCTTAGTCTTGTAAAAGGTTTCTGATCTGAAATTGTTTGCATCTGCAGGCTCTCAGAGTCTCTTAGATGGTTGTGATTATTGGAGGTCAAACATTCCTGTCTCATGTTGTCAATGTAGGACTTCCTCAGAATCAACTTTCCTCACCTGCTTCATTTGTGACCCTTTGTTTATTTCAGGTCAGAAGTAGATAGGGTTGAGATAATTGTGCATTCCATTCATATCCTTGGCAAATGAGATTGCTCACACCTATACCCAACAGAATTTAGACAACATTCAGTCATGAACTGATAATAGGCAATTCATGTTTTTGCCACTTGAGAGTTAGGCAATGGCAACCTCCAACAAAAGCCATTCTAACCATGTATGTGGGCACTTAATACCATTAAAATTGACTATTCCTTCACTAACAATATCCTAGAGGTCACCATTGACCAAAAAACACAAATGAACAAGCAGTACAAATTCCATGGACTCAAGATCAAATTTAAGTCCGTACTGTATATTCTGCGGTAAGTTTCTCACTTCCCAGACTTATGGCATGACATAAATGTGATGGCATTCTCTCCACTTGTCTGGATGCATGCGACATCAGCAACTCTAGAAAAGGTCAATGCCATCAAGGATGCTTCATCAACAGCACCAACCATGCTTCTTGTGACTTCGGGATACAGTGACTCTGGAGTGCATCATCTACAAGGTGAAATATAATCTGTCACAGAACCAACTCTGACAGCAGTTCAAAACTTGCAACATCAAGCACCAAGAAGTACAAGATGAGCAGGTAATGGGAACATCTTCACCTGCAGATTCCCTCCAAATTGCTCATTGTATTGAGTTGAAAAAACGTTACCAATTCTTCAGAGCCCCGGAGTCTAAATCTAACATGGCAAAACAGAGGAGCATCTTCACTGGAAGATTCAAGAAAGTAGCTTACCATCACTCTTCTCATCCACAGATAATTAGGAATGAGGAATAAATGATGGCCTTGCCAATAACCAACAAATCCCAAAAATTAATTTGAGGAAATTCAGATAAAATATTTTATATCTGTCCCTATAATTTCAAAATCTAAAAATAGTCACTTTTTAATTTAAATATGGTATCAGCAAAATGACCATTAATGCTGAATTGTTGTAAATCTTCTCATAATTTTGAAATTTCCATTAGCAAAGAAAATATCACAGTTTGATCTACTTGCAATTTAATCCCCATAATAAAGCAGTTCATTTGAAGTGACTTATCAAGGCATGTCACTTTGTCAAATTGATGATAGATCAAATACAATTCCACCACTCTTGTCCCAGAATGAGCCACAAGCTCGGGCCTTGCCATTGATGCTCGTGCATTGTGAGTGGTTTAAAAGTGATTATTCATGTTTTGGGGTATCTTAATTTTGGCAAGTGTCAAGGTCCAGACAGTGACACATCTGAATTGATGCAATACTGTATAGACATCATATTCTGGCCAATTTTTATGTCCCTGTTTAATTACATAACATAGCATTCTGTAGGACTAAAGCACAACTCTTGCTTCTTAAGTCAAATGTTCTAATGGTGCACGTTTTTGCATATTAATCAAATATCATCTGTAAAAATATTTTTACATTGCCCATAAAGGAACATTTTTTCTCCCACATAAAATTAAGATGAAACTAATTTATCATCTTGAAGTCTTGTTTCATGATACTGATTAATGTTTGAGAATTTTCTACAATGTTAGTTTCTGAGTGCACTGGAGATTGAAAATAATTTATCAGCTGGTTATAACAGTGGACTCATTTAATTTCCTGAGGCAATATCAATATTTGATAACTTCAGCAAGCTGAATGGTGCAACACATGACAAAATGGGAGGTGAGGTCATTTAAAAGAGATGTGCAGGGCAAATAACTTCTTACATAGAGTGTGGTGAGTGCCTGGAATAGGCTGCCAGGAGTCCTGCTGGAAGTAGATACTATGGTGGTATTCAAGAGGCTTCCAGATAGACACATGAATATGCAGGGAAAAGAAGGATATGTATAATGTGCAAAGTACTGAGTAAAACAAGAAAGGCTGGTGATGCCAATGTTGTGTGCAATAATGGATCAGAGACTGGATCAGAGAATGGATCAGAGAATGGATCAGAGACTGGATCAGAGACTGGATCAGAGACTGGATCAGAGACTGGATCAGAGACTGGATCAGAGACTGGATCAGAGACTGGATCAGAGACTGGATCAGAGACTGGATCAGAGACTGGATCAGAGACTGGATCAGAGACTGGATCAGAGACTGGATCAGAAATAGAATCAGAGACTGAATCAGAGACTGAGTCAGAGACTGAGTCAGAGACTGAGTCAGAGACTGAGTCAGAGACTGAGTCAGAGACTGGATCAGAGACTGGATCAGAGACTGGATCAGAGACTGGATCAGAGACTGGATCAGAGACTGGATCAGAGATGGGATCAGAGACGGGATCAGAGACGGGATCAGAGACGGGATCAGAGACGGGATCAGAGACGGGATCAGAGACGGGATCAGAGACTGGATCAGAGACTGGATCAGAGACTGGATCAGAGACTGGATCAGAGACTGGATCAGAGACTGGATCAGAGACTGGATCAGAGACTGGATCAGAGACTGGATCAGAGACTGGATCAGAGACTGGATCAGAGACTGGATCAGAGACTGGATCAGAGACTGGATCAGAGACTGGATCAGAGACTGGATCAGAGACTGGATCAGAGACTGGATCAGAGACTGGATCAGAGACTGAACCAGAGGCTGAATCAGAGACTGAATCGGAAATAGAATCAGAGACTGGATCAGAGACTGGATCAGAGACTGGATCAGAGACTGTATCAGAGACTGGATCAGAGACTGGATCAGAGACTGGATCAGAGACTGGATCAGAGACTGGATCAGAGACTGGATCAGAGACTGGATCAGAGACTGGATCAGAGACTGAATCAGAGACTGAATCAGAGACTGAATCAGAGACTGAATCAGAGACTGAATCAGAGGCTGGATCAGAGACTGGATCAGAGACTGGATCAGAGACTGGATCAGAGACTGGATCAGAGACTGGATCAGAGACTGGATCAGAGACTGAATCAGAGACTGAATCAGAGACTGAATCGGAAATAGAATCAGAGACTGGATCAGAGACTGGATCAGAGACTGGATCAGATACTGAATCAGAGACTGAATCAGAGACTGAATCAGAGACTGAATCAGAGACTGGATCAGAGACTGGATGAGAGACTGGATCAGAGACTGGATCAGAGACTGGATCAGAGACTGGATCAGAGACTGGATCAGAGACTGGATCAGAGACTGGATCAGAGACTGGATCAGAGACTGGATCAGAGACTGGATCAGAGACTGAATCAGAGACTGAATCAGAGACTGAATCAGAGACTGAATCAGAGACTGAATCAGAGACTGGATCAGAGACTGGATCAGAGACTGGATCAGAGACTGGATCAGAGACTGAATCAGAGACTGAATCAGAGACTGGATCAGAGACTGGATCAGAGACTGGATCAGAGACTGGATCAGAGACTGGATCAGAGACTGAATCAGAGACTGAATCAGAGACTGAATCAGAGACTGAATCAGAGACTGAATCGGAGACTGGATCAGAGACTGGATCAGAGACTGAATCAGAGACTGAATCAGAGACTGGATCAGAGACTGGATCAGAGACTGGATCAGAGACTGGATCAGAGACTGGATCAGAGACTGGATCAGAGACTGAATCAGAGACTGAATCAGAGACTGAATCAGAGACTGAATCAGAGACTGAATCAGAGACTGGATCAGAGACTGAATCAGAGACTGGATCAGAGACTGAATCAAAGACTGAATCAGAGACTGAATCAGAGACTGGATCAGAGATTGAATCAGAGACTGGATCAGAGACTGGATCAGAGTCTGAATCAGAGACTGAATCAGAGACTGAATCAGAGACTGAATCAGAGACTGAATCAGAGACTGAATCAGAGACTGAATCAGAGACTGAATCAGAGACTGAATCAGAGACTGAATCAGAGACTGGATCAGAGACTGGATCAGAGACTGGATCAGAGACTGGATCAGAGACTGAATCAGAGACTGCATCAGAGACTGGATCAGAGACTGGATCAGAGACTGGATCAGAGACTGAATCAGAGACTGAATCAGAGACTGAATCAGAGACTGAATCAGAGACTGAATCAGAGACTGGATCAGAGACTGGATCAGAGACTGGATCAGAGACTGAATCAGAGACTGAATCAGAGACTGGATCAGAGACTGGATCAGAGACTGGATCAGAGACTGGATCAGAGACTGGATCAGAGACTGAATCAGAGACTGAATCAGAGACTGGATCAGAGACTGGATCAGAGACTGGATCAGAGACTGAATCAGAGACTGGATCAGAGACTGGATCAGAGACTGGATCAGAGACTGGATCAGAGACTGAATCAGAGACTGAATCAGAGACTGAATCAGAGACTGAATCAGAGACTGGATCAGAGACTGGATCAGAGACTGGATCAGAGACTGGATCAGAGACTGAATCAGAGACTGGATCAGAGACTGGATCAGAGACTGAATCAGAGACTGAATCAGAGACTGAATCAGAGACTGAATCAGAGACTGAATCAGAGACTGAATCAGAGACTGAATCAGAGACTGGATCAGAGACTGGATCAGAGACTGGATCAGAGACTGGATCAGAGACTGAATCAGAGACTGAATCAGAGACTGGATCAGAGACTGGATCAGAGACTGGATCAGAGACTGGATCAGAGACTGAATCAGAGACTGAATCAGAGACTGAATCAGAGACTGGATCAGAGACTGGATCAGAGACTGGATCAGAGACTGGATCAGAGACTGAATCAGAGACTGGATCAGAGACTGGATCAGAGACTGAATCAGAGACTGAATCAGAGACTGAATCAGAGACTGAATCAGAGACTGAATCAGAGACTGAATCAGAGACTGAATCAGAGACTGGATCAGAGACTGGATCAGAGACTGGATCAGAGACTGGATCAGAGACTGAATCAGAGACTGAATCAGAGACTGGATCAGAGACTGGATCAGAGACTGGATCAGAGACTGAATCAGAGACTGGATCAGAGACTGGATCAGAGACTGGATCAGAGACTGGATCAGAGACTGAATCAGAGACTGAATCAGAGACTGAATCAGAGACTGAATCAGAGACTGGATCAGAGACTGGATCAGAGACTGGATCAGAGACTGGATCAGAGACTGGATCAGAGACTGAATCAGAGACTGAATCAGAGACTGGATCAGAGACTGGATCAGAGACTGGATCAGAGACTGGATCAGAGACTGAATCAGAGACTGAATCAGAGACTGGATCAGAGACTGGATCAGAGACTGGATCAGAGACTGGATCAGAGATTGAATCAGAGACTGGATCAGAGACTGAATCAGAGACTGGATCAGAGACTGGATCAGAGACTGGATCAGAGACTGAATCAGAGACTGGATCAGAGACTGGATCAGAGACTGGATCAGAGACTGGATCAGAGACTGAATCAGAGACTGAATCAGAGACTGAATCAGAGACTGAATCAGAGACTGAATCAGAGACTGAATCAGAGACTGAATCAGAGACTGGATCAGAGACTGGATCAGAGACTGGATCAGAGACTGGATCAGAGACTGGATCAGAGACTGAATCAGAGACTGAATCAGAGACTGGATCAGAGACTGGATCAGAGACTGGATCAGAGACTGGATCAGAGACTGAATCAGAGACTGAATCAGAGACTGGATCAGAGACTGGATCAGAGACTGGATCAGAGACTGGATCAGAGACTGGAACAGAAATAGAATCAGAGACTGAATCAGAGACTGAATCAGAGACTGGATCAGAGACTGAATCAGAGACTGGATCAGAGACTGAATCAGAGACTGGATCAGAGACTGGATCAGAGACTGGATCAGAGACTGAATCAGAGACTGAATCAGAGACTGGATCAGAGACTGGATCAGAGACTGGATCAGAGACTGGATCAGAGACTGAATCAGAGACTGAATCAGAGATTGAATCAGAGACTGAATCAGAGACTGAATCAGAGACTGAATCAGAGACTGGATCAGAGACTGGATCAGAGACTGGATCAGAGACTGAATCAGAGACTGAATCAGAGACTGAATCAGAGACTGAATCAGAGACTGAATCAGAGACTGGATCAGAGACTGGATCAGAGACTGGATCAGAGACTGGATCAGAGACTGGATCAGAGACTGAATCAGAGACTGAATCAGAGACTGGATCAGAGACTGGATCAGAGACTGGATCAGAGACTGAATCAGAGACTGAATCAGAGACTGAATCAGAGGCTGAATCAGAGACTGAATCAGAGACTGAATCAGAGACTGGATCAGAGACTGAATCAGAGACTGAATCAGAGACTGAATCAGAGACTGAATCAGAGACTGAATCAGAGACTGAATCAGAGACTGGATCAGAGACTGGATCAGAGACTGAATCAGAGACTGAATCAGAGGCTGGATCAGAGACTGAATCAGAGACTGAATCAGAGACTGGATCAGAGACTGAATCAGAGTCTGAATCAGAGGCTGAATCAGAGACTGAATCAGAGACTGAATCAGAGACTGGATCAGAGACTGGATCAGAGACTGAATCAGAGGCTGAATCAGAGACTGGATCAGAGACTGGATCAGAGACTGGATCAGAGACTGAATCAGAGACTGAATCAGAGACTGAATCAGAGACTGGATCAGAGACTGGATCAGAGACTGGATCAGAGACTGAATCAGAGGCTGGATCAGAGACTGGATCAGAGACTGAATCAGAGACTGGATCAGAGACTGGATCAGAGACTGAATCAGAGACTGGATCAGAGACTGGATCAGAGACTGGATCAGAGACTGAATCAGAGGCTGGATCAGAGACTGAATCAGAGACTGAATCAGAGACTGAATCAGAGACTGAATCAGAGACTGAATCAGAGACTGGATCAGAGACTGAATCAGAGTCTGAATCAGAGGCTGAATCAGAGACTGAATCAGAGACTGAATCAGAGACTGGATCAGAGACTGGATCAGAGAATGAATCAGAGACTGAATCAGAGGCTGAATCAGAGATAGAATCAGAGACTGGATCAGAGACTGAATCAGAGACTGGATCAGAGACTGGATCAGAGACTTGATCAGAGACTGAATCAGAGACTGGATCAGAGACTGGATCAGAGACTGGATCAGAGACTGGATCAGAGACTGAATCAGAGACTGAATCAGAGACTGAATCAGAGACTGAATCAGAGACTGAATCAGAGACTGAATCAGAGACTGAATCAGAGACTGGATCAGAGACTGGATCAGAGACTGGATCAGAGACTGGATCAGAGACTGGATCAGAGACTGAATCAGAGACTGAATCAGAGACTGGATCAGAGACTGGATCAGAGACTGGATCAGAGACTGGATCAGAGACTGAATCAGAGACTGAATCAGAGACTGGATCAGAGACTGGATCAGAGACTGGATCAGAGACTGGATCAGAGACTGGAACAGAAATAGAATCAGAGACTGAATCAGAGACTGAATCAGAGACTGGATCAGAGACTGAATCAGAGACTGGATCAGAGACTGAATCAGAGACTGGATCAGAGACTGGATCAGAGACTGGATCAGAGACTGAATCAGAGACTGAATCAGAGACTGGATCAGAGACTGGATCAGAGACTGGATCAGAGACTGGATCAGAGACTGAATCAGAGACTGAATCAGAGATTGAATCAGAGACTGAATCAGAGACTGAATCAGAGACTGAATCAGAGACTGGATCAGAGACTGGATCAGAGACTGGATCAGAGACTGAATCAGAGACTGAATCAGAGACTGAATCAGAGACTGAATCAGAGGCTGAATCAGAGACTGAATCAGAGACTGAATCAGAGACTGAATCAGAGACTGAATCAGAGACTGGATCAGAGACTGGATCAGAGACTGGATCAGAGACTGGATCAGAGACTGGATCAGAGACTGAATCAGAGACTGAATCAGAGACTGGATCAGAGACTGGATCAGAGACTGAATCAGAGACTGAATCAGAGACTGAATCAGAGGCTGAATCAGAGACTGAATCAGAGACTGAATCAGAGACTGGATCAGAGACTGAATCAGAGACTGAATCAGAGACTGAATCAGAGACTGAATCAGAGACTGAATCAGAGACTGAATCAGAGACTGGATCAGAGACTGGATCAGAGACTGAATCAGAGACTGAATCAGAGGCTGGATCAGAGACTGAATCAGAGACTGAATCAGAGACTGGATCAGAGACTGAATCAGAGTCTGAATCAGAGGCTGAATCAGAGACTGAATCAGAGACTGAATCAGAGACTGGATCAGAGACTGGATCAGAGACTGAATCAGAGGCTGAATCAGAGACTGGATCAGAGACTGGATCAGAGACTGGATCAGAGACTGAATCAGAGACTGAATCAGAGACTGAATCAGAGACTGGATCAGAGACTGGATCAGAGACTGGATCAGAGACTGAATCAGAGGCTGGATCAGAGACTGGATCAGAGACTGAATCAGAGACTGGATCAGAGACTGGATCAGAGACTGAATCAGAGACTGGATCAGAGACTGGATCAGAGACTGGATCAGAGACTGAATCAGAGGCTGGATCAGAGGCTGGATCAGAGACTGAATCAGAGACTGAATCAGAGACTGAATCAGAGACTGAATCAGAGACTGAATCAGAGACTGAATCAGAGACTGGATCAGAGACTGGATCAGAGACTGGATCAGAGACTGGATCAGAGACTGAATCAGAGGCTGGATCAGAGGCTGGATCAGAGACTGAATCAGAGACTGGATCAGAGACTGGATCAGAGACTGGATCAGAGACTGAATCAGAGGCTGGATCAGAGGCTGGATCAGAGACTGAATCAGAGACTGAATCAGAGACTGAATCAGAGACTGAATCAGAGACTGAATCAGAGACTGAATCAGACACTGGATCAGAGACTGGATCAGAGACTGGATCAGAGACTGAATCAGAGGCTGGATCAGAGGCTGGATCAGAGACTGAATCAGAGACTGAATCAGAGACTGAATCAGAGACTGAATCAGAGACTGGATCAGAGACTGAATCAGAGTCTGAATCAGAGGCTGAATCAGAGACTGAATCAGAGACTGAATCAGAGACTGGATCAGAGACTGGATCAGAGACTGAATCAGAGACTGAATCAGAGGCTGAATCAGAGATAGAATCAGAAATAGAATCAGAGCCTGAATCAGAAATTGTTGTCATGAACAAAGCATGAAATTCATTGTTTTGCGGCCTCGTCACAGTGCAAACATTCCTATAAACCACCTTACAACAATAAATAAAAATAGTGCACTCAAAGTCAAAGTAAGGCTGATTGATCATTAGTTCATTGATCATTCAGGAATCTGATGGCAGTTGGGTTGAAACTGTCCTCGTGCTGCTGAGTGCTCATCTTTGAGCTCCTGTAGCTTCTTCCTGATGGTAGTAGAGTGAAGAGGGCATAGCCTGGGTGGTAGGGGTCCTTCAGTATAGAGGCTGCTTTCTTAAGACACTGCTTCTTGAAGACGTCCTCGATGGAGTGGTCTGGTGCCTGTAATGTCACAGGTTGAGTAAACAACACTCTGGAGTTTTTTCTTGTCCTGAGCATTAGCTCCCTCTGGACCAGACAGTGATGCAACCAGCAGAATACTCTTCACAGTACACCTGTAGAAGTTTTCGAGAGTCTTCGGTGACATACCGAACCTGAACCCCATTGCCCACAGCTTGGGACCTGGGACAGGCCTGTTGCAGTCAGCCTTCCAGAGCTGCCGTGCCTCCCCAGCCTGGAGCTCAGTGAAGGTCTCCATGCAGCAGCACATATGGAGAGAGACCAGAGAAAATCCACATGCTGCTTTTTCAATGCAGTACCCATCCACACAACCTGCGAGGAACAATCGCACATCAACCTCACCTGTGGGTTGGATCTAACAGAGCAGAATGTCACCTGGAAGACCAATCACATGTCATCTGCAGGGGCCAATAACACAGAAGCCTTACAGGAGGGCAGATCTAACTCTTGATTAGCAGGTGAGGTGACTTCTGACAAGGTTCCAGCCAGAGACATCACATGACCCTCTGTAATCCACATGACAATGACATTCTACTGAATCTATTTAATCCTGAGGAGGAGATTAAATCATTTGTGAATCCAATAATAAATCCAGTTCAAAATGATTATGTGGAAGTATTCACTTTCTCCTGGGGTATGAAGATTGCTTGTGAAGAGGTGAGATTGTTTCAATTCAATTCTTAATTGGGATTCAAACTGAGAGGATAAAAAGCTGGCTACTGTACAAGATGGAAAGTTTCAAACTGGTTTATCAGCAAGGCTTTCTGAGTGTTTTTGCAAGTATCTCCCAGGTGTTTATGCTGCACCCAGTGGGTTTGTAAGCCAATAAGTGCATTAAAGCTTGTTCTAATATTTCAAACTATTTGCAGAGGCTCAGTCGGAAGCATTTCTTCCCTCTCCCATCTTGTGAAAATTGGTAGCTGCAATGTTATGTTAAAATATAGTATGAAAAACATTTCCTCAGAAGTCAGACCTATTTGAAAATTGGGCAAGTGATGACTTGCATTCATCAGCATATTAGTTTGGGGTACTTCTAGACACAATTCCCTTTAGTGTGAAGTTTCTGAGGCATTGGTTTATGTAGCTACAGTACATGATCAGCAGGCATTTCTTTGCTCAACAAAAACTAAGTTAATGCGACAGGGTGCAATTTTTGATCTTTGTTTATTAAAAATATATATTTTTTTTATAAATCAAAAGGAAAATTCCACAGCTGTTCAGCAAAACAACGATATTTACAGATCACTAGTTTCACACCTGTGGTTCAGTCATGGATTCAGCTGAGCTCATTTTTTTTATGTTCAGTTTAGAGACACAGTCATCAGCATGTATTCTATTGCTGATTGCAAAGTTTCTCATCCTACGATCTTGGAATGACTGTGAGATTGATTGGCCTGCCCCACTTGTGACATGGGAATTGATTGGTTCAATTCATTACTGTGGGACTTTCTCAGTCACTTGAGAAAGCATCCTTCCCCTCCTGCATTTTTTCATCTACATTAACACCCTTTTCTACCATTCTACTATAGCTGTCAAGTTGAGAAGACTGTTCAGTGCTAATTTGCTTCCCAATAATAGTGGTCAATAATGTGGCAGTCTTGACCTCTTCAATGGAAATAAAAGTTTCAATTTTAAGCTCATGTCAAATACCATAGTGTCGCTTTTAATATTTTTGACAAATTCTATATTTTTTGGGGGGGAATCAGAGTAAACTAAACAGAACATGAATTCTGACAACCCCAGGGGGTGGAGACCCTAGAAAATTTGAGAAAAGGTCAAATAGACTGAATTTAAAAGCTATGAATGTTCATAGACCTACAGACTAAATTATGAATTTCTTACAAGTTTGAGTGCAGGCAGATGAAGCTGTAAATGAGCCTATTTTCAACATATTTCAGAAAGTGCTGGAGGTTACAAGATTAAAGAACTCACAGATAATTTATACAAAGTGATGATTACGTTCCTGCCACCTTGCACGAGTAGACAAGTCTCAGTAAAACAAAGTAGCAATTAAAATCACTAAATATCTTTTTTTTACTGTTCTAACTCAACATGGACTCAGCATACACTGACACATATTTGCATAATAGAAGTGTATAGATTTGGGTCCTCTCTCCTTGGAATCTATTCAAAGTGATTTTTATGGCCACACAAGCAATGTGCTTTGAAGAACCATACACTATAGGAAATAATTTTTAAAAAGTCTCATTCAGAATGGAAAATTTTGCAAGCTTTGTTGATCCACCCCTCATGACCTTCTTGTGATCCATTGTATGTCAGGTTTTTTTTTTGTGGCCCTGTTATGGGTTAATTGAAGAAAAATTAATTTGCTGCAATTTGTTCAGTGCTCACACTTTTGATTGGGAATGTTGATTAAGAGTTCAAACTTTCTCACTATCTGTCATTGGCTTGCTCTTTTGATTCTGGATAAGCTCCCCTTTTATTATGTGCCACAATTGTAGATGAGTAAACATTTTATGTTAAATATCCCTTGCCACAGAGAGAAACATGTTACACTTCATGAACTATGTCATGGTTAATTTCATACAGAATGCTTCTAACACACATCTGATAACAATCTCTCCCAATAAAACGCTGCCATCAATCAATTATTCTACTAAATCCTTTGATTTCCATCACACAAGTCATATTCCATATTTCACAGCAATTCTCCCATTTAGAAACACCACACAAAAACTGATTCATTGACAGATTGTCAGCAAGAAACCATTGAAGGTGATAATACGCTAACACCCAAAGCTCCTTCTCATGCACCTTGCCCCCAACTCATAATTTGAGGTCACAGCCGGAGTTCAGTTTGTAGTCCAATTAATCTTACTTTGTTTTTAAAATATTTTAATTGATTTAATAAATAACATACAAAACATACAATTCAATAAGATGATATGGATAATTACACAAAACCAACACAAATTGTAAATCATATCCATAATTCAAAATCCAAATTATTTATCTATATATAGAAACTAATATTTATGGAGTTCTTTCCTTAATTATTTCCACAATTTATAAGATTATTGCATCACATTTTATGGTTTGGTTGTCCTTTTTTTCATGCATTATTGGAACATGTATGTTTAATCATACCTTCACAAGGATTAGGTTATTAGAATAGTTTTTATTTTATAACTTTTTTTTGTCTCTTCCATATGTTGTTTACAGCTATTTGTCAATATATATTTACTTTTTTTGGATTATATATTCTTGTTATTACAGATGTATTATATGATATATAAAATATTATAAATATAATATTAATGTGTGTAGTTATGTGTGTATATATATGTATAACACACAAAGACATAAATATAAATATTGGAAAAATAAAAAAAAACTAACAAAATATAGAAAGAAGAAAGAAAAAAGTATAAAAGGAAAAAAAGTCAAAACCCCTACCTAATAATGTAGCTATATGCTATATATGATTAAAAGATAAACAAAGGTAGAAAACATATATGCCTAAATAAATCTCTTGGTGCCTGCCACATTGACCACCACCAGTGGGCTGATATCACCTCAAACCGTGTATCTTGGTGCCTCACAGTTTGGAGGGCAGCAACCTCCTTTGAAGAAGACCGGAGAGCCCACCTCACTGACAAAAGACAAAGGAGGAAAAACCCAAAACCCAACCCCAACCAACCAATTTTCACTTGCAACCGCTGCAACCGTGTCTGCCTGTCCCGCATCGGACTTGTCAGCCACAAACAAGCCTGCAGCTGACGTGGACATTACCCCTCCATAAATCTTCGTCCGCGAAGCCAAGCCAAAGAAAGAAAGAAGAAGAAATATATATATATATAAAGAAGAGTGTGGAAAAGATATGAGTCATACAATTTAATTAC
The DNA here is from genome assembly GCF_036971445.1 of Narcine bancroftii. NCBI lineage: Eukaryota > Metazoa > Chordata > Chondrichthyes > Torpediniformes > Narcinidae > Narcine > Narcine bancroftii. Next base: position 138,691,004 of record NC_091475.1, read on the forward strand.
ACTGAAGTGAAATTATAAAATAAGAAAGTCAGTCATAGATGTCTGGAAATTTATATCTGAATATTTCATTGAATAACAATTTTTTTTCCATATTCAAACAGGACATGATGTCATGCAACCACTGATCATGAGAGGGTGGGGCAGCATCCTTCCATTGAATAAAACTGTACATCTCACCAAAAGAGAGGGAAAAAGAAAGCATGACTCTGAACCAGAGACAAAGAAGAATATTTCCCTCCCATTGTAACGAAAAGGGCCACCAAAGGATTCGGTACTAAATCTATATTAAAAATTGTACACAAAGTGTGAAAACCTCTCTTCAGTATTTTCTAGACTGGGACAAATCCAGAACATTTAAATTATTGCTGGACTCACAAAGATCTAAAAAATTAGATTTGTGCAGGTTAAATTTAATGTAAAATATCCATCAATGAACAGGTCTTTAAAACTTTGAATACCCTCTCTATATTATCTCTGAAAAATAGCATCATAAAGAAGATTGATAAAAGTGATAGGGTACAATAGGGTTTGAAAGAAAGAAATCATGAAATGCAAAATGTTTTTAAATTGTGCCCAAATTCTCATAGAATATTTAACAATTGGATTATCTATTAAGTTGAAAACAGAAGTGAAGAGCCAATAAAAGCTACATTTAAAAAAAAAATGGGGGGGCAGGAGGTGGAATTCAGATCCATTGATACCCATAAAGGGGAGTGAAAGTGATTACTTAAAAAGGGCCAATATGTAAGATTTGCATATTAATTGTCCAATAGTGGAATCTAGAGGCATTCCACCATCTTTCTTAGATTTCTGTAGAAGAACTTCATTAAGGCAAGGATGCATACCCTTCCATATGTAAGGCGATATAACCAAGTCAAGTAAGTCCAAAAATTATCTAGGAACACAAATGGGAACGGTTTAAAAAATATATAAAAAATGTAGGCAAAACATACATTTTAATAGATATTATATGGCCAACTAGAGTTGTAGACAAAGGTAATCTCTGGGTCAGGAAATGCTTAACTTGTTTAAGCATAACAAACTAATTCTCCTTAAGAAGATGTTTATGATTCTTTGTAATTATATTATCAAGATAGATAAATTAATTTTTAACAATCTTAAAAAGAGGACCATCATGCAGGAGAATTCAATAGAAGTTCATTTTTATGCAAATTTGATTTATATCCTGAAAATCGACTGAATTGTGAAAGTAATGACATTGTATGGGGGTGGAAGTCAACTGGATCCAAAATGAAAAGTAGGGATCATCTGCATAAAGGGAGACCTTATGTTCAATCCTTTTTCTCTGTATCCCCAAAATGTCCTTACACTCACAAAATGAAAATTGGTTCAATCGCCAGATAAAATAATAAAGGACTTAATGGGCATCTTGATGAGTGCCACATTGCATAATTCTCTGCAGCCATTGAAAGAATTCACTCAGGAGTTTTCCAGGAGGGCAAATACATAATGTTCATTAAGTGACATACATTAAAATAGGAATATCAGTTTTTAATAAACCCCATCTGATCTTTAGAAATAACTGACGGTAAAATGTTTTCCATCCTCGGCTAAAATTTTAACCAAACTTTTAGCATCAACATTCAGTAAGGAATCAGTCTATAGGAGGAACATTCAGTTGTATCCTTACCTTTCTTCACAATTAAAGATATATATGCAAGCCTCATTAAACAAATCTGGAAGTTTACCCTATTTAAATGAATCTGCAAACACCACATTCAAGAGACAAGCAATCATTCTGACTGAAAATTATGCTACAGTGTAAAATAACATCCATTGTTTCCATCCATGAATACATTCTGAATCTTGGTGGAGATACTAAAGTAGATATCTTACTCTTGATGGAAACAGTTTAAGGATACAGATATTACTACTCACCGTGAACCTTTATCTAAACTCTATTACTATGGTTTAATTTTCATAGATTACTAAAATTCCCAAATGGCATGCCAAAGATGGCTCAGCAAAAATAAGTGAAGATAAAAATACTCCGTCAGTCAACCTCCCAGTGGCAGATACCAAATAGTTTATTGACTGAAACTACATCATTGAGATAAATATGAAAGTCTGGAGATGCTGTGATGGTGGTAAAAACACAGTAGCCTTTCTTGTTAAGATATCATACTCAGCATGTTACATTGTGTCTATAGGGGTTAAAATATATAACTGATGTTTCGGGCCTGAGCCTTTCTTCAAGGTAGACTCAGGCTCGAAATGTTGGTTATATATTTTTAACTCCTTTGGATGCTGTGAGACCTGCTGAGTTCCTCCAACACTTCTGTGTTTTACTACACAGGCTCATGGCTTGATATCTCAATGGGAAAGACTATATATTAGGTTCCAGTGGGTGGAACTGTAATGCAACTAGTAGAGATGTTTCCTCTCTACGCCATTCCTGACCTCCGGTGTTTTCAGTGTGGAATTTGCACATTCTCTCTGTTTGCTATTGAGTTTCTCCAACATCCCAAAGAAAAGTGAGTTAGAAGGTTACTTGGCCTTTGTAAATTGCCCCAAGGATATAAGTGAGTGGATGAATTTGCAGGAGCTAATGAGAATGCAGAGAAAAATAGAAAAATTGTAATTTAGTCTATGAAAGTTGGTGCATAAAAATTGGCCCAAAGGCATTGTTTCTGTGTTTTATAATTCTAAATCTGTGATGCTTTCAGAATTTGATAGGCATGCTCTGGCCTTGGCAGTCTAAACCGTATGTGAAATTCAAAGGAGGTGAGGGAGTGTAGTTTATATTGGGACAAGGAGCTTGAAGGCCACATTATATGTTTTATGTCAGATATCTTAACACCCTTTGTGATAGAATCAAAGCTCACTTTTCACCTAAATACTGTAGAAGCATCATTAAAACAGTTTATAAACAACCTGAACCAGCTTGCAATCTGCTCAGGCTGCTGCCATCATGGTCTGGGTATTTGTTATTCAAAGAAGCTATGTAATTGTCATAGCCTCCGGCAATCCAATCTCAAACAGCACTTAAGAACTGATGAATCACTGCCCAGGGCTGCAACAGTGCTTTTTTTTATATCAATGGGCACATAAATATGGTTCTGAGTGTGGATTAGGTGTGGTCTACAAACAGTAATTACAGCAGTCACTCAAATGATTAAATGGTAAGTAACAAAGAAAAGGTGAAAAGGGAACCGATTCAAATGTGGAATTTGGATTATGCTCATTGAAATCAATAATCCGGTTAACCATTAGTCATCCCCTGAGTGTTGGTCTGGGAAGATAATCTAGATTCTTTATTACGCTTCCACTCTGTTCTGTTCTTTTTTTCTGTCATTCTGTGTCTTTCCTTTTCACCTCTGTGCATTCACTTCCTGTACCCTGCCTTTTTTAAAGGAATTAGCTGAATACTATTAAGGATTTGTGGAGGAAACAACATCAGTGAAGGCTCTATTGCATTATTCTATATTGCTTCCAGAGTAGCCTAAGCAGAGTATGTGTTGCTCGAGAACACTAATAATTAATACAACCTTACTTTTTGCGGCAGCATGTTTCTATGTGAGCACACGGGTGTGGAGTCAGAATATAGGTCGTAAGATGATACCTGTTGCCTTCAGAGAAAGAGGGCATGGAAACTGATGACTGCTCCCTGGGTACTGGGCATTGATTATTCACAACCAAATATTCAGGAATAAAATCTCTGCGCAGGTTTGATATCATGTACTCAAGATGATGCATATATAGACATGGATTCCTTGTTAGATCAAGAATTGCTTGTGAAACTCAGCAGGTCAAACAGCATCCATGGAGGTTCTTTACCAATTAGGAAGCCCACATCCTTAGAAATCTGCACACTTTTACTGGGGTGTACACTCACATATAATACCACCCTTCTGAATTTGGTGGATTGATTGAACTCCTCTAAAAATTTACTACAGTGTGTCTGGATGCAGTCAATGGGACTGTAGAATAATAATATGGCACAGAGAGTTTATGTGCTGTCGTGTTCTTTAGTTCCATGCTTTGTGCTTAATGTAACAATAAAAGTGACAACAAATTCAACACACAAATATGGGGCACAGCAAAGTGATATTTTGTGATCTATAATCCGAAATCAGTTGGACCATCTTACTTTTGGTTCTCTAAGTTGTAAATGCCCATATTAGTCACATGACGTCCTGTTTTGCGGAAACTGCCAAAATGTTTGGCCTGAAAGTAAGCCTGAAGAAAACTGAGGTCCTCCATCAGCCAGCTCCCCACCATGACTACCAGCCTCCCCCACATCTCCATCGGGCACACTGAACTCAAAACGGTCAACTAGTTTACCTACCTCGGCTGCACCATTTAATCTGATGCAAGGATCGACAATGAGATAGACACAGACTCGCCAAGGCAAATAGCGCCTTTGGAAGACTACACAAAAGAGTCTGGAAAAAACAACCACCTGAAGAAACACACAAAGATCAGCGTGTACAGAGCCGTTGTCATACCCACAGTCCTGTTCGGCTCCGAATCATGGGTCTTCTATTGGCATCACCTACAGCTCCTGGAACGCTTCCATCAGCGCTGTCTCCGCTCCATCCTCAACATTCATTGGAGTGACTTAATCACCAACATCGAAGTACTCGAGCTGGCAGAGTCTGCAAGCATCGAATCCATGCTGTTGAAGACCCAACTGCGCTGGGTGGGTCACGTCTTCAGAATGGAGGACCATTGCCTTCCAAAGATCGTGTTATATGGCGAGCTCTCCACTGGCCACCGAGACAGAGGTGCACCAAAGAGGTACAAGGACTGCTTAAAGAAATCTCTTGGTGCCTGCCACAGTGGGCTGATATCGCCTCCAACCGTGCATCTTGGCGCCGCACAGTTCTGTGGGCAGCAACCTCCTTTGAAGAAGACTGCAGAGCCCACATCACTGACAAAAGACAAAGGAGGAAAAACCCAACACCCAACCCCAACCAACCAATTTTCCCTTGCAACCGCTGCAACCGTGCCTGCCTGTCCCGCATCGGACTTGTCAGTCACCAACGAACCTGCAGCAGACGTGGACATACCCCTCCATAAATATTCATCCGCAAAGCCAAGCCAAAGAGTCACACAATCTCTATGCCAAAATAGGATGAAACTTTGAAAATGTTGATCATGACTATACAAATAGAAAATCATAATGGACAGGAATTTAAATTCATCCTTTGACAGACATGAGAATGGAAAACGTATAGCTTTGAAGAAGTAATTTGAATAGCATTTTAATTTTATAAATAATCAAGGGAATGAAACACTGCAAATGCTGGAAATCTGAAATAATAAAGAAAACCAGAAATTACTGGAAATACTCAAAAGTAAGGCCACATCTGTGGAAAGAATCAGAATCAGAATTCATTGTCATGAACAAGTCATAAAATTTGGTGTTTTGCGGCAGCAATATAGAGAAAACATTCATACTATAACTATCTTAAGACTAATCTATAAAAAAATAAAAATAATAGTGCATAAAAAGTAAGGCAGTATCTTTGGTTCATTGATTATTCTTGAACCTGATGGCAGCGGGGAAGAAGCTGTCCTTATGTCGCTGAGTGCTCGTCTTTAAGCTCCTGTACCTTTTTCCCAATGGTAGCAGAGTGCAGAAGGCATGGCGTGGCTCATGGGGGTCTTTGATGATAGTGGCTGATTTTTTTCAGACACGGCGACTTGTAGATGTTCTTGATGGAGTGGTCTGATGCCTGTGATGTTGTAGGCTGAGAGAATAACCCTCAGGAGTTTATTCTTGTTCTGAGAGTTAGCACCTTCATACCAGGCAGTGATGCAACCAGCCAGAATGCTCTCCATTCGTAGAAATTTATGAGATACTGAATCTCCTCAGACACCTCACAAAGTATAGCCACTGGTGAGCCTTCTTTGTGATGGTATCAATGTGGAGGCTCCAGGACAAATCCTCGGTTCTTGGACAATTACTATTTTATGTTGAACATCTTTCATCAGAATGCAGCCAAACCTACTTACTGCTTCCAGCATTTTCTGATTTTGTTACATGTAATTATTAAGTTGACATCACATTATGGATGATCGGAAGGAAAAATGTGGATAATTCCATCAAGAATATATAATGCTGAAATAGGCTATTTAGCTGAACGAGTCTTACCACCATTTAATGTTCAACCTTTTATTTGCTTATCTTTTTTTTCAAGGGAAAAGCAGCTCACCCATACATCATTTCTTTATCTCTCACCATTCTAATGTCATCACAATGGAACTACCCTCGACTTTGCTTTTATGCTCTTTGTTAATGATACAAAGTCTGTTTAGGACTTTTTGGTTCCTGTGATGAATCCCCACAACGTTCCACTTGACCAAATTTCTTGAGCTTCCCATTCTGACTGGATTAGAATTGGAATTAGCAGCAGTACTGCGTACTCAGCCGTATGGCTGCATGGACTATGCTTGTTAGCAGTTTTCGGACAATTCTGTCAAAGGTCAAGTACAATGAATTCTGCGATGGCAGCTAACCTAATGCAACTGAGGCACACAGATGGGAAATATGGTGAAATTACAGGGACAAGAACTGAGATTTTCTTTTCATTCATAACTGAGTGCATCTTTATTCCCATTCTTATATTCTTACTTAGATGTAGCTTATTAAAATAATGTTAGCATTTGATGTTGAAGAAATGAAGTTAACATTTTGCTTCATAGGAGAGACAACAGAGACAAAAGCCTTTTTTCTAAATCTCATATCTTCTTTCACAATTATAAAGCAACCGAGATATTGTAGGTAATATAATTATCTAAGAAAACAAAGGAGAATTTCATCATAAAAGATTGCTTTGGTTTGGGTGTAAGGAATTGGAGCAATGTTGACAGAGCTAGGTGTTTTTCTCTTTGGAGTGACAAAGATGAGAGGTGACTTAATAGAGGTACATAAAATTATGAGGGGGTGAATTAGGATGGACAGCAAGCACCTTCTTCCTGAAGGAGGATATTGGTTTAAGGTGAGTGGGGGAAATTTTAGGACAGATGTGAGGTGAAAGGTTTTCACAAGGAGAGTGGTGCATGCAGAAATGCATTGCCAGAGTGGTGGTGGAGCCTGCTACATACAATATGGACATTCAAAAAACTCTTAGACAGGCACATGGATGTTATGGGTATGGAGAGAAAAAAAACATTTTGTAGTGGAGTAGGTTTTGTCGGACTCTGGCTTTACCTTACTCTTAATTTAGTCTATGTGTAGTCTGAGTCCAGCGTGTTCTTTGAATGAAGTGATAGGAGAAGGTATTCGGTTCAACAGTCAATATATTACACAGCACAAGAATAAAACTTAACAGAGCTCTGGGTCAGTCGTTAGTTCATAGGTCACCTGCACAGTGAGCTACTCCCCAAGACTGAACCCTATTGTCCAGTTGGCTCAGTTTATATAGATCAACCTTATCATACAGAACAAAAGTTGGCTTCCTTTGCTAGATTTCATTATCATACAGAACAAAAGTTGTCTTCCTTTGCTAGATCTTTTTGCATAAGGGTTATCACAAGTCATCTCCTGTTTTGCAGATATCTGGGGTGTAGCACTCCCATCTTAATCCTCCAGGCCAGACTATCCTCTTGTGTTGATCAGAAATTAATTCATCCCCAGATATTTCTAATCACCATTCTGTTCTTGTCTGGCCAATTTCTGCTGTTCTCTTTAACACGTCCTCCTGCCTTAATCTTCCTCCTAGACTGGTTTTCCATTCCCTCTGTTTCTTGCAGGCCACTCTTTGTTCTGGTCTGGCCTGTGTCTCCTGTGCTACTCACCACCTCCTTCAGTTTGAGCATTCCTCCTAAATCGTTTTATGCATTTCCTCTCCCTGTATTTTGGGAGCAGACAATTTTGCTCAGCCAACTTTGCTCCATGCTGTGATTGCCACTTAATCACATTCCTCTTTTCCCCTGAACCATGCAGTAAATATACACTTATTAATTAATCATTTATTTCATAATGTTTTAACCCCTAGATTCCAACAGTCCCCCTTTTGGTCTCATGAAAATGAGACCAACCACCTGTTACCTTATTAGACCGAGACCTCAGGAGTTATTGCAAGGGCCGGCATCTCCGACCCCTTGTTAAACTTAACCTCACAAACTTGGCCATTATGAACACACTTCAGTCCAGTGGGGGCCCCAACACAGTGTTCAGGAACGTCAGTCCAATCCGCAAAGTACTGTTTCGGTTCGTTATGGGCCTCCCAGGCTGACCACAAACCCTTTGTATAGTTGTTTCCTTCTCCAGATGCTTCAAGGGCTAGGAACAACATCACCCATAGTTCCCACATAGTGTCCATCACAGCCCCCTAAATTCTGTTGACTTCAATATAGAAATATCACTTTGAATATTGAAATACAGTCACCGTAGTCCAATAGTCTCTTTAAAAAGGGACGTTAAGTGTTCTTAGTCCGTGGTTGCTTCACAGGTTCTCAGTCACCTCCGTTCGAATCTGTTCCAGTGTCCGTGTAGGTGGGTCCGTTGCTGTTCACTGACTCCAATGATACCACGTCTCGCCTTTTCCTTGTAGTCGAACCGCGTGGGACGTCCTCTCCACCACTCTGTAGGGTCCTGTCCACCTGGGCTCCGACCACTTTCTTTTGATGACCTTTAGCAGAACCCACTCCGCGACTGAAGGTATCGGTGTTTCCCCTTCTCTGTTGGGACTTGTGACCTGTTGTGAAAAATCTGACACCAGAGCCGTTAGTTTTTCATAATAAAGCTTGCATCCCATTGAACTTACCTCATTCTTCGTAGTCTGAATTCCGGCTCCTGGTCCTGGAAACTGGTGCCCTGTTTGTAGTTCATATGGAGTAAATCATGTCACAGAACTTACCGAACTCCTTATTGACATTAATGCCAGGGGCAACGCATCCACCCAATTTACTTTGGTCCGTGCCTGTACTTTCCCGATCTTACCTTTTATTGTTTGGTCCATCCTCTCCACTTTCCCTTCGGATTGCGGATGGTACACCATTCCGACTTCCATTATCGGACCTAATTTTTCTAGGAAATCCGTGTCTCGGAATATACTGGTTGATCAGGAATTTACATACCGTCCTTGCATCTTCTCTTTTGGCAGGGATTGCCTCCGGCCACCTTGTGAACACATCTACTGCTACTAAGAGGTATCGATAGCCACTTACCCTCTCAATCATGTCCGTATAATCAAGTACGATTTCCTGCCCTGGTAACTTAGGTAACAGGAACTGTCCTTCATGTGGCTTTACAGTTGCCTTGACATTGAAAGTTATACTTACCTCACACTCTCTAATATGGTTCTCCACCATCGCCGGCAGGAAGGGGTGCCACCAATGTATCAAGTACCTTATCATCTGCTTCTTTCCACAGTGTGTTAGCCCATGCGCCTCCTCGAGGAGGGGTTTCATGAGTCCAGATGGTAAAACTGGCCTCCCGTCTATCGATCTCCACAGTCCTTGATCCTCGGTTGCCCCCCTTTCCTCCCATACCATCCTTTCCTGAGGTGATGCCTTTGCTTGTTCCTGTATTATTACTTCTACCCTACACGGTGGTAATAAGTCATGTGCTGTTCTGTCTGCCTGCATCATAATAAACTGAGGGCTGTATCCTGCTGCCCTTTTAGCAGCCATGTCCGCTTCCTGATTTCCCCGAGCCACTATCGTATCTGTTCTATCATTTCTTTTACATTTAAGAACTGCTACTGCCCTTGGTTTCAGGAGGGCCTCAGCCAGTTTCCTAACGTCCTTCTCGTGTTTAATTAGGGTCATTGCTGCTGTTAAAAACCCACTTCTAATCCATTGACTAAGTTCAACCTGTATTGTCCCTACCACATATGCCGAGTCTGTATATATATTGACCTCCTTCTCTTCTGCCCATTCTAATGCTGCTATCATTCCATGTAGTTCTGCGAGTTGTGCTGACTCCTTTCCTCTCACTGTCCCTGTAATGATTTCTTCAAATCCTCCTGTAGTTTTTGTACCACCACATAGGCAGCTTTCAATCCATCTGTGGGGTGTCTGTAACAACACCCATCTGTAAACAAGGTTTCATCTGGTTCTCTTAAGGGTGTAGCCTGTAAGTCAGGTCTTATTTTAATATCCTTCACTACCCTCTTCTCACAACAGTGTGGTTCTCCCTCTCCCATATTGTCTGCCATGTTAATGCCTTCATTGGTAAACGTAACATTTGGAGCATTCAGGATCTTTTCTAGTCTTGTCTGCTTTAGCGAAGTCATTGTAAATGCTGTCGAGCTCACAAATGCTACAATACTATGTGTTGTTAATACCGTCAGGCCATGTCCCATTACTACGTGTCCCACCTTTTGTAAAATCTTTGCTTCTCCCGCTGCATGTCTCGTACATGGTGGGTGTCTGTCTTCCGTCGGGTCTAGTGTGATACTCACATACATGAGCACACATCTTCCACCCCCTTTTTTCTGAAAAAGAACACCATCAATTGTGTGTGCTTTTTCAGAAACATCCAAAAAGAAAGGTAGTTTATAATTTGGAATCGCCAAATCTATAGCTGTTGTAAGAGCTTGCTTCAATAGAATAAAACTCATCTCAGCCTGTGCAGTCCAATCAAGTGTAGCTCCCAGATTCCTCATCCCCTGCTCATTCACCAAAGTTCGCAGTGGATGTGTCAACTCACCATACGATGGGATAAACTGCCTACTATAACCTGACAAACCCAAAAACGAAAGCATCTCCTTTACTGTCTTTGGTTTTGGATGATGTAGTATCGCTGTTCGATGTGCAGGGGAAATCCCTGTGCCTTTCGCTGAGACCATTCTCCCTAAAAAGGTGACCACCTGCCTGCAGCATTGCAGCTTTGAGCGAGAGACTTTAAAGCCTGCCTTGAACAGCTGCACTAGCAGGAGACAGGTGGCCTCCAAACAGGAAGTATGATCAGGTGCTGCTAATAGGATGTCATCTACATACTGGATCAGAACTACCCCACCTGGCAGTGCTAGCCCCCCCAGCTGTTCTTTCAACACCTGATTGAAAATCCCTGGAGATAAGATAAAGCCCTGTGGAAGCCTAGTATACCGCAACTTTCTACCTCTATACGAGAACGAAAACACATCTCTTAATGGTTCTGCCAGCGGCAAGCAAAAGAAAGCATTCGCTAAATCTATGCAAGAGAACCACTTGTGGTTAGTGGTTAAAGCAGTCATGGCAGTATATGGGTTTGGTACTGGAACTGTGGGTGTTCTCACAATACCATTGATGCGCCTTAAGTCATGGGCCATCCGATATTTGCCCGTGTCTTGTTTAGGAACAGGTAAGATGGGTGTATTCCAACTAGAACGCGAATGTTCCAACACCCCTGAATACATAAGGCCATCAATGGTCTCTGCCAAACCTTCCTCAGCTTCAGGTTTGTGGGGATACTGCATCTGCCAAATAGGGGTGTAATCTGACAGTTCGAAGGTTATGGGATCAACCTGCTGACAAAAACCCACATCTGCTGATCCCCTGACCACAGGTTCTCAGGGAGAGAATCTAGCATAGGGGCCGAGTCGGGGTGATCCATCTTCTCTCTACCATGAAAGCGTTCAATCTGTCTATGCTCAAGGAGGACTTGATCATATGTTGGAGACAAAACTCTGTATGCCTGACCAGATGAGGAGAACTGCACTGTCGCTATTTGGGTGTCAGACCAGTCACTAAGGGACATCAAGTTCCAACACATCGGTCCCAAATCTTTTGCCTGGTGAGTAGTGCCAATTGCAAGGGTGACATGAGGAATGGCCTCACCTGCCATCTCATACCATTCCAGCTGTTCAGATGTCAGTGTCACCGTAGCGGCCACTGCCTCCTTTCCTACCACTATGTAGTCCGAATTAATTTCCCATAGCATGCCCTCTAACTCTTCATAAAAGGCATGCTGATACATTTCATCCCCATCCCTATCGTAAAAGAGGGTCATATGGGGAGGGTCCGAGGGAGGGGTATACGGGTGTAACGTCTGGATCCACGGCTTCCATTGATTGTAAATCTTTAGTAGCCCTCCCTTCTGTGGGTCCTCTGGTTGCAACAGCCCCCAGTAAATGTCAGCCCATTGTCCCTCAGACACGGATCCTCCAGCTGCCGCCAACAACATCTGAGAACTGGAATGCAGTGTAGTTACTGAACAGTTCATAGAATATCCATTTGGAAAGGTGACCTCTATTCCGCTGGGTCCACAAAGGATCGATGCTCCGCACTTGACCAACAGGTCTCTGCCCAAAAGATTGGTAGGGCTCCTGGCTGACAAAATGTATTGATGTGTAAAAGTCTGTCCCGCCACAGAAGTGACTAGTGGTGTAGAAAACGGCAGATTTTCTGGTGAAAATCCGAGAACCCTATCAGCTGGACGCTAGAGGATGATGTTTTATCTTGAAACTCAGCGCCAGTGAGTGTTGAAAATCTGGCTCCCGTATCCACTAAAAAGGATACTTCCATGTCCATTACTTTAATCTGCAGGAAAGGGTCTGCCAACCTAGCCTGCTCGTGGGTGCTTGGGCTCCGTCACTGTGGGCAATATTGCTCCTCCTATGTCAGCAAAGGGAATTGTCTCTTTGGAGCTAGAGCCGCATAGGGTGCCTGATGTACCGGGGGTGGCACTGACGATCTCTGGGGCTGGACCCAATGCTCATTTTGTGGTGGTCCATATCCCCTTCCCCCGTGTCCTGAGAATCCCAAGCCAGGGGGCAGTCTCTCTTCCAGTGTCCTGGCTGACCGCATACAAAACATATGGCTGGTTGCATTCGTGGAGCACCCCCGACCTCTCCCTCTTACTCGGAATCCCCCCATTGGACCTCCCATTCTGGCCACATAGGTGGGACCCGGTGCCCAATATGGGGCCGGGTGCCAACTCATATTATTCCCTTGTGGTGGCTGTGGTGGCTGCTGAATCATCTGGTTCGCACCCTTTGAGGAAATCTTTTTTGCCTCGTTTGCCTTTTTCCTAGCCTCTTCCAATTGAAGCTTAAGGAGTTGCACTTGTGCCGACTCCGTAGTTTGTTTGTCCTCCTTTTGCTTAGCCCTGTAACGTTTCATGTGATGGGTCAAATGTTTTTCCCACTTCTCACTCGTGCAGCCAGGAATATCAGGGTTATTCTCTAACGCCTCCCTAACTACAGCTGGCAGTCTACTCGTTACTGCAGCCCTAAAGAGTGCAGTCTGCAAGGGATCCGTGGCTGGGTGTACTCCTGCTTTATCTGTCCAACTCTCCTTACACTGACTCAAAAAAGTCAAGATCTCCTCATCCTCTGACTCCTTTTGTCTATTGTGAGGAGTGGGGGTGGTGTGATCCTCCGACATTCCTACCGAGAAGGCATTCTCAAGTGTCTGTTCTTGCTCTCTCTCATTTGTTTTTTCCAGTCGCATACTAGTTTCCCTCACTTTACATACATCATTCTGTATTTCCTTTGTTAACTCCTTCATTTCCTCCACCCTTTCCTGCATAACTCTCTTAAGTCTCTCCTTCGCCTCCTGGAGTTCGTGACCTGCTAATTCAGTGACATTCACTATTCCCTCATTTATCTGCATCACTGGCATCTGGGGAATAGGATAAGGTGGTGGCAATGTCTCTGGTAACTTTGGATATAGCGGGGCTGACGGCTTAACCTCCCCTGTTTTCTCCTTTATGATAGGGGTCCCTTTTTAATATCTTGTTGAAGGTTCGCTTCCACAGCCATGCAAGCCAATGTCATATTGTGTAAATCTGCCCTTCTCTGTTCCTTCACTTCTTTCTGTTGTTTAAGCCTTCTTCTATTCCATATAAATCCTTGTCCCTTTGCCTCATGTTCCTGCACCTCCTTGGCTGCTTCCCTCTCTGCTTCTCCTAAGTACAGTACCAGCCGGATTTTTTCAAACCCTCGTGGTACCTTCCCGTGATTCTGCAGCTCTTTCCATATCTGTTCGTACCGTGCCATAGCCCTGTACCTCCTCTCCCTTCGGTAATCCTCCCAGTAATTGATTCCTTGTTTTTTCCCACTGTCGGTTTACAGATGGGGGAACTCCTCTGCCTTCCCCGAGCTCTTGCCCTTCATCCCTATTTACTCCTTCCATCTCTGTTCCGATTTTTAACCCTTTAGACTTCGTGCTTCACTGGGTCTCTCCCCTGGTAGGATTTTGACACCCTGCAATCTACTTCCCACGTTATTATAAACACCAGCGGCACACTATACACAATCCTTAAACAAATACTTATTATAAACTATTATGATACAGTAGACGATTCCTAAACAGATACTTATCCACTATAGAAGCAAATAACTATAAAACAATACACCTTATACAGATACTGATTATACACTACTATGGTACACGATCCTTAATCAAATACTTATTACACACTATAGAACCAAATAACTATCACAATACACCTTATACAGATACTTATACACTACTATGGTACACGATCCTTAATCAAATACTTATCACACACTATAGAACCAAATAACCATCACCATACACCTTATTCTAATTGGCCAAGTGTCTAAACCTATCTCTCGAGATCGCTACGAGGGGACTCCAACCCCGTTCTACTAGGAGGACTCCAACCCCCTTTTTACTACAGGGGACTCCAACCCCGTTCTACTAGGGGGACTCCAACCCCCTTTTTACTACAGGGGACTCCAACCCCGTTCTACTAGGGGGACTCCAACCCCCTTTTTACTACAGGGGACTCCAACCCCGTTCTACTAGGGGGACTCCAACCCCATTTTTACTACAGGGGACTCCAACCCCGTTCTACTAGGGGGACTCCAACCCCCTTTTGTTTTATTCTTTGGCTTTAACGAGGGCTTTTGCAGAGTAGTGACAACACACAATTTATCGTTGCCAATAGCAGAACTTCGTTAAAACAGGCGTCTGCTTACCTCCCTTTGTAGAATGGTCACTTGTTGTTATCACCACACCACAATCGACCGGTGTTTCGTATCTTTTTCTTCCGTCACTTCTCCATCTTCATCACGTTGGGGTCACCAAATTGTCGGACTCTGGCTTTACCTTACTCTTAATTTAGTCTATGTGTAGTCTGAGTCCAGCGTGTTCTTTGAATGAAGTGATAGGAGAAGGTATTCGGTTCAACAGTCAATTTATTACACAGCACAAGAATAAAACTTAACAGAGCTCTGGGTCAAACGTTAGTTCATAGGTCACCTGCACAGTGAGCTACTCCCCAAGACTGAACCCTATTGTCCAGTTGGCTCAGTTTATATAGATCAACCTTATCATACAGAACAAAAGTTGGCTTCCTTTACTAGATTTCATTATCATACAGAACAAAAGTTGTCTTCCTTTGCTCGATCTTTTTGCATAAGGGTTATCACAAGTCATCTCCTGTTTTGCAGATATCTGGGGTGTAGCACTCCCATCTTAATCCTCCAGGCCAGACTATCCTCTTGTGTTGATCAGAAATTAATTCATCCCCAGATATTTCTAATCACCATTCTGTTCTTGTCTGGCCAATTTCTGCTGTTCTCTTTAACACCTCCTCCTGCCTTAATCTTCCTCCTAGACTGGTTTTCCATTCCCTTTGTTTCTTACAGGCCACTCTTTGTTCTGGTCTGGCCTCTGTCTCCTGTGCTACTCACCACCTCCTTCAGTTTGAGCATTCCTCCTAAATCGTTTTATGCATTTCCTCTCCCTGTATTTTGGGAGTAGACAATTTTGCTCAGCCAACTTTGCTCCATGCTGTGATTGCCACTTAATCACATTCCTCTTTTCCCCTGAACCATGCAGTAAATATACACTTATTAATTAATCATTTATTTCATAATTTTTTAACCCCTCGATTCCAACAATTTCCATAAATTGACACAACATCATATATATGTATTGTGCTGTAATGTTCCATGTTCTATGTAAGGTTAAAGCCATTTAAAATGCCAGCAGTTGGGAACGTTGTTCTGAAACACTGACCTCCATGTTTAATTCAACTGATTCAATGTAATCCTTACAGCTGAGATGAGTTGCCAATGAACTTACGCCAAATGCTAAAATGTGGTAATATTAAAACATACTTTAACATTTAATGACACAAGAAAAGATTTGCTGGCTTCCTGAAACTTATCTGTAAAAAATAATTAATGGTAAACATTCAGAATGTGCAATTCTCACAGCTGCCTTCATATCTTTCTGTGAGTAAGGGTTTGTTCACCTAATTTTCATTCTACATTTTGAATCTTTCTTAATGAGGTGAGGATTAATGATTCATTGAATTGGATCTTATCATAATCAGAAGTAGCCAGAGCAGCCAGCTCGGTGAGATCCGAAAGAGTTTACAACAGAAGGCTCCAGGTCATACATGTGTGACCTATCACAAACTATGCAAAGGCAAAGTCTAAGGTTCGATTCATGACAGTGCAACCAAACTTTGCAATGTTTAGATTATCATGTTAATGAGAAACATTTGAACCTTCTGCAAACTAGCCTGCTCCTTGCTGGACTTTATTGCCATGTTTTAGGACTAAGATTCCATATATTGTCAGGAATATAAAATATGTGAATATCTTTTTCCATTATTTGCCATGACACTTGTCCAACATTCATTATCAAAAAGAAAGCAAAGCACAAAGGACCAAGTGTCCATGGGTCCCACCACGTACTCCGATCCTGTCACCTTTTGTGCCTTTGTAACCTCCCTAGCTACACAGCCTCCTGCCTGGTCCAGTGGTGAACCTGAGCTCGAGGCATCCAAATCAACTTCCGAGACCCCTGGTTCTGAACATCCGATAGCACCCAAACCCTTCAAGAGTGCTGATCACCATCATTATTTTCACAAGTCCCAGACCTGATACATGGTTCCCAAAAGGTTTTTGTGGATTAAAGCCTGTTGTTCAGTCTTTACCTTGCGTGTGTCTGATTCTAACAGTGCACCACAAGGCTCTTCAGCAATTCTGTGCTGAACTAATAATCTGATAGATCCATTGACATGCACCTGGACCATAGTCCTCCCATCTATATAGCTATATTTTTTTAAATATCAGAATCATTACTTCAGATTGCAGCTTAATCCACACGCACAATGCTCTCTGTGTGAAGAAATTCCTTCTGATGTTCCCCTTACAGTATCATCTTTCACCCTTACTTCATGTCCTCTAGTTCTTGTCTCAGCTAATCTTAGTAGAAAAAAACCTGCTTGCATTTGCTTATCTATTCCCTTCATGATGTTGTAAACCTCATTCATCTTCACTCCAGGGAATAAGCTGTCCCTGTGACTCAGTTAACTCTTCCTGAGTCTCCACCAGCAGCATAGCTGCATTATGTGCTATTATGAATGTCATTGCTATTGTTAGGTGCCAGTCTTTTCCTGGACTCTGTCCCTGGTGCATGAATGGTAATACAGGCAGCTGAGCAGTCATTTACCAGGGCTACTAATTATGTCATCTGCATCTGTGAGCTTCTTCTGTGATATATCTAGCAAAGTCATGTATCCTTGCACCAGGAGGCACCGTGACATTGATTTAGAACAGAGAACTTTTCTGCACAGTGGAGGCCAGTCAGCCCACGATATGGTGCCATCTGATGTAAACCTACTCCGCAGCAATCTAATTTTTCCCAGCCTTACACCCAGAACCCTCTATTTTTCTGACTTGTGATTGATGTCAGTGGGATCAGTTGTCAAAAGATTCTGAAAACCAAATCATGGATGTTCCTGTTGCTATCCTAAACTGTGAACATGCCTGCCACAGTAAAGAAATGGTTGGCTTTGATTCTCACAGTGCATGTGAATATTTTTTATTGTACACTGGTGGAAATCATTATAGTGCCATATCGGTCAGGAATATTTGTAAATAGAAGAGCTCCACTTTTTTAACATGCTGGTGTGCAGCCACAATGAAGATGCTTACATAGATGTGCAAGATCCTGTCAAGATATCTTTGTCCTGTGGAAATCTAAGTCCACAAACTCATTGGATCAGTAAACAAGCCAAGGACAAGGGAAACCCATTTCAAAACTCAAGTTCAAGTTAATCTATCATCCGATTGTACTAATACAACCCAAGGTAACAGTATACTCTTGTCCTTGGTACAACACACAGTAAATACATATACCAACATAACACATACAGACAAAGGATATATTTGCACAGTACTTATATGCAAATATTAAAATAAATGAATATTATTGTTAAATAAATTGTTCAGTCATGGAGGGTTTGTCAGTGGGGGTGGTATATAGGCCTCCAAATAGTAGTGTAGAGGTGAGGGAAGGCATTAAAAGAAAAATTAGAAAAGCGTGCAATAAGGGAACAGCTGTCATCATGGGAGACTTTAATTTACATATAGATTGGACTAGCCAAATTAGTAAAAATACTGAGGAGGAGGAATTCCTTGAATGTTTACGGGACGGTTATCTAGACCAATATGTCGAGGAACAAACTCGGGAGCAGGCCATTTTAGATTGGGTATTATGCAATGATAAGGGGCTAATCAACAATCTTGTTGTACGAGGCCCTTTGGGTAGGAGCGATCACAATATGATCGAATTCTCACTCGACATGGAGAGTGATGAAATTAAAACCGAGACTAAGGTCCTGAATTTAAATAAAGGGAATTATGATGGTATGAGACGGGAGTTGAGTAAGATTGATTGGGTGGTGTTTATGGGGGAGTTGACTGTGGATAGACAATGGAAATCATTCACAGATCTAATGGAGAAATTGCAAAAATCGTTTATATTGGTTTGGCATAAAAATAAACCAAAAAAGGTGACTCAACCATGGATAACAAAGGAAATTAGAGAAAGCATTAGGTCCAAAGAGAGAGCATATCAATTGGCCAAAAAATGTACCACAACCGAAGACTGGGAGCAGTTCAAGATGCACCAAAGGAGGACAAAGGGATTAATCAAGAGGGCAAAAATAAATTATGAAAGTAAGCTTGCGGCAAATATAAAAACTGACTGCAAAAGCTTTTATAAATATGTCAAGAGGAAAAGATTGGTGAAATCCAGAGTAGGTCCTTTGCAGTCGGAATCAGGGGAATATATAATGGGGAATAAGGAATGGCAGACCAATTAAATTCTTACTTTAGTTCTGTTTTTACAGAGAGGATACAAATAACCTCGCAAGGATGTTGGGAAACAAAGACTAATGCAAGGGAGGAACTGAAAGAAATCAGTATCTCTAAGGACATGGTCTTGGGGAAATTGATGGGATTGAAGGCAGATAAATCCCAAGGGCCTGATAATCTACATCCTAGGGTACTTAAGGAAGTGGCCATTCAGATAGCAGATGCTTTAAGAATTATTTTCCAGAACTCGATAGACTCAGGATCAGAACCCATGGATTGGAGGGTAGCTAATGTTACCCCACTATTTAAAAAGGGGGGTAGAGAAAAAGCGGGGAATTATAGCCTTACATCAGTAGTGGGCAAAATGATGGAATCCATTATTAAGGATGTAATAGCGGAGCATATGACTAGCAGAGAAGAGATCAGACGGAGTCAACATGGATTTACAAAAGGTAAATCGTGCTTGACAAATCTATTGGAATTCTTTGAGATGGTGACAGGTAAAATAGATGGGGGAGAGCCAGTGGATGTGGTATACCTGGACTTCCAAAAGGACTTCGATAAGGTCCAAAATCAAGGCTCATGGGATTGGGGGCAAAGTATTGATGTGGATTGAGAACTGGCTGTCAGGTAGATGACAGAGAGTTGGGATAAATGGCTCATTTTCTGAGTGGCAGATGGTGACCAGTGGGGTGCCACAGGGATCTGTACTGGGACCCCAGCTGTTTACAAATTACATTAATGATCTGGATGAGGGGATTGGATGTAATATCTCCAAATTTGCAGATGACACTAAGCTAGGAGGGGTTGTGTGCACGGAAGAGGGGTCAGGAAGCTCCAGTGTGATTTCGATAAATTGAGGGACTGGGCAGATACATGGCAAATGCACTACAATGTGGATAAATGTGAGGTTATCCACTTTGGTAATACAAACCGGAGGGCAGATTACTATTTGAATGGCAATAGATTAAGAGATGGGGAAGTGCAGAGAGACCTAGGGGTACTTGTACACCAGTCTCTGAAGGCGAGCATGCAGGTACAGCAGGCGGTTAAAAAGGAAAATGTTATGTTGGCCTTCATATCAAGAGGGTTTGAGTAAAGGAACAAGGATACCTTACTGCAGCTGTACAGGGCCTTGGTGAGACCACACCTGGAGTATTGTGTGCAGTTTTGGTCACCTTATCTAAGGAAGGATGTTCTTGCAATGGAGAGAGTGCAGAGGCGATTCACCAGGCTGATACATGGAATGGCAGAAATGACTTATGAGGAAAGATTGCACAATTTGGGATTGTACTTGCTGGAGTTTAGAAGATTGAGAGGGGATCTCATAGAGACATATAAAATTCTGACAGGACTGGACAGAATGGATGCAGATGGGATGTTTCCAATGATGGGAAAATCCAGAACCCGGGGCCATGGTTTGAGGATAATAGGCAAACCATTTAGGACCAAGATGAGGAAGAATTTCTTTACCCAGAGGGTGGTGAATCTGTGGAATTCATTGCCACAGAGGGCAGAAGAGGCAGGTTCATTAAATATATTTAAGAGGGAATTAGATCTATTTCTTCAGTATAAGGGTATTAAAGGTTACGGAGAGAAGGCGGGGACGGGGTACTGAACTTTAAGATCAGCCATGATCTCGTTGAATGGCGGAGCAGGCTCGAAGGGTCGAATGACCTACTCCTGCTCCTATCTTCTATGTTTCTATGTTTCTATGTGTGGGGGGGCTGGTAATCATGGTGGGGAGCTGGCTGATGGAGGACCTCAGTTTTCTTCAGGCTGACTTCCAGGCCAAACATTTTGGCAGTTTTCGCAAAGCAGGACGTCAAGCGCTGAAGAGCTGGCTCTGAATGGGCAACTAAAGCGGCATCGTCTGCAAAGAGTAGTTCACGCACACAAAACTCAAAACGGTCAACCAGTTTACCTATCTCGGCTGCACCATTTCATCAGATGCAAGAATCGACAATGAGATAGACAACAGACTCGCCAACTGAAAAACCTCACAAAGATAAGCGTATACAGAGCCGTTGTCATACCCACACTCCTTTTCGGCTCCGAATCATGGGTCCTCTACCGGCACCACCTACGGCTCCTAGAACGTTTCCACCAGCGTTGTCTCCGCTCCATCCTCAACATCCATTGGAGCGCTTACATCCCTAACGTCGAAGTACTCGAGATGGCAGAGGTCGACAGCATCGAGTCCACGCTGCTGAAGATCCAGCTGCGCTGGATGGGTCACGTCTCCAGAATGGAGGACCATCGCCTTCCCAAGATCGTGTTATATGGCGAGCTCTCCACTGGCCACCGTGACAGAGGTGCACCAAAGAAAAGGTACAAGGACTGCCTAAAGAAATCTCTTGGTGCCTGCCACATTGACCACCGCCAGTGGGCTGATAACGCCTCAAACCGTGCATCTTGGCGCCTCACAGTTTGGCGGGCAGCAACCTCCTTTGAAGAAGACCGCAGAGCCCACCTCACTGACAAAAGGCAAAGGAGGAAAAACCCAACACCCAACCCCAACCAACCAATTTTCCCCTGCAACCGCTGCAATCGTGTCTGCCTGTCCCGCATCGGACTTGTCAGCCACAAACGAGCCTGCAGCTGACGTGGACTTTTTACCCCCTCCATAAATCTTCGTCCGCGAAGCCAAGCCAAAGAATGTTTCTATGTATGGGATGTTTATCAGTGGCTCAGGAGCTTCACTGCTCATGGAAAGAATCTGTTTCTCAGCTAAATGGTAATATATGTTAGAAACCTAAGCAATGATGCCTCAAGCAGCAACAATTCATATTTTAGAATTTATTTGGTGATATCTTTCAGTTGTTCTTCACAGTATAAGATCTATTTGAGTGGCACGATCTTGTGAGACACCTCTAAATTAAAATGAAAGTCACACATTGCTGACAGGTTGAAGTGACACTGATGTAAACAGAATATGCTCTTTAGAATGTAATGGATGGAGGGCTGTCCGGAACAGAAGCTGACCACTTTGGTAAAAACACAACAAAATGGTCTGAATCTGTGTAAGGAGCAAGGAGCAAAGCTCAACTTGAGAAATCAATTTCCAAGGTAAGGTAAAAAGAATATGAAAATGGGGTATGTGATGAAGCCATGACAGGTCCAGCCATGTTAAATCTTGTCATTCCATTTATTATCAAGCAAGTTAAAATGCAAGTCTACCTGCCTGCTGAGAAGGGATAAAACAAGGTAATGAAATTTATTAACACTCATATAATGTTATTAAGAAATTGAAACTTTACAACATATCACGTGACCTTATACCACGTGCTTACCTTTGAACATGTATCTCCCTTTTCTATTGCTTCCACACACTGCATAGCCAGTACCTTTATCAGAGAAGCAGGTTTCTCTGTCTTCAGTTTGTGGGATGTCGAGAGGAAATGAGAAATGAACATCAGCATCAATAGGTTTGGATGGATATGGGCCGAATGCAGGAAGAGGGGACGAGCTCAGGTGGGCACCTTCATGGGTATGAATAAGTTGAGCCTAAGAACTTAATTCAATGCTGTATTATTCAATGACTCTATCAGTCTCAGCTCTTTTACCTTCCTCTCTTCACCTTGTTGTTGGCCACACTTCACAGTTGGAGAACATTGGTAAAAAATAATGAGCTACTCTAAGAACCTCCTGAAATACTGGGCATTTTTGGCATTCAGAGTGTGAACAGCCTTAGTTACGGTACACATGGACTCACCTGATTTCAAGTTTAATATTTATGATATTTATCCACCTTATGTTAGTTATTGCAATAGGTGTCACCTGTGAATTCCATGGAGACCCACTTCAGGTTTATTGACAGGGTCAGAGCTGAAATTCAGCAATAAGACCTCGGGCAGGGTCTCAACCCAGAATGTTGACCATTCCTTTGCATCCACAGACACTGAATTACATTTGAGTCCTCCAGCAATATAATTTTTTGATCTCTGGCATTTATGCTTAGTTTTTACTTCACCAGCAATGGGGAATAAAGGAGGCCTAAGTCCAACAAGAATTTCAAATGCTTGCCAAATAGACAGAATAAATTTGATGAGGGTGAAAGAAAGGGAGAGACATCATTTTGTGAGTGCGACTGTGAGTGCAAAGATGTTGATGTCACATTATGCAATGACTTGGAGGAGACCATTCTAAATGTTGCTGATGAAGGACTCAGGCCTGAACATTGATTCCTTATTTCCTAGGGATGCTGCATGAACTGCCCAGTTCCTTCAGCATTTTGGTGTACTGCACAAGAAGATATAAAATGTGCTGGATTGATGTCAATAGCAAAAAAATGACCATAATATTTTAAAGCAGATGAGAAGTGAGTACAGCAATCTTGCTTGCTTTCCTGGCCTTAATAGATATTAAGATTATTTATGGCAGTCAATGTCTCAAAGCTCTGGCTTCCGATCTCCCAGGACATCTTCTGCTATGTTCTTCAAAGCAGCAGATCCCTTATCATGTTGGCCTGATGGAATAAAATTCTGTTTTACATTCCAGACTCCTGACAGTTGTACATCTCATAAAGCTTGCATTTGAAAGGTATCTATCAAAATAGTTCTATTTTTACTAGTTATTTCATGGAAGTGTTTCATATTTTGGAAAAACCCTTGTAAGATGCTTTCATATTTTCAATACAGAAGAGGTGCATTCTGATTATTGTTAGATTTTTTTTCCCCTGTCAGAAAACTGGGTCAGATGAGTGTAGACACATTATTGTCAGTGAAACTATCTAGCTCAATGTATGTGATGCACAATTAATTGGAAATACTTATTGTATGAAAAGCACCTCCAGTCTTACTCACAGTAAAATTCATCGGAGAATTGTATGAGAATATTATGAAATGCCATCTCAATAATCCAAAAACTATGACAGCAATGCCAAGCCTACTACCCATCCTTCTCCTCTTGACAGTAGTTTGAGGGCTGTCACTATTTACAGAGTATAATTAGAAAGATATTGGGAAGTGCTGAATCAGCCCAAAGAACACATCTTGTTCCACTCCCTACCACCTCAAGTCTATATATTATTTTATATGACAATATTTTGCCAAAAAGATTTTAAGGAGCCAAGACAAATATTGTGTTCTATTGCAAATATACTCTTCAGACTCCTCCATGTACCATATTTCTCTGAAAGTACAGCAGAGAAATATTAAAACTAGATCCATTCATAATACAGCACCACAAATTAGGCCACACAATCAAGCAGCTTGGGCCATCCACTGAGTCAAGTGCTTATTCTCTCCTCTTGGACTATGAAAAAGTGATAATTAGATTTTTATAATGTAAAATATTCAAAATTCTGGAAATTTGAAACAAAATCAAACATCATGGAACTATTATACAAGCTGGAAAGCATCCAGAGTAAAGAAAACAATTCATTTTTCAAGTCAATGACAGAAGTCTCCCTCCCCCACATCCACATGATCTACCAGGTTCATTATCTGAAGAGGGTGCACAAAATCATTGAGGACCCCTTCCACCCTGCACACAGCAACTTTCAGCTGCTCCTGGTGGGGAAGAGATACAGGAGTATCAGAGCCAGCACCACCAGGCTGAGGAACAGCTTCTTTGCACAGGCAGTGAGAATGCTGAATGACCAAATGAACTGTTCACATTGACCATCCAAGACTGTAGCATTCATGAAGCAATGTTTATTTATTTATTTGTATAGATGACGTACTTGTCCTGCATATATTATTTGTCTGTACGTGTGTTATGTCTGATTGTGTGTCTGCATGTTTTGCACTGAGGACCAGAGAACACTGTTTAGTCAGATTGTACTTGTAAAATGAAATGATATAAACTTGACTTGAACAGAACTGGAAAGATGTCAATAAAAAGACTTTAAGATTCAGAATAGTAAGAGGGGAGGGACAGAGAAAAGAAAAGCTTTGCTGTCAGGCAAATAGAAGAAAGTGGAAGAGCATGACGGTTGAACAATAAGAATCAGAAACAAGCAAAGGAAGGGATTCAATGTGGGTGGAAGATTAGCATAAATGAGTGGTTGATCATCAGAATGGACTTTTTAGGTCAAAGAATGTATTCCTTCAGCATTATGACCATGAGAACTAAGCATAAATTAGGAAAGAAAAAAGGATAAATGTCAAAAGACAATTATAAAATGTTGGAAATCTGATAACAAAATACTGATATCCTAAAATTGTTGTATTTGGAGATGTGGTTGGAATGTTATTATGTGTCAAGTTGGAAGGTGAGATGCTGCTTCTAGATATTAAGCTGAATCTCTGGAACATTGTAGGAAATGGAGAATGCAAAGGCCAGAATGAGAGTGAAATGGAGAATTAAAAGACTAAGCAACTGGAAGCTCAGGGACATGGTGTGCACAGAATGGAAGTATACACTAATGGAATCATCCAGTACACATTTCATTTCTCTAAAGTCAGGGAGATTGCAAGATAGTAAGTGAATTTTGCACAGCACATTGAAAAAGTGTACTTGCAAGTTGCTGCTTTTTATTGGAAGTTACTGGCTCCCTGGACAGTAAGGTATTTGGCAAAGAATCTCTAAGGAAACAATTCCTTCAGTATGCTGAAAAGTGGCAACGAGGAGAAAGTGCCTGGAATTGTTATAATGTTTTCATGAATAATCCATTAAAAGTGAGGATGTGGGATTGATGATGAAGAGAAGGGATGTTTTAAGTAACTTTTGAATGGAAGAAAGCTATGAGACATATAGGGAAAAATGTGATTAATATAATGGAGTGGAACCCACCAGAGGTAAGATAAAACAGAAACATACAGGAACCACTGGTACAGATGATGGGATTGTAACAATATATGTGACAAAGGGAGAGAAAGTAGTTGAATGGATGAAAGGTCTTAAAGGTGGGAGGTTAGAAGAATGTGTAGTTAAAGTAAAGTAGCTGTTGGAATCATGGAGTCACAGAGAGATACAGCAAAGAAACATGCCCTTCAGCCCACTGATTTGTGTTGACCCTCAGCCACCCATTTACACTAATCCTACAGTTATCCTATTTTCTTGTTATCCCGGTCACTGGACTTGGGACAACTTAGAGCAGCAAATGAACCTATAAAGATGATTTGTTTTGGATTTGGGAGGTAAAAACAGAAGCACCCAGGAGAAGTATATGTGATCACAAAAGGAATGTGCAAATTCTAAACAGACAGAAACCATGAGTGACCCACAGTATCTGATGTCGTCAGGCAACAGCTCTGCTACGGAATCACTGTGCTGCTGTGAGTCTGGGCTTGCAGTAGAAACTAGTTGCTGAACTATCTCATGAAATAGAAATTAAAAAAAATAAATAAAGGAAGAACCAGAACTGGGTACTCCAAAGGTCAGATCTGCGCAAAAGTTGGCAGTAAAGTTAGCAGCACTTTTTAAAACAAGTTACAACCAGCTTGAAAAACTCACCAGGTCACACAACAAGCATGGAAAGCAGTGGACAGCTTCAGCCCATCACTTTTGTGCATTGTTCTAACTTGCCAGCTTAAGTAGAATTCATGTTTGTCAACATTTCTTAAGTCAGGATAAGTAGTAGGGTAGCATTGATACAATTGCTAATGCATTAATGCAGTACAAGGACTGCCTAAAGAAATCTCTTGGTGCCTGCCACATTGACCACCGCCAGTGGGCTGATAACGCCTCAAACCGTGCATCTTGGCGCTTCACAGTTTGGTGGGCAGCAACCTCCTTTGAAGAAGACCACAGAGCCCACCTCACTGACAAAAGGCAAAGGAGGAAAAACCCAACACCCAACCCCAACCAACCAATTTTCCCCTGCAACCGCTGCAACCGTGTCTGCCTGTCCCGCATTGGACTTGTCAGCCACAAACGAGCCTGCAGCTGACGTGGACTTTTTACCCCCTCCATAAATCTTCGTCCGCGAAGCCAAGCCAAAGAAAGAAAGAATAAAATAATGAGGCTAAGGAACTGAGGATTGCTGAAATATCCAAGTATCCTTCAAAGATGTTGTAGGATGGATCTGTACTAATTTCCAAAGTATCAACTTTTGGCCCAAGACCTGAATAAAATAAAAGAGGAAGTCATGGCATATGAGGACTTTTGACAGTTGGAGGAGGGTGTTCATTGCAGGAAACTATTGCTGCCTCAATTATGGCACAAAATGAAGGATTTCCTGGTGGGGGATGGAGGCTTGAGGAATTGGACATCACTGCTGACAAGACACCATTGGCATAACGGTTAGCACAATGTCGTTCCGGTGCCAGCGATCGGGACTGGTGTTTGAATCTCTTGCTGTCTGTTATTAGTTTGCATGTTCTTCTCTTGTTTGCGTGGGTTTTCCCTGGGGGATTTGTTTTCCTCCCACCCTAGGGTGCAAAGATGGCCTGCTGTATGTCTAAATTTAACTTTAATAATTTAAAAGATAATGGAAACTGTTGAACGGCAGAGAGCATTTGAAGTGTCAGAGATATAGATGTAATTAATAGATCAAGAGTCATTAGAAAGGTTATAGAGAAAAAGAGGCTGTAGCAATTAGTCTACTGGAATAGCTGTTCTTGAAGTAGTTGAGACAGATTATGTATAATATGGCTTCTCTGCATGGGTTTAATGTGTTGGGAGTTGATAGCTAGAGGAGCACTGCATTCCAATCCATGCTGTAGAAAATTATCAATATCCAAGAGAACAGCTCGGGACAAGAGCTGCTCCATTCTTCATACCAGGTTTTAAAAATGTTTGTCTTCAAGTTTCATGTGTTTTCATTGTGTTAACGTACAGTAGTTTCAATGTGTGCTGGCATGGTTAAATAAAAAAAGCGCTCATGCTCCATTTTTTGACAAGTTTGCCAAGGTCACTTCACAAATAAAGTAATCTCTTGGTTCCAAATGAACACATATTTTGAATCACCCTTTCATTCTTGACTTTGTTCATGTGGGATATGTTTGCCTTAATGTTCTGGTATGAGATTTGCTCATCTAATAAGAGTGCACAATTTCAAACATAGTTTACCTGTACTTAGTTTCTCCAGCAGAATGGTTGAACTTCAAGGCAAAGGGATATAAAGCCCACTAAATTTTAAAAAAAGTGAAGTGATGGGAAAAAATACAAGGTCTATGATCACATTCAATAGATCTTGGAAAGAAAATAAATAATGAAATAAATAGAGATAATGCTTGAGGAAATGGAGAGGAAATCAGAAGCAAATACACAACCTTAGATTTAAAAAAAAGCTACAAATGAGATTTAGAGTGAAAGATTAAACCTTGTAATAATATAAAATGTAGGAGGGTGGTAAAGAAAGTATAAAACAGTAAAGTAATCTCTGAACTGGTAAAGTCATAAGAAATCAGGACTATTATCAAGATATAAAAGCAGATAAGGTTTTGATTTAAGAAGAGGAAGTATATAATCCAAAAGCAGAAATAAAAGCATAGCAGAATTTTTAAAAAAATGAAAAAGGAAAATAAATGTGTGATGATAAATTGAACTTCAAACTCTCTCCAAGTCTATGAGGAAAATATGATGATTTTGAATTAGAGGAAGTGATAAAGAAATAGGCTAATGGGAAATCAGGAAATTATTTGACAACTGCAAAAGAAATGGTAATTAAAAAAGATTGGTATCTTATTCTAATTGGTCACAAGATTCTAGTACAGGAGTGAGAAAGAGAGAAAACAGAGCAGAATAGAGAATGAACAGTAGATTTTAAAACTGAAAAATAGGAAATAAAATAAATAATTCTGGGAGCTTTACAAAGATCATATATTTGAAATAAATGGATAGGTATATTTTATGAATTTTGAAGAACAATTATCATGCTTGATATTTTGTACTCTTATGGAAATGATGAGAGATTTTACTTCCATAAATTTTTATGATATTTTAACATTTTGATATTTATTGAGAGTAAATTATTTCAATGATTTTTAATGTAAAATCATTCTTCTGCCCATCTTCCCCATTTCTGAACTGAAATGCATTCAGAGGTTCTAATGAAGACACAAGAGACAACAGATGTTGGAATCAGATGCATACGACCTGATGCCAAGTCATGTCCTGAAATATTGCCCATTCTTTTGCCTCTATGGATGCTACCTGATCCACTGAGTTTCTTCAAGAGCTTGCTTTTTTTTGCACCTGAGGTTTTGTTTCTCCATCATTGGAAACTATCTCTTTAGCTGTCTCAGCCCTGAAGTTAAGCCTGAATTTCCATAACTATGTAAGTGAATGTAAATGGAAATAATAGTAATTCCCTGGATAAATTCAGCAGTGGGGGATGTCACGTGATGTCGTGAGGAGCACCACGCAACCTACCAACTCCCATGGGATTAACTGAAAAAAAGTAATTATTGAAAAAAGTTAATTTTATAAAAACTATTTTAAAGTTATTCTAAAGTGATTAACAGAAGAAAATAAAGATGTTGCCAAAAAAAAGAAAAATCTACAAAGGTAACACCAATGAAAAACATTGGAAGAAAAGAAAACAAAAGGGAAGTTGGGCTTACCTTGTCGATGAAGCTTGCCACTGAAGCTGGTTCTGGATCCGCTGGTGAGGACCCAATAGCGGGACCTTCTTCTGGGCTCTCTTTGGGACACCTCATAGAGATAGTGCCAGACAAAAAGTTGAAATTGCGTAGGGCATGAACGTTTCAGAGGGAAAAAATTGGAAAATGTAATCAAGTCTCTTAAAGGGCCACTCTGGCATTTCCACTTCTGAACCAGAAGATGACATTTCTCCAGTGGAAGAGGATTCAGAAGAGAATAGGAAGTAAAGAAGAAATGTCATTCAGAAGAAGAAAGATACAAAAGCAAGAAAAATATTTTTTTAAAAGAAATGAATAAAATTGAAGCTAAAATAATTAGACTTTCTGATGCATTGGAGAGTAATATTAATTTTTTAACTGCAGAATTGAACCAAGTCAGAACAGATATGATAAAATTGATAAATAATGTTTCATAAAGAGTTGATAAAATGGAAGAGAAAATCCAAGATCTACATGAAGAAGTACAAGGTATTGAAGAAAGATCAAATATAAATGAAGATATATTGATCAGTTTGATCTCCATGAATGAAAAATCGCTTCAGAAAGTTGACATTTTAGAAAATTACTGTAGAAGAAACAATCTTAAAATTGTGGGGATGTCTAAAGGCAAAGAGGTCAAGATGTGATCCGATTTTTTTCAAGAATTGATAACAAAAATATTTGGAGAAGAACATTTTGAGGATAAGATTTCAGTTGAGAGAGCTCATAGAGCCTTGAGATCAAAATTGGATCCCAACCAGAGACCTCGATCTATCCTGATTAGATTTTTAAACTACCAGGATAAAGAGAGGATTCTTGGTTTATCAATGAGAAGAGCTAGAGAACATGGAGCTTTGAATTATGATGGGGATAAGATTTTTTTAAATCCAGATCTGAGTCAAACTCTGCTGAAGAAATGAAGACATTTTAACCCCAGTCAAGATGGTTCTATATGTTAAAGGTTATAGATTTGTTCTCTGTTATCCAGCTACTCTGAAAATATTACTACCGGATCAGCAGAATATGTTTTTTTACAAGTCACGTACTGGCTGAAGAGTATGCAGAGAATTTGTCTAAAATTCAAATAACAAAAGATGCTGATTTGTTGCAATGAATCTGATATATGAGAAGGGGTGTTATTCCTCCTTTTTCTTTTTTTTTTCTTCTTTTTGATGGATGAAGGAATTTCATATTGAGAAGAATTGTTGGTTGAATAGAAAAGTTTTCTTTTCCATGGGAGTTGGGGGATGTGTTTGTTGATTACTGGCAGCTGCATGTGTTTTCACAGTTTCACCATGACCCATAAAATGGAGGGAGGTAATGCAAGGAGATTTTTGTTTTATCTTTCTTTATTTTTCTCTTTTTTTTATAATAGTCATTTATGATGTGCTAACTTTGACTAATTCTGATGTTTTTGGATTGCAGATGTTGATGTGGGAATTTTTCCTGGATAGGAGTGATAGAAAGAAACTTTCTAAAATTTACAGATAATGAAAATGTATAAAGCAGTTAAGATTATGAGTTTTAATATAAATGGGATTAATGGGTAAAATAAAAAGAAATAAAATGTTTTATATTAGGAAATTGGGAGTAGATATTGTTTTATTTTACAAGATACTCATTTAATTGGAAAAGAACATTTGAAATTAAAAAGCAATTGGGTAGATCAGGTAGTTTTTTTTTCTTCATTTAATTCTAAAGCTAGAGGAGTGTTAATTTAATTTAAGAAAAAATACCAATTAAAATTCAAAATGTAATTTCAGATCTGGTGTGTAGATCTGTAATAGTAAATTGTCAAATTTTTCTGATGAATGGACTTTTTAATATATATGCACCAAATACAGATGATCATAAATTTATACAAGACACTTTTTAGAATTTAGCAGAAAGTTGATGAAAATATTTTAGTAGGAGGAGATTTTAATTTTTGTTTGGATTCTTTGCTGGATAAATCATTGAGAACAATAGTTAAATCAAAATTGGCTAAACATTATTATTTTTAATGAAGGAATTAAATTTAATTGATATATGGAGAAGGATATAATCCCAAAGACAGGGATTATTCCTTTTATTCTAATAGATTTAATACATATTTTAGAATTTAATTTTTTGCTTTCAGCTCAAAATCAATCAAGAGTTTTGAATATCATTTATAAAAGAAGAATGTTATTTGATCATTCTTCATTGTTGACTGAATTGGAATTTGCTGAAAAACAATGCAGTATATAGATGGAGATTAAATTATTTGTTATTAAAAAATGAAGATTTTTGTTCTTTTATTAGACAACATATAGAATTGTTTTGTGATATAAATTTACATTCAACAGAAGATGAGTTTATTACTTGGGATGTGTTAAAAGCTTATTTATTAAGACAAATTATGTTATACTTCAAAAATTAAAAAGGAATATATGAAATATATATATAAATTAGAAAATAAATAACAATATTGGAAAAAGAAATTCAATAATTACCTTCAGAGAATAAATGTAGAAGTTTAACTAATAAGAAGTTACAATACATTGCTAACATATAGAACACAGAAAATGATATTATGGTCTAGATAGAAATATTATGAACTAGGAGAATGATCCTATAAATATGGATCAGATAGGTTTTGTTAAAATAGACAAACCAGAGAATATTTTAAGATTACTAAATATAATTCACCTAACAAAGAAGAAAAAAAAGATTAGAGTGTCATAGTGGATTTAGATGCAGAAAAGGTTTTTGATAGTTTAGAATGGGATTTTTTATTTGAGTAAATTCGGTTTTGGACTGAATTTTATAAACTGGATTAAAGGTTTATATGAAAATCCTAAAGCTGAAGTAATAAAAAATGGTTAGATGACTCAATATTTTAACTTAACAAGATCAAGTTGACAAGGATGTCCTCTACCTCCAGCTTTGTTTGTTCTGGCTATAGAACCACTTGCACAAAAGATTTGTAGTGATCAACAGATGAAAAGATTTGTAATAAATCAGGTTGAAAATAAAGTCAGTTTATTTGCTGATGATGTTAGTGTATTTAATTCAGACACAGTTAACATGATCTAGAATTTACAAGAAGTCTTAGGATATAAAATAAACTGGAATAAAAGTGAAGTAATGGAATTGGTACAAGGTGATTGTTCAATTTAAGTGGACAGATAAGATTAAATATTTAGGTATGCGTATTGATAATAATTTGAAAAATTTAAATAAATTAAATTATATTCCATTATTTAAGAGGATAGATGAAGATTTTTAAAACAACAGGGGTGAATTTGTGCTATTACTTTAATTGGAAGTGTTAATTGTATTAAAATGAATATCTGTTCATTAATTATACATTGAGATTCTAATCTGTGTAGTTTATCATTTTTGTTTTCAGACCACAGGTGCATGTGTTGCCAAAGATTCCTGTACTCTGGGATTTATTAGAGTGAATGATATAAGAAATTAAGTACAAATAGTTTACTTGTGTTTTGAACATTTTCATTCATGTGAGAGAGCTTATTCCTGCAGGATATCTGTGGCTCATCTTTTCAAAAAGGAGGAAGCCTATTTGGAAATGCATTGCAATATAGTCCACATCCATATTTACACATAAATCACTCTGCTATAACTCTCCATCCTATATATCCGCATCTTTGTTCCTACTGTTGGAAAAATGGCCTTTAGACTACATGTTGGCATAAGGATTGGTTTCCTAGAAGCAATTTATAAGGTTCTTGGATTCAAGAAAGTGGAATCCAGAGGTGTTTAGTTTTCTTTAAGGAATCAAGCAGATTCTGCCCCTTCTATCCCAACATTTGGAAGTAAAAGCTTTACTTTTAAAAATAAAAACAAAACTTGTTTGGAAATTATTATTTTGTGGCTTGTGCTTTTCATTCAGACAAACCCATTTCAAATGACAGGAAGACCCCTGTGACATTATGAATGTAGAGACTCACAGAAGCAGGCCCTTCAGCTCAATTTATCTATTCCAACCAAGTTAACTTCCCAAGCTAACTCTTTCCTATCCATGCACCAGTCCAAATGTCTTCAGGATGTTGCATTATACCCACTTCTACCAATTCTTCAGGGAATTTGTTCCACATACATGTCACCCGCTGTATGAAAAAAAGACCATCAGCAACCTTTTAAATGTTTTCTCACTCTTCCCGCTAAGCTCTGCGTGTGTGCATGCGCACACCATATTGCAACCAGCGCACAAAGGAAATTAATGTGTGCACAAAAATTTAGTTACCTAAAATAATGTAGTAATTAATAATTATACTTAATGAAAATAATCTCTTTGCTAACTTTTCTGTTAACTTTTTCAAATACTACATTTGCACATCACTAATTTACGTCACCTCACCTTTCGTGTTCCTGTTTGTAGGAGCACGGATGCAGCTATGTTTGGCAGACAGTTTTCATATTGTAATTTTTTATGAAGATCTGCTTCGAATTCTGTAGATAGCTTACTGAGTTTTTGAAGAAAAAAATTGATTCGCTATGTCAGATTCAAAAGAGGTGAAAGGTACGAAGCACAAAAGAACTGCAAGTTTGATAAAAGTTGAATAGTGTAACAAAATAGAAGAAACTGCTAAACCAAAACCTCTTGAGGTCATGAAGTTTCAGCTGCGAGAAATATTTACGTATAACTGAGTGATTTAAATATGTTTGTTATTCTGTCCAGTTTTATGTCAAATATTTTGTAAACCTACATAAACTGTGCTATGTGTGAAGATTTTCTCATTAAGCATCTGCATAGTTTGCTAATTAACTTTGTAACTAAATCAATTCTGATTTAACCATTTCCAGGAACAATAATAATAATGATCTGTGAATTGATAGCTGTTATTATTAATTTATTTAAACATTGCATCACATAAAAATAAGAAAACTCATTGATGTTTTATTTAATGGAACAAAAAACAATGTGGTGGCTCAAAATATCTTTAAAAAATCTTTAAAAAATACATTACTTCATAGAATGCAATCATACTAAAACATGCCAATACAGTTTTATTAGCCATGAGAGATAGGCTGTGCCAAAATGATATCACCATATAACCGTTTTCGGCGTGGAACGAGGCCATGTCAGCCCTTCAGTCCGCACCGATTCACATGAACAACTCCACTAGCTCAACCCTCCTGCTCTCCGCCCATAACCCTCCAACCCCTTCACCTCCATGTACACATCCAACTTTCTCTTAAATGACAGAAGGGACCCTGCTGCAACTATCTCTTTTGGCAGATAATTCCATTTTGCCATCAACCTCGCTGGGTGAAAAAGCATCCTCTAATATTTCTTCTAAAGTTTTTACCCCTTACCCTCAACTCATGCCCTCTTGTTCCAACCTCCCCTGCCCTCGGGGGAAAGAGCCTGTTTAGGTCTAGTCTATCTTTTCCTTTCATAATGTTAAATACTTCTATCAAGTCCCATCTTGCCTACATTCCAATAAATAAAGTCCCAGTTTCCTTAATATCTCTCTGTAATCCAGATGCTGTAAGCCAGGCAACATCCTTGTAAACCTTCTCTGCACCCTCTCCACCTTATCTATATCCTTTCTATAATTTGGAGACCAGAACTGAGCACAGTTCTCCAAACCAGGCCTCACTAATGCCTTAACCAGTTGCAGCATCACTTCCCAGCTCCTATACTCTATACTATGATTTATTAAGACCAGCATACCATATGCTTTCTTAACCACCCTGTCTACATGGGAATCCACCTTCAGTAAACTCTGTACCATAAACCCCAGGTACCTCTGTTCATCTGCAAACCTCAATGCCCTCCCCTTAACTGCATATGTCCTATTCTGGTTATTTTTACTGAAATGCAGCACATTGCACTTGTCTACATTGAATTCCATCTGCCATCTTTCAGCCCACTCTTCCAAACAAACCAAATCCTTCTGTAATCCAAGAAAATCTACCTCACTATCCACCACTCCCCTTATTTTCGTATCATCCGCATATTTGCTTACCCAATTAACCACACCCTCCTCTAAATTATTAATATAACTTATAAACAACAAGGGACCCAGCACCAATCCCTGAGGCACTCCACTTTTCACAGGCTTCCAACCTGACATACAGTTGTCCACCATGACTCTCTGCTGTCTACCTCCCAGCCACCTCTGAACCCATGTCACAATCTCTCTACTAATTCCTAGTGACTGAACCTTCCTTGTTAACCTTCCATGCAGAACCTTATCAAAAGCCTTACTAAAATCCAAATAGATCACATCCACCGCTCTACCTTCATCCTCTTTTTTTTGTCACTTCCTCAAAAAACTCAACAAGATTCGTCAAACAAGGCTTTCCTTTTACAACCCCATGCTGGGTGCCCCTAATCAATCCCTGACTATCCAGATATGTGTATATACTATCTCGAAGAATACAAGCCATAACCTTCCCCACCACCGAAGTCAAACTTACTGGCCAATAATTACTTGGCCTACACCTAATGCCTTTTTTAAACAATGGAACTACCTTTGCAACCCTCCAATCCCATGAAACCACACTCTCCTCCAGTGATCTTTGAAAAATCACTGTCAGTGCCCCCACTATTTGCTCCTTGACCTCCCTTAAAGTCCTGAGAAAAATCCCACCAGGACCAGGAGACTTATCCACCTTTATTGACCCTAAAAGCTCCAAAACATTCACTTTACTAATCCCTATCCTCTCCATAACTAAGCCCTTTGCCTCTCTTATCCCATATAGTCTAATGTCCTTTTCCCTCGTGAATACAGATGAGAAAAAATTCTTCAATATTTCTCCCATCTCATACGGTTCCGTACATAGTTCACCGGTCCCATCATCCAGTGGACCTATTCTATCCTTAACCCTCCTTTTACTGTTCACATAACTGTAAAAACCCTTAGGATTCACCTTCACCTTATTAGCTATGGACTTCATACCTTCTTTTTGCTTTTCTAACTTCCATCTTAAGGTTCTCCTGCAATCTAAGTAATGATCATACATCTCCTCAATCCCCTGTTTTTTTTTTATATTTAGCATAGGCCTCCCTCTTGTCCGAAACCAACTTCTCAATTTTACCAGAAAACAATGGCTCCATCAAACCTTTGGTCTTCTCTTTCTGCCTAACTGAACGTAAAAGTCCAGTACTCTCAAAATCTCACCCCTAAATGCCCTCCAAATTTCCTTTACATTCTTTCCAGCAAAAAGATCAGCCCACACAACTCTCTGCAAATCCCTTCTCATTTCTCCAAATCTGGCTTTCCCCCACTTGAAGACCTTCAATCTCAGACCCGACCTATCCCTTTCCATCATTAAGCTAAAGCTAATGGACCCATGATCACTGGATCTGAAGTTGTCTCCAATGCTCACCTCCATCACCTGCCCTATTTCATTCCTAAACAACAGATCTAACACTGCTCCCCCTCTAGTAGGCGTCTCGACATATTGCTGCAAAAAGCAATCCTGAACACAATGCATAAATACTAAGCCACCCTACCCTCTTATTGATTGTGTTTCCCAATCTATGTTTGAAAAATTGAAATCTCCAACGAACACCACCCTATTTTTACTGCACATCTCACCTATTTCCTTGCACATTTGCTCTTCTAGTTCCCTTTCCCCATTTGGAGGCATATCATATGCCCCTATAATAGTAACCTTACCCTTCTTATTTTTAAGTTCCACCCACACTGCATCCCTTAATGAGCCCTCCAGTCTATCTTGCCTCAGCACCGCTGTAATATGCTCCCTGACAAGTAATGCCACACCTCCCCCTCTTACTCCACCAACTCTGTCACATCTAAAACAGCGAAATCCTGGAATATTTAACTGCCAGTCACAATCCTCCTTCAACCATGCCTCGCTAATGGCCACAACATCATAATGCTATGTGTCAATCCATATATTTAGCTCATCAAACTTCCTTACTATGTTTCTCACATTAAAATAAATACAACTCATGGATCTCCTACATCCTACCTTCTGCCTGTCCTCCTCTCTACCATTTTAACAATTGTCACTACAACATCTTTTTATTACTTCCTGCTGTTCCTCCCTCAAATTATTTAAACATGACTCTTTCCTTAGCTTACAAACCCTCTCCCTGCTGTCCTGCCTAACTTGACACCCTGTCCCCAACCATACTAGTTTAACACCCCCCTCCCCCCAACCCCCCGACAGCCCTAGCAAATGCCCCCGCCAGGAGACTAGTCCCTTTGGGATTAAGATGTAATCCATCATTATGGTAGAGGTCCCATCTCCCCCAAAAAATGTCCCAGAGGTCCAAGAACTTGAAACCAAACCCTGTCTCTTACTCCACCCCTCTAGCCATGTGTTTAACCTCCACCTGATTCTATTTCTGCCTTCACTGTCATGTGGCACAGGAAACAATCCAGAGATTACATCCTCCTTTTAAGATCCTTACCCAACTCCCTATACTCATTCTGCAGGACCACTTCCTCCTTCCTTCCAATATCATTGGTACCAACATGTACCTCAACCTCAGGCTCCTCACTATCCCCTTTTAGGATGTTCTGAATGTGCATAGTCACATCCTGGACCCTGGCACCAGGGAGGCAAACCACCATCCGGTTTATCTTATCACATCCACAAAAACCTCTGTCTGTCCTCCTAACCATTGAATCCCTTATGACTATCACCCTTTTCCTTTTATCCCTACCTTTTTGGGTCACAGAGGTTGACACCACACCTCTGCTCACCATAGTCTGACTATCCCCTCCTCAGTACTCAAGGTGGAGTACCGATTTCTGAGGATTTCAGACTCAGGTACTTGCATATTAACCTGACCCCTCCATTTCCTCCTCCTAATGGTAACCCACTGTCCCTCCTCCCATGGCCCCTGTGTGATCACCTGCCTGTAGCTCTTGTCTATGATAGCCTCATTCTCCTTAACCAGAGTGAGGTCATCGAGCTTCAGCTCAAGTTCCTTGACCTAGCCCATTAGGCCATATTTCTTGTCCATGATGGCCTCATTCTCCCTAATAAAAGAAAGGTCATCGAGCTGCAGCTCAAGTTCCCTAACTCGGTCCCTTAGACGCTGCAGCTCAGCACACTTTGTGGACACGTGGATGTCCAGGAGATGTGAAGACTCCATGACTTCCCGCCTGTGACACTGAGAGCAGAAAACTGCCCTCCTGCTCATCCTGTCTCCTTTTCCTCACACCTCATTAAATTAACCGTGAATATCTTACCTTTAGTCCAGCACATTCATCCTCAGCCTCTGCTTGCCTAAGCCTCAAAGCCAAAGCCTCAAGGATCCACTCCTTCACTGTGCCACTCACTCACAATTTCAAGTTTACATTTGCACAAGCATTCAGTGCACAGATATTCTTGTCACAGGGAAAATATTTGCACAATATAATATTTTTGTGCACAATGACTACTAAAAATTAGAGGGAACATTACTCTGACCTTAAATCTGTGCACTCTAATTTTGTACTGCAATTGCCTGGGATCAAAGCCCCTCATGATTTAAAATTCCTCTATAAGGTTACCCCTCGAGCTCCAGAGAAAAATGTGCCAGCCCATCGATTATTTTGTTCGGATGCATGCCAACATTTTTCCATACCTTGATGAAGGGCTCAAACCTGAAACGTTGGTCATTTATCTTTATCTTTACTATATAAAGTACACTGTTTGACTTGCTGAGTTTCTCCACCATTGTGTTTTTACCTCAACCTATCTAGCTTTCCTTAGAATTTAAGCCATCCTCATGAATGTTTCATGCCCTTATTCCAGCTCATTGATATCATTCCTATAATTGATCAGCCAGAGCAAATCTCCATATATGTTCTCACTAATATTTTGGATAGATATAACATAAATCCCCAACTCATGCACTCAATGCCTTCATTGATAAAGGCATGGCTTTTCACAAACTTGTCTTTGTGTGTCCCCACTGTTATGAAATAAGGTAAATGAACCCTGAGTTCATGAGGTGTGTGCCACATGATGACATGAGGTGAGACTGAAAATCTCTGCTCTCCTTGAAAAAGTTGAGATAAAGTAATAAAATAGACTATAAAAGTTACAGAAAGTATAAGGAAGAACTCTCTGAAGACATACAGAAGACATTAATAATGTCACCAAAGGATAAAGGCCTGACTGCAATGCAAGAAAAGGAAGAAAGAAAAGGAAGAGAGGCCTACCTTGAGAAAGGATCCTGGAACTGTTCGTAAGGTAACATTCAAAGGAGAGAGGCCAGAAGCTTGGGTGACCTTGGACACTGCTGCACAAGATCTCCTCCGACAATGGCCACTGACATCGACTGAAGAAGTGATTCTGTGCATTCACGAGGAGTCGCGCATGCGCAGAACACATAAAAAAAACAGAGGAAACTTTTTTAAAAAGATTCAAGACACTCACAGCTCCGGTGATCAAGGAGAGGACCTGGAAAAGCAAAGGAAAGATCAAGAATGACCTACAATCAAAAAAAAAGCAGAAAAAGGTGCAGAAGCTTCTTTAACTTCTGGAGAAAGTAAGCAAATTTTAAACTTTTTTTTGACAATCTATGGAAGTATTAACTGATGAAGTAAGGAAGAATGGTGATAAGATGGAAAGATTAATGCAACAAGTTGACACTAAATTTGAAATAGTAGATAGAAAATTTAAGGGAATGAATTTGAGATTCATCAAATGAAGAAAGCACAAGAAGAGGCTGCTGCAAAGCATGATCAGTTAATGCAAAAAATAGACATTTTGGAAAACTAGTAGATGGAAAAATGTTAAGATTGTTGGACTGAAAGAAGGGGATGAAGGTCAAGAAATGAAAAAAAAAATTGAAACAGTGGATACCGGAATATTTGGGTCAGGCTGAATTTCAAGGACTTCTGGAGATAGAACAAGCCCATAGGAGATTGAGACCTAAACCTCAGCCTGACCAAAGGTCCTGTCCAATACTGAGTTCACTTTATTCCACAACACTGTCCAAGGCCCTACTCTTCAAAAATAACCCAACATTATTACCCTCTGACTCCTTCCACCAAGGCCATTTGGAATCCAATATGTTGAGCAAGTGATTGTTCTCAATAGGACTCCTTTCCAATAACAAAATAAAATTTGATAGATGAAGAAATTAGC
This sequence comes from Narcine bancroftii, assembly GCF_036971445.1. NCBI lineage: Eukaryota > Metazoa > Chordata > Chondrichthyes > Torpediniformes > Narcinidae > Narcine > Narcine bancroftii. The sequence goes on from NC_091475.1 coordinate 138,731,517, forward strand.
AGAGCCACTGTGGGTCATTAACACACAACATTCCTATGACTTTCTTCAGTTTCCATTGGATGTATTTATCTGACGTTAGATTTATACATAAAGCATATTACAGGCCATTTTTCCCTACAAGCATGTGCAGCCTGATGACATCCACTTAATATACAACCCCAGTTTTTTTCGAATGGTGGGAGGAAATCGGAGCCCCTCGAGGAAACCCATGCAGACATGGGGAGAACATACAAACTCCTTACAGACACCGCAATATTCAAACCCTAGGCCAACCATATTCCATATTCTTTTGTGTTATGCATAGAGTTTATCCATCAATATAGATAAAACACTTTGTCCACTCAACCCACCCCCCCTACCCCGCCCCCGCAAGTCACCATGCCCTTCTCACTGATAACACTCTTCCTTTCCAGTTACAATCTGGAATGCCATCTTCTTGACCATGGTACTGCAAATGAGTTGAGAAGTTATTGTCATATACAAAATGTAGAGATACACCAAAATTGTTACTGACTGCTGCCAAAATGGTGCATAAGATTCACAATCCACAAGCAGATTAAATTAAATTACCACATTAAACCATGACAGAGAAAAGATAATCAAAATAAAATAATACAATGACATATATATATATATAAATGTTTACAGTTTTGCTTCGTGCAAGAAAAGAAGTGACATTTCGATAGTGGAGGTATATATTTTGGCATTGTAGAATAGTTTATACTCAGGATTTAGGGAGTAAAGGGAGGCTCAAAAGCAGGTGGTGAACTTAAATTCAATAACATTTAACTTTATTAAGCAATTAAAGTAACTTTGTTTCAGTTATGGTGATCAGATTGACATGCGGACCTATCTTTCTCATTACAGTTTGAAATTTAGCCTCTTAATGCAATCTAACCTACATCTTACTTCAGTTAAGCGTTCCTGCAGTTGACTCTTAAATTCCCTCAGAAATACCCAAGTGAGAGATTCAATTCTACAATGCTACTGTGCTAAAACAGAATGAGAATAAAATCAGGCAAATCATTCAGTGTCAATTATCGTACGTGGCAAAGTCAACGCCACCTCACCAATCCCGAACACCGTCCTCTTTAAACTTCCTGGGTCTAATGTCCATCTTGGAACAGTTGTCACATTGATTAGTCCAGAAGTAGCAATTTCAAACTACTTCCTTCCTCTTCTTCTTTCTTTGGCTTGGCTTCGCAGACGAAGATTTATGGAGGGGGTAAATGTTCACGTCAGCTGCAGGCTCGTTTGTGGCTGACAAGTCCGATGCAGGACAGGCAGACACAGTTGCAGCGGTTTCAGGGGAAAATTGGTTGGTTGGGGTTGGGTGTTGGGTTTTTCCTCCTTTGCCTTTTGTCAGTGAGGTGGGCTCTGTGGTCTTCTTCAAAGGAGGTTGCTGCCTGCCAAAATGTGAGGCGCCAAGATGCACGGTTTGAGGCGATATCAGCCCACTGGCGGTGGTCAATGTGGCAGGCACCAAGAGATTTCTTTAGGCAGTCCTTGTACATTTTCTTTGGTGCACCTCTGTCACGGTGGCCAGTGGAGAGCTCGCCATATAACACGATCTTGGGAATGCGATAGTCCTCCATTCTGGAGACGTGACCCACCCAGCGCAGCTGGATCTTCAGCAGCGTGGACTTGATGCTGATGACCTCTGCCATCTCGAGTACCTCGACGTTAGGGATGAAAGCACTCCAATGAATGTTGAGGATGGAGCGGAGACAACGCTGGTGGAAGCGTTCTAGGAGCCATAGGTGATGCCGGTAGAGGACCCATGATTCAGAGCCGAACAGGAGTGTGGGTATGACAACGGCTCTGTATACGCTTATCTTTGTGAGGTTTTTCAGTTGGTTGTTTTTCCAGACTCTTTTGTGTAGTCTTCCAAAGGCGCTATATGCCTTGGCGAGTCTGTTGTCTATCTCATTGTCGATCCTTGCATCTGATGAAATGGTGCAGCCGAGATAGGTAAACTGGTTGACCGTTTTGAGTTTTGTGTGCCCGATGGAGATGTGGGGGGGCTGGTAGTCATGGTGGGGAGCTGGCTGATGGAGGACCTCAGTTTTCTTCAGGCTGACTTCCAGGCCAAACATTTTGGCAGTTTCCGCAAAACAGGACGTCAAGCGCTGAAGAGCTGGCTCTGAATGGACAACTAAAGCAGCATCGTCTGCAAAGAGTAGCTCACGGACAAGTTTCTCTTGTGTCTTGGTGTGAGCTTGCTGGCGCCTCAGATTGAAGAGACTGCCATCCGTGCGGTACCGGATGTAAACAGCGTCTTCATTGTTGGGGTCTTTCATGGCTTGGTTCAGCATCATGCTGAAGAAGATTGAAAAGAGGGTTGGTGCGAGGACGCAGCCTTGTTTCACGCCGTTGTCAATGGAGAAGGGTCGGAGAGCTCATTGCTGTATCTGACCCGACCTTGTTGGTTTTCGTGCAGTTGGATAATCATGTTGAGGAACTTTGGGGGGCATCCGATGTGCTCTGGTATTTGCCAAAGCCCTTTCCTGCTCACGGTGTCGAAGGCTTTGGTGAGGTCAACAAAGGTGATGTAGAGTCCTTTGTTTTGTTCTCTGCACTTTTCTTGGAGCTGTCTGAGGGCAAAGACCATATCAGTAGTTCCTCTGTTTGCGCGAAAGCCGCACTGTGATTCTGGGAGAATATTCTCGGCGACACTAGGTATTATTCTATTTAGGAGAATCCTAGCGAAGATTTTGCTGCAATGGAGAGCAGCGTGATTCCCCTGTAGTTTGACCAGTCTGATTTCTCGCCTTTGTTTTTGTACAGGGTGATGATGGTGGCATCACGAAGGTCCTGAGTCAGTTTTCCTTGGTCCCAACAAAGCTTGAAAAACTCATGCAGTTTGACAAGCAGAGTTTTGCCGCCAGCCTTCCAGACCTCTGGGGGGATTCCATCCATACCTGCTGCTTTGCCACTTTTCAGTTGTTCGATTGCCTTATATGTCTCATCCTGGGTGAGGACCTCATCCAGCTCTAGCCTTAGGGGCTGTTGAGGGAGCTGGAGCAGGGCGGAATCTTGGACTGAGCGGTTGGCACTGAAAAGAGATTGGAAGTGTTCTGACCATCGGTTGAGGATGGAGATCTTGTCGCTGAGGAGGACTTTGCCATCTGAGCTGCGCAGCGGGCTTTGGACTTGGGGTGAGGTGCCGTACACAGCCTTTAGAGCCTCGTAGAAACCCCTGAAGTCGCCAATGTCCGCGCTGAGCTGGGTTTGCTTGGCGAGGCTAGTCCACCACTCGTTTTGGATCTCCCGGAGTTTGCGCTGAAAATGGCTGCATGCGCGACGGAAGGCTTGTTTCTTCTCTGGACAGGACGGCTTTGTAAGGTGAGCCTGGTGGGCAGCTCGCTTCTTTGCCAGCAGCTCCTGGATTTCCTGGCTGTTTTCGTCGAACCAGTCCTTGTTTTTCCTGGAGGAGAAGCCCAGTACCTCTTCAGTGGATTGCAGTATGGTAGTCTTCAGCTGATCCCAGAGGGTTTCAGGGGATGGGTCCGTGAGGCAGATTGCATCGTCGAGCTTTGCTTTGAGGTTTGCCTGGAAGCTTCCTCTCACTTCGTCTGACTGCAGATTTCCAATATTGAACCTCTTTCTGGGGGCTTTACTGTTCCTGGGCTTTGGCTTGAAGTGAAGGTTGAGCTTGCAGCGAACCAGTCGGTGGTCAGTGTGGCATTCCGTGCTGGGCATCACCCTGGTGTGGAGCACATCTCGTTTGTCACTTTTTCGCACCAGGATGCAGTCCAGGAGGTGCCAGTGTTTGGATCGGGGATGCATCCAGGTAGTCTTAAGGCTGTCCCTCTGCTGAAAAAGGGTGTTTGTAATGACAAGCCGCTGTTCTGTGCAGAGCTCCAAAAGGAGGCGCCCATTATCGTTGCACTTGCCGATGCCGTGCTTGCCCAGGATTCCTGGCCAGGTTTCTGGCGTTGAAGTCGCCAAGGATGACAACCTTGTTGGCTGTAGGGGTGCGTTGGATGAGGTTGCGCAGGTCAGTGTAGAACTTGTCCTTTTCTGCTGGTTCCGCCTGGAGGGTTGGAGCATAGACACTGATGAGGGTGATGCGACGCTTGTTTTGAAGGAGGAGTCGCATGGACATGATTCAGTCCGAGTGGCCTGTCGGAAGGTTTCCTTCCTCTACTTGAATAAGAATAGGCAGGTTCTGCTGCAATATTAACTCAGTGTTTCTCCCTCCGTTTACATTTTCTAATCTGCTGGGCATTTTCTATAGTTTTTGCTGGCATTTCATGGTTATTTCATGTCCATTTGATTCTTCTGAATGAATAAATGAATGGATGAATGTTGAAATATCAGTCAAGTCAAGCCATGTTTTTGTCATTTGATTCCACAAGTACAAACCAATGAAACAGTGTTCTCTGGTCCTCAGTGCAAATCACACAGATACATCACCAGACATAACTACCACACAGACAAACAATACATATACAGGACAAGTATTCATATATGCAAATAAATAAGTAAATATTGTTTCATGAATTATGAGAGTCTCAGATAGATAGTGTGATCTGTTCCTTTGGTCATTCCACATTTCTCACTGCCCCTGGGAAGAAGCTGTTCCTCAGCTTAGTGATACTAGCTCTGTTACTCTTGTATCTCTTTCCCGACAGGAGCAGCTGAAAGATGCAGTGTGTAGGGTGGAAGGGGTCCTCAATGATTTTGCGTACCTTCTTCAGACAACGATCTCAGTGGATTACATTGATGGGGGGAGGGAAACTCCAGTAATCCTTTCTGCCACTCTTCAGACATGTGGATTGACCTCTCATCCATTTCTCTGCAGCAACCTTACCTGCAACCAACCAGGTCACTCTCAATAGAGCTCCTATAGAACATTGACATAATGGAGACCAGTAGTCTTGTCTGATTCAGCCTTCACAGGAATTTTCGTCACTTTTGTGTCTTCCTGACAAATGAAGGGATGTTGAATGTCCACGATAGGTCACTAGTTAAGTGAACTCCAAGGAATGATGCTCTCCATTCTCTCTACTACAAATTTGTTGATGTGTAGTGGAGGGTGTCCATTCCTGGTCCTCCTGAAGTCTACAATAATTTCCTTCATCTTGTCCACATTGAGACTCTGGTTGTTTCTCTGGCACTGTATCATGAGATTTTAACCATACAATACAACAATTACAGCATTGATACACTTTCTTCACAATATCATTTGTACATTAGGTCCAGGAAATGTCCTGCAAAATAGTGTCTCCCAGGAATTTAAATCTGCTCACCCTCTCCACCTCTGATCCCTCAGTAATCACTAGATCATACACCTTGGTTTTCCCTTCCTAAAGTCTGCAAACAATTCCTTGGTTTTCATGACATTGAGTGAGTGGTTTTTGTTAGTACACCATTTAGCCAAGTTTTCAATCACCATCCTGTTTGATGAGCCATCACTCCTTTTTTACTACTATCGTGTTGTCAGCAAATTAATAAATGGTGTTGACATTAGACTGTTCAACAACTTCAGCTCGGCGTATAATACAATCATTCCCCAGAGGTTGGTGGAGAAGCTGTTCTCGCTGGGACACAACACCCCTCTCCATAACTGGATTCTGGACTTCATGACAGAAAGACCATAGCTCAGGTCTGTGTGCTCAGCCCACTCCTGTTCATGCTGGTGACCCATGACTGCATCGTCAGATCCAGCTGCAACAGAGTCATCAAGTTTGCAAATGACACAACAGTAGATGGCCTCATCAGCAACAATGAGTTGGAAAAATCTCATGATATGATGTGAGAATAACAACCCGAGTCTCAATATGAACAAGACGAAAGCGATGATTTTCCACCACTTCTCTGTAGTGTTGTTGCATCATTGTTGCTGATGAGGCCAACTACTGTTCTGTCACCTGCAAACTGTTGGAGTTAGATCTGATCATGCAGTCATGGGTTAGTGACATGAATATGAATGGGTGGAGTATACACTGAAGTGCTACTGTATTCAGTGAAATTGAGATGGACATTCTGCAGCTGACCCAGACAGACTTTGGTCTTTTAATTTGAAATTCCAGAATCTAGTTACAGAGAGGGTTGTTGATCTCAGCGAGGACCGCTTCTCTACCCACCTCTGGGGAATGATTGTATTCCCCAGAGCACAATGTACAGATGCACTGAAATGCTTGCTTCCTACAGCTACACAGTACATAAAATACATTAACAAACAATAAATTATCAAACAAGAGAAAATAACATAATAAATTATAAACATCTTATTTCATTTACTGATGAGTTTCAAATGAAATTAGCCATTATTCAACCTTTAGTTAATATGCCTGGCCTTTGACCTTGTTGAAGAGGATTGTTCTTCAGATATTGTCCAAAAAAAAATTATTGGTTTAATGTCCCATGGTTTGGATGACTGGCCTCCACAGCCCCAACGATTTTCTTGCGTCCAATACACAAAAGTGCTGGAGAAACTCAACTGCTCACATAGGCAGTAAAAAATGTATGTGTGTGTGTGTGTGTGTGTGTGTGTGTGTGTGTGTGTGTGTGTGTGTGTGTGTGTGTGTGTGTGTGTGTGTGTGTGTGTGTGTTTATGTGCGAGGAAGGAAGAGAGAAAGATTGGTGGAGAGAGAGCGAAAGAGAAAGCAGTACTGAGAAAACTGCAGAAAGCAGGTCAGAGACACTATCATGTGATGTATTATTTAGAATACCATGGAACATAAATTAATTTGAACTAAAATTATTTAACAAAATGTTCTCTTGGAAAGAGGCCATGTCCTAAGAGTGTCCTGATTCTGATTCTCAAAGCTGCATAATACAGTTTCAGATCTAACAACAGGACAGGAATATCCTGTTGTATTCCAGCTGTATCATGGGAAAATGGATCGCTATACATTCTCAAATTCAGAATGAGAGTTGATAGGCATATCTTTATTATTTACTTTGGTGTAAAAGTGTTGAAGATAATGAGTTAGATCAAGCTAAATTCAGCTCACTGTCCATGCTCTTCATTTACCCAACACACCTGCAATAGGATGCGGAGGGTTGAAAAGCTACCCACCTGGCTCTAGAAGACATCTGGCAAAGTCAAAAGGCTGTTCTCAGGCAGGGTAGTTCTGAGGCTCTGTTTCCTGAAACCCTGACAACTTTTGAAAGGAGGGAAATCAGGTGTTGTAGCCTCACCTCCTATCAGAGCTGTTGGATTTTATTTACATTGTTTTATTTAAATGGGTTTGACATTCATTAACATTTAAAAAAATGAAGATTTTTAAGTAATAAAATAAAACAATCTCAATTTTAAAATAATGATAAAGTAATTAGGTAAATTTCTTGACATAAAAAGATTACATAAATTACTGCAAAAAGTATCCCCGATCTTACCTTTTCTCATCTGCTTTGTAGGACCAGGGTTTCCCTTCAGATTCATAAAGTTGCCTCTCTGACAGCAGAACAGCTGGAGGATCTGAGATGCTGACATGCAAACAATCCTTTAGATTAGCTCTGGGAAATGTATTTTTTCAGGATGTGGGCACAAGAAGGAAGGCCACAATTTTTACATATTCCAAGTTTCTCTTGAGAATTTATGATAATGCTGCTTTTTTAAACACTTCAGTACTTGACACCCAATGGCAATGAAGGAAAAGCATGAAATGAAATTTTCAGTTCAGAATGGCATGTGACTTAGGCAGGCACTTGCAAGTGTTGGTGTTTCTGCTATCTTGGTGATAGGGGGTGAGGGTATAGACAACACTTCACATTCTAATATTTCCTAATTTCAAAGTATCATCTTCCAAAAGTGTGAGCTGCGATATTCCAAATTTCGATCTCTTTAATCCAATAAATCAAACTCTGTGGCTGTTATTTTATATAGTTTAATTTGTTGAGAAAACAGATAAATAATTTGCATAGCTTTGCATTAAGAGTTTCATAATGATGAATAACAAAGTATTTACTGCAAAATAGAGATATATTACATATATAAAGCTCAAATTTTAAAGAGATACATAATGATATTTAAAGAGATACACAAAAATGTTATTTAAAGAGACAATCATTTCAAAGAAAAAAATTCTTGTGCTCACACTTCCTTCACATGTGGTCAAATAATGAGCAAGTGGATATTGTAACATATTATGCTCATAACAATCCTCCATGGACCTGACACCATTGCAACACCAGGTGTCCAGGATCTTGTTACCTACCATTAATTGTATTAATATATTCACAGTCACGGGTGCTTTGGGGGACAGCCCCAGTTTGATATCTAAATATTGGAATATTCTGTTCCAGATAGTGATGATTTGTTTTAATATAGGTCTGTCTGCTTATCCAGATAACAATTTGGAGTCCTCTGCAAAATTCTCACCCACCATGTGAAGACCAATTTGTGCCCAGATGGTACATCTGCCTCTTCAAAGAGTGAGGTCTTGAAGTCTGGCATTTGTAGTCTGCCCAGACTGTAATCCCAGGTCAACATTTCCAAAGAGACCCTGGCTACCTTTCCATTCCACTGAAATGTTCTAACTTGTGAGAGCAAACTTTTGAAGAATCCTTGGGGCAATGTCACAGGCATTGTCTGGAAGAGGTGCTGATGCCTCGGCAACACCTACATTTTAACACAGATAACCCTGCCACCAAAGTATTGGCAGGGACATCCACCTATTTAAGTTCTTCTTATTAATATTATTTATTATAAAATTATTCAAGTTGTTGCCTATTCTTACCCCTAAATATTTGATCCCATTTTGTGGCCATTTTAAATAGTTGTTCCCTTGACATTGACTGTAGTCTCTCTTAGTGAGTGGCAGAATTTCACTCTTGTTCCAATTAACCTTGTAGCCGGAGATCTCCCCATTGTCTTCCAGAGTAGAGCACAGCTTGGACAGCGAGTTTGCTGGGTCTATCAGATATATCAGTATGTCATGCAAATAAATTGATTTTATGTTCTTCCTGGTCTGTTCTAAAACTTTAATGTCTGTATCCTGGAAAATGGCTTCGGCTGGTGGCTCCATGACTAGTATAAACAAGGCTGGAGACAGCAGGAACCTTTGTCTACTTGATCTTGTCAGTAGGAAAGCTGGAGAAATTTGTCCATTGTTCACAATTTTAGTCTTGAGGGCATGATACAGTCCTTTATCCAATTTGTAAAAGTTGGGCCTATCCCCAACTTTTCCAGCAACTTGAATAGAAAATTGCACATTTACCTTTCATAGAAACATAGAAACATAAGAGCAGGAGTAGGTCATTCGACCCTTCGAGCCTGCTCCACCATTCAACGAGATCATGGCTGATCTTAAAGTTCAGTACCCCGTCCCCACCTTCTCTCCGTAACCTTTAATACCCTTATAGTGAAGAAATATATCTAATTCCCTCCTAAATAAATTTAATGAACCTGCCTCCACTGCCCTCTGTGGCAATGAATTCCACAGATTCACCACCCTCTGGGTATAGAAATTCCTCCTCATCTCGGTCCTAAATGATTTGCCTATTATCCTCAAACCATGGCCCCGGGTTCTGGATTTACCCATCATTGGAAACATCCCATCTGCATCCACTCTGTCCAGTCCTGCCAGAATTTTATATGTCTCTATGAGATTCCCCTCTCAAAAGCCTTTTCTGCATCCAGGGCCATAGCTAGACCTTTGACATTTCTGGATTGTGTTAGATACATTATACTCAACAGACTGCCAATATTAACCGTTGCCTCTCTCTTTTGCACAAAGCCCTCTTGGTCTTTGATTATTAGTTTTGGCAAATATTTTGCCAATCTATTTGCCAGGGCTTTGGAAAATATCTTATAAAATCTGTGTTAAACAGTGAAATAGGTCTATTGGAAAACAGCAATAGCAGATCTTTGTCTTCTTTAAGTATTGAAATGATTGCTGTCGAAAAAGATTCTGGAAGGGTATGCATCTCCATTGCTTGGTCTATCACCTCTATTTAGAGAGGCATCAGTAAATCTTTAAATTCCTTATAGAACACAGGTGGAAACCCATCCTCCCCTGGAGACTTGTTGGTCTGCAGCGAGTTCAGCATTTTCCCTATCTCTTTCTCTGTGAAGGGAAGATCTAGGCTCTCCTGTTCTTCTGAGTCTAAATTTGGAAGCTCTAATTTAGACAGGAACCTGTTGACTTTATCATTCCCCACCCCCCCCCCCATTAGTTCTGATTTGTATAGACCTCATAAAATTCCCTGAATTTCTAATTGATCTCATTTGATTTATACGTGATCCTGCCATTCTCAGTTTGTATCACATTGATCATCCTTGAGGGCTGTTCTGTCTGTCAAGAGAGATTTTTATGGGCTCTCTCTCCCATTTCATAGTATTTTTGTTTTGACCATATTATGGCCTTTTCCACACTATATATTAGAAGCGTATTGTATTTCATTATTTTCTAGAGCCCTGTAGTGACCTTCTGAGCCAAATGTTTTGAAAATCTTTTCTAAGTGAGTAATTCCTTGTACCAATTTATCCACCTCCCTCATATATTCCTCCTTCACTATTTTGGTGTATCCAATTATCTGACCTCTCAAATATGCTTTGAGGGTATCCTATAGGAGAAATTTATCTGGAGTAGAGGTACAGTTGGTCTCACAGAACATGTCTATCTGTGTTCTTATTAAACTACAAACTCTGGCTTCTTTAGCAGCAATGTTATCTGTATGCCTTATCTTGCTTATCTAACATATCTATTGTTAATACCAGGGTGAATGATCCAAGAGAAGTCTTACCATGTACTCAGCCTTCATGATCCTACCCTCTATATGGGCTGAAGCCAAGACAAAATCTATTCTGGAATAGGAGTCATGTTGTTTTAAGTGGAAGAAATAATCCCTCTCTCTTAGATGTTTCCACCTCCACACATCTATCAAGTTCAGCTCTTTCATATAGCCAATAGTAGTCCTTTCTGCCTTTGTTTTAATTATAATCCTTGTTGACTTATCTAACACAGGGTCCAGACAAACATTAAAATCTCCCCCAATCAGAATGTTCCCCTTTCCTTCTGCCAATCTTAGGAAAGTGCTCTGTATGAACTTTTCATGATCAAAGTTGGGGGAAATACACATTTTATAAGGTCCAGGATTCTGAATATATCTGACAGGTTACCATTACAAATCTTCCTGTTCTGTCTGTAGTCACATTCTGCATTCTCATTGGAACACTCTTCCCTATCTGAATTGCCATCCCCTTTGCATGCAAACTGAACTAAGACCCACCCATCTCCTTTTTAGTTTTTGGTGTTCCCACTCTGTCAAGTGTACTTCTTGGAGAAAGGTCAGATCCACTTCCATTTTTTTAACGTGCACCAAGATTCTTTTCCTCTTCTCTTACCTGTTCAAACCGTTAACATTAAAACAAATATATTTCATAGTCATTTCCCCGGTGACCCCCAGACCCATGTTCCCCCATACCTCCACTGTCCCAACAATATCCATTGTTGCCCAAATTAATTTCTACAGCCATCTGCTCCAGCCTACCTGACCCACGACAAACCCTGGAAAAATAAAATAGAGACAAGGGCTACAAGCCCCCAAAGGACATGGAAAAGAAAGAAAATTTGACAAAAAAAGAAAAACAAAAACAGACAAAGATGGCATAAAGTATTTCATCAAACCTTACCCCCTTGCCCATATGCATTCCCTTCCCACATCTAATTCCCTTTAATCCTCCCTTCCCCCCTCCCCCACCTCTGCTGACTTTACCCTCTGCATCATCTCCATCCCCCTCCTTCCCACAGGCTGTGCATTTTGCACCCATCTACCTCCAACACCTCTCCACCCTCACCCCACCCCCCCCAGACTATTTCCCTTTTCACAAATTCTTCCAATAATATATTTACATCATAAATGGTTAAATCTACTATTACTATATATATATGTAACTATTTCTTGCAATATGTTCTTACATATAACAAAAATGCTAGCATTTTTAACAGACCGCTCGATAGCTGTTTCACAAACTCCTGAGACTCTTCAGCATCTGACAAGAACTTTCTCTTGCTTCCTGGCATTTTAACTTTTAGGGTTGCTGGATACCTCAGGACACTTTTGTGTCCTTTTTGTTTGGCCATTCTTTTTATTGGCTCAAATTCTTTTCTTTGTTTGGGGAGGGCCACACTTATGTCTGGGTAGAATAGGATCTGCTTTCCCTCCAGCTCCATTGGCACCCCCCTCCTCGCATTTGCCCCAACCGCCACTAGCCTTAAAAATTTTCTTAAGGTCCTGATGATGCAGGAGCTTCATCAACACTGAGTGTGGCTTTCGAATGGGTCCTGGGCATGGGAAGAGGTTCCAATAGGCCCTCTCTGCCTCCATCAATTCCCTAATTTCTCCTTTCCAAGACCTCTGGTAGCTAATGTTGAAAAAATGCTATGGGATCCCTCCCTTCTCTACCCTCTGGCAACCCCACGATCTTTATGGTGTTCCTCCGGCTGTGATTTTCTGAAGTGTCCATCCTTGCCAGAGGCATCACCTTTTTGCCTTCCATGCAGCGACCTCCCTCTCTAATTTTATTCTATCCTCATTATCTCCAGTTCTTTCTTCTGTTTCATATGCCCTTCCTAACAATCCAGTTATGGCACTCTCATATCTACCCATTTTGTTGTATAACTCTCTTGTTCTTTTTTCCTTTAAGTTCCTGGCCACTCTCTCCTCCATTCTTTCCATGGCCTACAGGAAATCTTGTTGTGAGAGCTCCATGCCCCTTCCCCCCCCCTTGCTGACCCCAGCTTACTGCCTCTATGGGTCCAAGGTCCTCCCCACAATTCTCTCTCGATGCTGCCTCCTGTCAGCCTCATGGGGATCGCCATTGGAGCCATCCCTTGACGCGGGCTGAGGTATCCTATGACCCCAGGTGAGTGGCTCCCACCATTCATCACATTGCGCTCTTGGGCACTAGGGGAGGGGGGCTGGGAAGGGCCCTCCACTCTCTGAAGCTTTGATCCCTCTGCAGGCCACTCATCTCCCGATGCTCTACCAGAGATCGTGTCACTTCTCCTCCTCAGATCGGTCCCACCTTCTACTTTCCTCTTGGATGACCCTCATTCATGCTCAACAGGTCAAATATCTGTCGATGGGGCCTCCTGGGCTTCAGGCCTGGACTTGATGTTGCCATTTTGGCCTTCACAAGGCAGGCTCAATTGGCTGCCAATCATTCGTCCCAATTTGGTGGCTGCCTTTGCCTGGCAGATGTTATTTCCCATTGTTTCATGATAAGAAATTTTATTTAACATTTTTGTTGTTCTTGATGTTTATTTCTGATTTTTAAACCATTTTTAATTCTCCATGTCCAAGAGCTCTGCAGGTTGATGTCCTCCTACTCACTCCTCATCTCGTGACTTATCTCCTTAATTCAGATTCTTGATGACATTCTGTAGAACTGTGTCCTTTTCTCTTTCAGATGTGATCTGCTTGGATTTCATCTCAGATACGGGAAAAAATTCAGTAATCAGATTCACATGGAGATTCATATCTCTCTCTGTTGAACTCTCATCATGTGCTTCATTCTGCATCTTTGCCCTGGATTACTCATAAGCTGATACAATAAGTTTCCCTGGTGAGTACACCAATTCAAAGTCATATGGTTGGAGTTTTATCATCAGTATTTGGATTCTTGGTGATATTTCACTGATTTTTCTTGATTATTGCTATTAATGGCTTGTGGTCTCTCTCTGCCATGAATCTTGGTAGTCCATATATATAACTGTGGAATTTTCTCTTGGGGTGCTGGAATCTGCATCCTCTTTTAACTGTATCTTATAGGTGAGTGGTAGAACTCCAAACTCCTTGAAGATGTCTGGAAATTGATCCAATATTTTATCTATGCTGTATCATGAATGTTCACTGTTACTGTCATGCACACTCTTGACTAGGTTTAAGTTTTCATTTGATTTGTCACCAAGCAGTGAATAATATCCATCTGGGACTACTGTGAACCTGAGGTGGTGCTCTTTATCTTTAATTTTCACCTTGACTTTACATGTTCCTTTCGTGTTGATGCTTTGATCAGTACAGGAATTGCATGGATGTATGGCTTTATCTTCATTGGCCTGATGTCGTACTCAGAGATAAAGTTGACCTTTGTCCCTGTTTCTAACTTGAAAGGTATATTTGTTCCACTTGTATGCAACGACACAGTCCATTTATCCTGCTTGACATTGTTCACTCCCTGCACCACCATGCCCATGAAAATTGTATCACTGAGAGCAGCTTCTTCTACAGTGTGTACAGTGTCTTCTGTAGTGTGTTCATTTTTACTTCTGGTTAGTTTCCCTTTGGAAAAACTGCTTTGCATAGTGATTCTGCCCTTTACATATGTTACAGACTTTTCCATAAACTGGGCATTGTTTTGGTGCATGTTGATTGCCACATTGTTTACAATTGAACATCTCTCTATCTTTTTGCTGTTTCCTATGTCTCATATTATGTTTGGGTGTCTGTCAAGATACAATGGCTATGGCTATGCCTTAATTTTCACCGGCTTTTGCACTACCACCAAATTTTTTTTGTGTGCTGCAGAGCTAATTCACTGGTGTGGCGTAACTTCATAGCTCCAGTTAAAGTAAACTTGGTCTCTCACAGCAACCTCTCTCTCACTTTTTTATCATTAATCCAAAACACAATTTGATCATGGATCATTCAATCTTGCAGCAATCCAAAATTGCATGTTCTTGCTTTTAATTTTACTTCAGTTAGGAAAGTATCAAAGCTCTCTCCCTGCAGCTCCATGTGTAAGCAAAATGCGTAGCTCTCAAAGGTTTCATTTTTTCTTTGGTGAACAGTGTACATCCAACATCTCAATAATCTTGTTGAATTTGCTCAGGTCATCTGTCTCTGAAAAACCAAATATCTTGAAAACCTCTAGAGCTTGAGGTCCCACCACAGTAAGTAGCAGTGCAATCTTCTGTGTATCCAGCTAATTATCAATTCCAATTCTTGCAGGCATAGCATAAAGCTTTGTTTAAACAGCCTCCGCTCATGGTCAACATTTCCAGTCTATTTTACAGCATTAGGACTTTTACACTCTTCATATTTTCACTGTTGATATCAATTGTTACTCACTATGCACAGTGTGTTTCTTTTTTTAATTTTTCTCCTGTGCACAGCAGAACTTGGCTGTTCTTTCCACTTTTGGCTGTTTCTTTCACTCTTGGTTGTTTCTTCCACTCCTGGTACCATATGATGTGTATTTTACTACAACAAAAAAACTTGGTTTCTTTTTAAAACACCTAAATTTATTAACTAGGCAAACTGCACTAAGGACAGAACATACACAAGCCAGACCTCATGTGGAGGCATCCATCTTGAATCTACCCAAAATGCAACAGTATTCCGAAGATGCAATATTCCACAGATGCTATACACTCCATCTCTGACTCCTCCTGGTGGTTGAACGCTATCACTACAGACTTGTAATGTTCCAATCCCCCCTCCTTTTACCTCCCTTTTAAAATACCTAAACCCTGGTACCTGCATCAGCCAATCCTGTCCATGTTTCAACCAAGTCTCTGTAACAACCACAACATTACAATTCCACTTCCAAAATCTAAGTTCAGCTCCTTTATTCCTAATACTCCTTGCATTAAAATAGACACTTTTCAGACCTTCCATCTAACTACATTTATCATTTATGCTTCCTCTCTTGTCTGTCTTTCCTCACTACCCACAACATATTGCATTATCCTTTCCACCTTCTGTCTTCTTCTTTGCACTCACAGTTTGGCTCCCACCCCCCTGCCAAACTAGTTTAAACTCTTCTCCAAATAATATGACTGGTTTCTTCCAAAGTATCTAGATGAACTCTACAGATTTCTCCTTTATTTGTTTTGTTCAAAATAAGGTTCTACACCTTATGTTTCTGATCTGCAGGTGGAAGGTAACTGGAGAGGAAGATACCAAATGAGATATTTGTTCTTTCAGTAAATCAATAGCCATTAGATTTTATCATGCATTTGTGAAGGTACCAGAAGATAGAGTTTGTAATTGTCTGAATAATTGATAGTTCATTAAAATAAAGCTAGCTTCTGGGACCACAAAATTATTTACCCTTGCTTATTGGGATTAAAAATCAGTAGATTTCAAAGACTTAAATTAGGCTTTAATGATTTTGCTTTCATACTTTAGAAGGAGGATGGAGTTTCACATTTGAATATTTTAAGATATATTTGCAAGACTCCATTCCTTAGATGCAGTTTTATAAATCTATAAGGCTGATGGTGAGGCAATGTAAACATAATGCCCTCTGTGAATTTGTGCTCTGGGATAAAACAGATTGCAGAGCAAAAGTCAAGGGCTGTGCATATGATTTGAAAAATGCCACTAACTCTGATAATAAAAAGGAATGAGCAGAAAGTTAGTATTCCTGATAAAGAGTTTTGGCTCAAAACGTCGACCATTCTTCCACCCCCCACCCCTCCCCTTGCTGGCACTGATGCTGCTCGACCTACTGAGTTCCTCCAGCAGAGTGCATTTGGTGTTTTTTTTTCAGTTTTGCTCACTTTATCCATTTCTTCAATCTGGGCAACCTAATGGATTGCAAGTAGAGCTTCCAAAAATATATTCAACGATAGGAATATTTGCTTTCTGAAAGTTTTTATTCACTCAAGTTTCTCTGAGATTTGGACCCCTATCGAGAGTCCTACTTACTCTTCCACATTTGGCTGAATGATTCTTTTGCTTTCAATTTAAATGGAACAAAAGAAATGGATTAACTGAAAGAAAGAGTTAAGATTTTGGGAATACACAATAACCACGTTATCAAGGACATTTTTTTTCTGCCAAGTTCAGCCATGGAAGGAAATCTACCTTTGCCTAGTTTGATTATCATATTTTACAGGACATTTCAAGATGTCCATCTTGTCATCTGTAGTGCCCTCCATGATTCTGTATAATCTTACCTTTGCATCTCAGTAAGAAGGGCTAGACTTGAAAATATAAATTGATTTCACTGCCCTCCATCAGTTTGGCAATAATCCTGCTTGCATCTGATAAGATTTTCAAAACTATCCTCATACTAGATTTTGCTAAGTTTGAAAAAATTGTATAGTTGACCTAATTGCAAGATCTAGGGCAAATATACTGATTCTATCAACTCACCATGTTTCTAATAATTAGAATTACAAAATAATGTGCAACAGATTTTTTTTATTTTCAGCCTCTTGATATTTCAAAATATTTGACATATACTCATTGACACGGATCCTTTTCAACCTTTCATCGATTTTATGAGTTGCTGTTATCTGATTTAACACCCCACTAGCTAGCAGGGAAAATCTGTTGCTCGTAGCTCATGACTAACTAACTCCTCAGAAGATTTAAGCTCAATATCCTTTGCATCTTTCTGGAAAGACCTCCAACTTCTCCAAACAAGTCTTCTTATCTGTAATTTGTGGTTTTCAAATTAAAATTAATAATTCCATCTAGTTACTCAGTCTAGTAACACAACCACTCTGCGTTAAATGAACAAGAATGAATTGGATTGTTCTTTTGACCATGTGTAAAATAGGGATGCCTTAATTCAAAATATTTGTTTATTTCCTTGAGGAGTAAATGCTGAATTGCTCGGTGATTATGTCATAATTTTTGGCAGAGAGACATAAAGGTGGGCCTTATGTTGGGCTTCTGCTGCACAATCAGCTTAAGGACAGTCTAACAGACTTGTAAACCCAGGAGGAATGAAATGAACAGGGCCTCTTCATATTTTCCAGATCCCTCGGCTGAAGTTGCACCAGATGGTCAAGATAAAGCCTGGGGAAATTCATCCATGGTTTGCAAGTAAACATAAGCCTTTTAAGCAATTTGAAGTAGATTATATGATTAGTTCATAAAAATGAAAGATTTGTTGCTGGTGAACATATGTGAAATTTGGAATATTGTTTCATTATTCTAATTATACATGATGTTTCAAAAATGCATTACATCTTAACGCAAGGCATACTACAGAATTTTATTCCTGATTCATCATTTTATAAGATAATCACTGATCATCTTCTTCAGCACCACTTTTCCTCCACTGATTCATATCCATTAACTCCCTTAATATCTTAAAACCTGTCATTTCTCTCTTGATTATACATTCTTGACATCTAATGGACATACATCACAGCTGAGTCGTTCAATTTATTCAATTATGATTTTCTCTATATTTGAGACTGTGACTTGTCACTTCTAAGGCATGACGCATGTTTTAATCACAAGCAAGAGGTGAAACTTTTTTACTTTTCATGACACAGGTATCGATCTTAATCTTTAGGTATACTCTCTGTGACATGTGAGAATTATTCTATTTCTTATGAAAAAAACCCTCCATAAATTGTCTCTGAATTAAAACTCAATTTTGTCTAGGATCTGAGAAGTTAATTTGCTACATAACGGCTTGAAATTTCTATTCTAATTTCTCAGAAGAATTTGAGGGATACAGATCTAAACACAAAATTTAGAACATTACAGCACAGTAATCGATATCACTCTATTTTTTTGCCTACCTCATATCTAAATGACAAACTCTAGTCTTTAAACTGTGCCAACAATAAAAATGTTGGTTAACCTTATGTTCCTCAGTTATCAAACATGCTTAATGATAGCAAACTCACCTCAGAGTCAGGACAATGTGAATTCAAACCCCATTTCATTGAAGTGCATTATTTTCACCTGACAATTCAGATTGGAGATATCGTATTTCAAACACGATGATCAATTCTCTGATATAGATTTAAGATCTTGAAATGCAAATTTTATAAAGATCCCAGTGTACTAGATGGAGTACATTTCTCTAGCAAAATTACCAAGAAGAAAATGTTTGATTATTTCCTTATCATCATTTGCTAGACTTTGTTGAATACTTATCATCTGTCACACTTCCCACTAAACAAAAGTGATTACATTACATAACATATTTCATTGTCCATGAAGCATCTTTTTCAGCATGCCCCCGTGCTATAAACTCCTGTTCCTTCATATTTTTTTCTTTCAGATAATGGGAGCCTTGGCACTATGGTTATATTACTTGATTCATGATCTCAGAAGCTTAAAGAAATGACCTGGAGATATTAGTTCAGCTTTATTACAGTAAGTGCAGTTAATTAAAGCAATATGGAGCAAAATCATTAAAGATGTCCATGTATCTGACATATTCCAGCAAAGATCTTTTAATGTACCCAGTCATCCTTTATGGAGAAGAGCCAATCTCTCCCATATCATTGTAATTTGCAACTTCAATGTCTTTGCCTACCTGATTCTATTTAATGACCTTCATAAGAGGCCCAAAGACCTAACTAGTTTTGTCATGACCTAATCTCATGAATTTTGGCATGAGATCAGAGCATGACAAAACTAAATTAGACATTTTGACCCTAAAAATCTATTTTGTTTATATTTATTTATACAATAAATTTCTGAACATTTGGCATTCTTGGGATTCCTTTGGTGCCAGAACTGCAAATATTCTGAACCACTGGTTATTCTTTACAAGGAAAGCAAGTACATTCATTCGTTCATTCATAGATGCTTTTTCAGTGAAACAGAAATGTTTGAAGGGCACACAGGAATCAGGCTCCTGGTGCATGTGGGAATATGGGAACTGGAGCTCTGGTGAGTAGAGAGAAAACATAGCACAAAAAACTCCCAGTGAGTACATGCTAAAGCAATGGGATTTATTAAGAGTTCGACAGCAGGTTATAATGTAATCAATCGTGTGGTTCAGACGAAGTCCTTGTTGGCCACAATATCCAAGCCAACCATTAAGTCTCCATCTATATTATTCTACTCACCAGCATTTGATCCACAGCCTTCTCTGCCATGGTGGTGATTGAAGCACTCATTATTATAATCAATTTTATTGTACATCATTGTGAATTTGTTCCACTAGCCTATAAAACAACATGCACATAAACTTACCTTTCAGCCATTCACTAATATGTCCAGTCCCACTGGTAAGCCAGATCCACAAAGTGTGATTTACAGTGTGATACAATGGGGAGCTAGTGACCCTAGGAATCTCATAACCTTCCAGATCAAATTTTGATGGGAAAACCATCAGCTGATTTCCAGTTATAGCATTCATTCTCCTAACTCAGGTCCCTCCATATAAAACACTCTTTTTTATGTGTTAGTAGCAAAAATGCTGACTTTGCTTTGGGTGGCTGATGAACATGCAGTTCTTAGATTTGAGTGCATCGCTAATAGAACCCTAATGAACAGAGCTCATTGAATTTTAAAGGTGGAAGGCAACAAGGGAACAAACAAACAAAAAGAAAAATCAGCTTGACACTCCCTTCACCAATTTACCTGTTGCAGATATATCTATTGGACTAAGATGTTTAGAATGATAATACCACAGTCTTTGGGGGCATTTGCTCAATTGTTGTCACCGAAAACCCAGCCTGATCTATTGTATGACCTTACAAAATTAAATAAGTTCAGGTGAAGACATCCATGTTGTGATTTTAGTCATCAGAATTTGTGGAATTTGCACTCCACTACAATGTTATATAGTCAGGATAATGTGAACTATTTTGTAACCACGTAAGAATACGCCCTTCTCATTGTAGTAACTGTAGTGCACCACTGTGGGGCATATGTATATGTATATGTGAGTCTGTGAACAGTTTCCTGAGATGGTGGAAGGAATCAGTAAGTAAAAGTCTCTTCTGTTATTTGATCTTGCATCTCTAAATTATTTAAGAAGCCTCCCAAGTAACACAGAGACATAACATAGTGGCAGCGGTATAAGAGAACAGGAATAAAGCCATACAGTTGATTGTAAGTCACTGAAATATGAAGGGGAAGAAGAGAAAAAAAATACTGGAAAAAAAAATGGCTGGAACCACAACAGTTCACCCAGTGATGGGCTGGGAGGCTGAAGACATTGTAGAATGCTTTAAAAAGTTACAGCAGAAGTGCAATTTAGCATTAAAAAGTGATTTAAAAAATGTAACAGCAGAGAAGAAGGTCAGTTATATATTTCTATGGAGAGGGGAGAAAAATGATCCATAGCAGATATTTGCAAAGTTTGCTTCTTACCTTGAACCCAGATCTAATCATAGAATTAAACGCTATGCTTAAGGCAAGAGACTGACAAAACTGTTGTTAACTTCCTCACTAGACTAAAAATTGTTGCCACAAAATGGAGTTTTCAACAAGCCTGCTAGCTTGCCAAATTGCATATAGAGGAAAGATTAGTTGATCAACAAATATGGGGGAGTGCCCATCCCAATGTACAAAATTCTCTTATAGGGAAGGATAGCTTGAAGCTGGACGAAGCTATAGACTTAGCCAGAGCCTTCAAAGCCAGAAGAATGCAAATGAAATCCCTATCTATGCAGACTCACCCACAGCAAAGAGAAGGAAGGGTTGGTGTTATAAAGAACACAATCAGAAAAGTGCAAGCTCAAGAGTGTGACAGGCAACACCCTTTCTATGACTGAAACAAATGCCTGGCTTACGGTTCTAAATGTAGGACCGGGAGTAAAGCAAACCACTGGGCAAATATGTGCATGTCTGTTATGAAGAAAACAGTAATACCAGTGAAGAAAAAAAGACTAGAGAAAGATCCACCACACTAAAGGAAACAACAATGAGGACTCCGACACCTAGATAATGGACATAAAATCCATACACCTTCATGCGATGTTGGGTAAGATGAAAGAAGGAAGCGAGTTGCACACAAGGATCCAAGTACAGAAGACAATCCAGAACAAGCCTATAATATTTAACGTAAAGGTGAAGCTGGATAATGGATCATGAAGCAACAACCTTGCACTCAGACTCTACTGCCAGATGTTCCCAGAGAACATAATAAAAAGGTATCCAAAAGATGGTACATTGGAAACAGCAAATGTCACATTAATGGCCTATGCTGGACCCACGATGAAACAGCTGGGGAGAGCTAAGATCAATGGTTGCCATAAGGGAAAGAACGTGGTAGATGCAAATAGACCAGCAATTCTAGGTCTGGATAGCTGTCAGGAGTTGCAATTGACTTCTGTCAATTTTGAGATCCAGACAAAGAAGCATCAACAGAAACACACAACAAAAAAAGGAAATGATTTCCACAGAAGTACCTGCCAGGCCATGGAACACAGTGGGAACAGACTTGTTCACTGAGAATAAAGACTGGTATTTAATAGAACCCTATTACTACTCTAGGTTTCCATTCATCAAAATGGCCAAAGACTTGAGAGCATCAACTATCACTTCAGAAATGAATGTTTCTTCAGTAAGACACTGAAGTGACTGATCACAGGAAATCAGTTTGTGTGTCCAATGAGCCACAAATATCTCTCTGAAACCAACAGGAACCTTCCTAAGCGGGTAACCATTTAACTTTAAGCACTGGTGAAAATTCATCCTTCTTACAATCTGTGCACAGTATAAGGAATACCTGAGCAAGTAATATGTGACAATGGAATACAGTTCACATCACAAGAATTCAGAAAGCTGGCTCCAGATTTTGGGTTTGTTATCATTACATCATCCTGTTACAAGCCGAGAGGACCTGTTAGGTCTGCTTTGTTCATGAATGAGTGAGACAAACACCAGACTGAGTTGAAATCAAGGTTCTTTGTTCTTTATTGCCGGATTGTAACACTTGCAACTAACAGTGTTAGTTGGAGAAGGCGCATTCTGCCGTTATCAGCAAGTGGTGTTTTTTTTATACCTCAGGATACGTACTTAGTAAATTATCATACCATTACATTGTCCAATGAATAAACTGTTGCTATCCTTCTCTGTTAGTCTGCTGCACATCATTCTTGTTAGTGCAAAGCTTATCTTGAGTGTACAAGGTCACATCTGCATTCTGTTACTCCTTAGTACTGGGTGACTCCTTCTCCGGTCCCATCTCATGATGTTTTTACCTTACAGACCCCAAAAACCCAGCAGCAATAGAAATTTAGCAAGACAATGGTTACTTAAACAAAAATTACTTTTAATTTTCTTTAAACATAAAAACAGGATCAAATTTTACTTTTTACTATTAACTTAACTTAACCCCCTTCTAATTCTAAGTGGATGTCTATATGTGTATATGTTCAGGAAATTGTTTTAATAGTCCAATCATTCATTTCTCAATTCTCCCAGTTCACCGATATCAGGCAATTCTTATACTGTGCACAGATAGTAAGAAGTATGAATTTTCACCAGGCTCTGGTGCTTAAAGTTAAATGGTTACCCGCTGAGGAAGGTTCTTGTTGGTTTCAGAGAGATATTTGTGGCTGATTGGACACACAAACTGATTTCCTGTGATCAGTCACTTCAGTGTCTTACTGAAGAAACCTGCCCCATTATGAGTTTTCCAAATGATAACCTCTTCGTTTACAAGCCTGCCAGCTTGCCAGGTTGCAACCTCAATTGCAAAACTGACCACTTTTTCTCTCCCCCCCCCCCCCCACCCCCTCTCTCTCTCTCTGCTTGTAAAAACAAGAACTCCTCCCAAGGCTCCAAATCCAGTCCTTGAAAGATCTTTATCAGCACTTGATCCCAGACTTTGTTCAATTAGCACCTATTTCTGAAGTTGCTTCTAAAGCAGTTCCATTGTCTTTTGCTAAATCACTGATGCTTTTATGTCTGGCTTCAGCAAAGCTCTTACATTTTAAATGATATGTGAAGTATCTGTTAGTGAAGTGACCCACACTAAACCCCCCTCCCCACTATCTATCTCTTTTAAAAATATATTTACATAAAATATAATATATAATATAACCTATAACATTCTTCCCTACAAAGGAATTTTAACTCTCGAGTTAAAATTCTGTTATAACTAAACTGACTTTAAAATCACTACAGTAATAAAAATACACAATATAGTAATATGTTATAACAATGTTTCCCAATCTTGAGAGTTTATATTTCTTTACATGTTCAATTTTATCATCTTGACAAACAATCTGCCATTATATTATTTGCACCTTTGATGTGATAAGTTTGCAGGTTATATTCTTGTAATATTAAACTCCAACAATCTTCTGTTTTTATTCTTCACTTTATTCAGAAACACCAGAGTATTGTGGTCAGTAAATATTACAATTGGTTCAATGAGCCTCCAGATGCCCTGTCAGGAGGTAGCTGTGCCTCTGCACACACCGGCCAGTTGTAGTCAGTGTACAGTGAGCTTTGCCACCCGAGTATCATCACATGGCTCATTTTGTCAAAGCACGCAACCTGCCCTATTCTGTTGAGGACATCAGAGAAATGACAAAGTCCTGCCAGGAGTGCAAGTCACACTTCTACCGCCCCGACAAAGTGCACCTGATAAAGGCATCCGCCCCTTCGAATGACTCAGTGGCAATTTCAAGGGTCCCCTCCCTTCCACCAATGGAAAGTGTACTTTCTTAACATCATTGATTGGTATTCACATTTTCCATTCGCCATCCCCTGCCCAGATATGACCACCGACATTATGATCATCAGGGCTGTTAGAAATAGAAGTACCTTAACAGAAATTGCTCGAGACAAAAATTGAGAACAAAGAACATTTATTATAACAACAATGCAAAGTTGGGTGCTTCCCCTTACCCTGGGAATACACACATACACTGGGGCTCACCCAACTTTTATACAGCGAATTTCAGTATCAGAATACCCTCCCACTTACATTCTTCTGCCTCCTGGATGGGTTTGGCATTAGGCAATCCTTCCTGCCTACGTGCAGTTTCAGTGGACGGAGGACCAGGGGGTATCTTGTCGGTGTCTTCTCATGTCATTATCCCCATTGTCCTTATTCACAACCTTGCCCTTGTCCCCATTTACACCTTTCCAACTCTCAGAGCTACAGTCTCTTCATTTGCAGAGTTCGCTAATCCTGTCTAGGGTTTACTAATTAAATATGCATAACTTGATAAATCTGTGTATGGTTTACTAATCATATATGTAGAACTTGGTACTTCTGTCTAGGGCTAGGAGACCCTTATCTCATCCAGACTATCTCACCTTCCTACATTCTATTATTCCTTACCTCTCCTTATCTTATTCATACAGTGGGCTCACTGATCCTATTGAAAAGACTAGAAGATTCTTATCTTACAGAGGCTGACTCTGCTTCCTGCATTCTAATTTCCATGCTTAGCCTGTTCATACTGGTTTAATCCATCACTCAACATGTCTGGACTAGTTTCACCATCTTTCATATTTTTACGTCAAGTTTCCTCATCTCTCACAAGGGCCTTAGACTCTATGTTCACCCTGTTCGGGTATCCAAGCTATATCTATAGTGACTGGGGCTCATCATTTATGAGCGAAGAGCTACGCCAGTACCTGTTTGCAAGAGGCATTGCCTCAAGTAGGACGACTAGCTACAATCCCCAGGGGAACAGACAAGTTGAGAAAGAGAATGCGACTATATGGAAGATCTTGAAATTGGCTCTCCAGTCCAAAGGCCTTCCAGTCTCATGCTAGTGCTCCACTCCATAAGGTCACTCCTCTGCACAGCGACCAACGCAACTCCTCACGAGCCTATGTTTACATTCCAGAGGAAATCCATATTTGGGACTAACCTCCTGGCTTGGCTAATGGTACTGGGGCCAGTCCAGCTGAGAAACTATGTGAGGAGGAGCAAGACAGACACCTTATTGAGAGGGTGCACCTGCTGAACTCCAACCAACATATGACAATATGGCATACCTAGACGGCAGAGAGGACACCATCTCGATCAGAGACCTGGCATCCACTGAAACGGAGGATCTGATGCCTCAAGCAAATCAGGAACTACCAAGTACCCCACTCAGGGTCCCAGAAGACTCTGCTTGTGAATGATCCATACAGTCCATGACCCGAGATGGAGTCCTTGATACCCACTGACCTTGTACCACAGGGGGTCCAGGAAGTTCAGGAAGTTCCTCCAGTACTGTGGCACTTGACCAGAATTACCAGACCCCCTTGACAGATTTAACTTGTGAATACTTGTTAAAAAAGGTTTTTTTTTAATGAATGGTCTTAGTTTTTCATATACAGGCCAAATTCTGGAATTCACTGTCTGTGTATTGTTCAGATGGCTGGCTCCTCCCTTGGCTCCACCCTCACCTACCCCAATATAAACCCTGGTTTTCCCACCTTACCTCAGATTCACCTGAGGACTATTGTGTTTACTGGCCATTGGTTGTAAGCTATCAAAAGTGTGTTTGTACTTTTGACTTGTCTCTGAATGCAATCAGTTGCACAACCCTACTGATTGACCAATTATGGGTAATGAAGACGGCCATTGAACCTTCTTCGCACTCGTCTCTCCAGCACTGCCCCTCTGGCATGCCTAGCCCAGCTCTTCTCTCCTCTCTTTTGTCTATCGGAATCCCCGGCTCTGATTCTCTGTGTCCACTCCTCAGCATCTGTCTTCCTTCCTCCTAACAACAAATAGCAGGGAAAAATTAAGAGAGACCAGATCCTGAGGTGGATAATTGAGCTATCCACCTACAACTACAAGATCTTGTACTAGCCCGGGAAACTCAACAAGTCCTCATGAGGCCCTGTCCCGGGGACATGTGCCAACACACAGTTGGATCATCTCAAAGTCCTCCACAACAACTTCTGCCACCCCAGACACCAGGATCTACCACTTTGTTAGATCCCGCAACCTCCCCTACTCAGTCAAAGACATCAGGGAGTTGACATGCAACTGCTTGGTCTGCACCGAGTGCAAATCCCAGTTCTACTGGTTGGACAAAACCCACCTTATCAAAGCCACCTGCCCCTTCAAGAGGCTGAGCATGGAATTTAAGGGTCCCCTCCCATCCACCAACAGGAATGTGTGCTTTCTAAACATGGTGGATGAAGAGTCCCACTCCTCCTTTACCATTTTCTGCCCAGATATGACCAAAGCCACGGTCATAAAAGCACTATGTGACATCTCTGCTCTGTTCGGATACCCTTGCTATATCCATAGTGACTGTGGGTCCTCCTTTATGAGCGAGGAGTTATGCCGGTATTTGTTGGCCAAAGGCATAGCCACAAGGAGGAGCACAGTCTATAATCCCCGGGGAACAGACATGTAGAGAAGGAAAACTTACCATTTGGAGGGCAGTCCTCAGCCCATAAATCGAAAGGCCTGTCCACATCACGGTGGCAAGACACCCTCCCCAAAGTACTCCATGCCTTCAGGTCCCTTCTCTGTACAGCTACAAATGCAACACCCCATGAAAGGCTTTTTCCTTCCCCAGGAAATCAGCATCCGAAACCACACTACCATCCTGGCCAATGAACCCTCAGCTTGTGCTGCTCCGAAGGCACATCAGACATCACAAAACTGACCCTCTGGTTAAGCATGTCCACCTCCTTCTTGCCAACTCCCAATACGGCTATGAGGAGTATCAGGATAGTCAACAGGACACCGTCTCGATCCAGGACCTGGTGCATGCAGGAGTCCCCTCTCCAACCAGCAAATCCCCTCCTCCAGTAACCCTGACCAACTGGCCCCACAATCATCTGATTTTGCACCCCAATCTCCAACTGACCTGAACAGCACCACGGTACCAACATCCCCTCAGCACCAGAGGCACTCCCTGTTGCACAAGACACCATCTGGGAACTGACTGTTGTGCCAAAGCAAACCCTGTGACGGTCGCAGTGATAAACAAGACCATCGGTCAGGGTGAACCTGTAAGAGACTTTTGAAATGCAATGA
This sequence comes from Narcine bancroftii, assembly GCF_036971445.1. Lineage (NCBI taxonomy): Eukaryota > Metazoa > Chordata > Chondrichthyes > Torpediniformes > Narcinidae > Narcine > Narcine bancroftii. The sequence continues at coordinate 138,759,094 of NC_091475.1, forward strand.
ACACTAAACCACATCACCCCACCGAACTTTGTTTAAAAAGGAGAGGTGAATATGGGGCTACCACTATGTATATAGGTGTATGTATGTACTGTATGGGCTGGCCCACCTACTGAACCTGTGACTCCTCCCTCCCAGATATCCCCATAAAGGCTGTTAATGCCCAAACTCCTCCCCAGTAGCTGCCTTGGATTCTGATCAGCAACATTTCAGCTGAGCTGACACTTTAAAGTGATTAAAACCTATTAATCAGAATTCTCTGTTTGATTATTGTTGATTGGTAGTACAGGAGTAAAACAAGAAGGTCTGCAGACACTGTTATTTTAGTTAATACACAAAAGTGCTGTAGAGACTCAACAGGACCTGCTGAGTTTTTTCAGTACTTTTGTGTGTAAAAAGATAATCCTGAATGAAGACTCAAGCTTATGAAGGCACATAAAGGACATCCAACTGTTAACAAGTGGAGGCAGCTGTGGATGTACAAAGCAATGCCACACCAATGGATTTGATTAAAACACTAGCCCTTCCACATTGCTTCAAGCTTCAAGATTCAAAGTTCAAGATTCAATTTATTGTCATATTAATAAAACAGTGTCGTATTACATGAAATTTCTTTTTGCTTGATGCAAGGCAGACAGATTCACCACCGGCAGGAATTACCTAAGGATCTCTTAGAGTTTTACAATCAAACTTACAGTCACTCAGAGAGAGAAGCATAAGAGTGTCCCCCCAGAATCACCAGGCCTTTATAAAGGGAAAATAAAAGTGAACGTACATTGGATATTCTCCACCTTCACATTGATTCTAGTACCTTTATAAAAAGGCCAATGTTGGATGTGCACTCCAATCCATCCGGGGGGGGTGAGGGAGGGGGGGGGGGGGGAATAGTCTCATAGGTGAAGTGAGTTACTCCACCTCTCTCCATAAAGACAATGCCACTAAATGTGGCTGCTTAGGGGCGAGCTGATGATGTCATGATGACACTGTCAGCCTGTAACCCAGGAGCCACCACCAAGGCTCCCATGGTGATTGCTGCTGCCGTTAGGGCTCCCTTCTGCCAACCAGAGATGTCCTCTTCTCATTCACCCTCTGCCCCTCACTTCTTCGCCAAAGCCGCCGAAACCAAGGAGCAGGAGGGCAGGGAGGGAGGAGCTGGAGAGAGTGGGAATGGATGTGCAAGGTGAGGAGGAGTGGAGAGTCTGGTCCAGAGAGCGTGGAGGCCCAGCAGGGGCAAGGAGAGTCAGAGCCCACCGAGCTGCCAGGGCCAGTGGGTGAAAGGACCTGGGTGCTGAGCTCCACTGTCCAGGAGGAAGGAAGACAGATGCTGAGGAGTGGACACAGAGAATCAGAGCCGAGGATTCCGATAGACAAAAGAGAGGAGAGAAGAGCTGGGCTCGGCATGCCAGAGGGGCAGTGCTGGAGAGACGAGTGCGAAGAAGGTTCAATGGCCGTCTTCATTACCCATAATCCCCCATGCAGCTGGAACCACTCTGAGTTTCCCATAGCAGTTCCAGCTGCATGGGGGTTTATGGGTAACAAAGACAGCCATTGCTCGGCACATATTTTTGGCCTCATGGTGATGGGTGGTGTGATAGTACATATCTATCACCAATGTACATAGTGTATATATTTCTGCGGGAGGGACAAGCACAGCAGGTCCCAGTGCCCAGTAAGAAAAGCCAGGTGCCAGAAGTGCCTTAAAAATGGCCACTTTGCTGCAGTCTGTAGGTCTAAAATGGCCGCCAGCAAACACAGTGCCTTGTGTGAAGCCCAACCGCCACTATCCCATTCAAACTCTTCTTCCCCAGAACTCTCGTCCAATGAGAGCGAGGGCTCCCCTGCACACAACGCATGACGTCAGGGAGATGCCGAACCCGGAAGGGGCAGCCCAACCTCGCACCATGGTGTTGGCCCGCCTCTTGACCCCGTGCGGAACACTCGACACTACCGCTGCTGCTGCCGCCGCCACAGACACCCCCGGGGCCGACGCTACCGCCGCTGCTACCGCCGCCACAGCCACCCCCGCGGCCAACCAGGTGCTCACCCTAGCGTCCATCGCCGACGACTGCCAGGGCCCGACCGCCAATCGCGAGCAACTACAAACCCCACTACTTACCATTCACCCGCCAACGCCGCCACAACAGCACTTCCGGGAGGTCCTCCAATCTGCTCCTCGAGCGTTGACTACGTCATCCCGTGGCGTGACGTCATCCCGTTGTGTGACGTCATCCCGTTGCGTGACGTCATCGCGCAAAACTCCCCTGTCAACTGCTTCAATAACACTAAACCAGCAATGCTCTCATCCCCTCACCAGAGCAATGGAACTGATTAAAGTGCATGGACACTACACCAATTGCTTACTTGACTGTGGGTCAACTGACAGTTTTATTCAGCCAGATCTGGCTCTCCGTTGGGGACTTGACATTATCCCCACTACCCAGAGGATCTCATTAGCGACGAGGTCGCACTCGACTGGGATAAAGGGGTATTGCATCACCACGCTGGAAGTACTGGGCGTAACGGTCACCTACTTCAAATTAGTCGTCCTTCCCCAATTGTGCGCCCCAGTGTTGCTGGGATTAGACTTCCAGTGTCAGTTCCAAACGGTGTCCCTACACTTTGGGGGACCCCACGCCCCCCTCTCGGTCTGCCATCACCCCAACCCCGAAGCACCCGAGCAACCCGCCCCCGTGCCCCGGGGCCAATCCTGCGGCCTTTCCACACTCCGGATTGCCCCGCCAGCACTCTTCGCAAACTTCACCCATGGCTGGAAGCCTGTGGCCACCAAAAGTCGGCAATATAGTTACGAAAACAGGCAATTCATTAGGAGTGAGGTGCGTAGATTGCTGGATGAGGGCATCATCGAAACCAGTTCAAGCCCCTGGAGAGCCCAGGTGGTGGTTGTCAAGAATGGGGAAAAACTACGGATGGTAGTCGACTATAGCCAGACCATTAACCGCTTCACGCTCCTGGATACGTACCCCCTGCCACGCATCACGGATATGGTGAACCAAATCGCCCAATACCGCATTTTCTCCACTATTGACCTACGTTCGGCCTACCACCAGCTCCCGATCCGCTGTGAGGACCGACCATTCACGGCCTTTGAAGCAAATGGGCGGCTATATCAATTTCTCAGGGTACCATTCGGGGTCACGAATGGTGTCGCGGTCTTCCAGCGGGAAATGGACAGGATGGTGGACCAGAACGGGCTAACCGCTACCTTCCCGTATCTGGACGATATCATCATCTGCGGCCACGACATGCAGGACCACGACACCAACCTAGACAAATTTCTTCAAACTGCCCGTCGGCTGAACCTGACTTACAATTTGGACAAGTGTGTCTTCCGGACCACACGACTCGCTATTCTAAGTTGTGTGGTGGAAAACGGGATAGTCATGCCAGATCCTGACCGCATGCTCCCCTAATGGACTTACCCCCCCACCCCCCCACATACCCAGAAAGCTCTCAAACGTTGCCTGGGCCTTTTCTCGTATTACGCCCAATGGGTTCCACACTACGCCGACAAGGTGTGTCCTCTTATCAAGACCACCTCCTTTCCCCTCTCGACCGAAGCCACAGCAGCTTTCGATCGAATCCAATCCGTCATTGCTGCTGCGACGCTGCACGCGATCGATGAGTCTGTCCCGTTTCAAGTCGAGAGCGATGCATCCGACTTCGCCCTGGCAGCCACCTTGAACCAGGCCGGTCGGCCTGTAGCCTTCTTCTCCAGAACTCTCCAGGGTCCGGAGAGTAGACACTCCTTGATCGAGAAGGAGGCCCAGGCCATAGTTGAAGCGGTGCGTCGTTGGAGACATTACCTCGCTGGTAGGCGCTTTACACTGTTGACTGATCAACACGCGGTCTCCTTCATGTTCAGCAACACCCAGCGTGGTAAGATAAAAAATGACAAAATCGCCAGATGGAGAATCGAACTCTCCACCTTTAACTATGACATCCTGTACCCGCCTGGTAAGCTCAACGACCCGCCTGACGCGCTCTCCAGGGGGACGTGCGCCAGCATACAGATGGACAGACTACGGAAACTCCATGAGGTGCTCTGTCATCCAGGGGTCACTAGGTTTGCTCACTTTGTCAAGGCGCGCAACTTACCCTACACAGTCGAGGAGATCCGCTCTATGACCCGAGCCTGTTTGGTGTGCGCTGAATGCAAGCCCCACTTCTTCCGTCCGGATAACTCACACGTTATCAAAGCCACCCGCCCCTTCGAGCATCTCAGCTTAGACTTTAAGGGGCCCCTGCCGTCGACCAACCGTAATACCTACATCCTTACAGCCATCGACGAGTACTCCCGCTTCCCATTCGCTGTGGCCTGCCCAGACACCACCGCCACCTCAGTGATACAGGCCCTTCACAGTATTTTCACCATCTTCGGGTACCCCAATTCCATCCACAGTGATAGGGGGTCCTCATTCATGAGTGCAGAGCTGCGACAGTACCTTCTGGAGTGTGGTATTACTTCAAGCAGGACCACGAGCTATAATCCATGCGGTAACGGCCAGGTCGAGAGGGAGAATGACACCATATGGAGAGTGGTTACACTGGCTCTCTGGTCTAAAGGTCTCCCCAACTCTCACTGGCAGGAGGTTCTCACTAGTGCCTTACACTCCATCCGCTCCCTCCTATGTACTGCAACAAATGCCATCCCCCTCGAAAGGATGTTCCTTTTCCCGAGGAAATCTGAATCAGGAACCACTGTACCGGCATGGCTCACCGTCCCTGGCCCCGTCCTTTTGTGACACCATGTCCGGCACTCAAAGAACGACCCCTTGGTCGACCGAGTATCTCTACTCCACGCGAACCCACATTACGCCTACGTTGAGTTCCCAGATGGGTGGGAGGACACTGTTTCGGTGCGGGACCTAGCTCAGGACACGGTAGACTCAGCAAACCCCCCAACCCAACCTTGCCCAACTCTTTATTCTCCAGGCCCCGTGCCGCAACAGAAGGACCAACAGCACCCCAATGACCCGGGGCACCCTGCCGACAACACGACTGGGGAATTGAGCGACGGAGCAGTCGCACCTGACGAGCCCGCTGGCGACACCACTCCAGTGACCCCAATCCCAGACCCCCTGACCGCTACAGTCCTTGACCTACCCCTTCATTTCATTCTCACCCTCGTTTTTGTTTTTTTTTCCCAGGGTCAGTTCTCCAAGAAGGGGTGAATGTGATAGTACAGATCTATCACCAATGTACATAGTGTATATAGTTACTGTAACTAGACTGTGCTTACAGCGATTGGCTGAGAGCTAAGCCACACCTATTGTCTGGGCCTTAAAGGGTTGTGTCCCTAGCCAGGTCAGATCATTCCGGACTGGTCGGCCACCTGTGAAGGGCTCCGGTCTTTTGCTAATAAAAGCCTTGGTTTGGATCAACAAGTCTTTGGTTCTTTCGACGAGCTCTACAAGTGGTACTACTGCACCACTCGTCCCATCTCCCTTAGCTCCAGAGGACGACTCCTGACGTCGGTCTCTATAAAAGCAACACTGGAGCAGCCTTATAGGCTTTCTCTATTAAAAGGTAAGTCCACCTTCTTTTCCCCTCAATGGAGCCAGCCTCAATGCAGCATCAGTCTATAAAAACACCTGCCGAGTGTAGATTTGCCTCCAGAGCTTCTACAACCACCCACATGCACATAGAGGCCAGTCCAAACCATTGGCAACCCGAGCTACAGATCCAAACCTCCGACATGGTCATGAACCTTTCAGTGCCCTTGGCACCTCCTCATATTTGAGTTCTGATACATGGCGCCACTCCAGCCAGCTTGAGCCAGTATCCAGCAGTTTTCAGCCTGGTGTGAGTCTCCCAACAGCAGTTTCCAGCAGCCCACAGCTTCCACGGTTTCCTTGCCTCAAGTTGGCAGCAGCCTGCGACATGCGCTGGATCTCAGCTGAAGAGCCCCCTCAATGGTTCGGCGCGAGGGTCACCATCGCCTCAGGTTGTATCCTCCATTTCTCCCTCTCAGACAGAGCATGATCTTACCGTCCTTTGGTGCCCTGATCCAGTTCTCCACGTACCCGGAGTCTGCAGTCCCCTGTGGCTCCTGACGACAGACCTGCTGTCACAGGATTTCAAATAAAAAGCCCTTTCAGCTTGCTCAACGGGCCATTCAAAGCACATTCAGAGCCGACAGCTGTTGGCTGGGTGGCTGGGTGCCATGGGAACACGACATCTCCACTCCCACGCTCACCACGGGTCCGCATCAGTGACAGCACTGCTGCTACAGCGGCTCAGTCAACATCACCATTTAGCTTTTCACTTACAGTGGAGTATCCCACATGACTGTAAGGAATGAAACAAATGCATTTGCAACCATCTTCACTGCCTCCATTGTAAGGAAACATCAATTTAAGAAATCAATTTTCATTCAATGTAATAAATCCATGTCATATCAAGAAGTACCTGACCACAATATGTTCAATGCAAGCTCTGGACGCTGACAACATTCAGGATGCAATGTTGGGCTTAGAGCCCATAACCTAGTATGACTCTTAATTAGCACAGATACAGCACTGGTATATCCACAGAATTATCGATAATTATTAGATTGCACCCAACTAATTACTGACCCATGAGTTTTCTTTCAGTCAACAGCAAAGTGTTGGCAGATGTCATCAACAGCGCTTTAAAATATTTTTATCAGCACAGTAAATGGTAAGAAAATGCAGAGTGTGGTAGAACAGAAGGATCTAGGAATGCAGATACGTAATTTATTGAAGGTAGCTTTAATGGTAAATAGTATTTTTCGAGACTTTGGCATGTTGGCATTCATAAATCAAATAACTAAGAGCAGGAGTTGGGATATTATGTTGACGTTGTACTAGATATTGGTGAGGTCAAATTTGGAGTATTGTGTGAAATTTTGGTCATCTACCTACAGGAAAGCTATCAATACGATTGAACGAGTGCAGAGAAAATTTACAAGAATGTCGCCATGACTTGAAGAGCTGAGTTGAGAGAAAAGTTGAATAAGTTAGGACATTATACCCTGAAACATTGGAGAATGAGGGGAGAAATGGTTAAGGTGTACAGAATTGTGAGGGGCACAGATTGGATAAATTCAAACAGGCTTCTTCCACAGAGGTTAAGTAAGACAAGAACTGAAGGACATGGGTTAAGGGTGAAAGGTGGCATGTTTAAAGGCAGCATTAGGGAGTTTATTTTTTTTAACATTTTAATTTTAATAATACAGCACTGTAGAAAACCTTGCTGGGCCATGAAACACATGCTGTCCAATTACATCCAATTAACCTACCAACCCTGTATGTTTTGGAGAGTGAAAAGGGAGCAGATCACCCAGAGAAAACACTCGCACATCACGAGGAGAATGTGCAAACTCCTTACAGACAGTACCAGATTCGAATTCAGGTCACTGGTGCTATATGGATGGCTCTGGTGTAGGTAGCCGTCAATAGGACAAGGCAAACTAATTGTTTGGAATGAAGTAGATAGGGCAACAAGCCTTGTTTATGTGATGTGGTATTCTATGGTTCTTCAAATTTCTTAGCCCATTGACCACAGATGCAACAACAATGACCACCTTCCAGTCATTGATGGTCATACAATGCTAATGAATTATTGCTTAGAAAATGCAAACGAAGTTTAGCATGTGCCTCTGTAATCAAAATATCCTTGGTTACAATCTTTTGGGAATGACAAGCACAGAAGAGATAATGTGTTTCTTCAGATTCCTATCCTCCTGTATACCATAGAGTCTTTGAAATATTTTCATGATTCTTTCATCATGACTGGGTCAAGTTCCTCCAAACACCCATTGTTGTGATTCTTGTAATCAACACTGCAGAACCTTTCCAAGGAAACTTCATGATAGGTAATAAATTATGGTGCTGAGCAAGCCTTACATGAATTTTAAAAAAATACCTTGCCCCAGTTAAATCTACTCGACTTTACTGAGAAAAGTTTTTCCATATTTTTTGCTGTTTGCCAGCCACTCATAATCATGGTTACTTTAGAATGAATAGCCACTGTGTCCAGAATGCTCCCATGAAAACCAGGTTTCATTATACATGAGCCCTATGCTCATTTTCAGTCTTCTTGTATCTTCAAATTTCGTCCATGTTGAAAATACCCATGAATTTTCACGGCCTCAGTGGTTAGCTGAATTTTGCAAAATATTTTCCTGATTTTCAATTCGTATTTGTTTAATTCTGATGAGAACTATTAATCAAAATGAAAGTCAGGCATGCCACGAAGAGTCTACTTGAACAAATTATGAACATTTATGGATCTGCACTTGTCAAATCTCAGCTGGGGAGCTCTGTTAAAAAAAATTGAGTTGCAGCTGCTCAAATACATTGTCCTTAATCCCATTGTTAAAGCAGAGATAGAAATCACTTTCACCTCATAGTTCAAACAAGAATGATAACCTGGTAGGAGGAGAAAAAGAACATTCAAGAAATATTAAAGTGAGAAATTATTAATTAGAAAAAAATATATAATGGCTGGCTTCCTAATCTGTGTTCATATCTAATTATCCTGATTCCAATCATATGTATTAAAACTAATTATTTCTTTATATTTCTATTCTATGTGCCTCTTCTCTTTCTGTGTGGTAAATAATCACAGTGAGAAAAATAAACATGAATTAGTGCTTCAATAGAATATGCGTCATCTAAATTAAGGAGCTATTGAAAGATTCTATCAAAAGCTGTTTATTTTTAATAAACAGTTGCTTCTTTAATAAGGTTCAGTTCTAGTAATGTTATAAGTAAAAATGTTATAAGTAAAATTTCTAAAGACTGGAACTATACGAGTAAAATAAGACCAAAGATTGAAGTACAAAAATTGGCTGATCATTAATTTGTACAAAAACACTGCAACTGACATTCTGTTGAATTCCATCCAAAGTTACATCATTTGGTTTATCATCCAACCTCATGTGTAAATTTGATTCATGGTGAGCTTTTGTTTAAGGTAGAGCCAGAATTCTGTAGTCCCAATTTCTGGCAATGAAATTACCAGCACATAAAAAAAAAGTACGATGACCTATAAAACAACTAAAATGGCAAAAAAAAAGCTTCAAAATCTAGAACAAGTTCAAGAGAACTGACAATTTCAGAGCTCAAAGTGATATTGTAAAACTGAACTCACAGTGATATTATAAAACTGCACTGCAGCGAAGGTCGAGAATCAAGGTTACTGTTTCAAGGTGAAACATGTAAGTCTTCAGATGCTGTGATTTCAGTGAAAAACACAGAAATGCTGGAGGAACTCAGCAGGCCTCACAGTGCTCACAGGAGGGAAAAATATCAAACAGATGCTTCAGGCCTGAGCTACCTTGATGAAGGGCTCAGGCCCGAAGCATCAGTTATATATTTTTGCCTTCTGTGGACGCTGTGAGGCCTGCTGAGTTCCTCCAGCATTTCTGTGTTTTCACTACTGTTTCAAGATTACTAAGTGGAGCTCGAGAACACATTGCAAATTTCCTCGTTTTCATAAGAAATAGGAGTAGGAGTCGTCCATCTGGCCCATCATGATACCTTGGCCAGGGCACTCCAGAGATACACTACATTCTAGGAGAAGCAGCTCCTCCTCATCTCCATTAAATCTACTTCACTGAATCTTGAGGTGTGTGTCCCCTAGTGCTAGTTTCACCTGCAAGTAGAAACAACTTCCCTGTTTCTATCATATTTATTTCTTTCAAAATTGTATATGTCTCTATGAGACAAAAGAATGATTCTCTCATTCTTTTGAACTGTATACTCCAAGGCCACTAAATCACTCTTCATTGACAAACTCCTTCATCTCTGGAATCCACCTGGTTCACCTTCTCTGCACTGTCTCCAAGACTAGTTTGTTCTTTCTCAAGTAAGGAGGCCAGAATTGCACACAGTACCCTGTACAATTGCAGCAGATCCTCTTAAATTCAATCCCTTCACTAATGAAGGACAACATTTCATTTGCCTTCTTAATTACCTGTTGCACCTGCAAACCAACCTCTTGCAATTCATGCGCTCGCATTCCCAAGTGTCTCTGATAACAACATGCTGCAATATTTCACCATTTATATAATCATTCAATTTACTATTTTTCATCCAAACTTGTTGACCTTACATCAACCAACATGTGCAGGTCCTTGCACATATTTATCTCTTGCTGTTGACTCTCTATATCCTTTGCACAATTTGCTTTTCCACTCAATTTAGTGTGATCAGCAAACTTTGTGAAACCACACTTGGTCTCCTCCTGCAAATCATTTATTGAGCTTGTAAACCCTGATTAAGAACCAGAGAAACATCTATTTGTCCCAACTCTCTTCCTTTTATTTATTCACCAATCCTCTATCCATGTTTCTCCATTTCCCTCATCTTCATGCTTTTGCATCTCATGCAGCTATCTCATTCGGAACCTCACGAAAAGTCTTCTGGAAATTCAAGTATACAACATCTACCTGTTTCCCTCTATCAACTGCTCAGTACATCTCAAAACCCCCCATTAAATCTATTAAACATGACTTCTTCCTGAGTCCATGCTGTGTCTGCCCAATGGAGCAATTTCTATCCTGATGGCTCTCTATTTCTTCCCTGACAGCTTTGAGTATTTTTTCCAAACTCAAACATTAAGTTAACCTACCTACAGTTATCTGACTTTTACCTACATCCTTTTTTAAAACAGTAGTGTGACATCGAATCCATGCTGCTGAAGATCCAACTGCGCTGGGTAGGTCACGTCTCCAGAATGGAGGTCCATCGCCTTCCCAAGATCGTGTTATATGGCGAGCTCTCCACTGGCCACATAGACAGAGGTGCACCAAAGAAGAGGTACAAGGACTGCCTAAAGAAATCTCGTGTTGCCTGCCACATTGACCACCGCCAGTGGGCTGATATCGCCTCAAACCGTGCATCTTGGTGCCTCACAGTTTGGCGGGCAGCAACCTCCTTTGAAGAAGACCGCAGAGCCCACCTCACTGACAAAAGGAAAAAGGAGGAAAAACCCAACACCCAACCCCAACCCACCAATTTTCCCTTGCAACCGCTGCAACCGTGTCTGCCTGTTCCACATCGGACTTGTCAGCCACAAACGAGCCTGCAGCAGACGTGGACATACCCCTCCATAATCTTCATCCGCGAAGCCAAGCCAAAGAAAGAAAAAGAGTGTGATTTTTGCTGTGTCTTCTAATCTTATCACAAATCCATCTATTACAACTTGCACTATTTCTTTCATTATCCTGGAATGTGTTCCATCAGGATGAGAGGACTTATCTAACCCCTTAGAGTGACTAGTTTACCCAGAACTACCTCATTAATGAATGTGTCCTAACCCATTCACTGAAGGTGACAATGAGTCATACACATTCTTTGTCGCTGCAGCTAAACAGATACTGGTTATAAAAAAAGCTATATAGACACGGGAAGAATGTCCTAAACTCCTTACAGACAGCGTGGAATTCTCCTCCTGTCTGTATGGGTTTTACCCGAGGTTTTCAGTTTCATCCCACGGTTCAATAATGTACGAGATGATGCATGATCGATTACACAAAGAATGAAGGTACTGAAACTGAAGGCTTTTATTAGTTAGAGATGGACAGCATCCCTTGTGCTACTGGCTCACCTTGACCCGGACTCAAACTTGGGACAGGCTTGTTGCATGAGAGCCTTTATGGGGGAGAAAGGGAGGAGTCATGAGCAGGCAAGTGAGACCAGGGTCAAACATAAAAAGTCATGTCATTTATATACAATAATGGTCTCACCACATTCATCCCCTCTTTTAAAAAGAAGTCCTGGGGGGTTTGGGGGTGTGTGGTGTGGTCAGGTGACCTCATCTGTCCAGCAGCCTCCTTTGGCATTGTGACTGGCATGTCCCCATCTGGGGGTCTGTGGTGGTGTCCGTCGGCTCTGGCTGCTCCTTCTCAGTTAGTCTTGCTGGGGTACTTGGTTGAGCTGGGAGAGTGCGAGCATGTGTGTCAGCTGCCAGGTTTGCCATGGTGGTGGGGGAAGGAATCTGGGGCCCTGAAGAGCTAGAGGTGGGCGTACCTGTTGGTTGGTTGGGGGATCCAGATGCTCCCATGTGTGCAATGTCCCGGATGTATATTGTGTCCTCACATCCATCCGCGAATGCCACGTAGGCATTCTGTGGGTTAGCAAGGAGCAGCTGGACCCTCTCGACCAGAGGGTTGGATGTGGGCCCACACGTGCTTGATAAATAGGATGGGCCTATGCAATGTCATCTAGGTGGGTAAGGTGGATCCTGACACTGATCCCTGGGGAATGTAAAGAGTCTCTCATGAGGAATCTCATTGGTGGCCGAACACAGGAGGGACCAGGTAGCATGGAGGGCTTCTGGGAGGACTTCTTGACAGTGGGGAATGGGGAGGCCTTTGGAATTTATGACCAGTAGTACTGCCTTCCAGACTGTGCTGTTCTCCTAGACATTCCCTTTGAGGTTATAGCTAGTGGTCGGCTTGAGGTGATGACCTTGGTCAACAAATATTGATGCAGCTCATCACTCATGAAGGATGAATCCCTATCACTGTTGACGTAGTTGGGGTGTCCAAAAATGGTGAACAGGTTGTTCAGAGCCTTTATGATGGTAGCTGCAGTCATGTCCAGGCAGGGGAACCTTGAGTACTCATCAATGATGTTGATGAAGTACACATTGCACTTTGTGGAGGTTAGGGGTCCTTTGAAGTCCATACTCAGATGTTCAAAGGGGCGAGTGGCCTTGATCAGGTGTAACCAGTCAGGCAGTTAGAAGCGCGGTTTGCATTCCGCACAGACTCAGAAATATTTGGTCAGCAACCTGATGTCTTCGATGGAGTGGGGAGATTACGGGCCTTAATGAAGTGAAAAAAAAACAGTGATCCCAGGGAGGCAGAGGCCGATGTGCAGTGCCTGCAACCAATCCATCTGCACACTGGCATATGTCCCTCAAGACAAGGCATCAGGGAGCTCGTTGAATTTTCTGGGCCTGTTCAGTATATCGTAGTTGGAGATATTGAGCTCAATTCTCCACCTCAGGATTTTGCTGTTTTGATTTTACACTGCTGCTGGTTGTTGAACATGAAGGCGATTGCTCATTGGTCAGTCAGCAGGGTAAAATGCTTACCAGTGAGATAATGTCTCCAGTGCTGTACTGCTTCAACAATAACCTGGGCCTCTTTCTCAATGGAGGAGTGCTGGATCTCGGGGCACTGGATGGTGCGTGATAAAAATGCCATGGTTAGGTGTTACCCAGGGAAAAGTCTGACGCGTCATTCTCCTCCTAGAATGGGATGGACTTGTCCACCACATGCATCGTGGCCTTTGCAATGTCGGCTTTGATACAGTCGAATGTCTCACACACTTCCGCCGACGGGGGAAAAATGGTGGCCTTGATGAGGGGTCCGGCCTTCTCTGATAGTTGGGAATCCACTGAACATAATAAGAGAAAAACCCCAGACAACTTTTTAGGGCCTTAATTCAGTGGTGGAGTGGCCATTCTAACAGGGGGTGCTTGCGGTCAGGGTCAGGGCTGATGACACCATTCTCCACAATGCAGCCTATTATAGCCAGGCAACATGTGCTGAAAACACACTTCACTGTGTTAAACATTAAGTTGAGGCACTTCATGATGAGGAAGAATTTTTGGAGATTCTCATCATGGTCCTACTGGACACATTCACAGATGGTGACGTTGTCAAAGTATGGGAAAGTGGATCGTGACCCATGTTAGTCCACCATCTGATCCATTTCGCTTTGAAAGACAGGCATCCCATTCGTGTGGGGAGAGTGGGGCGTGTTGTACTTCATGGTGAGGTCCTTTAAGTTGCACTGAAAGTCTAACCACAGTAGGACAGTGCGCAGAGCTGTGGCAGTACCAGGATCTTAACGTCATGGTATACTGTGCCTTGGATAGTGTTAGGTCTGCTTTGTTCATGAATGAGTGAGACAAACACCAGACTGAGTCGAAATCAGGGTTCTTTGTTCTTTATTACCGGATTGTAACACTTGCGACTAACAATGTTAGTCGGAGAATGCATTCTGCCGTTATCAGCAAAATGGTGATTTTTTATACCCTTGGATACGTGCTTAGAACATCATCATATCATTACTTGTCCAATGACTAAAACTGTTGCTATCCTTTCCCTGCTAGCTTCCTGCCTCTCAATCCATCAATGTCTCTCTTATCTTGTAAGTACAAGGATGCATTCACATCTTGTTACAGCCCTGCACAGGGTAACTCCTTACACATTCCCATCTCATGATGTTTTACCTTACAATAGTCAGTGTCACAGTACACATGCCACAAATTTTAGCCAATTTGGATTTGGAAGCTAGGGAAGCTGTACCTTTCAGGCTGCACCCAAAGGGAATAGTGCTGCACAGTGTTCTGGTAAATAAAGCTCACCATGCTCCCACTGTCGAATAGGGAAGTAGTGGGGTGGCCTTTTACCTGGACATCCATCATGGCCCTGGAGAGTTGGTTTGGCTGTGTTGATCCAGGGTTAGTAATGACAGTGTCAGCTCATTGTCTGAGCAGTTCCATTGGCTGTGAGTGGACTGGTAGGATGGTAGCCCCCATGGAGCTCACACAGCCCAGTCACCATTCACCTGAAGAGAGGAGGGAGAAGTCGGAAGTGACATCATTGCAATCAGTGATCTCCTCAGTGCCTATGCATAGGCGTTCCAGATCCCCAGAAGTGCTGCTGGGTTTGGGTTTTTGCTTCAACTTACAGACTTTTGCCAAGTGTCCCTTTTTCCTGCAGTTGGAGCAGATGGCATCCTTGGCAGGGCAGCGTTTCCTCGGATGCTTGCCCTGCCTACAGAAACAGGTTTTTGGGTGGTCGCTAACAGTTGCAGAGGTCAATTGTGGATGGGAGGGGGTTTGCCATCCACATTGCAAGATGGTAGTGTCCGTGTCCTGCACGTGGCAGCCGCGTGCTCGCAGGAGAATGATTCTGCATTGTGGATGGCCACTTCCAGAGTGTTTTCCAGTTTGATTGTTTGACGTAGGCTCCATCTTTTCTGCTCGAGTAGCCTCTGTCTCATGTAATCGGAGCAGACACCTGCTACACAGGTGTCTCTAATCAGCAGCTGTGTGTGCTGTTCTGCACTCACAGCCTGGCAGTTGCAATGTTTCGCAAGCTCCTGCAGGGCCCTGACAAAGTCATTGAATGTTTCGCCAGGTCGTTGCCTGCGCAAATGGAGTACGTACTGTGCATAGATTTTGTTCACCTGTACTTTGTGCTGGTCTTCCATGCCCATGATGTCTCCATATATCTGGCAGGTCTAGACCATCTGATGTATGAAAATCGCAGATGGAGCTTGTCCTCGTTGTGCTAGATCACAGCTACAGAGGCTGCAGAGGCTGTGAGGAATCTTTTGAAGCAGCAGCATCAGAGTGAGAATTTGTTGGCTGCTTCGGGTTCTCTCGGGTTGATTTCTAGGCGGTCCAGCTTCAAGTAATTGTCCATGTTCCAAGGGAAACAAAATCTTGCTAATAGAATTGATGCACAATCATTTACACAAAGACTGAAGTTATTGGAACTGAAGGCTTTTATTATTAGGAGATAGACAGCATCTCTTGTGTTACTGGCTCACACTGACTCGGACTCGAACTGGGCGCAGGGTTGTGGCATGACAGCCTTTATGGGGGAGAAGTGGGGGTGGGGGGGAGTCATGAACCGGCCAGTGAGAGCAGGGTCAAACATAAAAGGTCATGTCATTTACATATACGATAGTGGTTTCGTTACACAGAGCTTGTAGGTCAATTGGGTGTAATTGAGCAGCACAGACTCATGGGCCTAAATGGCCTGCTACCATGCTGTATGTCTAAATTTTTTTTTAAAATGCCTCACTCTGCGGGTGATCATCATGGAGGTTAGGACGGGTAAAGAATTATTTTTCTCATATTAAAGAAAAGTCTGGCCCTGAATTTTCTTGAGTCCTTCCCACAATTTGTAAACAACAGTGAAGCTCATATTACAGTATATGTTCTGTACTGTTTCGAGACAATGAAGGCATCTTGAATCTTGAATATATCCTTCATACCAGCAATTTTTCATAACTTAAAAAATATATAATGGTTTTAATTTTTAATTTATTTTCTGCCTTCCAGTCATGACATGATCTACAATGAGGTCTTGCTGCAGAGGTGTGACTGGGAGTTTCACAAGCAAACAGTTAAAAGGACATATATTCATCCAATGACTCACAATGAAAACTGTTTCTTTTGTTGGATTGTGGTGCAAATAATTCAAATTGAGACACTTCAAAATGAGCAGTGGTGAACAGTACGTCACAGGAACAGGCTCTTCAGGCCACCTATCGGTGTGGACCAAGATGTCCAAATCAAACTAAAACTCTTCTGCTCACACTTGATGGATATCCCTTCATTCCCTTCATATTTCTGTGTCTGTCCACAAGCTTCTTCAACAGTACTATTGTATTTCCTTCCACCACTACCCGTGCCAGCCCGTTCCATGCACCTTTAACCAGTTATCATGGCTCAATGACAGCTTGTTTTTGAAGACACATTGTGCTTAGGATATCTGGTATGGGAGGTGATTTTGAAGACCCACTGCAGTTATTTCCCCCCAAAATAGTGTATAGCCATCTCCCATCTCATCACTCAGCCTCCTCCCTCTCCTTCTCATTCCAATCATGTCTGTTCATTCCTGCCATACATTGCACCTGTGACATCTATTGGAGACATCATTCTTGCATTAAAGGTGTCACTGAAGCTATAGAACTTCAAGATCAGAGAATACCAAGATTTATCTGGAAAATCCTGGTGAAGGTGGCATGGTCTGTGCTTTCAATCCCTTTCATATTCCTTATTGTTAGAATGGCAAATTTCCACATTTGTGCTATTTTTACATTCTTCTTGATGAAATTATGACTGATTTTACCATGAAATTAGTTTAAAATGAGCCTATTATCTTTAGCAGGATTCTGATATAACCGGTGGAGAGCTGATGTACTATTTTAAAAATATTTGAACTCTTGACTTTCTAGTATTGAAAATCAATTGGGAGAAAAATTGGATTTCTGACCAAAGGTTGCTATTCCAGTCAGCACTAGTGGAAAGTGAGTACATGCGTGCACATAAAATGGCTTAATTGGGATAGCCTTCCACATTTTCATTGTCTTGATTCAACCAAGGAAATGTGGATAATTGAATGTTCTATTAGAGCTGCAGATCCCAATGGATGTATTAACTCTAGCAAGGACAGTATCTTTGGTAATGAGAAGAAAATTAAAAGTAATTCACACTGCAATGGATCTCCATGATAATAAATATAAAGGTTGAGGCATTATGTACTTATCTTCACTAATTCAGCCAATGGGAGTGGAATTAGTCAAACTAGTCCAAAATTGGGAAATTTTATTTATGTTCCACTTAAGGCCAATAACATGATATATTATATTAGTTCAAGAATCAATTCAGTTCGCCCAAGTCTCACAAGATTTGCCAAATACTCCTGCCCAAATCAAAATTGAGTTTTCATGAAAGGGCTTTCCTTCATTTCTAGCAGATTCTTAAATCATATCTATTCTCTAAAGCATACAAGTTCAAAGAGGCAGATTTGAAATGAAAATAAATAAGAAAATGAGAAATAAGAAGCATGAAGAACATATTGTAATTTACACTGATGAAACTATTAATTGATTTTCTGTTTGAATTTTGCTTTTTCTTGTGATTTTGAAATCATGCTTCTTAGCTCTCAACCTAATTTTTGTTGCAAAATTACATTGGGCTGCTAATCTTCATTCATTAATACTTCTATATAAAAGCAAAGATTCTACTGTCTAATATTCCTGATTTATCAAACATTAGCTGTGGCACACTGGGTGCTGAAGAACACAGTCCTACAGATCCCCCTTTCCTGCTCTCCCAAGTGATATGCCAGGTGGATAAAAAGATGCTGAAACCAGTTAAGTACACTGTACAACTCAACCAGTTAGTAAGTATGATCTCTTCATTTGCCAGTTCCTTATGTGGATTGGAGTTTTTATAGGCCGCATAAGTTGGAACTATGGGCCACTGAATGTGAAAAGCCACAGATATTGGCATCTGACACTCTCCCCCAAGTACTTTTCATGATCTCATTGGCCCTATTTTAATAAAACTATATATATGAGAACTGTAATTTTATGATATAATTTCAAATTTACATAACGTAATAAGTGAGCTGCAAAGACATGGAAATCTGATACTATTATTCGTACATTTCCAGTCAAGGTAAGTGAAAAGTGGGCATTACTAATTAGTTGAACTGCTCTAAGAATTAACAGAGGAAGCCACAGTAATGTAATTTTTATGGTTATTGTTGGCACTTAACTTTATGCATTCCCCACTGCATATTCTTAATAAGAGCCTCAATTAAAATAACTCCTCTCTTGGAAAGGGGTTTGCTGACATTTACCCCATTAAATGTGAACTGAGGAATAATTAACATTATAAAGTTCCATTTAGAAAAAAACAGTGTTACTTTGCAAATTGACAAAACCAAGATCGAAGTTCAAGGAGAGACGAGCATCACTCATGTTGAAAAGGAGCAAAATAGAGACAATATGTATCTTGTTCCAATATGTAGCTTGAAATCTGTGGCTTTATTTTGATGGAAAGGAGCAAGCTCTCTCTTCATTAAATTAAGTTGAACCCCACCTTCCAATTACCATGCATGTGTTGAGGCCATCTAACATGGTGATTGCAAATTTATTGACTCAAACGATCATTATCAATATTATTGGAAGCAAGTAGAAAAGTGTGAGCTTTGGGATTGATGGTTAATTTAATAATGTATTATATGTCCTTTAATCTATTGAGCAATCCAATAGTATTACAAAGTGTTGCTTAGTTGCTAATTCATGGTTAACTTAATGGTTAGAACAACACTGTTACAGCACCAGCGATTGGGACCAGGGTTTGAATCCCTCACTGTCTGTAAAGTGTTGGTACACTCTCTCTGTGCCTGTGTGGGTCTTCCTCAGGGCTCCAGTTTCCTCCCAGCATTGGAAATGGGGAGAGGGGTTGAAAGTTAATTGGGTGTAATTATTGGGTGGCACGGGCTCATGGGCCAAAATGGCCTGTTTCTGTGCTGTATGTCTAATTTTTTTTAAATAAATAAATTTAAAATAAAAAAAAAGAAGGGGAATCTTATATATTACCTGGTTGGTAAAATAGATTGATCTAATTTGTGTAACCCCTGTGACTGCTACTGAAATGAGTAATTGGTATCACATTATATGAAACTCATTGTTTCATCAGTCAAATATGACAAGAAGTTGTGTATTTGAATATGCATCATTTTTTTTTAATTAGAGTGGTTCTTGCTTAACTTTCACATCATTGCTCATCTGACGTCCTCTTCTCAGTGTGTGGTCATATTGTTTTACACCGTGGACCAGAGAACACTGTTTTATTGGGTTGTACTGGTATAATGAAATGATAAATAAGCTTGAACTTGAAAGATATGTAAAAAAATAATTTGTGTTGGGTGACACAGTAGCACAGCTCGAAGATTTGATGGTTCATGACTCAACTGACTCAAGTTCAATCCTGACCTCTGGTGAGGCCTGCATGGAGTGATCACAGGTGGTTTCCCTGATCACTCGAGTTTCCTCCCCATTCCAAAGACATTAAATTGGGAGATAAATTCCCCTCAGTCTGTCAATGATTGGCAGAATTATTTGGGAATTGATGGAACTGTGAGGAGAATAAAATGGGATCAATGTAAATGAATACTGTAAGACTTTCAGAATAATTCATCTCCCATGACTTGCTCAGTATTCTAGCTTCTAAATTCTTAATTGCATTTAAAAAATGAAAGTGCATGCTGTGATGAAATTGTATGGACAATGCAACAGAATAGAACTGCATTGAAAGAGTGAATTAAAACTTGACAAATGGAGATCAATGTAAAAAGTGTGAGGTCATGCATTGGCCTGGCAGAATTCTAAATAGAGATACACTGCAAATGAGTGGAGCTCAGAGGAATTTCATTCTTCTTGTTCTTTTGAAGTGGAGTTTATCCAGAGTGAGTGATTGGGCTAGTTCCTGTGATGAAAGGATGGCCTGATTACTAATGGTGATAAAAACAAACTGCATCCTTTGAAGTCTAAACAATTGAGAGGTATTTTATAGGACCCAGAGCAGTCATTACAGGAAGTAATGGAACCACAATACGGATCCATCACCCCAACATGTCCATGCCAATCAACTTGGGATTCTGGGCTAGTCTCACCTGCCTGCATTTACCCATATCCTTGTAAACCCTTCCTTCTTGTATACCTGCCAAAATATCTTTGTAATTTTACATTTCTATTGTTCCTCTTACATTTTGTTCTAGATACACACTACCCTCTTAGGTCCTTTTTAAATCTCTCCCCTTCACCTTAAATCTATGATATCTAGTATTGTCCATCCTGGAGGAAAAGGTAGTGGGCATTCACTTTATCCATGGGCCTCATGATTTTATATAATTGTATATGATCCTTCAGCCTCCTCTCCCATCACTCATTCTAACTCAACTCTACCCATCCCAGCAATATCTTAGTGAATCTCCTCTGGACTCTTTCCAACATACTGTCAGAGTCATCGAATTAATGGAACATACAACACTACAGCACAGTATAGGCACTTGAAGTTGTGGCAACCTATATATTCCAACCAAAATTACTAAGCACTTCCTACCTCGTAACCCTTCTAATTTTCTTTCATCCATGTGCCTGTTTTATAGTATCTTCAATGTCCCTAATGTTTCAGACTCCACCAACACAACCCCTGGCAAGCCATTCCAGGCATCAAGAACTCTGTGTACAAAAAAAAACTACACCTGATATCTCCCCTAAATATTCCTCCCTTCATTTTGCACAGAAGTCCTCTGGTGTTTGCTACTCTTGCCCTGGGAAAATGATGCTGGCTGTCTACCTTATCTATGCCTCTCAGAATCTTGTTGACCTCTATTAAGTCACCTTAAATCCAAAATGAAAAATCCTAGCTCTACTAACCTTGCTTCAAAAGAATTATTTCCCAATCCAGGTAACATCCTAGTAAATCTCCTCTGTAATCTTTCCATAGCTTCCACATCCTTCCGGAAATGAGGTGTCCCAAACTGAATACTATATTCTAAGCATGGTGTCACAAGAGATTTGTAGAGTTGCAACATGGCCTCTCAATTATTGAACTCAATCCCCCAAATAATGAAGCCCAGAATCCCATGTGTCTTCTTACCATCCTATCACCCTGCATGGCAACCTTGAGAGATGTATAGTTTGACCCCAAGATCCATCTGTTCTTCCACACTGTTAAGTATCAAATCATTACCCTGTACTCAGCCTTCAGGTTTGACCTTCCAAAATACATCACCTGACATTTATCCACATTGAACTCCATTTGCTGCTTTTCCGCCCAACTCTGTAATCTGTCTATATCCTTTTGTAACCTATGTCAGCCTTCAATACCATTCAGAACTCCTCAAACCTTCATAATGTATGATATCTGGCCCTTATCCCTTCAGTCTAATGCCCATGCAAACCAAAATGTCCCACCCACACCAATTGCTCCTGTATGTTGATTTTTATTCATCTAAACCCATCCTATCCATGCATCCTATCCTATATTTTC
The DNA here is from genome assembly GCF_036971445.1 of Narcine bancroftii. Taxonomy (NCBI): domain Eukaryota; kingdom Metazoa; phylum Chordata; class Chondrichthyes; order Torpediniformes; family Narcinidae; genus Narcine; species Narcine bancroftii. The sequence goes on from NC_091475.1 coordinate 138,780,688, forward strand.
TTAAAATGATTGAAACCGTTCCTATAGCTGGGTCATCAGGTCTGCAGACATTACTCTGTGTAGTCTCAGGTGTATCATAATGTCCGAACATTTGCACATATTAACCTGCTCAATTAAGGCAAGTAGGCCAAATGCCTTCTCCTCCACCCTGCCTAGCTGTGCTACCACTTTCAATATTGTCTCTTCTACAGCCCCTCCTCATTATTTCTTGTGCAAGTCATGCCCTGATTAGACTTAAAAAAATCCTCACGCTTATCGAAATTAAAAAAAAACTATCTGCCATTCCTCAGGTCTCTGACTCACTTGAACAATGTCTCATTGTAATCATACATGACATTATTCTCTGTCTAATGTATAGAACTGATCTTAGTATTGTCTGCAAATGATCAAGCTTCTTAGAGTCCTTTCATTCTTGTTATCAATCATGGGTTCCAATAGGGCCCAATGTTTGTGAAGTAACATGCATCATGAGTTGCTGCTACAAATCTTCTTCACTAGTGACCATCTCCTAGTCCACACTCCAGTTATGGCCACAAAGTTCCCATATGCTTGGGAAAAACAAAGACAAGCAACCTAAGATAGACCAGGAAATGTGGAAGGAATTTTGAAGGAACAGATATTTTTTCCAACTGATGGGTGATATGAAAATGGAATTTTCTACTCCAGGCAATTGTTGAAATGAATGGTGCAGATGCATAAATGTGAAGTTGGTGTGCAGATGTTGGAATGCAATACATAAGAATGCTGGAGAAACTCAGCAGGCCACCCAGCATTTATAGCCAAAGGTTGGAGCACAGGTTCTACTGATGGATGGAGAGGATTATAATGCCAGAGTTTGCTAATTAAAGATGGGAACACAAACACGATATTGAGTAGTTAGGCTGAGATGCTTGTTGCAGTGGTGAACATTCACTGTAATTCTCTCCTTGCTATTCTGTCTATACAAAAATAAAAATTATCTCTGGCCAATGTGGTTAGTGTTGTGGTTACCATCACACCCTTAAAACACCAGCAACTCTATTCAATTTGGCACTCTCTGCAAGGAGTTATTATGTTCTTTCTGTATGGGTTTCCTCCAGGTGTTCCAGTTTCCTCTCTCACCTTCCAAAAATGTATGGGGTTTGTGGGTTAATTATTGTATTTGGTTAGCACAGGTTCAGATGTCCCTGTAACGATGTGGTATCTCTAAATTTAAAAAATAATTGCATTTCATCAATATAAAGAACAATAGTGTATTTTAATTGCTGCTGAATTTTATACTAGTTTTAAAGAATGTGCAAAGACTAAATCTAGATCCTCTGCCAACAGAAATTAGCAATATTTCCATTCTAAACAGACCACGTGAAGAAGACAGATTTGCATTAATTTTGCACTTTTCATGACTTTGCCCCCAAGAATGTTAAAGGTGAAAAGAAAATATTTCAAATGTAATCGCTCACCAAGAGTTTGAGAATGACCAAATAAGAATATAGATTGACAGGCAAATTGTCATTGGAACTTTGCAACAGTTCCTGTGCTCTTCTTCGAGTTTTTAAAAACAAAATTTAGATACACATCAGTGTCGCGAACCATGAGTTCATGCTGCCCAATTTACACCCAATTAACTAAAACCCCTGATATGTTTCAAATGATGGGAGGAAATCAGGGAAAACCCATGCAGACACAGGGAGATTGTACAAATTCCTTACAGACAGAACCCTTTTCCCGATCACTAGTACTGCAAAAGTGTTGGACTACCACTACGCAAACCATGGTGCAGGTCATTTTACATCAACCTTTGAGCAGACAGAACTTTTTGTTTAATGTCTTCATCTGAAAGAGAACCCCTCCCTTTGTCCTATAATGCTGTCCAGATTTTATACCCTCAACCCTTTGGATTGGATTTTGCACTCTGAATTTTCTGATGTCAAGACCTATCAACTTAGCTACAGTGGGGTACAGATGTTTTAAGGTAGATGTCACTCTGAACTGATAAATCTGTTCCTGTTTTATTTTTGACATGCTGGAATACTGTCTGTGCAAAGGCCTTTAACTATTTTTGCTTATTGCAGAATAAACCCATATAATGGATCAAGGGTCTTCTGATACACCAATGGATAGAAAATTATGTATATGTTCTTTGAAATCCAGTAGAATGTGTTTGGAGGTGCAGTCTGAACACAGAATATCTGTGTTCACGTAAAGCAATACAGTTTCCATGGAAACTAAATGGTCTGACAAGAATAGACATAATATGAATGCTAAAAGTAAAAATGTATTTCTGGCACTCTCCACGTTGAAATGATTTGAAGAAACATGCTTATATTCATGCATTTACAAAATCTTGTAGGTATTCCCAGTAGGGACTCAATATTGTTGGTTAAGGTTTCACTAAAAGCGACTTCCACAAAACACATAATAGAATGAGGGTGTGTGTGCAGAGAAGGATTGAGCATTATTGTTCGGGACTCTGATTTGTATTGCTTTGAAAAAAGTAACACATTGTGATTTTATTGGATGATATTCAACACGCCACAAATATTTTAAATGTTAATGGTGATAACTAATTCATTATAGTTTTAAATACAAATTTTGTCTGTTACTTTTGAGTTAATCCTAAGGACTTCTAAACAGTAAGTATCAATGATTTCATTGTTCTTCCAGAATTTGTCTTAGAAATCAGTGACATCCCTGCATGGTTCAGAACATCAGCAAACTTATTTATCTTTATTCCAAAGATAAAGAGTTTTATTTTGAGGAGAAAAAGAATGAATCAGATCAACTTATTGCAACTGGCTACAGCTTGCAATCTTGCCAAGACTGATCATTTGATATAAGAAATATTTGTCAAATATCATAACAATATTTAATTAGCATGATTCTGTAGCTATGTGAAAATAGCCAATAGGCTGATTGGCCATCTTTACTGTCCAATTAATTTAAGCAGAAGCTTGTATTTTTTTTAAATTTTCATACAAACTTACTTGAGGGTTTTGTATCATTAATGCTGATTTTATCAAGAGCAGTGTAAATTTAATTTATGTTTGTAAATAATTATATTGCTCCAGGAACCAAAGAAGCTACAATCCTGCTTCATTTTCCAAATTTGTAAATGATCCTTATGTAAATTTAGAGGTAGGAGTTACACAATTAGGAAATGTGTGTCCGGATTAAGGTCAGTCAACTTACCCTTGTGCAGAGTAGCCCATGTCTCACAAACTTGAGTAATGCAGTTGATCGATGATGGTCGGGCAACGGATGTTTACTTGAATTTCAGTGAGAGATTTGACAAGGTCACTCAGGGTAAACTGATCTAGAAGTTAAAGGTGAATGGGATCCATGGTATCTTGATTGTTTTAATTTAAAATTGAATTGCCAATTGAAAATAAGGTAGAGGTGGAAGGATGTGATTCTGACTGGCAGTGCACAGATATCACTGCAGAGAACTTGGTTTTGTGTGTGTATAAATTATTTGGATTTTAAAAAAAGTAACTGGGTGGCTTAGTAAATTTGCAGATGATTCATAGATTGATGGACTTTTACTCCTTAAAAGTTGCTGTTCAATGGGATAAGTAAAAGAAAGATCAAATTTGTCTAAAGTTCAACTCTCTTTTGCATAATTGTGTTTTTAACTTGTGCATACTGTAAATCAATTTGTTTAATCTGATTAATTAAATCTAATCTTTCTTTATTAATCTCCTTTATACTAGCTGTATAAGAGTAGAAGTCAATTTTACATTCACAGTGAAAAATCTGGTCAGCTTTTGGCCAACGAATTGAAAGGAATTTATGGTAAGAGACAAATTACTAAGATTTGGATGGACAACGGTAATATTACCAAAGATCATTCTAAAATTATACATTTAGAAAATTTTATTTTAGATGCATACTTCTGAATCTAATAATTATAATAGCATAATGATGTATTGGGCTGCTTAAATGTTCCTATGTTTTCTCAGAATAATCGTATCAGACTGCAGGAGCCTTTTTCACAAAAGGAAATACTTCTTGCTGTTTTTTCACTACACCAGAACCTGATGGGTACCCTGTGGAATTTTTAAAAGCTTTTTCTAGATTGCTTGTGCCCCAATTAAGTTCTCTGATTATTGACTCATTTAAACAGAGCAAACTTCCATCATCTTTTAATGAAGCTTGAATTTATTTTATTGCAAAAAAAGGGAAGATCCACTTAAGTGTTCTTCTTATAGGCCAATTTCTTTACTGAATGTTGATATGAATATCATGGCTAAAATGCTGGCCCACAGATTGGAGAATATGTTATCATTAATTATTTCTAAAGATCAGACTAGCTTCATTAAAAGTTGTTATTCTTATTTTAATATACATCGTTTATTGAACATTTTATATTTACCCCCTCCACTCTTGTCCCTGAATGTGTTCTTTTGTTAGATGCAGAGAAATCATTTGATCAGGTGGAGTGGGATTATTTATCTGTGATTCTGGAAAATTTGAAATTTATACCATGTTTTGTTAAATGGATTATTATATTTATGTCTGACTGCTTCCATTCTTAATCATTTACAACAGCAAAACCTTTTAATCTTCAATGGGGTACTTGTCAAGGCTGTGCTTTAAGTCTATTACTTTTTGATTTGATTTTAGAACCATTAGCAATTACCTTTCGTGAGTGCAGAGATTTTTCAGTGATTTACAGGAAGGATATCGGAGTGGCCTTCTCCTATGCAGGTTTCTTACCCGGGCTACGACCCAAGGACCTCGCTGCCACGTCCCAGCTTGCTTGGCCACGGCACACGAACCATGGGTGTAAAGGGTGGGGCCAGTACTGTGCGCACTGCACTCCACCTAAAAGCTCCTTTGCGCAGGCCCGAGGACAGGTCCACGTCCTCCCCCTCCACGTCCACCCCCTCAAAAGATGCTCACAAACTCAAGCTAGCATGCTGGAACATCAGAACCATGCTAGACAAGACTGACAGCCACCGACCTGAACGTCGGTCTGCCCTCATTGCACATGAACTCCTCAGACTTGACATCGACATAGCCGCTCTCAGTGAAGTCCGCCTGGCAGATGTAGGCAGCCTCCAAGAACGCGGCGCGGGCTACACACTCTACTGGTCTGGCAAGCCTTCGGATGAACGACGCCTATCTGGTGTAGGCTTCATGGTCAAGAGCTTCATTGCCTCCAAACTCGAAAACCTTCCGACAGGCCTCTCGGACCGAATCATGTCCATGCGACTCCCACTTCAAAACAAGCGTCACATCACCCTCATCAGTGTCTATGCTCCAACCCTCCAGGTGGAACCAGCAGAAAAGAACAAGTTCTACACCGACCTGCGCAACCTCATCCAACGTACCCCTACAGCCGACAAGGTTGTCATCCTGGGCGACTTCAATGCTCGTGTCGGCAAAGACTCAGAAACCTGGCCAGGAATCCTGGGCAAGCATGGCGTCGGCAAGTGCAACGACAATGGGCGCCTCCTGTTGGAGCTCTGCGCAGAACAGCGGCTTGTCATTACAAACACCCTTTTTCAGCAGAGGGACAGCCTTAAGACCACCTGGATGCATCCCCGATCCAAACACTGGCACCTCCTGGACTAAATCCTGGTGCGAGAAAGTGACAAACAAGATGTGCTCAACACCAGGGTCATGCCTAGCGCGGAATGCCACACTGACCACCGGCTGGTTCGCTGCAAGCTCAACCTTCACTTCAAGCCAAAGCCCAGGAACAATAAAGCACCCAGAAAGAGGTTCAATGTTGGAAAACTGCAGTCAGACGAAGCGAGAGGAAACTTCCAGGCAAACCTCAAAGCAAAGCTCGACGTTGCAACCCGCCTCCCGGACCCGTCCCCTGAAACCATCTGGGATCAGTTGAAGACTACCATACTGCAATCCACTGAAGAGGTACTGGGCTTCTCCTCCAGGAAAAACAAGGACTGGTTTGACGAAAACAGCCAGGAAATCCAGGAGCTGCTGGCAAAGAAGCGAGCTGCCCACCAGGCTCACCTTACAAAGCCGTCCTGTCCAGAGAAAAAACAAGCCTTCCGTCGCGCATGCAGCCATCTTCAGCGCAAACTCCGGGAGATCCAAAATGAGTGGTGGACTAGCCTCGCCAAACGAACACAGCTCAGCGCAGACATTGGCGACTTCAGGGGTTTCTACGAGGCTCTAAAGGCTGTGTACGGCCCCTCACCCCAAGTCCAAAGCCCGCTGCGCAGCTCAGACGGCAAAGTCCTCCTCAGCGACAAGATCTCCATCCTCAACCGATGGTCAGAACACTTCCAATCTCTTTTCAGTACCAACCGCTCAGTCCAAGATTCCGCCCTGCTCCAGCTCCCTCAACAGCCCCTAAGGCTAGAGCTGGATGAGGTTCCCACCCTGGATGAGACATATAAGGCAATCGAACAACTGAAAAGTGGCAAAGCAGCAGGTATGGATGGAATCCCCCCAGAAGTCTGGAAGGCTGGCGGCAAAACTCTGCATGCCAAACTGCATGAGTTTTTCAAGCTTTGTTGGGACCAAGGTAAACTGCCTCAGGATCTTCGTGATGCCACCATCATCACCCTGTACAAAAACAAAGGCGAGAAATCAGACTGCTCAAACTACAGGGGAATCACGTTGCTCTCCATTGCAGGCAAAATCTTCGCTAGGATTCTACTAAATAGAATAATACCTAGTGTCGCCGAGAATATTCTCCCAGAATCACAGTGCGGCTTTCGCGCAAACAGAGGAACCACTGACATGGTCTTTGCCCTCAGACAGCTCCAAGAAAAGTGCAGAGAACAAAACAAAGGACACTACATCACCTTTGTTGACCTCACCAAAGCCTTCGACACCGTGAGCAGGAAAGGGCTTTGGCAAATACTAGAGCGCATCGGATGTCCCCCAAAGTTCCTCAACATGATTATCCAACTGCACGAAAACCAACAAGGTCGGGTCAGATACAGCAATGAGCTCTCTGAACCCTTCTCCATTAACAATGGCGTGAAGCAAGGCTGTGTTCTCGCACCAACCCTCTTTTCAATCTTCTTCAGCATGATGCTGAACCAAGCCATGAAAGACCCCAACAATGAAGACGCTGTTTACATCCGGTACCGCACGGATGGCAGTCTCTTCAATCTGAGGCGCCTGCAAGCTCACACCAAGACACAAGAGAAACTTGTCCGTGAACTACTCTTTGCAGATGATGCCGCTTTAGTTGCCCATTCAGAGCCAGCTCTTCAGCGCTTGACGTCCTGCTTTGCGGAAACTGCCAAAATGTTTGGCCTGGAAGTCAGCCTGAAGAAAACTGAGGTCCTCCATCAGCCAGCTCCCCACCATGACTACCAGCCCCCCCACATCTCCATCGGGCACACAAAACTCAAAACGGTCAACCAGTTTACCTATCTCGGCTGCACCATTTCATCAGATGCAAGGATCGACAATGAGATAGACAACAGACTCGCCAAGGCAAATAGCGCCTTTGGAAGACTACACAAAAGAGTCTGGAAAAACAACCAACTGAAAAACCTCACAAAGATAAGCGTATACAGAGCCGTTGTCATACCCACACTCCTGTTCGGCTCCGAATCATGGGTCCTCTACCGGCACCACCTACGGCTCCTAGAACGCTTCCACCAGCGTTGTCTCCGCTCCATCCTCAACATCCATTGGAGCGCTCACACCCCTAACGTCGAGGTACTCGAGATGGCAGAGGTCGACAGCATCGAGTCCACGCTGCTGAAGATCCAGCTGCGCTGGATGGGTCACGTCTCCAGAATGGAGGACCATCGCCTTCCCAAGATCGTATTATATGGCGAGCTCTCCACTGGCCACCGTGACAGAGGTGCACCAAAGAAAAGGTACAAGGACTGCCTAAAGAAATCTCTTGGTGCCTGCCACATTGACCACCGCCAGTGGGCTGATAACGCCTCAAACCGTGCATCTTGGCGCCTCACAGTTTGGCGGGCAGCAGCCTCCTTTGAAGAAGACCGCAGAGCCCACCTCACTGACAAAAGGCAAAGGAGGAAAAACCCAACACCCAACCCCAACCAACCAATTTTCCCTTGCAACCGCTGCAATCGTGTCTGCCTGTCCCGCATCGGACTGGTCAGCCACAAACGAGCCTGCAGCTGACGTGGGCTTTTTACCCCCTCCATAAATCTTCGTCCGCGAAGCCAAGCCAAAGAAGAAGACAGGAAGGATATTGAACAAAGTTTCCCTATGTGCAGATGATCTTTTGCTTTTTATATCTAATCCAGATATTACTTTACTATTTATACTATCTTTGCTATCTCAATTTAGTCAGTTTTCAGGGTATAAGTTGAATCTGCATAATAGTGAACTTTTACCTTTAAGTGCTCCTGTACCAAGGTATTTTAACTTTCCTTTTAAGATTGTGAGAGATCAATTTATTTATCTTGGTGTTACAATTACAAAGAGTTAAAAACATCATTTTGAGGAAAATATTTCTACTTTACTTAAACGTTTTAAACAATCCTTAATGAGATTATCAACTTTATCTATTTCTATGACTGGTCATATTCACATTATTAAAATGAACATTTGACCTCAATGTTTGTATCTTTTCCAATCGATACCAATTTTTATTCATATATCATTTTTTTATTTAATTGATTCACTTATATCTTCTTACATATGGCAAGGAAAATGTGCCTATTTGAATAAAGAATATCTTCAAAAATCTAAAAGGAATGGTGGTTAGGCATTTCCTAATTTCAGATTTTATTACTGGACAGTCAATATACATAACTTGATTCTTATGTTAATAAGCAAGTTGACTGGGCCACATGGGTAGAAATTGAACTAAACTTAACTTCCATCTTGTCAATTCTTGGGTCTCTCTATTCTCTTTTTTATACAAATTAACTCACAATCAGGTCATTAAACACAGTTTGAAAATATGAGCATAGTTTAGAAGTTTTTTTGGATTTTAGAGTTTTTATTTTGCTAACTCTATTAATGTAAACATTCGAGTATAATGCAAAAATTGTTTGTAATGAAATTTGAGTTCAAAGTAGGGGGGGGGGGAATCGCATTATACATGTTAAAATTTTTTTAAAAAATTCTGCCAGGTTTAATGATAAGTAAGATTATCTGTAGCCACCTACATTGATTGATTTACCACGTGATTTTGTTTACATTAGTGGTACATGGTCACATGAAACCAAGATTTTTTTAAACGGGAAAATAGCAGTTATTCTAGATACGCATTTTTTGCTGTTGTTCTAATTTCTATCCACGATGTTTTCTCCTGGAATGAAGAGAAAACTCAGGGCTTATAGTGCATCATTTAAGCTGAAAGTGATCAAGTACGCAGAAAGCAATAACAACTGTGCAGCCTCCAGAGAATTCGACGTTTGCTGAGAGTAACGTCAGGCTTTAGAGGAAGCAGAGATCAGAGATACCCGAGTTGCCCATGACCAAACGTGCTCATAGTTAAAGCAAGCTCTGTATTCAGATCTGGAGAAGGCACTGGTTGACTGGGTAGAAAGGCGGAGAAAGGATGGTTACATTGTCACCTGTTTCCATATCCAGCTTCAAGCTAGGAAACTACAGAAAGATCACAAATATGGAGTGGCACATTCAAGGTGTCAAATGGATGGTGTCAGAGATTTATGAAGAGGCACTCCCTGGCCACATGACAGAGAACCAAGATATCACATAAGCTTCCCAGTGACTTAGATGACAAGCTAATTAGATTTCACAATTTTGTGATTAAATTAAGGACGGAGCTGTAATGGAGGATTTAGACCAGCTGATGCAAGAAGGGATGCAGAAGACATAATCTAAATTCCACCATGGGGCCCAGGATGCAGTTGAATCAGTAGACATTATCCAACTTCCACCATGAGGCCCAGAGATGCAGTTTTTGTTGGTCGCAGACTGTCAGGAGACCTTGAAGATAATTAAATCATTTGTTCAAAGAGATAAGATCTGAAGTAAACAACTTTTGGGTAATATAAGCCATGGTCCCACTGCTGAAGTTTGAGACTCTCCAAGAGGTGGCAACATCTCTCAGCAAGAAGAAGAACTTCAAGAGTCCAGCTAACGTCCCGGTCGAGGGAAGTAGAGAAGCAGCTACCGGCGCCCCGACAACCTACTACAAGTGTGCAGTCATTGCCTCGCTTCGGCAGTTGGGACCAGTCCAGGCGTTGATAAGTATAATTGGGAAAGGCTTGCCTGTTGTAGTCTGAATTCAGCTTTAGATTTAGTAATAAAGCCTTGTATAAACTGAACTGCTCTTGGTGTGTGTGTGTCTATTTTCTTTCAGTAGCTCAAACACTGTGACCCATCTAAAACGAACAAAATAAGAGGTATAAGTTTACCCAAGACAATTGGCGCAGCGAGCAGGGTTGGTCTCAAGATGTTTCACCGAAAGAAAGAGGTGAGCCCTGAGCAGTTCTTGATTCCAGGATGGACTTCCAAAGACGATGGGTTTGGCATGTTGGCCAATACCCTCTCTTTGTTGGGACCACCCATTAGTTGGGATGAGAAAGTTAGACCCATCAAGTGCACCTCTGGGAGAGCGGGTTGCCACTCACCTTTGAGAAAGTAAATTTCCTGGTAAAAAGAGGATGCTGACGGACGGTTTTTGACTGCTGGCCACAGCCTTATGCCACTCCGTTCACCGTGAAGCAGAATTAGTTCAAAGAGAAGCAGAATCTCAGCACAAGAGAGAGCAATTAGAGGAGGAGCTAGAAGCCATGCGACAACGCTGTTCCATGATGAGCGAGATTGTTCGCACCAGTCAGGAGCGAGCCAAAGAATGGGAAGATAAGCATGTCCAAACAATCTGCCATAATATTAAACTCTGGCAGCAGCTCTGTGCAGATAAAGAAAGGCATGGAGTAGAACCCGATCCACATCATATTCGTGCCATGATAAGGAATGGCGACGATCCTGATGTGATTGATGAATGCGACGGGAATATCTGGAATAATGACCATGGTAATAATGCAGATACTCCTCAGCATGTGCCTAACATACTGCCCTCTCCACCTGCTGTTCACGCCCGCCCCATAAGGCAGCAGACTTCTCAAACAGATGGAAGGGGGGATGATGTAAGCATAGAGATTGAAGGGATAGATACCCCGATTTCCCAAGCGGACCCATGGGAAAATACCCGAAACCCTGCTTATGCTCTATGGCCCACCCCCTCTACGGGGTGGCCTAGGCCTTGTCCCGACCACTGGGCAAAGGACCCTATGGGCCAAAGTGGGAGCAGAGGTCAAGGGCAGTCAATGAAACATGACTTCTCTATAAAATAGCTGGCTGCCATTGGAGATTGATATAGGCAAAAGGTGGAAGAAACTCTGGCAGCCTGGCTCCTGCGTGTTTGGAAGCAAGGAGGGGGTAATGTATATTTAACCCCTGAGGAATTGTTGGGATTAGGAACATTGACTATTGATATCCGGGTCACTGCTGAGCTGCGGGGTAGAGGAAGAGAGATGGATTACTTACTTGCCACTCTAGGGGATGCCCTGCTACGAGTATACCCATCACCAGTAGATTAGGATTTACATTTTCAGAACAATTGGGGCACCCCAGAGGAGGGTATAGCAGTAATTCATCAACAAGCCCTGGCCTCTGCCTTGTATGCAGGGTGTTTGAGGCTGTGGTACATGGGGGGGAGCCCTGATGAAGAGATATTCAAGGCTGGAATGCATACCAGATTGGTTTGTTCCACCAACCCACTGTGCGGGGACTGGTTCTGTTCGTAACTAGTCCGCTAATTGGGGACCCTCTGTCTGAGGTGGTGCATGCCTTATCTGGGCTTAAAGAATTAGAGTTGGGATGTAAAATCCACTCACGTACAACCCAGGTTAAATCAGACAAGCAGGATGAAAATAGAGGGGCTGCTGGTAATAACGGACCGACAAGAAAGGACCTTTTTCTAATCTTGTTAAAGTTAGGCGTACCTAAAAGTGATATTGATGGGAAACCTACTGCAGGACTTTATGCCCTTTATAAGTGGAAGGCAGGGGGAACATCTTCCCCAGTTGCTGAGTCCTCCTGGCCCAGCTGTGCCTTCCGCTCCCATTGCTGCTCCTATCAAGCCAGCTTCTCTTGCTCCAGTTATTCGTGATGAGATACAACAAATGGTTAAAAAGGGTCTTATGGATAATAGTGGCATGTGGGCCTGGAAGCCCCTGAACCCTACTAAAGCATGAGTGTGTGGGCAGGGTCCCCGTGTCTACTCCATTGAGATACGGCAGATACAGGGGGACCCACAGCCCTACATACCGTTAACAGTCCATTGGTGTGGGGGTAATGACCGCCAATATTTGGCCTTGGTCGATACCAGTGTGGAGCACTGGGTGATTCCTGGTAACACCGACCTCTGGACTGGACAAACATTTCGAATAGAGGGGATGGGAGGAGCGATCACCCTGGCAAAGGAAATAAAAGTCCACGCCACGGTGGGTGATGGCCCTTCCCTTATATGGTTACATGCCCTGGTGGCTGCCACTGATGAGTGTATCCTGGGTATTAATATGTTGGCTGGTGCAGCCCTTAATACTAGCCAAGGGGGATTTGCATTTGGAATTCGGACTATTATTAAAAGATTAGTGGTGGGTCGGGCTAAGTGGGATCCTGTGATGGTGCCTCCTCCCCTGAAACCAGTGTGTATTCCACAATATCGCCTCCCTGGGGGGCAGGAAGAGATTCCTGCCACCATTGATGCTTTGCAAGAGGAAGGGGTAATGAGGTCCGCAACATTGCCCTTTAATAGCCCTGTTTGGCCAGTCCAGAAGCCGGATGGCTCCTGGAGAATGACAGTTAACTATCATTTTTTGAACAAACATGCCCCACCACTTGTTTCGGCAGTTCCAGACATTGTCACCCTTATTGAAAACTTTGCTACTGGGAACTCAGGAACATGGTATGCTGTCATTGATCTCACTAATGCCTTGTTCAGTATTCTTATAGACGAGGTCTCACAGGATCAGTTCACCTTTACCTGGAAGGGGCACCAGTATACCTTCACCCACCTCCCTCAGGGCTATGTACACTCTCCCACTATATGCCACAACGTAATTGCCCGTGATTTGGAGACGGTGCCAGTATCGCCTTCCCTCTCAATTCACCATTATATTGATGATCCAAGGGGCCACGGAAGAGATGGTACAAAAAGCAGAACAAGAGGACGCCTGGTTTACTGATGGTAGCAGCCGGTGGGTGCAAGGAAAGCAGAAGTGGAAGGCGGTGGCTTCCAGGACAGGAACTCACTTATTGGAGGAGGGGGATGGTGGCTCCAGTCAGTATGCTGAGTTGAAGGTGGTCACTTTACCACTAGACCCCCATGATCACCCTCTTCACTTGTTTACTGATTCCTGGGCTGAGGCTAATGGACTAGGGGTATGGATGCCTCATTGGCAAAAGAACGAATGGCTGATACATGATCGCCCAGTATGGGGCAAATAGTTGTGGCAGCTGTTGTGGGATGCTTCCCATCATCGTGAGATAACCATATATCATGTTGATGCCCATACCAATGCGACGACGAACAAGGCACAATATAATGCAGTAGCAGATCAGCTTGCCACTATCAGCCGTGCTGATACTGTCCCCCTGGCTCGATGGGCACACAAACAGAGTGGCCATTTGGTGGAGATGGGATCAGCTATGTGGGCCCGTACACATGCCTTACCCGTCCATCAGGATGATGTCCGCATGGTCGTGCGTACATGCCCAGCATGCCAGCTTGTGAAGTCCCGCACCATTCCTCCTGGTCCGCATGGCCGAATAAGACGGGGAGCTCACTCAGCTGCAGTCTGGCAAATTGATTACATAGGCCCCACGCCAGAATGTATGGGTAAATGTTACGTCCTAGTAATGGTTGACACCTTTTCGGGCCTGGTGTTTGCTTTTCCCACCAAGATGGCTGACCAAGCTAGCACTATACAAGGACTAAACCATTTAATTTCTCGTTATGATGGATCAGAAGAAATTCAGTCTGATAATGGCTCACACTTCTCTGGGAAGGCAATCTGTGATTGGGCAACTGACAACAGTATCTATGGGTCCACCATATTCCTTATTACCCACAGGCTGCCGGGTTAGTTGAACGAATGAATGGCTTACTGAAGGAACAAATTTGTTTGTTAACACCACTGGGGACCCTGAAGGGGTGGTGCCATGTGCTGCAGTAGGCAGTCGACAATTTGAATCATCGTCCTTTGAAGGGAGGTACACCTTTCCACCGACTTCTTCACACTTCTGAACTACTGCCTATTCCAGAGGAAAAACAGTCATTGCCCCCATTCCCGAGCCAGAGAATGTCGGACAAAAGGTATGGGTGGCACCATCAGGTAGTGGCCCTCCTGTAAAAGGGGAAATAGTGACACCTGTTCAGGGTAACACTCGGTGGGTAGCTATTGAGGGACAGGATGATTTAGTTTGTTTAAATACTGAATGCTTACGGCATCGTGAGTGACATATATCAGGCTTCTTTGTTCCAGGTCCTCCATCTTGTGCTCCTGCTGATCTGGCTTAACTGCTGCTTTGATGCCAGCAATTGGATTTGTAATGTCGAGGACGTACTGAAGGAGTTGCCCGTGGGGGACACGGCCAATGTATCCACTAACATATCTGATATTGTTAAACATGTTTCAAAATCTGTTCGTGAGCTTCAGTGTCTGGGTATTGTGGCCCACAAGGATAGTTTGAGCCTTGATTGGAATCCTTTTTCATGGTTAAATGGTACATTTTGGGGATTGGACCACAATATTCTCCGTTGTTTTCTCGCATTATTGCTTATTTTTGTGATTATCATAGTTTTAGTTTCTCTTTTTCGCTCCTTCTATACTCTTATGCTTGTTAGGTCTCGTAAGTGACAGGCTGCGACCAAGGGGTGGAATGTAATGGAGGATTTAGACCAGCTGATGCAAGAAGGGATGCAGTTGCATCAGAAGACATAATCTAAATTCTACCATGGGGCCCAGGATGCAGTTGAATCAGTAGACATTATCTAACTTCCACCATGAGGCCCAGAGATGCAGTTGTCTTTTGTTGGTCGCAGACTGTCAGGAGACCTTGAAGATAATTAAATCATTTGTTCAAAGAGATAAGATCTGAAGTAAACAACTTTTGGGTAATATAAGCCATGGTCCCACTGCTGAAGTTTGAGACTCTCCAAGAAGTGGCAACATCTCTCAGCAAGAAGAACTTCAAGAGTCCAGCTAACGTCCCGGTTGAGGGAGGTAGAGAAGCTGCTACCGGCACCCCGTAAACCTACTACAAGTGTGCAGTCGTTGCCTCGCTTCGGCAGTTGGGACCAGTCCAGGCGTTGATAAGTATAATTGGGAAGGGCTTGCATATTGTAGTGTGAATTCAGCTTTAGATTTAGTAATAAAGCCTTGTATAAACTGAACTGCTCTTGGTGTGTGTGTGTGTCTATTTTCTTTCAGTAGCTCAAACACTGACCAATCTAAAATGAACAAAATGAGAGGTATAAGTTTACCCAAGACAGGAGCATGACTTTGATATGAATAATATTGGCATAATGGATGAAATTCCCTTGTGTTTTGATATGCCTGGTAACAGAACTATGGACAAATTTGGTAGTAAGATGGTTTATGTAAGGATGACAGGTCATGAAAGGACCCATTTCACTGTAGTTTTGTGCTGCTTAGCTGACGGGTCCCAGTTACATCCAATAATGATCTTTAAGCATTTTTTCTTTGGCTTGGCTTCGCGGACGAAGATTTATGGAGGGGGTAAAAAGTCCACGTCAGCTGCAGGCTCGTTTGTGGCTGACCAGTCCGATGCGGGACAGGCAGACACGATTGCAGCGGTTGCAAGGGAAAATTGGTTGGTTGGGGTTGGGTGTTGGGTTTTTCCTCCTTTGCCTTTTGTCAGTGAGGTGGGCTCTGCGGTCTTCTTCAAAGGAGGCTGCTGCCCGCCAAACTGTGAGGCGCCAAGATGCACGGTTTGAGGCGTTATCAGCCCACTGGCGGTGGTCAATGTGGCAGGCACCAAGAGATTTCTTTAGGCAGTCCTTGTACCTTTTCTTTGGTGCACCTCTGTCACGGTGGCCAGTGGAGAGCTCGCCATATAATACGATCTTGGGAAGGCGATGGTCCTCCATTCTGGAGACGTGACCCATCCAGCGCAGCTGGATCTTCAGCAGCGTGGACTCGATGCTGTCGACCTCTGCCATCTCGAGTACCTCGACGTTAGGGGTGTGAGCGCTCCAATGGATGTTGAGGATGGAGCGGAGACAACGCTGGTGGAAGCGTTCTAGGAGCCGTAGGTGGTGCTACACAAAAGAGTCTGGAAAAACAACCAACTGAAAAACCTCACAAAGATAAGCGTATACAGAGCCGTTGTCATACCCACACTCCTGTTCGGCTCCGAATCATGGGTCCTCTTTAAGCATAAGACCATTGCAAAAGGAGAAACGTTCCCACCAGGCATTCTTGTACACTACCATCCCAAAGGGTGGATGGATGAAGAGGGCATTAAACTGTGGTTGGAGAAGGTGTGGAATAGAAGAGCTGGATCTCTTTTGAAGAAATTGTCAATGTTAGTGTGGAACCAGTTTCAAGCTCATCTGTAATGGAGGGTTAAAACCATGTGCTCAGATGCTTCCTTGCTTATGTGAAACTGACAACACTGGGGCCACACTCAGGTCACCTTACTTTCAAAATTAGCAGATGTAATTAAACTCAGCCATGGGGATTTATCTGAAGATACACTTTGAAATGGAATTCCACTGTGAGGCCCAGGGAAAGCAGTTGTCAAATACGACACTCTGAAATTGACGTATTGGTCACAACCTGTCTTGCTCAAGAAGTTTTAATGAGTCCTTGTATCTACGAGATAAACCAGGAAATCATAGCATCCTGGTTCCATAATAATCAATCTTCTAAATTGTAGAATACTGTGCTCAGCTTTGATTTTGACTGACAAATGTTAGAAGGAGTAGGCGCATGACTAATTGTTCTTTCCTAAATGCAGGATAGCACGGTATTGCTAAAGCCTTAGAAGTTTCAATAAGTCTTTGTATCTATGAGATAAAGCAGGATATCATAGCATCCTGGTTCCATAATAATTAATCTTCTAAATTGTAGAATAGTATGCTCGGCTTTGATTTTGACTGACAAATGTTAGAGGGAGTGGGTGCATGATTAATTGTTTTTGGGGTATAAAAGTCTGTGGTCCTGCTGCTGAAGTTCAGACTCTCCAAGGGATGGGAACATCCCTTGTCAAGAAGGAAGAACAGCTAGAGTCCGAGCAACGTCCCGGTCGGGGGAGGTGAAGGAGCTGCTACCGGCGCCCTGGCAGCCTACTACAAGTGTGCCGTCATTGCCTCGCTTCGGCAGTTGGGACCAGTCCAGGCGTTGTTAAGTATGATTAGGCAGGGCTTACATATTGTAGTTTGAAACCTGCTTTATATTTGTAATAAACATTTGTGTAGACTGAACTGCTCTCGGTGCGTGTCTCTATTTTCTTTCAAACACTGTGACCAATCTAAAATGAACAAAGTGAGAGGTACAAGTTTACCCAAGACACCATCTGACAGAAGCGGTAAAGAAGCAACTCAAGCGATTCAAGACACACAAGCTGTTATTCCTGGTGGCTTGACAAATGTACTGCAACCCCTTGTTGTCATGCTTAATAAGCCATTTAAGGACCATGTTAGAAAAGACTGGAGTTCCTGAATGGCCTCAGACCAAATAGAGAAAACAGCAGGGGGAAATCTCAAGAACCAGGCCTATCCACTTGGGATTCAATTCCAACTAATATGGTCTCTCTGAGATTTTTATAGACAGGAATCAACAACAAAATAAATGAGACTGAAGTTGATGTTTTTTGGGATGATGAAAGTATCACCACTACTTCAAACTATGAACACGAGTCTGAAGATGAAATAACAGACACAACAGTCTGAGTCACAAATGAAAAGATCAACAGAGAAGATTGGGAAGCGCTTTTTGGAGCATCCTGATGATGATGTGTCTGATTTTGATGGGTTTTAAAATAAATACCGTTTTTCTTTTTATTTCCATATATATTTTGAACAATAAATTGATTATGTTGACTATGGTGATTTTGTAATTTCATTCAGCACAACACCACTTTTCTCCCACAATGCAATGCGGTAATGACGACGCCATTCGAAACAACAGGACAAAGTGGCACTTCCATGATGATTTTGGGTCATTGAAAGGTGGGGGTCGTATTATACATGAATATTTATGGTATATCCAATCACCTTTTTTAACGTTCTTTGCAAGACTCTCTCTTCAATGATTGGCACAGTTTGGGTATTAAATGCTTTAAAGACCACACAATTTTACATCTTTTGAACAATTGGTTGTAAAATTTAATTAATCTAAAGTTCTTTAATTTAGATAATTACAAATTAGACATTTTGTTCAATCTCATATTCCTGATTTTCCTAGGACTCCCGAGGTGAATATTCTTCATGCATATTTTGGGCTATAACCTCCCTATAAAGGCTTAATATTTCATATTTATGATAAATTTACTGATTTAAGACAAGCCCCATTAATTAAAATCAAGAATGCCTAGGAGAATGATTTTAACCTTTCACTGTCAAATGAGGTTTTGAACTCTATTTTTAAACTGATTAACACTACATCACTTTGTGCACGACATTGTTTGTTGCAATTCAAAGTGATACGCAGAGCACATGTGTCTCATGTTAAATTGTCTAATTGCTATTCAGACATAAATCCTCGATGTGATAAATGTAAAATGGGTGATGCTTCTTTAATTCATTTGCTCTGGACCTCCCAAAGCTTAGAAAAAAATGGAATGATGTTTTTTTCAAACATTATTGGCATTTCTCAATTTAAAATTGGAATCTAACCCTTTAATTGCTTTTTTTTAAACATTCTGAGAAGATCTTATGTTACTAACTTTAATTCAATTCTGCATGTTAAATTTTATTTTGCTGATGCTCAGATGTGCAATTTTGATTAAAATGCTCCATCTAGACATACACAATGGCCAAGGGATATAATGTCTTATTTAAATTTGGGGAAAAAAATAGATATGCTATCAATAATTCAAATATTAAATTCAAAATGATATGGGGCTTGTTCATGTGCAACTATCATAACCTTAAGACTTAGTGTTAATCTAGAATCTTGGCATTGTGTTGTCTCTCTCTAAGATTGTACCACTTGGATTTATGAATTTTAATCTTCAACCTTTTTTTAGGTTTTGAAATTATATATATATTATTTTTTTTCCTCTTTTGTTATGTCCTATACTATTATGATTGTGCTTTGGAACCTGTACATGATCAATTTATAACTTTTTTTCTGGTCTTGTAGCACACTTCATAAGTGCATTGTTCAATTTATTTATTGTAAAACAAACAATAAAAATATTTTACAAAGAAAGAAAAGATTGGTGGAGTTGTGGACAGCATAGAAAACTTTTGATGGATGCAGAGTGTTTTCAGATAAGACCAAAGAAATGGAAGCTGAAATCCAATCTGCACAAGTTTGAGGCATTGCACTTTAGGTGATCAAAAGTAAAGAGTATTTATACAGTTAATGGTATGACCCATAACAGTACTGATGTACACAGGAATCTGGAGTCCAATTCCATAAGTAGATCAGGAGGCAATGGTATGTTTTTAAAAAAAAAGCTGACGTAACTCAGCAGGTCAAACAGTGTACTTTATATAATAAAGATACAAAACCAACATTTCAGGCAGAAACGAATGAATAGCATGCATGTTTCCATTAGGCATTGATTATATGTGTAAGGAGATCATGTGACTGTGCATAAAACATTGACTGGGCCACACTTCGAGTATTGTGTGCAATCCTGGTCATTCCATTACAAGCAAGATGTAAAGGGCTTTAGAAAAGTTACAGGATGGATTTACCACAATGTTTCTAGAATTAGAGGGTAAGAGTTTTAGAGAGACCTACAAACTTGGATTGCTTTTCCTGGCGGCCAAGAGTAAACATAATGGATTCATAAAATCATGATAGGCAGAAATAGGGTAGATTCAGAATCTTTGTCCCAAGATAAAAATATTAAATATTCACAAACACAATTTCAAATGGGGAAGGATGTTTAAAGGAGATGTGCAAGGCAAGCATTTTTTTTTGTACAGAGAATGATGCCTCGAGTTTTAGTGGAACCAGATACAATAATGATGTTTAAGATGTTGTTAGGCAGACACATTAACATGCAGGGAGTGGAGGGGTATGGATCATGTGTGTGCAGAGATTTAGTTTTATTTACAATATGTTCAACCAGGCATTTATTTAATTTAGAGATGCAGCATGGTAACAGGTCTATCTGGCCCATGAGCCTGTGCAGCTGAAATACACCCATGTGACCAATTAATCTTCTAACTCCATACATCTTCAGATTGTGGGAGGAACCCATGCGAACATGTGGATCTCATTCTCCTTAAAAACAGTGGCAGTTTCAAACCTGGGTCACTGATGCTGTAATAATGTTGTGTTAACCATGTCACTACTGTGCTGCCAGGTCTGTTACTGTGCTCTGCCGTTCAATGTTCCAATTTAATAGAATATTCTATATATTCTAGGAGGGAAAACCTAATTTAGTAATGTTCCATTGACCAGATTTTAGATATGTGACCTAAGGAAATTACATTTATTGAAGGTTTTTGTACTTAATTTTGACCAGCTTCTGGGTGTAATGATAGTGATCATATTTTCATGGCAACTAGCAACGCCTTACTGTTTGATTAGACTTGGCTGCCAGTAGGGGACTGACACACAGTATGCAGATCTATAATGGGGACTGTAGCCTCATGGTATGCCTCATAGTGCTGTTTACATCAACTTTAAAGTAAATGACCTTTTGCTTCATCCATGTGTTGTCTAAGACCTCACACATATGAATACAAGATGAAACATTGATTTTCCACACATTAAGAAAACTGCGCTTGGAAGAAAGAGTGCATGAAAGTTTCATCTCCTAATAATATCAACAACATTGTCTGAAGAACATCTTGGCTTAGTAAAATATTTCTGATTGAATTGATAATTTTACCAAGGATATGTAGCTAGTGGATGTTTTTTTTTTAAATATAGAAGGGCAGCACAGTTAGTGCAACAGTTATCACAACACCTTTATAGGGCCATGATCGAGGCTGGGGTTTGAATCCCACACTGTCTGTAAGGAATTTGTACATTCTCCCCGTGTCTGCTTGGGTTTTCCCTGGGGGGATCTGGTTTCTTCCCACCATTCAAAAAGTACCAGGGGTGTAGGTTAATTGAGTGTAAATTGGGTGCCACAGACTCATGGGCCAAAATGACCTGTTACCATGCTGTTTATCAAATATTTTTAAAAAGTGAAATGTGGACTGTGAAATCACTGTTTCTGTAGCAATTTGAAAACAAAAATGCTGCCTGTTGTGAGGAGATATTATATAGTTGAGTTATCCACAACCCTATTGTAACATATTGACTGGAAAGTTTCTGAATGGTTAAAAAAAATGATGTTAATGCATCACCACATGTCATCTTAGTTATGGCATTGTATATGGTGGGGTATGTAAAATAAGCAGAATAAATTTCAAAGTCGCATGTTATAAAACTGGTAAAGCATTGCTGCCTTTTCCATTATGTTTTCTACAGTAATGTTGACTTATTGCAAGTGTACAAAGTTATTTTGTTAATTGTTGAAACTAAATCAGCTGTGGAACAATGGCATGTTTCAGAAGAGAGTCTGAAGTCCTCTAATAGGAATTTGAATGGAAAAAAATGCAGGTTGACCCTGAAATCCCACCATATGGGGCTGGCACCTTTTGTAAATTGAAGCCTTGGCTGTAACCTCAGTAAATGTAAAAGACCCCATGGTGCCATTATGATGATCTGAATTATTTCCAACAAACTCCCTCATATCTATCTCCAATTTAACATTATTCCAATTGATTATTTAGTGGTCATCACATTGTTTATTTTAGAAATTTCTGTTATCAAATGGTCCTTCAGTGATTATCACAGGGACTTGTCATTGTTTAGCTTCAAGAACAATTATTTTTACTATATTAAATTAGATTACTTTAAACAAGGATAGGCAGCATAGAGTTATCACCATTTAAATGATAATCTTGGAGAAGTCTATACTTGTCTGGGATTTCTTCAATTAATATTTTTATTTAACCAAATAAAATATATTAACAATAAAATTAATGCTGCATAGGAATGTGAGTTGAGTTTAGCTGTCATCATAATATTCCTATGTTCAAATTAAGGTTTTCTTTATCCTTAGTCAATAACTTCCTTATATCAGGTTAGTTGAAAGAAGCATAACCTTGGCACTATTCCAAAAAAAATCTGCTTTCATAATTGCAAAAGTCAAAAATGATAAAGGAAGATGAACCAATTCTTGAGTTACTCCTCAAAATTATTAAAACAATGCAAGCAGATAAAAATATTTTCTGATTGTTAAACAGCATTAATTCTATTGAGTACAATCTTTTTTTAAAAAAACAAGGTCTTTCACATATTCAAGAATTTGAGGTAACCATCAAACTTCATCTCCATAATTTTTTCCAGTGAAAAATATATTTTTTTTTTATTTTCTGTATTATTTTATCACAATTGCTATTGATGAAAATATACTCGATCTTTATAATAATGAGAAACTTAAATTATAAAGGCTGTACATGCATATGCACTTCTAAATAATGGTTAAATTCAATAAGCTGCATGCAAGATAAATTTTTTTTCCCATACCCAGGAGTGATTTAGGTATCCTGTTTTTAGACTTTTTATGATGTAGTTGGAACAAAAAATGTCAGGGCTTGACAATGGAATATTATTCAGCAGATTAAAATCAGGTATAGCTTAGCTACATTCAGAAAAATAGTCATACTCTTCTGCTCCAACAATCTGCCTGAATTCCAATTGCAAAGCAAAACTAATCCTACTTCATAACTAATGTCATTTAACTTCAATTAGCACCAGTGTACATGGCTGTGTCTAAGAGAAATTCATTGAAAATCCTCAATTATATTTGTTCATCTGTTTAATCTATTTAGTTTGGAATCAAGGGAGTTTGAATTCAAACTAATTTGAAAACAAAAAAGTGGATCTGTATTAGAGCACTATTCCTTCATGAAAATTGAACCAATTCCTTTACTGGCATGTAATAGTGCAGTACATGTAATATTACATATTGTCTTCTGCCTGCTGTAAGACTGACAAAGAGCCACCATTAGTGAAGCCTGGTGCCCTTTACAGTTAGAAAGAAAAGCAAAAGAGTTATTTCAGAATCACTGAGAGGCCTCCAGTGTTCCTGCATCTTCAGCAGAACCACGGATCCTTGTTTGATTCATTGGCAACCTGAGCTTTAGATCCAAACATCTGATACAATCAGGAACCCTTCAGCATCCTCATAGATGAGGCCTTCTCATCTATCTTTCCTTCCCAATGGGAAGTGCTCTTCCCATTTCTGATGCTCTGGACCAATCTGCTCCTCCTCAGATTCTGCAACCCCTTGTGGTCGCTGCCATCCCTTGTGGCCAGCTTGGCCACAGACCTCCACAATTGCAGGATTTTACAAACACCATCTGCTCTTTTAAAAGGCCGATAAAATCTGTACAGAGTGCTGGCATTAGGACTGGGCAGCTAAATCCTTCAGAGCAGCGCTGTTTCTCCGCCCTCTCTGGTCTGCACCAGCAGCCCCACTGCCATTACAGCAACTCTGGCACTGCCACCATACAGACCACACACTTTGTTCATTTGTTCAGAGGACAATTATCCAAATTTCTCTGGAGGCAAATAAGCTCACAAGTGTGGGTATGTGGTGGAGTATGTTGCTTGGTTAAATACTAGACCAACACTTCAACAGAGAGGAGGAAATGTCCACCTGGTTTAAAAAGTAATCTGCCAATACCAACCTTAGTTTTCTCCTCAAACAACTCTTGCAGATTAGTGGATGTGTTCGAAAAAAAAATGAAATTCCTCTGTGCACTTCTTTTAACAAGATGATTAATGCTTGCTATTGAGGTTACACTTTTAATAAAGCTATTAACCTGCTAAAGTAAAATAAGGTCACTTGCACTGATAAAATATATGTGAAAAAGCTTGCCCTGCAAGCTTTTAGCACAGAAAATGGTACTTAACTGCAGACTGCTATGGTTTTCACCAATGGAGGAAGCACATGAATGACATGAATAATGGAAAGTACTTTGTAGAGTACAGCCCTTGTAGAAAATTCAGAGCGTAAGTTTTTTTTTACTGCTTGATTGCTGTAATATCTGGCCCAGATGCAGTGTCCAACATATAAATGCTACGTACTTAAGATCTTTACCAATTATAACTTCAGTATTAACTGAATGCTCATGGATTCAAACGCACTTTGCATTTCATTTCAACTAGGCAGCAACTATATCTTCAGATATCCAAAACCTGGGGTTACTAATAATAAAATAATTCCTATCTGTTTCTGCCTACTTGTTTGGTTGTGGACTGAAAGGCTCACTTAATATTAAACTCAAAAGTATTATCTTATAGGTAGGAATGGATCATAATTTCCCAATAAGATTGAGACAAATGCTTCCTGGTCCTCCTAAAATTTAAAGGATAAATTTACTCCTTCTCATTCACAAATCATCAATCCCTTGACCCATTTTCTGCAGAATATGATCTTGAGACTCATAGCTTCAGGGAAGAAAGCAATATCATTTCATCTGCCTCTCTTTTCCAGATGCACATGGGTACAGTTTCTCCTTTAACTACTAAAATGGAAGGACAAATCGAACTTCACCTTTTCAAGTCCATTGATGTGTACTGGGATATTAGGCCAACACATTGTTCTGGTGTGCCACATCGTCAATCCACTCTAGTTCATCCTTCCCTCTCTGGTGATATCAGATTGTAGATCTTTCACATGACCGTGAGAATTTAATCCAGATATTCTCATTTTCTCCACATCCAAACTACAAAGTGAAGGAAGGAATGTTTAGAGAAGACATCAAGGGTAAGTTTTTTTTTACACAGAGTTGTAGATGCCTGGAATGCCTTTCCAGGGATGGTGGTGGAGACCGAAACATTAAGGGCACTTAAGAGACTCTTAGACAGGAACATAGATGAAAGAAAAATAGAGGGCTATGAGGTAGCGAGGGTATAGTACTTTTTTTAAAGGGATATATGGTTCGGCACTACATTGAGGGCCAAAGAGCCTGTACTGGCTGTACTATTCTATGTTCTATCCCAAATATTTGGTGTGAATTGATCATTGTAAATAACTGCTTGGGTATGTGGTGGTTGGAGAATTATTGTGCTACACATGTGAGAGTTAATAAGTTAGAGGATAATACGCAATGGAATAGGATTACTCTGTGGGTCAGTTTAGATTTGATGATCCAAACAGTCTCCTGTGTCATGAGAAATATGGGAATACCCATTTCCAAGTTGAATTGGCATTGTTTTGGGGGGATAAACATTCTGAACAATATATTGGGATTGAAAAGAATGTTACATAGATTTATCTGATGATGACTGGATTTGGGTCACATCATGAAGATAATTCTTTGGAATTTACATAAGAACATAAGAAATAGGAGCAGGAGTCAGCCATCGGTCCCGTCGAGCCTGCTTCATCATTCTATGAGATCGTGGCTGATCTGATGATAGGCTCATCTCCACCTATCTTCCTTTTACCCATTTCCCTTAATTACCCTACTATGTAGAAATCTATCCAACCTTGTCTGATATTTACTGAGGTAGCAAATTCCACAGATCCACCACGCTCTGTGAAAAGCAGTTCCTCCTCCTCTCTGTCCTAAATTGACTACCCTGAATCTTGAGGCTATATCCCCTAGTTCTGGACTCCCATACTAATAGAAACAGCTTATCCACCTCTATCTAATCAATGTATTTCATATGTTCATAGGTGTTGGGCACTATCTGTAGCCCAAATAATGACACTGACAAAAGGCTGAGGGGAATGATATGCTTTATTGTACTAGAGACAGCTGGCCAGGGTCAAGGTTAGGAAAATGAGTGGGAAGGAGAGGGGACTCGACCTTTATGGCCCAGGGTCACATGGGCAGGACCGGAGAGGTCAAGGACAGGAAGACACCCAGAGGGTGGGCCAGTCAGTGCACATAATCATATCACCACATTCAACCCCTCTTTTTTAAAAAATGGAACCCACTGGGAAAACAAACAGCAAACTGGGGTTAGTAACAGTAAAAACAATAATAATAACAGTGGCAATATCAATAATTATCACCAAAGGGGGCGGGAGAAGCAGACACCCCCACTGGCTAGAGGTTTAGCTGCACAGGCGACCTCCTTCTTCTGCTGGACCGCCAGGGAGCCAGCGTGTCCGTGCGACACTCCTCTGGAGAGGGGGCAATGGGGGAAGAGTCCACTGCAGGAACCGTCAGGTTGGGTTGGTGGTGGGGGACTCCTGGGGTGATGGGATTCCTCTGCTGCTTCATGGGGGTTAGAAGTCTGGGCATCTGGCAGCAAGGCAGGCGGCTTGAACTCCAGAGTCGTGCTCTGATGCAGCACGATCGGATCCACGGCGTGGTTGGTGGCTGGCAAGGCAGTCTCAGGGTCTCCGGCCCTTGCCAGGTGTAGTATTGGCATAGTGTCCTTGTGGCCATCCGGGTACCTCACAACTGCGTATTGAGGGTTTGCATGTATGAGGTGCATTGCTTCAACCAGTGGGTCCGTCTTATGGCCCCTGACGTACTTCCGAAGCAGAACCGGCCCTGGGGTTGTCAGCCAGTGAGGGATTGATAAACCATTCGCCAATCTCCTAGGGAAAGCAAAGAGGCATTCATGCGGGGTGGTGTTAGTGCCGGTGCACAGTAACAACCGGATAGCGTGGAGAGCCTTGGGCATTACGTCCTGCCAGTGGGACACTGGCATATTTTTAGACCTAAGGGCCAGGAGCACCGCCTTCCAGATGGTGTCATTCTCCCTTTCCACCTGGCCATTACCTCTGGGGTTATAGCTTGTAGTCCTGCTGGTTGCTATGCCTCTGGCCAGGAAGAACTATTGCAGCTCCTCACACATGAACGAGGTCCCCTGGTCAATATGAATATAGTCGGGGTACCTGAACAGGGTGAAGATGCTGCACTGGACTTTAATAACTATAGCTGAGGCCACATCCGGGCAGGGAATTGCAAAGGAGAACCTGGAGATTTCGTCCACCAGTGTCAGGAAGTAGGCGTTCCTATTTGTGGTTGGGAGGGGGCCCTTGAAGTCAACACTGAGTCGTTCGAAAGGGCAGGTGGCCTTGATAAGGTGTGCCTGCTCTGGCCAGTAGAACTGAGGCTTACACTCAGCGCAGATCTGGCAGCGCCTGGTTGTGGGAACAGACATCCTCGACGGAGTACGGGAGGTCCTGTGTCTTAACAAAATGGTACAACTTAATGACTCCGGGGTGACACAGATTATCGTGCAGGGTCTGGAGACGGTCAAGATGCGTACTGGTGCACGTCCCTTGGGATAGGACGTCCGGGGGTCATTGAGCTTACTCAGCCAGTAGAAGATATCATAGTTGTAGGTGGATAGTTCAATCCTCCACCTCAGAATCTTGTCATTCTTGATCTTACCCCACTATTAAGGACTGAACATGAAGGCCACTGCCCTCTGGTCAGTCAACAGGGTAAACCTCTTACCGGCCTGGTAGTGCCGCCAGTGCCGCACTGCTTCAACGATTGCTTGTGCCTCATTCTCGATGGAGGAGTGCTGGAGTTCAGAACCATACAGGGTGTGGGAAAAAAATATTACTGGCCTGCTTGCCTGGTTTAGAGTGGCAGCCAGTGCAAAGTCGGAGGCATTGGTTTCCACCTGAAAGGGGAAGGATTCATCTACAGCATGCATCGTGGCCTTGGCAATGTCTCCTCGAATTTGGTTAAAAGCAGCCTGGGCTTCCGCCGATAGTGGGAAGGTAGTTGATCGAATTAGGGGGTGGGCCTTATCGGCGTAGTTGGGCACCCATTGTGCGTAATAGGAAAACAATCCCAGGCACCTGTTTAGTGCCTTCATGGTGTTTGGGACAGGGAGCTCCATGAGTGGTCGCATGCTGTCAGGGGCAATAACACCATGTTGCCACATCCAAGAAGGGCCAGGCGCTCTGTGTTGAACACACACTTGTCCTTGTTGTACGTCACGTTGAGGGACTTGGCCGTACGCAAGAACTTTGCGAGATTTGCGTTGTGGTCCTGCTGGTGATGGCCGCAGATAGTGACATTGTCAAAGTAGGAGAACGTCGCTGTCATCTTGTGCTCCTCCACCATCCAGTCCATTACTCTATGAAAGGCAGAAACACCGTTAGTAACACCAAAGGGTACCCGCAGGAAGTGGAAAAGTTTTCTGTCAGCCTTGAATCCCATGTAGATTCGATCGCTAGGACAGAGGGGAAGTTGATGGTAAGCTGACTTGAGGTCAATGGTACTTTGTGATCTTATTGACCAAGTTGGCTATACGGGGTAGCGGGTATGCGTCCAACTGGGTGTAGTGGTTGATGGTCTGACTGTAATGAATTACCATCTAGGGCTTGCCCGCCCCTCTGACCACGAGGACCTGCGCCCTCCAGGGACTGGTGCTAATGGCTATGATCCACTCCACAAGGAGTTGCTGAACCTCAGTCTGCATGAATTGCATGTCCTCTGTACTATAGCGCCTACTCTTGGTGGCGATTGGTTTGCAATCTGGGGTGAGGTTTGCGAACAATGATGGGGGGGCACCCGTAAGGTGGTGAGGCCACCTGACGGTTCTGTTGACTGAGTGCTGAGACCACAGGATGGTACTGGGGACTGGGCATCTGGTTGGGGATGGGCATCCAAAAGCTGGGGGTTGTGGGTGGTCAGTGGTGTTTGGGGGCCATTGTCACTCCTGAACTGACTTTGAAAGTCGAGGCCCTGGAGGATCGATGCACAGAGGTGAGGCATAATCACCAATACAAAGTCATTATAACATTCCCCTCCACAGTCAGTGACACTACACAATGGCAGCGATCCCTCGCTGCCATTGATACAGTCCCAGTCATCGGTCTAACTGGGAGGGAGAGTCTCTGGACCACGTCGGGGTGCACGAAACTTTCTGAGCTACTGGTATCAAAAAGACAGTTTGTTTTATGCCCATTCACCTCTATCTGCATCATGGAGTTCAAGATCGGGTGAGGGCTGGCTTGGTTCAGCATCACCTATGCTAGGACAGGCACTTCTTTATCGTCATCAGTGGGGAGGCCCACCCAAGATGGCAACTTCCATATTGACCATGCAGCGTTCAACGGGGAAGAAGTTGGAAGTGGAGTTGTGGAGGTTGGAAGTGATGTCATCAGAGCGGTAGGCTGAGGTGCTGAGGTTGGGATCATTGGCCGGTAAGATGACATTCTCCTCACCGCGCACGTGGAATGCACGTCGCGCTGCTCCTGGACCTGCAAACCTTTTGGTAATGGCCCTTCTTCTCACGGCCCGAGCATGTGGCTCCCCTTGTGGGGCAGAGGCATCTGACTTGCCTGGCCTTCCCACAGAAGTTGCATCTCGACGATGCAGATGGCGTTATTGCAGCCGTGGTCGGGTCGGTAACACCTGACTCTGAGTCCCAGGCTTAAGGACCTCATGGTGGAACATACAGAGATGGCCCACTTCTGCCCATGATCAACACAGCGTTGCGCTGGTCCGAGTCCAAAGTCCTGGTCAAGTTGATAGCCTTTTTGAATGGGAGCGGGTCCTCCTCGAAGAGTCGGTGTCGGATATAATCTGACCTCAACCCCAACACACAGGAATTTCAGATCAGCTCTTCCATGCACTGGGTCAGCGATATCATGGCCTTGGGATCCCTCAGACAGTCTTTTCCCAATGTGACCAGGGACTGGACATACTCTTCAGTGGACTCACCAGGCTGTTGTTTTTGGGACGCCAGCGGGTAACGGGAGTAGACCATGTTCACTTTTGGCTTATAAAGTGCCCGCAGCTCAGCCATCCCCTCTTTGTAGGTCCCGCTGCCTTGGATGACCAGGTAGGCCCTCTGGCTGACTCGTACCTGAAGGATCTTTAGTTTCATTTCATCAGAGTCGACCACCTCAGCAGAAGCATTGAGGTAGTTGTTAATGCAGTTCACCCACTGTTCGAAGAGTACTGATGCACCCAGGACTTGGGGGTCTACTTCCAGCCATTTTGGGCGCAGCAATTTCTCCATTACCGGAGACCTCCAAAATCTAGTACAATAAATTGTTGGGCGCTATCTGTAGCCCCAATAATGACACAAAAAGGCTGAGGGGAATGATAAGCTTTATTGTACTAGAGACTGCTGGCCCGGATCCAAGGCTAAGAAATGAGCGGGAAGGAGAGGGGACTCAGCCTTTATGGGCTGGGGTCACATGGGCATGACCAGGGAGGAGTTAAGGATAGGAAGACACCCAGAGGGCGGACCAGCCAGTGCACATAATCATATCACCACAATAGGGTTCTATAAGTTCCCCTCTTATTCTTCTAAATTTCAGTGAGTACAGTCCCAGACACCTCAATCTCTCTTCATAGGCCAACTCCTTCATCCCTGGAATCAACTTGGTGAACCAATTATAAAATAAATAGGATTTAAGTTTTCAAGCAAGGAGAGAAAACATTTTACAGTGGAGAGTTTGGAGTCTCCTTATAAACACCAAATGGTACCAAGAGGACAATTAGCAATGTTGAGCAAAATATGGAATTGATGGTTATTTGATTCACAATTTTAGCAAAAGGCAAGACAGGCTCAAGTTCTTCTTTGGAACCAATTCCTTTTCTATATGTGCCTTATAGTAATGTGGTTCAAAAGGCTCTCATCATCTAAAGTGGATCTTTCTTCTTTCACTTTTATTGACTTACTTGGAACAAATGCATATTTAAATCAGCAGGGATTGCTATTTTTCTTGGTGTGAAACATAAAAGTCTGCCAATACCTGGAAGACCTCAGCAGGTCTCGCAGCCCCCATTAGAGGTAAAGGCATATAAATGATGAATCAGGCCTGAGCCCTTCCTCGAGCTCTGAGTGAAAAGCAGGCAGGTGCCTGAATTCAAAGTTGGGAAGAAGAAAGGACAGGGGGAAGAGTGCAGACAAGCAGACAAAAGGTGGAAATGGATATGGAAAGGTGGACAGTAGAAAGGAAAAAATGAGATTTGACTGGGGGAGGCGGAGTCAGACACTGAATGAAGAGTTGGCGCAAGGTGACCAAGGGTCATGGTTTCATGGTTTCATTATTCTTCAAGATAGCTTTTACATCCACTTGGAAGAGAAGTCTGACCTTCAGCACGTGATTTCTCTTTTTCTTTTAATTCTTATTTATGTATTTGTGGAAGTGTGTTAATTTCAGTATATTCCACCTGGTAGAGAGTTCCCAATAAACCCAGAATTGTGCTTTCTGGCATGCTAAATGACAAACAGGATTAAATAGCCATGATGTCAATTGTGAAGTATAAAATTACTATTGTTATTAATTTAGGGCTGAACATGTTGTTAAGGGAACTGATGTGAAAAATCTCTGTGAGGATAATGTTTGTTAGCTTACATGCAAGAATGTTACAAATACAAAGAGGTAGCAAAACAAGAGACCGGAATTGTCATGGATTTTTGGCACAACGTCAACTGATCCAAGGACTCTACACCAAAGTCCATACCATTAGTTTCTTTGCCTTTATTGGACACTTCACAAACGTGAACATTGACATCTCTTGGTTCATTTATCTCTGCTCACATTATGACCTAACAGGTGGTCAATTGAAGAACCCTGGTCAAACAGGTACATTCGCTCACCATAAAGTGAAAGTGAGAGAACAAAAATGGTCTCAAAAGGAAGTTTTGTTGGGCAAAATTTAAATATGCCTTTTGTAGTGTGTGATAATTGCTGGCATGCAAAATGGTTTAAATTTTCAATATCTTTCACAAAAAAAAAATTGCATGATGGATATTCCTTGGGGTATGTCTTTGCATGCTAAAAGAAAACTGCTCAACAACAGATTGCCACAAAAAAAATGTGTAAAAATCATCCACTAGTTCATTTTGTAAATCTTAATTAGCACAACAGATCGATTGTGAACTTACTATCCCCTCCCTTTATAAAGTGTAGATATCTTTTTGTATCCTCAAATTTAACAATGCTCCAGTAGTTTGAACATGCTTCCACCGTGTTTCAAATCTGGAATACATTCCTTAACTCAATACTGCATCATGCAGCACAACTAGCTTCTGAAACATGGTGATGGAAGGTCATCAACTTATGCCCTGACACTAAATTCTGCCACAGCAGTATTTAAGTACAAAAAAAAATTAGGAGGAATCAAATTTTCTGACAAGCAGCAAGCACAGAAACATCACAATGTAGTGTCTGAAAAAATGGTTGGATCTTTCACAACACAATCTGCTGATGGCAATCAGATGCTTGAAGCAGCAAAATGTCATGGCATGAAAAGTAGTTTCATGGTGGAGGAGGAATTAAATTAGACAGGAATACATGGAAAAGAGTTGTAATGGAGGCCAGAGAAGAATTAGAGTTGTGTGTATAAAATGGTTGGTTGACATCAGATTTGATGTTAACTGTTAAAATGATCTGATATGAATTCTTGTCGAGCCAAAAAAAAAATCAAAGCATAGTTTTAAAATCTGTGAGTAAGAAAATTTTATGCATTGCACTAAACACATTAGGCTTGTGCAAGAACAATTCTTTGTCACATAAACCCATTATTATGCTTGCTAGAGTAGAGTTCACTTCATGATTTAATCCTGACTCTTTTATGAAAGTGCTGTATGCGTGTTATAAAATATTTTGTAACAAATCAAGGAACGCTTATCCAACTTGTGCATCTTTCCTGCTTATTTATCAACATTGGTCTGGTGCCAATAACTAAAATTAATAGTTTGCACCTGCCAACATTGCATTTATAATACAGACTGCCCTTGGCTACACAGTGTCCTGTCTCAATGAAAGAAATGTGCCCACATGAATAATTGTTGTAAAGATGAGGTCCAGAATTGGTCTGCAAATTCTAAAAGCTTTAAGTGGCTCTGATTTCTTAAATCTTCAGATCACAATTTTGCATCAGGTTCTTAAAGGTCCATGCCTTAAAAATGCGACCTACACAACTTGTTAGTCTGCATGAATTGTTAAAATGATCATCTGAAGTGTAACCTGACACTGCTGGAGTCAGATTGTGAAGCAATATTAAGTAATTGGAGTTCATAGTCTTTTGACGTGTTAAACATGTCATGTATAAAGCTATTGCCTACTCTGATCTCCAACCAAGTTGGTGAAATTGGAGAAGAATATGTTAAAGAGGTGCTGTGGTGTTTAGCATACCGATTCAGGAACTAAAACAAGACCTCTGTAGTTTGTGTTAGGAGTTGCATCCTGAGTTTGAAGCTGCTACAGCAGTGGCAAGACTGCTGGGATTCAAGTCAATATTTAAAGACCTCTCCACATGGAAATCACTATACAGTGTCAGAAAAAAAGTTTGGATGAATAATCTATTTATATAAGAGTTGAAGTTAATTAATGGTAGTTGTATCAAACATTATGATTTACACAGTAAAACTAAGAAGACTGGGAATTTAAGATCAGCAACTTTTTGACATGGTTGAGACTAACAAGGCACAGTCAAGTATAATAGTGAAATAAAAGTTTCCAAATGATTCACAAAAAAATTTACATAAAATATATGGCATTTTATGTTTGAGCAATCCCATCCAAAAATTTTGCAAGCTCTGGGGTGGTCAAGGAACCTGTGAATTTTCTCATGCAGCTTAACACTGCTTTTATCCCCAAAAAAGATAATAATTGAAGAGAGTACTCATGATTTCTTTAACACAATGCAAGCTTTTGAAAAAAAAAAATAGCCTGGGAGATGTTATATTCAATAATTTGATGGTGGAGGTTATTTCAAAGAAATTAAAGTTTTGGCAGAACCCTCTAATTGTCTTTGTTGTCAGTTTTGAACTGACAGCTGTAGGGAACACATGGAGCATTATTAACTCGGCCTCTATAATTGACAAATATAAACTGGATGAAGGTGTTCAGTTTCCAAACATGCTTTACCCAATTTATAATTGGTTGCTAACTAAGATGGAAATGATTACCAGCATGATCTGATGAAAATCATTTCTTCATAATTCACAATTTTGTGGTAATAAATAGAGTTTTTAATCACATATTTGGCACAATGTTGGCATTCAATATGGAATTGCAGCAAAGCCCATCACAAGCAAATGGAATATTAATTACTCATGATAATTTTCACTATGATTCATCACTGTTTTATTACTTATTAAATACTACAATCCCTACACTGGTCTGGTTAAACATTTTGTGGTTTGAAATGACATTTTCTGCTGTGTTCTCACTTTACCGTTAAGTAATATTGTACCACGATTTGAAATTTAACAGAAAAAAAAGGTGAAATTTTTAAATCTAAAAGGCAATGTATTTAGGTTGGGAGTATTATTTAAATAAGTTGAATGCCTGAAAAATAAGTTGAGTCTTGACTTGTCAATATTGCTGAGTTGGAAGAGAAATGGATGATTCTTATGTGTCTGTATGTTGCAATTGTGAACTGTTTAATCCCCTCTTCTTGAACCTGAGTTGATATCCACCTCAACTGTTCTGAACCCATTCATTAAAAAAATTGATCTCATCCAGCATTGATCTTCCAATCAACCTCATCAGTCATCCAAATTTTTCCAAAGCCAACCTTATTCATATTGACCAAACTCCCATCATGGTGGGAGAGGAGATTATTGACATCATTCCCCCTCCCCACCTTCATTCCACCTTTTCCCATCAGCCTTAGGATTTTGTTAGCTCTGCACTGATGCATTTGAGGTCCTTCAGCTTAGCTCAAGGTATTTTTAATCTTCTACCAGTGTCTCTTTATATCTCTCACTGTCCTTCTATTATCCAGCTACTACTGACCCACCAAAACTCTTGGATTGAAATTAAGTATTGATACCCCACTGTCCTGATGACTGTCCATCAACTTATCTGCTTCCTCCTCCCACGGATGCCTCTGAACCCCACACCCAACCATTCCACTTCCTCCTGAGCCATCCATCTTCTTCCTCACTCTTCATCATAATTTTCATAGATGTTGAGGTATGAATTGGAAGACCAGAGTGTCAATCTTTTAGCCCTTTTCTTGGGCAGTACGTGCAGAAATCAGGATCTTATTTTTCTTGGACTTTTAACCGTAAATTATCCTTTTTACACACAACAAACTCTTATGTTTTCTCACCATCCCCATTATCAAGTCTGTTTCATGGAGTTATGCAATCTAACATGGACTCATTGAATGCAAGGTATCTCACTTCCCTGTCAAAACCTTTCTTTCTCATAGCATTCTTCAAATATTATGCAGATAATGTCTTTACACTGCTATTGAATTTTAAAGAAAATGTAACAATTATGCCAATAATAAAGTATTTCATTGCCTGACAAATGTGGTAGTTCAAGAATGAGGTTATCCATTACCTTTACCAGGGTTATTATGGATGGACAGTAAATTATGGCCTCATCTACACCAGCTCCATCATTTAACCTAAAAGAATAATGGAAGTTGATGTGCCTAACCACTTTGTAGATCATGTTGCATTTATAGTCAAATAATAAATTGATCAATAAATCTTGTGCTTCATACTTGTATGCAGTTGGTAAATGTAGGTTGATATTATAACACTTCCCAAAAGATAATACACAATAAGTACAAAATTTATCTTCAATATATTATTTTGTGAATTAGAAGTCTTTAGAGATGCGGGAGTCACTGACCTGTACTTGCTCGCTGTAATTGACTTGTTTACATTACAGTAAGTTGTCTGTTGTGGTTGACGTAAGGAGAGGACAAGCAGAGATCTCCAAAAGCACAACTCAGCGTTGATAAAGAAATGTGATGCTCTGTTATGTCAGGAGAATATACAACTTGAAAGGATACCATGCCTCTGAGTTTGCTCCTGCAACTATATAACTTTTTGTGACAAATTAAGTTACATTTCTGATCAGAAGTAACCCTTAAGATGTTTTTGATTGTGAAGCTATTTAACATCAACATAAGTGGTCATTGTCACTCTTCACTTGTAAGTCTCAATTTGAAAGAGCATCAGGCCGACCTGCCTTTGAAATTCAATTACATTTTTATCTGATGTGTCTCAAACAAACTGAACATTATATTCTTTGGTGAGCATCCTCGCATCTAACCTCTGGAAAGAGGGAAGGCCTTCAGTGAAACTACTGAAGACAAATGGCACAATCTTCGGGATATAATGACTGACTTCAAACAGCTCATCCTTTTTACAATCAGAGTAAAATGTTGTTTGTTCCTCAGCATTTCACTGAATCTTATTGCTCATGAGATATTCACACATTGTTTTGTCATTGCAAGTGAATGAGTATACTTCTATTGATCTTGCAATAAATGAAGATAATTTGATGAGGTGTGTTCTTAAAAGCAAATGACATTTCAGCAAATGATCTTATTACTATTTTTGGTGAAGCACCAAAATAACAAAACAAATAGCAGTGAACTATAATGCTCAACTCGGTTTTGGTCTTTTAGAAATCTGGCTCATGGGTCACAAAGTAGAGACAATGACATATACTCAAATTAAAATTTACTAATTGTTCATTACTATTCATTCAAACAATAAAAATGAAATCAGCTGATGTGTGATATACAGCAAAGAGCATGGTAAATGAAATTTTCATTTGGTTCTGACACAATGTCCTCCCAGCTGTAATTTATTTGGTTATGTTTAATCCTGAATATTTTCCTCAAAATATAAAATGCTTTCCTTATTTTGAGAGCATTGTGCCTCAGACAAATGTGTTCCAAATTTTTTTCTTCAAGATTAATGGCCATATTGCAAAATCAAAATTGTAAATTCATTCTATAGTGTTGCCAAAAGCAGTTTGTGCAATTGAGTCATTAAATGTAAACTGTGACTAACAGCAGGGATCACAGACTGGATTGCACTGGAGCTGTCAAAGTGAAGAGATTTCATACTCTTGTCGACAAAGTTGAAATGGGTTTTTACAGTCAGAATGAGTGCAAACCTAAAGCATCCCACCAAGGTCTGATGAAATGAGAAATGTAATGATTTTTAAAATTCAAGTCCCAGGGATAACACAAAGAAAGTTATACCTGGGCTGGTTAATAATCTTGTCATATTCAATTGTAGTGACATTAGACATTACATAAAGCAATTTCATGGTTTAAAGTCATTTAAATTCAGGAAATGGGAATGAATTTTAAAAAGAACCAGCAAACGTCATTGTTCAAACCCAGTAGATGGAAAACAAAAGTGAAAACTGACAATAAAAAAGTTCTGTGGATGATGTATCATATGGAAGAGCCGACCACTACAAGACTAAAATAGTCTCCATTCAAGATATCTTATAAAAATAATTTCATTTTAATTCTTTGTAAAATAAACTGAATTTATGTGTATTATTGATCCACTGGCATCTCTCAAATGATGGAAATATCTGATTATTGGTGACCCTCCTTTCAATTCTTTTACTCGTATCAAATTGTTTTGAACCAGAATTCTCCCAATTTTGGTGAATGTGCTTTGGGCAGGAATACAGCCCACAAGCATCGTTCAATTTGTTGGGGATTTCCAGAGATGGGTCCCTTTTTATATATAAAAAAATATAAAATATTGACTATATTGGCGTTGATCAAGGATATTATTCCTTTTCTTCCCCCATGAATGTAATTGAAATGGGGCAGAAGAGGAAATTATAACATTGTAGTTAAATTGTTGAACTAGTTATACAGAAATTATCCAGAACCCAGTCAGTTGACAAAAGACCAAATCACAATTGGGAAAGATAAATTCAATTTATTTAAATTATTCTGGGGAATTTAAATGGAACTATTAACAAGTAGAAATGACATTGAAACTATCATTTTGTCAGAAAAAAAAATGATACATGGAAAGTGAAGAGTAAAACAAAACAAGTCTCTGGCTTTGATTGAGGTATTGGATGCTCACCCCAATGGATTTTGAAAAACCAAATTTGGAAATATATTTGAATAAGAAATTGGGAAATCTATCCTACAAAATAATAAGGTATTGTAATCATATCACAGAAGAATTCTTTTCAGCTGGCCATTTGTAAAAATATAATAACAAATTAATTCTGAGAAATGTAAAACAATTCAATTCCTTATTCAGCAGGAGGTCATGTAAATTAAGACAGAAATTTTTTTTAGAGCCATTAAACATTACTGTTTGCTCATAAGTAAGAACAAAATATTCATGTTTTTGAGGCCACACCAAATTTTGCAGCGGATCTTCTCTGTTATGCCAATTAAATTATTGTAGAGAAAAGGAAGGTCACTAAGAGTGAGTTAGAAATATAGGCTCTATGGATTGAGTTAAAATGAAAGGTTTTGATTATATGGTTGGTCATCCTGGAATCTTTAATTATAGAAGTGAAATGAAGGAAGACATTATGTAAGCAAACATAACTGGAGTGAAAAATAGAGTCTGGTAATTGCTGCAACTTCAAGAATCATGTATTGTCATGTAATAAAACAGAAAAAGTAATATTACATCGAATTTCCTTTAGTCTACCATAAGACAAAAATTCACCATCAGCAGAAATTGCCCAGCGCTCCGTATAGTCAGAGAAAGAAAAGCAAAAGGGAGTCCCTCCAGAGTCAGTGAATGTTCATGGATTCACCTCCAGCGCTCCAGCAGCCTTCAGTCCAATCCATTGGGAACCCGAGCTCCAGATCCAAATGTCTGACATAATCAGGGAATACAGTACCCTCTCACATCACGGCTCCAATACCTGGTACCCCTTCAGCCAGTCCCAAGCCAATCTCTGTATCCCTTGACTGCAGTCACCAGCAGACTGCAGCCTGCATGGTTTCCTCACTTTGATAAATTGCTGTTCCATAGACGATGAATGCTAGATTTCAACCATCCCCAAATAAGGGGTAGGTAAAAAAGACTGATGTTTTGACAACATATTCAATCAGCTTTTAAAACAGCTGTGGGATATTGAGAAAATGGGAATTTAATGTCAAGACTATTATTTGAAAGTTAAGAATACAAAAGAAAAGCCACAATAATCAAACAAAGAGAAAATGAAACATAAAAACAATTGAACCAATGATTTCTGATCTAGCAATTCATTTACTCTTAAGGCCAGCCCGAGGATCCTTTGGGAATGTTTTTCTTGTATATTTTTTTTTACACAGAAATTTGAAAAAGCCATCACTGTTCATGTTCCAATTAAAATTATCATCACTATCCAAGTTGCAAACGTACACTGGCATCAGTCCCCAACTCTTTCTCAGCTCCTTTGATAATAACACAGGCAGAAACCATGTCCTCTACCCTTAATGAATTCAGCAGTTTTCTCAATTCACTACCAACTGCCAACAGCCCTCAAATTCATTTCATCCATTTCCAGTTCCTCTCACATCTTTCATAATTTCTCCATCTCCATCTCAGGAGATTGTGTATATATTGACATATTTTATAAACCTACTGATTCCCTCCATTACCTGAACTGCACCTCTTCCCTCTCAGTCACTTACAAGTTCTATCATCTCACTATATCTGTTCCCACGATGAAGTATTTTAGTCCATGACATCAGAGAGGTCCTTCCTCACAAAACATGGTCTCTTTTACATTGCTGTCAATGCAGCCCTCACAATCTCCATCTCCAACCTAGCTGCTGTCACACCAATCCTCCCTTGGGTGGATGTGAGAGGTACTGGAAATGGATGAAGTGAATTTGAGGGCAGTTGGCAGTTGGTAGTGAATTGAGAAAACTGCCGAATTAATTAAGGGTGGAGGACATGGTTTCTGCCTGTATTATCATCAAAATAGCTGAGAAAGAGTTGGGGACTGATGCCAGTGTACATTTGCAACAATGATAAGGGAACCCTATCCATAGGGTTCCCTTATCATTATCAACCACCCTTCAGCCTATGCATCCAACACATTAATCTTCATAATTTTCATCACCTCCAATATTTTCTCTACCACCAGATATATCTTCTTTTCCCTTCTCTGCTTTCAGTAGGAATTGTTCTCTTTATGACTCTATTATCCACTCATCCCTTCCTAATAATCACCCCCTGTCACTTATCCCTGTAACAACACCAAGTGCTAAGACCTACACCTCTCCCTCACTACCATTCAGGTCTCCAAATAGTCCTTACAAGTGGGACAACACTTCACTTCTGAATCTTCAAGGGTCATTTAGTGCACACAGTGCTCAAGGTGCAGCCCCCTCTACATTAGGGATACAAGGCACAGGTTGAAGAATTGCTTCGTTGAACATCTTTACTCCATCTGCCACAAGGGCATCATGGTTAGTGTAGCAGTTAATGCAAAGTTGTTATAGCACCAGTGATCAGGACCAGGGTTCAAATCTGTAAAGAGTTTATACATTTTCCTGGTGTTTGCGTGGGTTTTTCCCCATGGGCTCCAGTTTATTTCCAATGTTAAAAATTTACCAGGCATTGTAGATTAATTGGGCGTAATTGGGCGACACGGGCTGTTGGCCAAAAGGGCCTGCTTCCGCGCTATACGTCTAAATTTATTTTTTTCTTTAAATTTTTAATTTAATATCCAGGGTCACCCAGTGGCCAGCCAATAACTCCACTTCCCATTTCCACAACGACATGTCTGTCCAGAATCTATTACTCTATACCTCTCTTTCTTTCTCTTTGGCTTGGCTTCGCGGACGAAGATTTATGGAGGGGGTAAAAAGTCCACGTCAGCTGCAGGCTCGTTTGTGGCTGACCAGTCCGATGCGGGACAGGCAGACACGATTGCAGCGGTTGCAAGGGAAAATTGGTTGGTTGGGGTTGGGTGTTGGGTTTTTCCTCCTTTGCCTTTTGTCAGTGAGGTGGGCTCTGCGGTCTTCTTCAAAGGAGGCTGCTGCCCGCCAAACTGTGAGGCGCCAAGATGCACGGTTTGAGGCGTTATCAGCCCACTGGCGGTGGTCAATGTGGCAGGCACCAAGAGATTTCTTTAGGCAGTCCTTGTACCTTTTCTTTGGTGCACCTCTGTCACGGTGGCCAGTGGAGAGCTCGCCATATAATACGATCTTGGGAAGGCGATGGTCCTCCATTCTGGAGACGTGACCCATCCAGCGCAGCTGGATCTTCAGCAGCGTGGACTCGATGCTGTCGACCTCTGCCATCTCGAGTACCTCGACGTTAGGGGTGTGAGCGCTCCAATGGATGTTGAGGATGGAGCGGAGACAACGCTGGTGGAAGCGTTCTAGGAGCCGTAGGTGGTGCCGGTAGAGGACCCATGATTCGGAGCCGAACAGGAGTGTGAGTATGACAACGGCTCTGTATACGCTTATCTTTGTGAGGTTTTTCAGTTGGTTGTTTTTCCAGACTCTTTTGTGTAGTCTTCCAAAGGCGCTATTT
The DNA here is from genome assembly GCF_036971445.1 of Narcine bancroftii. Taxonomy (NCBI): domain Eukaryota; kingdom Metazoa; phylum Chordata; class Chondrichthyes; order Torpediniformes; family Narcinidae; genus Narcine; species Narcine bancroftii. The sequence goes on from NC_091475.1 coordinate 138,822,024, forward strand.
GCCTTGGCGAGTCTGTTGTCTATCTCATTGTCAATGAGATAGACTCTATACCTAGATACAGTAAAAACACTAAAAGTTCGGGCTTATCCCAAAATGTTGGTTATGTAGTTTAACCTTTGCTCCATAAAGGACACTGTTTGACCTGCTAAGTTTCTCCAGCTTTTTGTGTCTTTATTTCAACCACAATGTCTATACATATTTTGTGATTTACTTTTTTATGCTTAGTTACAGGTTCCTTCATGCTATTCTTTAACCAAATGGGATCAACATCAATTTCTCCTGTTTCCAGTAATCTTACGGCTAGGTTTTGTCAAACCAACCTCCCCACCTCAGCTTTCCCCTCTCTCTGGCCTCATCTTCTCCCTTCTTCCTCTTTTCCTCTGCTGCTCTCCCTACCTGCTTGACACCCACACTATCTTTCCTTCAGCTCCTCACTCCCTTCCTTTCCTCCAAACTGAGAACATCTTGCTCATCTCTCTGCCTTCTCCTCCTATGACATCCTAGCTTCTGTCTTTTTTTCCATTTATTATCCCCCACCACCTGCCATCTGCCAACCTGTGCTCCTCCCACTCCCCCACCATTTTATTCAGATTTCTACCCATTTATTTATTATTTATTGAAGGGTTTCAGCCTGAAACGTGGACTATCTATAGCTTCCATGGATGATACTTGACCCACTAAGTTCTTCCAGCATTTTGTGTGTTTCTCCATCATTATCCAATGACCGGTCCTCGTCAACCCACATCAATACAATGGCTAAGAAAGTACACCAGCACCTCCAATTCTTCAGAGGTCTGAAAAATTTGGCATGTCACCTGCATCACTTAAAAACTTCTACAGGATTTGTTCCACACAAGACAGCAGGAAACTGTAGAGGGTTGCAAAAACAGCTCAGTCCATCAAACTTTCTCCCTTCCCTCCATCAACAAGATCTGTACCTGCCATGATAAAGGAGTCAATATATAGAAGGATGTATACCAACCTAGTCATGCTTTCTTCACCTTACTTTCTGTTGGGAAGAAAATCCATGAGATCATGCACTTCCATATTCAAGCACAGTTTCTTTCAAGCTACTCTCAGATTCCTGAACGAATCTCAGTTGTAAAATTATGTTGCCTTTTCCCTGCACCACCTGATACTTTCCTCTGTAACTTCCCACTTCTGAAATGATTTTTACTTGTGATAGGCTGTAGGTGTTTGAGATAGGGTGCAGAGGATATTTACCAGAAGGCTGCCTTTGATTGGAGAACATATGATATGAGCAACGTTGACAGAACTAGGGCTTTTTTCGCTTTGGTCAAAGGATGAAAGGTGACTTAAGAACGGTGCAAACAGATGTTATTTCTCTATCTTGGTACATGCGACGATAAACTTCAACTTGAAATGTGTTGAACAGTTTCAGCTTACTCGTGTCAGTTGCCTCCCTGCTCTAGAACATCCAGCAGCACCTTATGATTTCAAAACACATTATGTTGGATAACAATTTTTTCAAAAGATTTGCTTCCTGAAAAAAAATTGGGGATTATGATTAATAACTACAAGCAAAACACAAAGACAATTTCAGCAATGCAGTATCAAGTAGGAAGTTGGAAAATATAAAATTCACTTTTAATTGAATTTAGCATGTTCAATCACCTAATCACGCTGACACATAGTGTTAGGTGAACTGACCTAAAAAAATAGTTTGTTCCTGATTTTCATTTCTACTCGGCATCTAATGCCTCTTGTGTCAGAGTCCAATAATGTTTGGCCAGGATTGATGGATTCCAGTTGCCTGATGCCGCTTTTCCATGGTCACAATATCCTGGTAAAACATAATTGACTGCGAATGCAGAAAATGAATTTACAATGACATGTTACACTTCATGGATGTTTATGCTTGAAGTAGACTTTGAATATGATAGAACATCACAAAAAAAGTTTATAGCTAAAGAATGGTACATGACAGGCAAATTTGAAGGTGATTTTCGTGATCAGCAGCCAAAGATCCATAAAATACACCCAGGAAGCAAAATCTTTGGTGTTCAGTGTTATTGCTAATAAGTTTTATATAATGGACAATTAGTACAGTTCACATTTTAGAAAGGGTGATGGAATAACCCATCAAAACTTTGGTAGTAGGACAGATAATAGAATATTCAAGGGTGTAATTGATAAAACATCCAGAGATTGTAGAGTATAATAAAGAAGTCAACGTGTTTTTTTTCCAAAAGGACTGTCATACTTGATAGTTTCTGGAGAGCTTAGCTGTGAAGTAGATGCACTTGATTTTCAGAAAGTCTTGAACAAGGTCAAAGAACATTAGTAAATAAAAATAATTAAAAAAAAACAGTTTTAAGATTAGCATGAGACAAACACAATCTTCTGGAGGAACCCAATTGGTTAAATCCCCTCAGTGGGAGAAGAATGATCAACACTTTGAGTTGGCTCTAAATGTTGACCACTCTGTTCCTTCCACTGATGCTGCTTCACCAGCTGATTTCCGTTAGCAGATTGCATTTAGTTTAAGGATGAAGCCAAGCAAGGATTCAACACGATAAAAATTAACAAATGATTCCAGTTCAACTATATCACATTAACACGTTCTCTAAAATCTCAAAGCCTTTTGCATCATCTCCAGATATTGGGCTGAGAAATGCAATGCTATGCAGCCTCCTGAAAAACCAACTTAATTCCCATCTCATTCTTCAATTGGTGACTACTTATCCTGAAATTATAAACCCACCCTAATTCCAGAGGGTAAAACACAATATTCTGAGGACACCGTGGTTGAAGTAAAAATACAAAATTCTGGGGAAACCAATTCAAAATTCCTTCCTCCAAAGAAAACATCCCAACAACACTGAGAAACATATATTTAGATCCGATCATTCTTTTAAACTATAAATCTAGCTTGATCTGCTCAGAATTTCTCAATAAATGGATCCCTATCATTCTTTGTTAAAACCATAATAATTGCAGTTGAAAAAGATTCTAGTAGAGTGAGATTCTGCCATTTGATTTAACACCTCCGTAATGGGGTATAAAAAGGTCCTTAAATTTCTTTAAAAACTTCTTGCCCCAGTGACTTAACACTTCGCAATGCGCTTAATATCTCACTAACTTCTCTTGCCGTAAAGGAAGCATCTAAATCTTTTTGATCCTGATAATTCAAACTAGGAAACTTATTTGGGATTTTAAAAAAAAACTTCTTAATCTTAGTCACCTCACAACTAGATTCACTTATATAAATTAAAATAAAAATCTTAAAATAAATCACGAATTTCTGGAGATTTATATGTAATCATCTTGGATTTTTTTTTATATACTAGAAGATTGTTCCATTTTCAATTGCCATGCAAGAACTTTATGAGCCCTTTCCCCTAAATCATAATCCCTTTACTTGGTTTTCTCAATTAATACAGTTATACCAGTGGTTCGTAACCTTTTTCTTTCCACTCCATACCACTTTAAGTAATCCCTATGCCATTGGTACTCTGTGATTAGTAATGGATTACACAAGGTGGTATGTGAATGGAAAAAAAAAATTGAAAACCTCTGTTTTATCGTACCTCATTGACTCAATATGTGCACGTTTTAATAACTCCAAAGGAAATGGGCCAATTACATTCTTTTTCAAGCAAAATATTTCAGTAACAATTGGGTCTAGAACAGTGAGTCTTCACCATCCTTTCCCACTCACACACCATCTTAAGCAATTCCTTACTAATCACAGAGCACTTATGGCATAGGGAATACATAAGTGGTATGTGAGTGGAAAGAAAAAGGTTGAGAACCAGCACTTAAAAGATGAAAATAATTATTGAATGCAGTCTATAAAATTATTGTTAAATTTTAGTGAATAGATTTCTTAAATATTTACCAAATTTAATCTATATGGATGAAACAGGGTTTATTAAAAAGTGACAATCTGCAGTTAATGCTACTAGATTGATTAGCTTAATTTATTTAGCCCAGAAAAGGGTGAGTTAAGCATGGCAGTAGCTTTAGATGTAGAGTAGGCCTTTGATAGTCTAGAATTGATTTTTTTTTTGTTTGTTTAAAATACTGGAAAAGTTTGGTTTTGGAACAACATTTATAAACTGGGTTAAAACCTTATATAAAAGTCTATGTGCAAAAGTGATGACAAAAGGACAAATTTCTACTTCTCAATTAACTTTATCACCAGCTCCATTTATTTTGGCAATAGACCCTTTAGGAGAGTTAATAAAACAAGACTAAAATTAAGGGTATAAAGATTAATCAAGAAGAATATAAAATAAATTTGATTGCTGATGACATTTTGATTTACTTGGCAGACCCTATGCATTCTTTGTGTCACTTACATACAAGACTGGAAGAATATGGAGAAATATCTGCATATAAGATTAATTAGGATAAAAGTGAAAATTTGCCTTTAGTCAAAGGTGACTATATTCATTGTAGAAAGGCCACTCAATTTAGGCAGCAAGATGCCAGAATTAAATATTTAGGTATTTGGGTCGATAACAATTTGAATAATTTATATAAAATAAATTACTTGCCATTACTTAATAAAATTATTGAAGATTTGAATAAGTAGAATACCCCATATATAACTTTAGTAGGTGGAGTAAATTGTATTAAGATGAATATTTTCCCTAGAGTTCAAAATCTTTTTCAGTTGATTCCAATCTCAAATCCTCAAATATTTTTCAAAGATTTGAATACAACTGTTGGAAAGTTTTTTTATGGAAAGGGAAAATGGTGAGAGTTTCTTTGGAAAAATTGACTTGGAAGTTTGAATGGGGGGTTACAACTTCCCCAATTAAAAAAAAAATATTATAAGGCTGTCTAATAAGATTTATTAATGTATTGTTTGGGAATAGATAAAATTGCTTCTTGGGTTAACATTGAACTTTGTAAAATAGGAAAAATAAATATACAGGATTTTATTTGTAAATAGTATTCAAAATTGTTGGTGGGAAGTAGAGATACACCTATTTTGAAACATTTGATTTAATTATGGAATAAAATTGATTATGAAAATAAGTGCAAGAGGTTTAGTTTCATGAAAATATGCATTTATGTCAAAACAAATTTATTCAGTTTTCTATGGATAATCAATTTTTGAGGACTTGGATGCAAATGGGTTTTGAGAGGATAGAGGATATTTTGAAGTGGGAAGATTTATAAAATTTGAATGTTAACTCTCAGAATGTGACATCAGTGGACAGAACTAAGCTGAAACAAGGCTGGTTACAAAATAAAAGAGCATAAATTAAGATCAATTGAAATAAATTAGAATGTAGGATGTAGTGTCCTAAAAGGATAACAGCCAGGACTATTGCTGTTCAAAATAATTATTTGGATTTTGCAGAATGCAGATTCAAAATACAAATGACAGGACCAAAGAGGCAGAACAGCAGCAAAAATATAAGAAAACATGAATATATTTCTACAAATGTCATTTTGTATGTGTTACAAAGTTCTGTGTTGTGTTTTGACCAATGTGTTGCGTGGTTTTGTGTTGGAATTAAGATAGTTTGCCTTTAAGAGCCAAGGTGAAGGTGGACTGCTGAGAGAGTGGGAGACAGACTGAGCATGTGCAGAAAATAATCTAAAGATTTCTGGACTTGGACAATAAACCACCACTGGGGGTGCTGTGGAGCATGAGTTATGGTCTGGAGGACAGTTTAGAATGTTGGGATGAACTTTTTTTTTCAAAAATGATAAACATTCCGAAGGCAGCCAGAAGGATCCAGACCAAGCCAGTTATTCCTGTGGGGCTGGTTGGAAGTATAACTTAGTCTTTAATTACATATGTTATATTTAGGCTGTGGAATTTATTAGTTTTACACTGTTTTAGAAATTTGCATAGTAACCAGTGGGCATTGTTTTAAAAGGGGGGATTTTGAATTAAAGTTTGAAGGTGAAATTTTGTTAATCAAGTAATTGTTCATCTTTACCCCTGTGTGATATGCCTTCTTTGTGGTTGCTGCTTTGATCTTGTAACATAATTTGGGGGGGTTTGTCTGGGATCAAACCAATTTGGAAGTTTTAGGGGCGATTGACTTGTGCTTAGTTATCAGTCATCTGAGTTTGAATCCACCTCCAGCTTTAAATTAAAAATAAACAGTGAGTGTATAAATCACCAACAGAAAAGCTAGCAACTATGAATATTGACCAGTTCATAGCGAACCCTTCAGTGGTTAATTTTAAAATGGCTAAAAAGTCAGAACTGATGGTTATAGTTGGTAAGTTAAAACCTCTTACAGTAAGAACTGCGATGAAAAAAAAGGAAATTGTCTGAAAAATTGTTAAGCACTATGTAGGAAAGGGGGTACTTGAAGAAGCTGCATTAGAACAGTTTCCAAAAGAGAAAACTTCAGAGGAAGTAAAGTTGGATTCGAGAAAACTAGAGTTTGAGGAAAAAAGAGTGATAGAAAGGAAAGCTGAACAGGAAGCAGTAAGGCAGGAAGAAATGGAGGAGAGAGAGAAAGAATGGAAGCATGAACGAGAACTAGCTAAATTAAAGCTGACCATAACCCAAGGAGAGGGAAAAGCCCAAAACCCATGTGCTGGTCAGGAGGAGAGGTTTCTGGTCAGTAGAGGTGAGGTTAGTTCCTCCATTTGAGGAAGCTGAAATAGACCATTATTTTCAGCATTTTGAGAAAGTACCTGTAAATTTAAAATGGCCACCAGACCAGTGATCACTCCTGCTACAAAGTGTTCTTAAAGGGAAAGCCCAACAGGTGTATTTATGTCTCACGGAACAACAAGCAGCTGATTACGAATTTGTAAAGCAGGCTGTACTCTGATCATATGAACTAGTCCCAGAGGCTTAGAGATAAAAGTTCAGGAATTTTAAAAAAGCAGCAAGCTAATCTTACCTGGATTTTGCTTATAGGAAGGTTGTGTGTTTTGATCGGTGGTGTGCTGCAATGAAAGTAGAAAATAACTTTGATTTATTGAGGGAAATCATTCTGATTGAGGAGATTGGAAATTGTGTTCCTGATGATATTCAAGTGTACTTGGCAGAGAAAAAAAATATAAAAAGACTTGGCAAGAATTAGCTAAATTTGCAGAGGAATGTGCTTTAACCAATGAGTCTAAGTAGACACGAGGGAAAACCTTTAAAAGGAATATTGCTGATAATCGAAGTAGAGTTAAAAGAAAATCTAGAAGTGAGGTTAAAGGAAGAGAGGAATAGAAATGGGTGAAGGAAATTTTTTTTTAGTGTTATTTGCCACTATTGTAAGAAGCCAGGGCAGATTGTCCTGTACTGAAAAGGAAGAAAGAGAAAGGGGTGGTACCAACTGCCTCTGTTCAGAGTGAGAAAGTTAGGGATATTTTTAAACCATTCATGACTGAAGGTTTCATTTCGGTTAAAGAAGGATCCAATCAAGTGCCAGTTAAAATCCTGTGGGATACTGGAGCAGCCCAATCGCTTGTATTAAGCAACATTTTGAATTTTACTGAGGAGACGGATACTGGAGATGTGAATTTAATTAAAGGCATTGGTGGTGAAGCAGAGCCTATACCTTTGCATAGAATAGTGATGAGATCAGACTTAGTTAATGGCCTGGTTACGATAGGGATAAGATCAAGTCTGCCGGTGGATGGAATTTCTCTGTTATTAAGAATTGATTTAGCAGAGGGTAAAGTCATACCTGCGGTGCAACTCACAAGTAAGCCATTGGTTTATGAGTCTGAAAAGGATTTGGAAATCTACCCTGTGTGTGCCATTACTAGAGCCAAGTCTAGAAAAAAGGTAGAGGTAGAGAAAGTCTGTGATGATACTGTAATGGAGGCAAGCCTTGAGGACACACCTAAGGATCCAGCTTTGCTGTTGTCAAGAGAATAATAAATAGCTAGACAAAATCATGATCCTGATCTTACTGGGAGAAGAGATAAGATTCTGTCTAATCAGAAAATTGAAACTGTGCCAGTCGGTTATTTTGTTCAAGATGGAAAATTGATGAGAAAGTGAAGATCATAGGTGATACCTGCCAGTGAAAACTGGGTGGTAATAAGGCAATTTGTAATTCCCAAAACTTACAGGAATTAAATATTAAAGTTGGCTCATAGTACACCTTTAGGAAGTCATCTTGGTGTGAAGAAGATGGTAGAAAAGATAAGGAAACAGTTCTATCGGCCGAAATTAAGAAAGGATGTTGTGAACCTTTGTAGAAACAGTCACACTTGTCAACTGGTGAGCAAGCCTAATCAAGGACCACCAGTGGCACTTTTACAACCCATCTCTGATTTTGGGGAGCCCTTCTCAAAAGTGATAATGGATTGTGTAGGCCCATTGTCAAAAACCAAAGCAGGAAATGAATATTTGTTAACACTCATGAGCACAGCTTCAATGTTTCCAGAGGCTATTCCCCTGAGAAACATTAAAGCAAAAATGATTGTGAAGGCTATGCTAAAATTTTTCACACTGATTGGCCTACCAAGGGAAATTCAATTGGACCAAGGAAGTAATTTCATGTCTGGAATATTTCAACAGTTCAATCTTCTTCAGCATGATGCTGAACCAAGCCATGAAAGACCCCAACAATGAAGACGCTGTTTACATCCGGTACCGCACGGATGGCAGTCTCTTCAATCTGAGGCGCCTGCAAGCTCACACCAAGACACAAGAGAAACTTGTCCGTGAACTACTCTTTGCAGATGATGCCGCTTTAGTTGCCCATTCAGAGCCAGCTCTTCAGCGCTTGACGTCCTGCTTTGCGGAAACTGCCAAAATGTTTGGCCTGGAAGTCAGCCTGAAGAAAACTGAGGTCCTCCATCAGCCAGCTCCCCACCATGACTACCAGCCCCCCCACATCTCCATCGGGCACACAAAACTCAAAACGGTCAACCAGTTTACCTATCTCGGCTGCACCATTTCATCAGATGCAAGGATCGACAATGAGATAGACAACAGACTCGCCAAGGCAAATAGCGCCTTTGGAAGACTACACAAAAGAGTCTGGAAAAACAACCAACTGAAAAACCTCACAAAGATAAGCGTATACAGAGCTGTTGTCATACCCACACTCCTGTTCGGCTCCGAATCATGGGTCCTCTACCGGCATCACCTACGGCTCCTAGAACGCTTCCACCAGCGTTGTCTCCGCTCCATCCTCAACATCCATTGGAGCGCTTACACCCCTAACGTCGAAGTACTCGAGATGGCAGAGGTCGACAGCATCGAGTCCACGCTGCTGAAGATCCAGCTGCGCTGGATGGGTCACGTCTCCAGAATGGAGGACCATCGCCTTCCCAAGATCGTGTTATATGGCGAGCTCTCCACTGGCCACCGTGACAGAGGTGCACCAAAGAAAAGGTACAAGGACTGCCTAAAGAAATCTCTTGGTGCCTGCCACATTGACCACCGCCAGTGGGCTGATAACGCCTCAAACCGTGCATCTTGGCGCCTCACAGTTTGGCGGGCAGCAACCTCCTTTGAAGAAGACCGCAGAGCCCACCTCACTGACAAAAGGCAAAGGAGGAAAAGCCCAACACCCAACCCCAACCAACCAATTTTCCCTTGCAACCGCTGCAATCGTGTCTGCCTGTCCCGCATCGGACTTGTCAGCCACAAACGAGCCTGCAGCTGACGTGGACTTTTTACCCCCTCCATAAATCTTCGTCCGCGAAGCCAAGCCAAAGATATGAATTGGGAGCCCATCAAATTGTGTCATCTGCCTATCATCCTGAAAGTCAAGGGGCCTTGGAAAGGTTCCATTTAACTGTGAAAAATATGATGAGGGCTTACGGCGTGGAAAATAAAAAGGATTGGGATGAAGGAATCCATTTGTTATTGTTTGCTGTTAGAGAGGCAACTCAAGAGTCTTTTGGCTTTAGTCCATATGAGTTGGTGTTTGGTCATGAAGTCAGGGGTCCATTACTATTGTTGAAGGAACAGTGGATATATAATGATTTACAATCAAATCTTTTGGATTATGTTTTCAAATTTAAAAACAGATTACATCAGGCTTGTGAGATGGCAAGAAAAAAATTTAAAAACTGCTCAGGGAAAAATGAAAATTCAATATGATCAAAAAGCAAAAATTAGGGACATTAAACCTGGCAACAAAGTATTGGTTTTGTTTCCAATGCAGTCAGACCCTTTGAGTGCTAAGATTCAGGACCATATAAGGTGAAATCAAAAATTAACCAGGTCACCTATGTTATTGAGATGTCTGGTCGTCAAAGAGAGACATAAGTCTGTCACGTGAACATGCTTAAACCTTACTTTGAGAAAATGACTGAGGAGAAGACTAGGATTCCAACCAAGGTGCTAGTTATAGAGGAAAGTAAGGAGGAGATAAGTTTTGTGGAAGGTCATAGAGCACAGAAAGTGATAAGCCCCAGGTTGGAAAATTCCATAGTTTTGCAAAACTTAGAAATCAAGTTAATGCATTTGACTAAATCAGAAAGCGAAGAAATTAAGACATTACTTATGAAATTTAAGGATATATTCCCAGATATTCCAAGAAGAACTACTGTGGCTTGTCGTGATGTGGAGGTCAGTGATGCTAAGCCTATTAAGCAGCATCCTTACTGAGTTAATCAGGAAAATAGCAGATTGTTGGATCAAGAGGCGGATTATATGCTAAAAAATGACATCATCTGAAAATCAAGTTCAAATTGGAGTTCACCCTGTGTTCTGGTGCCTAAGCCAGATGGCTCAATTAGGTTTTGTACAGAATATCGAAAGGTAAACATGGTGGCAAAGACTGATGCGTTCCCTATTCCCAAATAGATGCTTGTATAGATAAGATGGGGAAGGCTAAGTTTCTTACAAAGATTGATCTCTTAAAAGGATACTGGTGTGTTCCTTTGACAAAGAAATGCAGGGAGATTTCTGCATTTATTACACCTTCAGGATTGTATGAGTATAATGTTATGCCTTTCAGGATGAAAAATGCATCTGGCACATTTCAGAGAATGATTAATGCAGTAATTCAAGGTTTAGAGCACATAGTCACCTATATCAATGATTTAGTAATTAGTACGGATACATAGGAAGAACACATGCTTGAATTAGAGCAGTTATTTCAGAGACTGGTGGAAGCACACCTCACAATGAATTTGCACAAGAGTGAGTTTGGACATGTCACTGTAATTTATCTTGATTATGTGGTAGAACAGGTTCAGGTGGCACTGGTTGGAGTGTTCCCTATCCCTCATAATAAGAAAGCTCTTCAGAGATTTCTAGGTATAATTGGCTACTATTGTAGATTTTATAAAAACTTTGCAGAAATTGCACTCCCATTAACAAAACTACTTGGAAAGAAAGAAAAAAAATTATCAGATACATGTCAGGAAGCGATTCTGAAGTTAAAGGCCATTTTATGCCATCAGCCTGTACTTGTGTCCCTAACTTTGAAAAGCCATTCTCTTTACCCATGGACACCAGTGACGAAGTGGTTGGTGCTGTACTGTTACAGGAGAAGGATGGTGATGGAGTAAAACATCCTATTTCGTACTTCTCAAAAAAGTTTAACGACCATCAATGAAATTACTCAACCATTGAGAAGGAGCTATTAGCACTTGTTTTAGCATTGCAATATTTTGATGTGTATATTTGTACTGCTCAAAAACTGTTAATAATATATACTGATCATAATCCATTAGTTTTTCTAAAATAAAAAATAAGAACAGACAGTTATTGAACTGGAGCTTAATGTTACAAGAGTATGATTTAATTATTACACACATAAAGGATGCACATAACAATATAGCAGATTGTTTGTCAAGATGTTAATCTGTGTAAATATGAATCTAATCACATACTTACTGTAAAAAATTAGAGTGTTTATTTTATTTTATTTTATTTATGTAATACTTCCATCAATTGTTAAAAAATTGTTCTTGTGGCCCAATTTTTTTTTAGCAGGCGAGATGTTACAGAGTTCAGTGTTGTTTATTGACCTATGTATTTTGTGTTTTTTGTTGTTGGCAAATGACAGTTTGCCTTTAAGAGCAAAGGTGAAGGTGGACTGCTGAGAGAGTGGGAGACGGACTGAGCATGTGCAGAAAATGATCTAAAGATTTCTGGACTTGCACAATAAACCACCACTGTGGGTGCTGTGGAGTGAAAGAAGGCCCAGAGCATGAGTCATGGTCTGGAGGACAGTTTAGAATGTAGGGATTTCAAAAAGGATGAACATTCTGAAGGCAGCCAGGTGGATCCAGACCAAGCCAGTTGTTCCTCTCTCTGAAAGCAACACAAGACAACTTTGAATTTTGTGCTCTCCCCCTCTCCCCCTCTCCCCCCTCTCTCTCTCTCCCTCCCTCTCCCTCTCTCAAAGATCTTTAGGCTTCAGTTTACCAAACAAACTGAATTTTGTTTATGATCTTTGCTTCGGTTGAGATCGATGTTTTGTGAGTCTTGTGTGTTTTGTGTTTGTTTTTGTTTTGTGTCTAAGTTTTTCTGTGAGGCTGGTTGGAAATATAACTTATACCTTAATTACATATGTTATATTTAGGCTGTGGAATTTATTAGTTTTACACTGTTATAGAAATTTGCATAGTAACCAGTGGGCATTGTTATAAAAGGGGGGATTTTGAATTAAAGTTTGAAGGTGAAATTTTGTTAATCAAGTAATTGTTCATCTTTACCCCTGTGTGATATGCCTTCTTTGTGGTTGCTGCTTTGATCTTGTAACATATGAAATGAGTAAATACAACAATTGGAAAATGTGTAAATTGGATAGAGAATCAGAAGCTACATTATTAACATATGCATCTTAAAAATAAAGCTTAGAAAGTCATCCTCAAGGAATAGAATTAAAACACAAGAAAGTTATGTTAAAAGAATAAATAAAATTTGTTGGGTTACATGCTGCTGTGAAAACTTCTAAACTCCAAAAAATAAGTGAAGGATGTACAATGAAGGTAAAAACAGTTATTGGCATCAATGATATTAGAGAAACAACATTTTACCCCAATCGGATCATATAAACCAGCTGCAGACATTTCTTCAGGAAACAGAAGACTGAACCAAGTCTGGTGAATTCCTTTAAAATTCTGGGAGGGGGGTTAACAGAACAGAATGGAAAGAGGTGTTTGTGGAATTTCCAAAATTAGGAGGTCAATAATATAAAATATCAACAACCCACTATTAATTCCAACAAAATACTACTAAAGTACTTCACTGTCAAAAGAATGGAACTTTTGGCCATAAGGCATATTTATGATAAGAATACATGCATTTATCAAATAGAAAAGGGCAAAAGGTTGTATTAGTTGGCCTGAGAATAAAAAGAGGATTGCATGAATCTACTGAAAGTACTGTCTATTGTCATCCTGAAATTTCATTCAAAACATTTTTTTTAATTTTTTTATTAAGAATACATTGTGAAATACATAACCCACAACTCTACTGCATCACTGAACTATTCAATGAGATTCCAGTATGTGGTAAGGTTTCATCCTTGTAAAGTAGTAAATTCCAGAAGTAAAATGAGATTTAAGTAGTCTGCAACAAAATATGTACATTTCTGCTCATAACATAATGTTGGAATCTATACTAACCCAACTGCTTTCACACCCATCCGTCCCATTCCCATCTGTCACTGAACCAGTAATGAGATAAGTGTATCTGAAATTATTGTTGTTACTGTGCACTTCCTATAGTCAGCATACATCTGAAATGGTAAATGACAACTGCTTCCATAACAAGCCCCTATTAAGTCACTTAATGAATTATAACTCAAACATATGACTTACAAAAGAAAACTCAAGAATAGTTTTCCTAAATTTCCTTTTTTTAATCCAATATTTCATACAATTGCAAAAATATTCAACCCAGAAATTGATTCTTCTGACCCACCTCAGCTATGACAATTGTAATACCTATCCCTCCTGCCTGTGTTAGGAATGTATTCTTCTACACATTTCCTATCCAAGTATTTGTCCAAAAGCATTTGAAATTTTGCACTAGTGTATGCCTACATCACATCATCTGGCTATCCCTCATATCTAGTTTAAATTTCTTTACTTCCACCTTAAATCTGTGCCCTCTAGTTTTAGACTCTATTAACCTGAGGGGAAAAAAAAATTTGAACACCTCTCTGATCTATCAAGAGAGGAAGTCAGAGGGAGTGGAGAGGCGATTCACCAGGCTGATACCTGGAATGGCAGGAATGACTTATGAGGAAAGATTGCGCAAATTGGGATTGTACTCCCTTGAGTTTAGAAGATTGAGAGGGGATCTCATAGAGACCTATAAAATTCTGGCAGGACTGGACAGAATGGATGCAGATGGGATGTATCCAATGATGGGAAAATCCAGAACCCGGGGCCATGGTTTGAGGATAATAGGCAAACCATTTAGGACCGAGATGAGGAGGAATTTCTTTACCCAGAGGGTGTGGAATTCATTGCCACAGAGGGCAGTAGAGGCAGGTTCATTAAATATGTTTAAGAGGGTATTAGATCTACTTCTTCAGTATAAGGGTATTAAAGGTTACGGAGAGAAGGCGGGGACGGGGTACTGAACTTTAAGATCAGCCATGATCTCGTTGAATGGCGGAGCAGGCTCGAAGGGTCGAATGACCTACTCCTGCTCCTATCTTCTATGTTTCTATGTTTCTATGTTTCAGACAATCACTGTACATTCAATGGCACTGAAGTGGTAAGAGTAGATAGATTCAATTCTTGAGAATACATGTCGTCAGTGACCTTGGATAAGCACATCAGTGTGACAGTCAAGAAAGTATACCAGTTCCTCTACTTTCTCTGAAAAATAAGGATGTCCCCCTGTCCTTCAATGACTTCTGAAGTTGCAACATCAAAGCACACTTGCTGGATCCATTACAACATGGTTTGGGAACACTTGGGTCGAGATCAGAAGAAATTACTGAAGGAAATGAAATCAATTCAGAACCTATTGCCAACATGCACCCCCTCCACCCACTCCTTTGATGTCACCTACTACTCCCTAAAGCAGCTCACATACTGAATGATCCATCACACCAAACACACTTTCTTCTCCCTTCTATTGGCAAGAAGTCTCAAGAATACAAATTCTAGAACTAATTGGTTTAGAGCCAGTTTCTTCCTTGCAGCTATTAGACTCCAGAATGAGCACCTCAGCATTATCGTGCTGCTTTTGCCTGGTAATAATTGATCCTTTTTTTCCATTGCAGCTCTACACCCTATTAATTGTAAAAAGACAATGGTGGAGAAACTCAGCAGGTCAAACATGTACTTTATATAATGCTGTGAATTGTGCTCTTTACAAAGCTGTATAAACATTTGAGATAATCTTTTAGGCTTCTCGCAGAAGAATCCTTCTCACAGTACTCAGTATAATTGGAGAACAAAACAAATTTAAATGAAATTTATTTTTTAATAAACTTCCGCAACATTGGTTCTCAATCTTTTTCTTTCCACTCACATATCACCGTAAGTAATCCCTATGCCATCCGTGTTCTGTGATTAGTAAAGGATTGCTTAATGTGGTATGTGAGTGGGAAGGTTGAGAACCACTGCTCTAACCCAAAACCTCACCCTAACCATTACTGAAATATTTTGCTTGAGACATATTTGTCATTGGTCCATTTCCTTTGGAGTTATGAAACCTTGCACATAATGAGTCAATTAGGTACAATTAAAACAGTGTTTTTAATTTTTTTTCTTTCTATCACCTTAATCAATCCCTTACTAATCACAGAGCACTTCTGGCATAGGGAATAGTTAGTGTTATGTGAGTGGAAAGAAAAAGATTGAGAACCACTGGGCTACAAGGTGAACATTCAGTTACAAAATTGAATAACTGAATATCATATCCAAATTCTCCCTAAACAACAGACTTCCACTCCAGGTAACATCCTGGTGAATCTCTTCTGCATTCTCTCTTATACTGCCAAATCTATCCTGTAGTCCATTAGCCAGAAATGATTTCAATACTCCAAATACAATCCAACACACATTGCAATAGAGAATTTCTTCACAAAATAATAGTGAGTTGAATGCACATATTATTGTGACGGTGCATAATCCAGGAACATATGAGGTGGAAGATGTACTCCAGGAATAACAATAATTGCCAATCCTCCATGGTTTATGGCATTGTTTCAGCAGAAACAACACATTCTAATGGTAATGTATTGTCAGCAAAATAAATATATTTTATACAGTTCTTTCCTCGTTGATGAGGCAGGTGATTAGGATGCTACAAGAAGATGTGTAATTATAAAAAATTAAGTAAATGGATTGAGAGTAAATACTCTTGAATCTATTTGTTTTGCCTTGAATTCAGCATTGACTCTGGTCATTTTTTTTTTAAATCAAAGGTTATTAATTCAAATCCAAATCCATCTGATAATCTAACCTGATCCTTTATTGCTAAAATGAGATTGCTGCATTAGATGGTACACTCAAGCACATAAGTCATCTCCATTAAGAGAGCAATAGAGATCCCTTGGTATCATGGACAATATTTTTCATCTTGTCCACACAAAAATATAATTGATAATTTCCATTACTGGTTATTTGTAAGACATTACTGCAAAAATATTGACCATCATGGTTCTCTACATTATGATAATTCAAAAGTTCTTCATTGCCTCCAAAGAACTTTGACAACACTAAGGTCATGAAGAATGATGCACAGATTTGGCTCTTTTGGATGCTGAGATTCTAAAAGCATTGCCACTTGGTTTTTAACCTGTTGGGTGCTGCAACTAAATATTACATTGGATGGAATGAAATCTTTGTATATTGGCCAGTATAGTTAGTAAAATTATAAATCTTACCATCACGTCGAGGTACTCGAGATGGCAGAGGTCGACAGCATCGAGTCCACGCTGCTGAAGATCCAGCTGCGCTGGATGGGTCACGTCTCCAGAATGGAGGACCATCGCCTTCCCAAGATCGTATTATATGGCGAGCTCTCCACTGGCCACCGTGACAGAGGTGCACCAAAGAAAAGGTACAAGGACTGCCTAAAGAAATCTCTTGGTGCCTGCCACATTGACCACTGCCAGTGGGCTGATAACGCCTCAAACCGTGCATCTTGGCGCCTCACAGTTTGGCGGGCAGCAGCCTCCTTTGAAGAAGACCGCAGAGCCCACCTCACTGACAAAAGGCAAAGGAGGAAAAACCCAACACCCAACCCCAACCAACCAATTTTCCCTTGCAACCGCTGCAATCGTGTCTGCCTGTCCCGCATCGGACTGGTCAGCCACAAACGAGCCTGCAGCTGACGTGGACTTTTTTACCCCCTCCATAAATCTTCGTCCGCGAAGCCAAGCCAAAGAAGAAAAAAAGACCATCACGTTTATTATCTTTGCTAGTCGAGAATTTAAAACACAAATTAAAATCTGCTGATTTCAAATATGTCCAAGAATTTATTTGAATAATTTTTTTTTCAATTTTTAACAATACAACCTCGTGCAGAAACTAATTTCTGCTACTGAAATTGTAAAAGAACTAAACATGACATTTGTTATCGCACAGTGAGTTAGTATCTGAACTGCTCAACCAAGGATATGGTGAAGTTTGGTTCAATGACAGCATTCATCAGAAAGGTGGGTAAAAGCATGAAAGGAAGAAATATGCAGGGCATTGGGGTGAAAGTGTAGTGTGGAAGAGGTGCATTTCTTTTGCATCAAGCCAGCATAGAACTGAGGAGCCAAATGGTCCCCTTCCATACCATAACATTTCTGTGATTCCTTATGGACCTTCTCTCCCCTTTTTCACAACTTTATTTCAGGCATTCCCTCAATCTTGGCTTTGCATCTCGGTGTTCTATGATTTGGAGCAAAAATGTAATGTATACTCAAAATACATTCATCAGTTACTCATCAACATCCTTTGCAACATTTCATACTGATATTCTCACTACCGAACTGGATGAGCAGAAGGTTCTTCCAGATATAACCCAGAAGGAACAAAGCGACTTTCATTAACTTCAATCATGGCTACCTCTCAAAAAGTATCTGCAGCAAAATTGCCTTAGTATTCGATCCCATATTGAGTTTAAGGATGTCTGTCCATGGATTCACAAAGGCCAACTACTTCCATCAATGTAACATCACCCAGCTCCACCTCGAAACTCTAACTTTTACCATTATTTCATCCACAGAGGAGATCTTCTCCCATGCATTTATTTCATCTGGATGTGACTATTTCCATATACCACCCATCTTCATCCACTATTTGTTTCTTCTTCTTTCTTTTATTTTCTTCTTTGGCTTGGCTTCGCGGACGAAGATTTATGGAGGGGTATGTCCATGTCTGCTGCAGGCTCGTTGGTGACTGACAAGTCCGATACGGGACAGGCAGGCACGGTTGCAGCGGTTGCAATGGAAAATTGGTTGGTTGGGGTTGGGTGTTGGGTTTTTCCTCCTTTTTTTCCACTATTTGTTTAACACCAGCATAATTTCTGTAGCTATTACTATCTCTCATATTAATAGAGGTAAATGGGACTAGCTTGGTCAGTTGGGTAAACGGGCCTTGTAGCATGGCATGGGTATGAGGTTAAGCCTCACTCTCATACCTTGCAACTTCCTCACATGACAAGCCATTTTGCTATGCTTAAATATCATCTGGACATATTACAAATCTTCAACCAAATACACCTCTTTTTCTTTTATAGGCAGTGGAACAGAACCAGCAGCAGCAAAGAAATCCAGCAAGAGACAAGCTCAAATGCAATAGCCTGAAAGGCAAAATTGCTGGACATTATTAATGCATTACCACAGGCTTTGATGCCAGCAACAATACCAAGGTATTAAACGTACAGAATTTTAACTATCCTTCTCAGCTCAGCCCACAGTTTCTTCTGATTTTCAAACTGTTGTGTAACTGTACAAATGAAACTAACCTTTCCATTCACTCTCACTATTTTTAAACACATCTTAAATCTCTAATCTACGGAGAGTAAAATGGAAACAAATTAAATGGAATTAGCATATTTGTGACAGGATAATATCAAATGAATAATGAGGGAACCATAATGAGAATAAGATAATGGGAGTATTATATTAAGAGCAGTATACTGTGGAAAGCATTTTTCTGGGATGTGCAGTAGGGAGAGTATAATTGGACCAGAATAATAGAAATAAGACAATATTCTCAAGTTCTCTCAGTTCTCCAGATCATTAAATCCCTCATTCCTGGGACTGTTTTGGAAATCTTCTCTGCTTGCTCCACAAGTCCTTATCAACCCTCGCAAAGAATGATACCCAGAAATAGACAACATCAATCTTAAGCCTAACCAGTCAATTATAAATACTTGCAAAGAATCCAAAGCTGTAATATTTGTGCCTCTACTTATATTGTCAAGGGACTTGCATGTTTATTTAAATGCCCCTTCAAGTTGTCCTTCCTTCTTTGAAGATTTGTGTATGACATCAGGTCCTTCTGTCACCATGCACATATTAAATATAGTTTATCATGCCTCTTTGCTGTTGCAGGAGAATAATAGAATAATTTCAGCAATGGGAAAGTTTCAATAGCAGAAATATACAGTATATCGTATGAAATCAGAGCAACCAGTGGACATATAATCAAAACAGAATCTAGTCGTGAAGCAAAAAAAGAGAACATTGCATATTTAATCCTTGCTAGTTCACAAAGATATTGAAATGGTATGCACATTTTATAAAGATAGGCACATTTAAACCATACCTAATTTCTGTTGGAAACAAACATGACCAGCACACTGATTTGTTTGTTTTGTTGCTGCATGGATATCTTCATAAATGCAGTAATTCCTTGGCTCATACAAGTACAAATGGTGGACTGCCCATTTTGTTCAGACTCACTTTCAGAGACCCAAACGATTTGAGAAAGAAAAGTTGAAAGCAACTATCACCATCACTAGTTTTCTGCAAGCAACTCATCAAACAATCTGCTTCCCAGGGAGCTCTCAGTCAGTTGATGGAGGTCAGGAACTGTTTGCTTTGAGAAGTGAAATCTCTAAAGATGTTGTTTGAGCTTTAGGTTAAGAGCACCTGAACAGAATTGATACACCTGAACAGGAATAGATTGCTTTCACCTTGTTTAATTTCCCATGACCTCATCCATTTCTAATAGAGGAAAAAACATTTTTTTTCCATTATGGCATGTCCAATTAAATACCCTACCATTAAAAGGCTGAGCCATGTCCATGGGGTTGGTGCTATGCTCAAGTTGCAAGATGTGGGAGCCATGGGTGACCTCCACCCTCCCAAAAGACCATATCTGTGCCAGGTGCAAGGAGGTGGGGTTCCTTAGGGGCCGAGTTGAGGTACTGGAGCTCCAACTAGATGACCTTAGGCTCACCAGAGAGTGTGAGGAGGTTGGTGACAAGACCATAAACATTTCCACAGGACATACCTGCAGGGGATGTAATGAGACACAAGCATTTAGGAAAAAAATTAAAGAAATGGAGATGCAGCTAGATGATCTGAGGCTAATCAGAGAGAGCGAGGAATTTATTGATTCACCACTCAGGGAAGTGCTTACCCCTGGATTGGGGGGGTCAGGAAAGTGGACTACTGTCAGGAGTGGGGCAAAAGTTGCAGCTCTGTGGAGAGCACCCCAGTGGCTACAGATCTTAGCAACGAATATACAGTATTGGATGAAGTAGGGGAAGATAACCTGCCAGAGGTAGCGCCAAAGGAGACAGTGGTACGGAAGGAGAAGAAGGGGAACAAGGTGGTAATTGGGGACTCCATCGTTAGGGGAACGGACAGAAGATTCTGCGAACCTTACAAGTGTTCCCGTATGGTGTGTTGCCTCCCAGGAGCCAGGGTACGTGACGTCTCGGATAGGGTTCAGAGTATCCTGGGGGGGGGGAAGGAGACCGGCCAGAGGTCCTGAGACACGTGGGCACAAATGATGTAGATAGATTGAAGGAGGAGATCCTGAAGAGAGACTACCGTGAGCTCGGAAGGAGGCTGTGAAGCAGGACCTCCAGGATTGTAATCTCGGGGCTGCTTCCTGTACTGTGCGAGGGTGGGGGCAAGAATAATAAAATCAAGAGGTTAAACGTGTGGCTGAGGGAATGGTGCAGAGTGCAGGGATTCAGGTTCATTGACTATTGGGATCTCTTCTGGGGAAGACAGAACCTATACAGGAGGGATAGTTTACACATGAATGCGAAGGGGGCCAATATACTGGCAGTTAGGTTTAATAAAGCTGTCGGAGCTGATTTAAACTAATTTGGCAGGGGGAAGGGAACAGGACTGATAGGGAAGTAGATAGGAGAGAGAATATAGGGGTGGTTCCGATAGACAGTGAAACAATAAGGAATAAGGGAGCTAAAAGTGATAGGAGAATAAGAACGAATGCACCAAGAACCAAGGTGGAGGGAGAAAGGAGGTATGGCATCAAGGTATTGTGTATGAATGCAAGGAGTGTAAGGAATAAAATAGATGAGCTTGAGGCACAAATGGCAATGGGAGGTTATGACAATGTCGGAATAACGGAGACATGGCTGCGGGAAGGGCAGGATTGGGAAATAAATGTTCCAGGGTACACGTCTTTTAGAAAGGACAGAAAGTTAAGAAGAGGAGGTGGGGTAGCTCTGTTGGTAAGAAATGAGATTCAGGCGTTTGAAAGGAAGGACATTGAAACAGGTGAGGTAAAGTCTGTTTGGATTGAATTAAGAAATTGCAAGGGCAAGAGGAATATAAAGGGGGTCATTTACAGGCCTCCAAAAAGTAGCTCAGATATCGGTAGTAGTATAAATCAGGAATTAAGAGTGGCATGTCAAAGTGGTAGCAATACGGTAGTTATGGGGAACTTCAACATGAAGGTGGACTGGGATAATCAGATGGGGGCAGGAACACAAGAGAACGAGTTTATAGAATGTCTACGAGATACTTTCTTGGAACAGCTAGTGGAGGAACCTACCAGGGGGAAGTCGATTCTGGACTGGGTGCTGTGCAGCGACGCAGACTTAATAAGTGACGTTGATGTAGGGGAGCCATTAAGGAATAGTGACCATGGTATGGTTACTTTTAAGCTGCAATTAGAAAGGGAAATGGAAAGGAAGTCGGAAGCATCTGTACTTCAGTTAAATAAAGGGAATTTTGCAGCTATGAGGGAGGAGCTATCCAAAATAAAATGGGAAGATACACTAGCTGGGAGGACAACTGGGGAAAAATGGCAGGTTTTTATGGACATTTTTCACAGGATTCAGGACAAATTTATTCCAAAGTGAAGGAAAGGCTCTAGGAGATGCAAATGGCAGCCCTGGCTAACTAAGGAAATCAAGTGCATTATCAAGTCCAAAGGGAGTAATTATAAGATAGCGAAGCGGAGTGGGAAATTAGAGGATTGGGAAACCTTCAAAGAACATCAGAGGGTAACTAAGAAAGCCATAAGAGATGGGAAAATGAAGTACGAGAGGAAATTAGCAGATAATATTGCGGAGGATAGCAAAAGCTTTTTTAAGTATGTGAAGAGGAAGAAATTGGTTCGGTCTAAAATTGGCCCTTTGAAAATGGGCAAGGGTGAAATTATTACCGGAAACAAGGAGATGGCAGAGGAATTTAACAAATACTTTGCAACTGTCTTCACCAAGGAGGATATAGGTTATAGTCAGTTAGGGGGTAGTGGTCATGCGGTACCAAGAGACTTGGGGAACTTTACTGGGGAGGTAGGAGATCTAATGGATATCCGGATCCAGAAGCAGGAGGTTATGAGTAAATTGTTGGGACTGAGGGCTGATAAATCCCCAGGGCCTGATGGGCTGCATCCTAGGGTGCTTAAAGAGGTGGCTATGGACATTGTGGAGGCACTGGTCGACATTTTCCAAAGTTCCATAGATTCCGGGGAGGTCCCTGAGGATTGGAGAGTGGCTGATGTGGTGCCGCTTTTTAAGAAAGGAGGGAGGGAGAAAACGGGAAACTATAGACCGGTTAGCCTGACATCAGTGGTGGGGAAGATATTGGAGTCCATCATAAAAGGAGAAATAGCAGAACACTTAGTCAGTAATAATAGTATAAGGGCTAGTCAGCATGGATTCCTTAAGGGTAAGTCATGCTTGACTAACCTTCTGGAATTTTTTGAGGATGTGACAAAGAGGGTGGACTCGGGAGAGCCAGTGGATGTGGTGTATTTGGACTTCCAGAAGGCCTTTGATAAGGTACCGCACGGGAGTCTAGTGGGCAAGATCAGGGAGCATGGTATTGGAGGTAAGGTGCTGACATGGATAGGAAATTGGTTAAGAGATAGGAAACAAAGGGTTGTAGTAAATGGGTCTTTTTTCAGAATGGCAGGATGTGACAAGTGGAGTGCCTCAGGGATCGGTGTTGGGTCCTCAGTTGTTTGTAATTTATGTTAATGATTTGGATGAGGGGATTATAAATAACATGAGCAAATTTGCAGATGACACTAAACTGGGTGGCGGTGTGGGGTGTGAGGAGGATGTAAGGAAAATGCAGAGGGACTTGGACAGGCTGGAGGAGTGGGCGGCTAAATGGAAGATGAATTTCAATGTGAACAAATGTGAGGTTATTCATTTTGGTGGAAGTAATAGGAAAGCTGAGTATTATTTAAATGGAGACAAGCTAGGGAGTGGGGAAGTGCAAATGGATCTGGGTGTACTTGTTCACCAGTCACTGAAGGCTAGCATGCAGGTTCAGAAAGCTGTGAAGAAGGCAAGTGGAATGTTGGCTTTCATAAAGAGGGGATTGGAGTATAGGAACAGAGACGCCCTTCTGCAGTTATACAGGGCCCTGGTGAGACCCCACCTGGAGTATTGCGTCCAGTTCTGGTCTCCAAACTTGAGGAAGGACATACTAGCTATAGAGGGTGTGCAGCGCAGATTTACAAGGTTAGTTCCAGGGATGGCAGGGTTGTCATATGCAGCGAGGCTAGAAAAACTGGACTTGTATCCATTGGAGTTTAGAAGGATGAGGGGGGACATGATTGAGGTATACAAAATCATCAGGGGGATAGACAAGGTGAAGTCTGATTACTTGTTCCCAATGATGGGGGAGATGAGGACTAGAGGGCATAGTTTAAGAATACAGGGTAGGCCCTTTAGGACGGAGATGAGAAAGCATTTTTTTACCCAGAGAAGTGTGAATCTGTGGAATGCTCTGCCACAGAGGGTGGTAGAGGCGGATTCGCTGACTATGTTCAAAAGAGAGTTAGATAAGACTCTTGTGGGTAACGGAGTTAAGGGTTTTGGGGATAAGGCTGGAAAGGGGTACTGATGGTAATGATCAGCCATGATCTAAAATGGCGGTGCTGGCCCGACGGGCCAAATGGCCTACTCCAGCTCCTATTGTCTATTGTCTTTTGTCTATTGTTTACTGTAAGACTCCACACAATGCCACTGTGTACTTATGAAAGTCCTTTGCCAAGACATTCAAAACAATGATCCCACTGATAACTGGATTGCTCAATAAAAGAACATCAAACCCCCTGAAATAATGAAAGGATATTTTTAGCTCTATGCATACACATAACATTGTAGGGAAATACAACAGGAAATACATTAGGGTTAGTTGTTCATCTGCAGATAACTTTCCAAAAATAAATCCAAACGAGATTGAGGATATACTTTCTACTTCAGTATGCATGTTGAAGTTGACATGCAGGACTGTTTGTGAAATGAATTCTTCTAACTGAACCAGCTGTAACGTGTCAATAAACTTGAAACTCTAAACCAGTGGTTCTGAACCTTTTTTACTTTCCACTCCAATATCATTTTAAGTAATCCTATGCCATTGGTGCTCTGTGATTAGTAAATGATTTTTAAGGTGGTATATGACTGGGAAGGGATGGTTGAACATCACTGCTCTAGACGCAATTGTTACTGAAATATTTTGCTTGAGAAAAATTCTCATTGGTCCATTTCCTTTGAAGTTATGAAACCATGTACATAACGAGTCGATTAGGTTGTAATGGTATGGATAGTGTATGCTAATTGGCTCTTGCTGTCCCTCCCCCTGAAGACACTCTTACCTGGTCTCCTCCCCGGGACCCAGGCCATAAAAGTTGGGCCACCTTTCCTTTCTCTGCACTCCCCTAGTTTGAATCTGGGCCAGCTCAAGACTTCTGTGCAATAAAGCCTATTGTTTCTCTCAGTCTTTGTTATTGAAATTATTGGGGCAACTGATAGTGCCTAACAATTTATTGCACAGAAATGTTAACATCCCCGGTAATGGAGAAGTTGCTGCGCCCCAGGTGCATCGGAACTCTTTGAGCAGTGGATCAACTACTCAACAACTTCCTGGAGGCCGCTGCTGGAGTGGTCGATTCGGACAAGAAGAGGCTGAAAGTCCTACATGCAAGAGGGCTTTCCAGGCCATCAGAAGCTGGACGACCTACACAGAGGCAATGGCTGAGCTACAGGTGCTATACAACCCCAAGATCAACGAGGTCTACTCCCGTTACCTCCTTGCGTCCAGAAAACAGCAGCCTGGTGAGTCGGATGAAGAGTTTGTTCGAGCCTTGGTCACACTGGGAAAAAACTGTTTGGGGAACACTGTGCTGGGGGCCCAGTGAGTGGAGGACCTGGTCTAAAATGCTTGTGTGCTGGGATTGAGGTCAGATTATATCCGACAACGTTTCCTCAAGGAGGATCAACTCCCACTGTAACAAGCAATCCAACTGGCCAGAACATTAGACTTGGCCCAGCGCCACGCGGAGTCGAACGCGGGCAGAAGCGGGCCTACCCAGTACATGCCACCATGAGGGCCGCCATCCTGGGAGTCAAAGTCAGGGACGGCTGACCTGACTGCGGCTGCAGTAGCACCAGGTGCATCTTCTCTGCCCTGAGAAAGGAACTGCCTGCTCAGGCTGCGGGAAAAAGGGCCACTATCAATGTGCAGGTCCAGAGCCCCATCTCAGAGCAGCGTGGCCTTTATGGCTGACGAGTTTCTAGTGCCGGCTGCCTGTATGGTAAGGTGTGCGCCATTTTACCCGCTCCTGCCCCCATCCTCTGCGCAACAGCAATCCTCACCAGCGACATCACTTCCACTTCTGATGATGTCACTTCCACCTTCTTCACCGGTGTTGGCAGCATGGTCAAAACGGAGACCGCCATCTTGGGCATCAGGCCTCTCCACTGATGATGAAGATGATACACCCGTCCTGGCATTGATCACCTTGGACCAAGCTAGCCCTCACCTGATCACCAACTCCATGATGCAGATCAAGGTGCATGGGCACAAATCAAACTGCTTCTTCGATAATAGCAGTACCGAAAGTTTTATCCACCCCGAGGTGGCTCGTAGACTCTCGATTCCCATTTGGCCGATGACTGGGTCCATGTGGATGGCAGCGAAAGACTAGCAGACTTGAATCCAGGGGTACTGTGTAACATTTCTGACAGTGGGGAGGGGGGAGTGTCATAATGACTTCTTGTTGATGGTCATACCCCAGCTCTGTGTGCCGATCCTCCTGGGTTTCGACTTCCAGAGTCAGTTCAGGAGTGTGACGATGGCATTCGGAGGGGCCCAACCTCCGCTCACCGTTTACAACCCGCAGCACACCCCCAACCAAGCACCAAGCCTCTAGCACTGTACTGCAGCCTCACCACCCTGCAGGTGGCCCCTCTGTTACTAATTGCAAACCTCACCCCGGACTGTAAACCGATCGCCACCAAAAATAGGCGCTATAGCACTGAGGATATGGCGTTCATCCGGGCTGAGGTTCAGCGACTCTTGGTGGAAGGGATTGTAGCCCCTAGCTCCAGCCCCTGGAAGGCTCAGGTCCTCGTGGTCATATAGGCAGGCAAGCCCCTGATGATGATTGATTATTGCCAAACCATCAACCGGTTCACCCAGTTGGATGCATACCCCCTACCTTGGATAACCGACTTGGTCAATACGGTCACACAATACAGAATCTCCTCCACCATTGACCTCAAGTTGCCTATCATGAACTCCCCCTTCACCCGAGCAATCGGCTCTACAAGGGTTTTGAGGCCGATGGCAGACTTTGTCACTTCCTGTAGGTGCCTTTCGGTGTTACTAATGGTGTCTCTGCTTTTCAGGGGGTCATGGATCAGATGATGGAGGAGCACAAGCTGATGGTGACGTTCCCATATCTCGACAATGTCACCATCTGTGACAATGCCACCATCTATGGCCACGACCAATGGGACCACGACGCAAACCTTGCAAAGTTCTTGCGTATGGCCAAGTCTCTCAACTTGACGTACAATAAGAACAAGTATGTGTTCAACACAGACCGTCTGGCCCTTCTCGGTTGTGTCATGGCACATGTTGTCATTGCTCTGGACCCTGACCGCATGCGATCACTTATGGAGCTCCCAGTCCTAAACACCCTAAATGTGCTGAAAAGGTGCCAGGAGCAGTTTTCCTATTATGCACAATGGGTGCCCAATTACACCGATAAAGCCCACTCCCTGATTAAGTCCACAACTTTCCTGTTATCAGCAAAAGCCCAAGCTTCAATTCTTCCAGATCTGAGGAGACATCGCAAAGGTCACAATGCATGCCATGTACGAGTCCATCCCGTTTCAAGTGGAGAGTGATGCCTCCGATTTCGGACTGACTGCCTCTCTTAACCAGGCAGGCAGACCAGTAGCTTTTTTCTCCCACACCCTGCATGGACCTGAGGTATGTAATTCCTCGGTCGAGATGGAGGCCCAAGCGATCGTTGAGGCGGTGCGCCACTGGCGTTATTACCTGGCTGGTAAACGTTTTTCCTTGCTTACAGAACAGAGGGCTGTGGCCTTCATGTTTAATACTAAACAGCGGGGTAAAATCAAGAATGACAAGATTCTTAGGTGAAGGATCGAGCTCTCCACCTATAATTACAACATCTTTTACCGACCAGGTAAACTCAACGATCCCCCAAACACCCTATCCCGGGGGACATGCGCCAGCGCTCATCTTGACTGTCTCCAGACCCTCCATGACAGTCTGTACCACCCCAGAGTCACAAGGTTATACCACTTTATCAAGACATGGAACCTTCCGTACTCCATTGAAGATATCCGGTTCACGACAAGATGCTGCCAGATCTGCGTTGAATGTAAGCCGCATTTCTACCGGGCTGAGAAGGCACACCTCATCAAGGCCACATGCCCTTTTGAATGGCTCAGGGTCAATTTCAAGGGCACCCTACCCACTACTAAATAGGAACGCCTACTTCCTGACAGTGGTGGACGAGTTCTCCAGGTTCTCCTTTGCTATTCCCTGCCCGAATATGACCTCGGCGATGGTAATCAAGGTGCTGCGCAGTATCTTCACCCTGTTTGGGTACCCCAAGTACATCCACAGTGATCAGGGGAACTCATTCATGAGTGAGGAACTATGTCAGTACTTCCTGGCCAGAGGCATAGCAACTAGTAGGACCACCAGCTATAACTCCAGGAGTAATGGCCAGGTGGAAATGGAGAATGCCACCATCTGGAAGGCGGTGCTCCTGGCCCTTAGGACCAAAAACATGCCAGTGTCTCGCTGGCAGGACGTTTTGCCCAAAGTGCTTCACGCCATCCGATCGCTCCTGTGCACCACTACTAGCACCACTCCACATGAACATTTGTTTGCTTTCCCTAGGAGATTGGCAAATGGTGCCTCCATTCCTCCTTGGTTGGCAACCCCAGGACTGGTCCTGCTACGGAGACACATGAGGGGCCATAAGATGGTTCCACTGGTAGAAAAGGTACACCTCATAAACGCCGACTCGCAATATGCATTTGTGAGGTACCTCGATGGCCACGAGGACACTGTAACTATCCAAGACCTGGCGAGGCCTGGGAATCCTGAAATCACCCTGCCTGCCACAGCCCATCCCACAGAGTAGACCACCCCACACAGGAGCTCAATACTGGAGGCCGAGCCACCTGGCTCCACTCTCCAGGAGTCAGTCCTCGGGGAGGCATCGTTCCCCCTTCCTCCCAGGAGCCCTCAGGCATCACCCCAACCCAATCTGTTCCCTCCCCTGCCCCCCCCGAGGTCCGCTTCCCCTCCCAAACAGCAGAGCTGCCCTCCAGCGGTCCTGCAGAAGGAGGAATTCACCTGTGTGGCTAAACCTCTAACAAATAATTTTTTCTTTCTCTCTCTCTTCCTTCCCTTTCCCCCTCATTGTGTAAAAGTGGGGGGGGGGGGGTTCTATTTAAAAAGAGTGGGTGAATGTAATGGTATGGATTGTGTATGCTAATTGGCTTGGGCTGGCTCATCCCCTGATGACACTCTTACCTGGTCTCCTCCCCTGGGACCCAGGCCATAAAGGTCGGGCCACCTTTCCCTTCCCTGCACTTCCCTACTTTTGATCCTGGCCAGCTCAAATCTTCTGTGAAATAAAGCCTCTCGTTCCCCTCAGTCTTTGTCATTGCAACTATTGGGGCAACTGATAGTGCCTAACATAGGTATGAGTAAAACAGTGGTTTTCAAACTTTTTCTTCCACTCACCTAAAAAGTCTCTTACTAATCACAGAGCATGTATGGCATAGGGAATACTTAAAGTGGTATGTGAGCGGAAAGAAAATGGTTCAGAACCACTGCTCTAAACTAACATTTTGTAATTTAACTTCACTGTCATTGATGTGCTCACTTTCCTTAATATGTCTGTTAACGTAAAGTACACACCATCCTGGAGTCTTGCTCCCAACCACAGCAACTCCTACAGTTCCTCTACTCCTGACTGAGGAGCCCCTATCACTTATTGCTCTTATATTCCTCAAACTATCTTGCTGTGCAGTAGAACCTATCTTAATACCACTGATCTGGTTGCTGTTGTTATTTTTACATGAGAGGCCAACAGGCCAACCCTTCAAGAGAATCAAAATGGTATGCTTGATGGATGGGAACATTCACAGGAGAATCCCACACAATCTGCCTGTCCCTCCTTGGGATCACCCATCTGTCTGATTAAAGGTCGGATGTGACTACCTCCCTGAAACTTCCATCTCTGGCCACGACCCCCTTAAACTCTAATGACAACTCTGTCCAATCTACAACTTTGGACAACTAAGGAGATCAATGAAAGCATCAAACTAAAAGCTCCTTCCTCCTAAATTCAATGCCTCTCGCAAAGAAGGCCAATATTCTATTGTTTTTTTTGTTCTGGAAGTCTGCTGCTCCCATAAGCTAACTGATTACGATCCATGCACATACTCCCAAGTCCTTCTGCACAGCAGCATTATGCAATTGCTTGCCATTTAAATATTAATCTGATCTTACATTTTTTCTCCATCTACCAGGCCCTTGCCCAGTCATTTAATCAATCTATAGCTTTCTGAAGACTTCCCAGATGACTCTAATCATAGAAGAGGGTTTCCACCACACATCACTGGTTGTGGAATCAAGAAAAGGAAAATACATAACTTTGTGGTAGTAATATTTGAGCTAAGACAGGGGTGGGAAACCTTTTACCATGTGTGGGACAGATGGTGTGTCAGTGGTTGAATGGTGGGTAGCATTAAATGAAATAAATACTAAAACACAGACATTATGTAATTTAAGTTTTAGACTGTCTCTACTTGAAGTACATAATGTACAATATATGCACATAACTGATGATAATTTATCAAACAATAATCCACAGAAAAAAAATTCAAACAATGAGATCATCCGTATTCCTTCCAAAAAGGTACGATGATGAATTTTAGGTCAGGAAGGCATTTTCAAATCTGGAAATGCACCAAAGATCATGTGTTAGTCATTAAAATGACACCATTTAAAAAATAGAAGTCAAAAAGGAGAAAAATTAGTCACATTGAAAACAAAATAACTAACCCCAAAACAGAGAGCAGCTCAATCCGTGGGAAACTTGATTTGGTTTGTTGCTTGAAAGCATTTCAATATTGGGTGACATAGTTGTTGATGCCAATAGCGAGACATCATCTCAAAGAGTTGTGCTATCAATCTTATCACCAGTAGAACAAACTACTTAGCAGGAGTGATAAAATCATCCTTTGCTGGATATAAATATTTCAGACAGGTGTTTGGAGTGTTGCAAACTCTCATTTAAACTTGGTTGCTTTTAATCAATTCTTCAAGTAGTTCAGGAGTTTAAAAAAATAATCAGTAACAATTATTTTTGTTGCAAACTTTGGACATCAATAAATTTCTTGAATACAGCATCTTGAATCATTCTCAACAGAAGCCATTGTGTACTCCTCTCGATTTTTGCCTTTGATCCAGATCTCCTGCTTTTATTTAATTTCTCTGAACTCTAAGATGTGTTTTGAACTGAGGTAAATCCCAATTCTGAGTGAACAAAATCTGCTTTGTGCTGAATGAGTTTTGCTTACAGCCAGATTCAGATGAAGGAACATCAAGGCGTCCCACGCTTGGACAACTGGCTTTGCGCATTTTTGAATGAATCAAGGGAATGGACAGAGGGGGAATGGGGAGAGCTGGGAGGGGAGACCGCTCAGGGAGTGGAAAGAGGGGCAGCTCAGGGGTGCGGGGAGAGGGAGTGTCTCAGGGGAGTGGGAAGAGAGAATGGCTCAGGGAAACGGGAAGATGGGGTCAATGACAGCAGCGGCAACTCAGGGGAAGGGAGGGGGCAGTTCAAAAGGTTGCTTGCCTGGCTCCACATTCACTTGTGGGTGATTGGCCTGGGACCAATAGTGGGACAGCTGAGGGTGATTGGGCGAACACATCAGGTTGCGGGATGGAAACGGCCTGAGGGTCATAGCTTGCCCACACCTGAGATAAGAGATTTGAAGGGTTCAAGGAACAAACAGACATAATAAATAGGAACAGGAATAGGCTACATGGTCCATCGAGCTTGCTCTACCATTCAATTAAGATCATGGCTTAACTGATATTAGGCCTTTCTCTACCTTGCTCCTTTAATTCCTTACAATGTAAAAATCTATCCAACCTTGTCAAAAATATATTTTATGAGGTAGGGCTTCCCTTGCCTTAATTAGCAGAGAATGTCTTACATTTACCATTCTGTGTGAAAAGCAGCTCCTCCTCATCTCTGTCCTAAATCTACTACACACAATCTTAAGGCTATGTCCCCTAATTTTGGTCTCCCCTCCCAATTGAAACATCTTACTTATCTCTATCTTATCTATGCCTTTCATAATTTTATATGTTTCTACTGAATTCCAATGAGTACAGTCAAAGACAACAAAATCTTTCCTTATAGGCTAATCCCTTCATCTCTGGAATCAACCTGGTGAACCTTCTCTACACTGCCTCCAAAGCTAGTAAATCCTTCCTCAAGTAAGGAGACAAGAACTGTATGCAGTAGTCCAGATGCAGTCACACCAGTACCCTGTACAGTTGCAGCATAATGTCCTTGCTCCTAAGTATAATGCCTCTCATCATGAAGGCCAACATTCCATTAGTTTACTTAATAGTCTGCTGCTTTCCAAAAATATCACCAAAACTAAGGAGCTGATTGTTGACTTCAGGAAGGGAACACCAAAGGTATACAACATCTTTTACCGACCAGGTAGGGTTAGAGAGGGTGAGAAAATTTAAGTTTTTGTGAGTCACTATCTTGAAGGATCTTTCCTGGACTTAACACACTAATAGAATTGGGAAGAAAGAACAACAGTACATCTTCTTCCTCAGCAATTTGCGGAGGTTTGGTATGATACCAGTAACTCTGGAAAATTACCTCAGAGGTGTAGTGGAAAGTGTGCTGACCGGCTGCCTCATGGTCCAGTATATGGACACTAATAACCTGAGAATAAAGCCCTCCAAAAGATAGTGGAGACCAACTAGGACATTTCTGACAAAACCCTCCCCATAATCGAGAAGATTTACAGGGTATGCTGCTATCAGAGAGTAGCAGCAATCATCAGGGATCCACACCATCCAGCACATGCTCTGTTCTCACTGCTGCCATCAAGAAAAAGAAATTTTTAAAAACATAAAATGTAAGAAATAACATCTCAGTATTCGAACAAATTTGGGAACCGTACATGGAGCACAACAGAGAAGTCCTACCGCGGACCTCCACCCCCTAAAATGACAGAATGAGAAGAAGACGAAATGAACTGACCAAGTGTGTAAAAGTAGATGACACAATTTTCTTGTTTATTTTCATTGTGTGATGACATTGTTTAATGGGCTTAATGTATCGAATATGTTGAACGTTTAGTCTGTGGGGAGGGGGGTGGGAAGGAGGGAGGGAAGGGAGGGGAAAAATAGGAGAAAATGACAGTGTATATTTAAAATGGAAATTCTTATGTGTATTTTGGTCAATATGGTTCATAGTGTGAAAAATTAAAAAAAAATGCTTTAAAAAAAGAGAGGTATAGGTGCCATAAGACTCACGCCACCAGGTATAAGAACAGCTGCTACCCCCCCACCATCAAATTCCTCACAATAAACTCAATCAGAGACTCATTGAAGGAATCTGACTTGTGCATTTTATTGATTTTTAAAAAATCTGTCTATATTGCAGTTAATTTAGTTTACATTCATTATTTGCAGTTCATTATTTCTTTGCATGCATGCACTATGTACAGATTTTTTTGTCTACCAATAACTGGTAATTGTGCCTTGTCTGCAGAAAAAAAAAGAATCTCAGGGTTGTATGTAATATTATGTTTTTTCTCTGACAATAAATCTGAAATCCCTCACAAACCAACTGATTGCAATTCATACATAAGCACTCTCAAGTCCTTCCGCACAGCAGAATGCTGGAATCATATGCCATTTAAATATTAATCTGATCTTACATGTTTCCTTTCAAAATGGATAACCTCACACTTACCAATATTGTTTCCATCTGTCAGACCTGAGCCCACTCACTTAATCAATCTATCTCTCTCTGAAGACCCTCCATATCCTATGAAAAATTTGTCTTTCCACTCAATATAGTGTCATCAGCGAACTTTGATAGACAATATTCTATTCTCTCTTCAGGTCATTAATGTATATCATGAACAGTTGTGGCCCAGCATGGACCCCTATGGCACACTGTTCACCATTAATTGCCAACCAGAAAAACACACATGTATCCCCACTCTCTGCTTTCTATTGTTAATCAATCCTCTTTCCATACTAATCTATCATCCCCAACTCTATGCATCCTTATCTTATAGATAAATAATTTATGCAGCATTTTGTCAAACTCCTCATAGAAATCCAAGTAAACATTGTCCAGTTGTTCCCCTCTAGCTATTGCATTTGTTATATCTTCTAATAACTTCAGTAAGTTTATCAAAAAGGCCCTGCCTTGGCTGAATCCATGCTGCATCTGCCTTATGGATTGATTTTGTTCCAGATGTTATGAACTAACAAAATCTTATTAGTATAAACAAAGGAACAGGAATGTCAAATTCACCAGGCAATAATAAATTCAAAATACAGGTACACAATCCTTTATCCGGACATCTAAAATCCAGAAAGCTTAAAAAAAATGGCATTTTTTTCCCTGGTGCTGGTACAGTGGAGGAAGAGAGAGAGAGAGAGAGAGAGAGAGAGAGAGAGAGAGAGAGAGACAGCAGCATGACTAGGTTGGAGGGGGGGGAGGGGAAGAGACAGCAGTGTAA
Source organism: Narcine bancroftii (assembly GCF_036971445.1). Taxonomy (NCBI): domain Eukaryota; kingdom Metazoa; phylum Chordata; class Chondrichthyes; order Torpediniformes; family Narcinidae; genus Narcine; species Narcine bancroftii. The sequence continues at coordinate 138,856,381 of NC_091475.1, forward strand.
CAAGGTTGGTCGAGGGGGAGAGATGGCAGCGCGACTAGGTTGCATGGGGGAGAGACGGCAGCACGGCTTGGGTGGGTGGGAAGGGAGAGATGGCAGCGTGACTTGGGTGGACAAGGGGGGAGAGACGGCAGAGCGACTCGGGTGGGCGAGGGGGGAGAGAGATGGCAGCGTGACTCGGGCTGGCAGGAGAGTGTGACTTGGGTGGGTGGGGGTAGAGACACCACCGTGACTCAGGCAAACAAGGGGGAGAGAGACGGCAGCCCAACTCGGGGGCAGGGGGGGAGGGTGATGGCAGCACGACTTGGGCGAGCGGGGGAGAGATGGCAGCGCAAATCAGGTGGGCAGGGGGGAGAGAGATTGCAGCATGACTTGGGTGGGCGGGGAGAGATGGCAGCACAACTAGGGTGGACAAGGGGGAGAGAGATAGCAGCGTGACTCTGGTGGGCGAGGGGGAGAGACGTCAGTGCGACTGGAAGGGGGTGGATATGGCAGCACAATTCAGGTGGGCTTGAATCTGGGGCAACTGGATTTTGTTCTGAAATCCAGAAAAATCTAAAATTCAGAACACACTGTCCCCCAAGGGTTCCAGATAAAGGATTGTGTACCTGTAATAGTTTTTATTAAACTAATAATAACGTAACATTCCTTACTTAACTCTAACTTAATTACCACTATGCGCAGATGTAGATATCTGTGTTAAAGTCCAAACCATTGCAATTAGAGCTTGATCCTGAAAAGACAATTTTAAACTTCAGCATCAAACATCTTGTGTTAAATTGCAAATCAGAAGTAATTATGAAGCACTTTTAATCATCATGTCTTCAGATCTCTTTAAACTCATGAGTATTCTTTCAGAGAGATATTCTACATACTAATGTTTTCACAAATTTTCCTCCTAGCTTGTGAGGGTTATGGAACTGTGAACTTCACAATGATTTCTTTCTTAATCAAGAGCAAAGTGGTCTTACTTGATTTAAAGCCATTTATTTTTATTACCTCCTATGATAAGGATAATACAATACAGCACAGCATCTGCCTCTCTCTCCAAAGACTACTATTTCACCCCTGTCTCTTTCACAGGATGGTCAATCTCCTCAGTCTCTAAAATGTCTCTCTGCCTTTAGTTATATGTTTCTCTGAAATCATGTGAAATGACATCACCACTGTTTCAGTTTAATTTCTACAAAATACAAATCATGGTAGATGCCTTCACATCCATAAAATCTGACCTCATCTCTGTTCAAGAGGTTTAAGTGGTTATGACTCTGTAAAGTCTGAGCACATCACTCAAGTAAGGTTTTACTTAATTAAGCAGCTGCCAAGAGTATGCTGAGTAAACATATCCATTTTCCTGGAATCAATTAAGACCCACTTCAGTTCCTTTATATTCTTGTTCTTCCATTCTCGACAACTCTGAAATGACCTCTCTCTGTAAATGTGATGTGATCTGTGTGTGACCCTGTCCACACATAACTAACTTTAGTATATGAAAACATAGTTTAATATTAAACTAAATATTAATCATAGCACATTCATCACACAGATGCCTTGCTAATTCATCCTTAATGATTGCTTCAAGCATATTCCCAACTACGGATGTTATTAACTGGCTCATAGTTACCTGTTTTTTTTTACCTACATCTTTTTGTGAACAGTGGTGTGACACATGCTGTCTTCCAATCCACTGATACCAGCCCAGAGTTCAGAGAATTTTAGCAAATTATCATCAAGGCCTCTACTATAACTTCTGCCATTACTTCTTTCACTACCCTGGTATTCATTCCATCAGGACCAGGAACTTTTCTTTAGATCCCACAAGTTAATCAGCTTTAGTGATAGCGATTGTATCCAGATCCTCACTTCCCATCATATCCATAACTGCTGTCTTTGGCAACATGTCTTCCACTTTGAAGTCTGACACAAAATAGTCATTCAAAGCCTCAGCCAATTCCTCATTACCCAATATCAATTCCCCTTTTCATCATCCAAGGAACCTTGTTCACTTTAGGTACCCTTTTCCACTTTAAATAATTATCAAAACTTTAACTGTCCATTTGTATATTATGTGCTAATCTTTTTTTTTTTCATAATCTATCTTCCCTTCCTTTATTGCTCACTTGGTGTTTCTTTGTTGCTTGATAAAGTTTTCCCAATCTTCTAGTTTCCTACTGCCCTTGTTGACTTTGAATGCATGAGCTTTTATTTTGATGCCTTCCTTGATCTCCTTAGATATCCAAGGCAGTCTTTCCCCTCCCTTCCGGTCCTTGCTTTTAATTGGAATATTCTTTTGTTAAGCACCATGAAAAATCTCTGAAAGTCTTCCACTGTTCCTCAAACATTCCTCCATATAGCTTGCATACCCAGTTTACACTGGTCACCCCTTGTAGGGTGCCTGGTTTAGATATATACATTGGTTTTAGACCGATCTATTGAATCCTTCATTTGTATCAGAAACTCAGTCATATTGTGATCACTCTTTCCAAGAGGACCTCTAACTACAAAAATGCTAGTTTTTACTCGTCTCATGGTACAGGACCAGATCAAGGAGAACATATTCCTTTGTAGGTTCAGTAATATGCTGTTCAAGAAAGCCATCATGGATGCAATCCTCCTCAAGGTTGCCTTGACCAACCTGATTCATGCAGACTATGTGTATGTTAACATCCCCCACAATAACTGCTATTCAATTCTTACATGCCTTGATATTCCTTAGTTTATTGTCTGTGCCTCTGTAATGATATAATTCAACATTTTGTTCCTTAGATCTTATATCATCTCTAAACTATTACCACAATGGTGCCCTAAGTGCATGTCACAATCAAGCCCCCCACCCCTTGGAGCACAGTTCATTCATCAGCACTGCTCAAAGTTGACAGCCAGGAGCAAGATTGGGGATAAAAAGTCACATGTGCTACTTTTTATATTCCTGGGGTTAGAGGCCGGTTCAGGTATCATGGGCCTTCAGCTGAGGGGGATGACCAATCAGAAAAGGGCTTAGTCTCTGGGTAGGACTGACTTTGATTGACATGGGGAAGGTGACTCTGGATAGTGAGGCATTTCTTGTTTGACCAATGAGGTGACCCTCTATGTTGCAACCTTGACTTACCTTAGTAGTGTTCCCCTTGCTCTCTGAAGACTAGTATTCACCAAGGCTTGCACTTTGACATCCAGAATGGCAATTCTTTATCAAAATAGATGCTATTAAAATGGCTGCTCTTCTGGCTCTTGCCTCACTTTTGTTCACTTACAGTAAGGAAACAATCATTTTATTTTTTTTTTTGTTGACACTTATCCTTCATTCTAAGCCTCACAATAAGATCTTATTTTTGCTCTCATTGATGTGCACTTCACTTGCAGAAACTATTTCTATTTCTTCAAATGGTCATTGTTCTATCCTGGCCATTTGATGTCTTATGCTGTGATTTTGAACTGAGATATAAATTAATGATTATAAAATGAGTTCCCACTTGCCTGGGCTCAGAATTTTGCTGACTATAAAAATGTAAATGGCACCAATGTGAAAACTTAGGCCTGTAAATATTGGCCTAGTATTAGCCTTCCCCAAGCACTATTTCTGTTTCCTGATAAATAGCAGAATTAAGACCCATATTCTTTTATTTAATTATGTTGTGTCCACAATACATTTTAATGAAGGTCACACATGCAACAGACTGAGAGAGTGTATGCTATAGAGGACTGATCTGAATAATGGAATTAAGTAGAGATTGGATTTTCTGATTGAAACACCAGTGTTTGTGTTTAATTTGTGAACTATAGGTAGTGGATGTGGTAGCAATAAGCAGGGACAGACCAGACTAGGGTAGCTGAGCCTGAACTGATAGTTGGGGTAAATGAATTGGGTTATAGACTTGTGTCATTTGTGAATAAGTCTGAGGTCTGCCATCCTCAGATAGTTGGGGAATCAGCAAGTACATGAGAATAAAGAATCCAGTAGGAGTCTAGAGGGAGTCTAGAGAGCAAAGGGCACACTTAAAAAGAAAGATTCTGCAACAGTCACATTTATGAGGAAGATTAGTTTCGATAATGCACTCCCTGTGTCATGAATGAAAAGCATTTTTACATTTGCCAACTTCAGGCAAAATGACAAAGTCTGCAATTTTTATCTGTCCCCAGTTACCATTCGAAAATTGGGGAAGAGCTGCCTTTTGAACCATTGCAGATCATATTGTTGGGGAAGGAGTTAATTGAATGCAGTGACACTTATCGGATCTTACTTTTCTAATAGATGTATCAAGATAGTTTTTTTTTAATTTTGGGAAGAGATGGTGAGATAGTACTGAATCACTTTTCTGAAATGTTCACTGATTGTTTTGATTGTGAACAGAAATGTTAACTGCAGAGTTGTTTTACTGCAATAGTCCCCTCATTGATCAGTGTTTATATTCGAGATGTTACAAACCATTGCCACCAAGGACTTTGCATGTTTCCAATCTTCCATTTGCCAGGAATTAATCATTTACACATATTATACAAATCCATATATAGGTCTGAAAAATAATATTCCTTGATTAATGAGATAAACAATGGTGACCTCAAATTCTTATCTTCAGCTGCATTATTTATTACATCAATCTGTCTAGTTTAGTGAATGAGATTCAAAGAAGGAGACCCTGCTTTCATTAAAATACTCATGAAACTCTACTTAATCAGGTTTTATTCATTACAAAGAAACAGTATATTAAGCATGGTATGGCCAACGATTCCTTGTAAAATATGCTGCAGCGTCTAATTTTTACGATGGTGAAAAAAAAAACAATCTGGAAGGTTTTTCAAGAAATCACGGAAGATCATGAAATATTAAACATTTTGCCCTTGAATGTTCCCAGATAATTACTGGATTGAAACCACACGTAGCTTAAATTATTTAGTTGCTTATAGACACCTTGTGTTCAAGGTATATGACTTACAAATTACATTTGTTCAATACATCAATAGGCTTCACTTTAACAACATAAAAGACAAAGTTTATTCTACTTGAACGATTTTTTTAATTGATTGCACCACAAGAGAAGATGTTGCATTTAGGGAGGATAGATAACATAGTCCATTCCTTCAGCTTAATATATGGAAAACCTTCCGGATCCTTGTACTGAACTTCCTGTATACTAATGTATATCATCCTAAACTGATCTTGCTCATCCACAGAATCTACCCCTGGGCTTGCATTATTATTGCAAAGCCCAGGGGCAGAATTTTAATATTTCACTGCTCTGGAAGGGAAAGTGGGAATTGTTTTGTTTTTAAAACATAGCAACATACCAATTTCTCTTGTTCATTTAATTATTATTGTTATGCATGAGATACCTTAGACATCCTGATTAAAGGCCTTAAAAGAGTTGATGCACTATCTACTTGATGGTAAACATGACAGTTGAGATATTCTGGCAATGACTGGGGAGCACCTAAGTAGGAAAATGGACTGACGAAAGTTTAGGACACCATTGGATTCAATGAATCTTCTATTGAAATTCTATTGCATGCTGCAGGAACCTGCAGGGACATATATTGCTCCCAGAAATAAAATAACAATTTTTCGGGAAGTAAAGAAAGCAAAGTTGGAGGTAGCTTTGGAAGTCAGCAGTCGGATTGTGACCCACTCCCGCACTAGGATACTGGGCTACAAGCAATGTTATGAATTCATAAGATGAAGAAAGGGGATGACAATGTTAGCCACAAACGAGCCTGCAGCTGACGTGGACATTTACCCCCTTCATAAATCTTCGTCCGCGAAGCCAAGCCAAAGAAAGAAGAATGTATATAATTACTTTGACTTGTAAAACGATTCCTGCATGACATTATTCAAGCAACTCCCTTTACAAGTGCATTCATTCGTTTCCATCAATACTTTTCCTTATATAACCACGTGTTCAGTCTCCACCACATTCAACTTCTCCTTGACACAATATCAAGTCTCTCTTTCGGAGTCAGCTTAGTAAATCCACCAAAGAAGCATTCTTTCAATGTTTGCAAAAGAAGAAACCAAAGATTGCAAGGAAGCACAGGGAACCAGTGTACCCCTCTAATCGATATAATCAATCTTTGCACCGGCAACAATAGTTTCTTGCTGATTGGCAGATAGGATTGTGTGGCCATTTGAGAGAGGGAGATGGCAACCAAGAAGATGGTTACCCGACGAACTATCCTGTCTTGTGTTTGCAACAGTATTTCTGACCATCATGTGTGTGGACAAGGCCAGAAGCTAGTGATAAATAATCATGGTCAGAATTGATACACAATGACGGCATGGATGGAACGGTTGTAACAGCAGCACTATCTTCAGTGTGGACCTGGAAGAGCAGAATGCAGGCACGCGGTCCTACTACCTGGTTGTTCTTCTGACAGCTCCCTAAAGCAGAAGCTTTTACAACTTTGTTGAGCTAATGAAGATTGATGCCCATATTGGCAGCAGACCACAAAAATTTTGGGCTCAAGGAAAGCAGTGAGCTTATGTAGGGCATCAGAGTGGGACGATCCCTACACTCCCCACCCCTAAGGCAACTGAACAGAGCGGGACCGTGAGGCTGAAGAACTCACACCAGGATGTGGGCTGCTGGAGATGAGCTCTTTAGCAATGGGAATCAAGACCAGGATTTGTGAGGATGCCAGGCTCCCATGGGGTCTCCTGATCGTATAAGAAGTTCAGAACCTGGAGCTCTGGCTCATTGCTGGAATGGACAAGAGGCTTTGGGGTTGCAGAGATGGTAGGAGCATAGCAGGCGAATCCACGAGCACCTGGGTCTCTCTGAAGGGACTCTCTTTTTCTTCTCTTTCTCTTATCGGTGGGTTATTGGTCTAGTGTTGCCTCTGTGTCCCTTTACGACAGATACAAGTTAACAAATTCACTGTCTTTGTATAAAGTAGATGGCCAACCCTTCCTCTTGGCTCCGCCCTCATCAGTCCTGATATAAACCTTGTTTTCCCACCTTATCCCAAATTCACCTGAAGATCTCTGTAAATACTGGACGTTAGTTGTAAGTTAATAACAGCGAGTTTGTGTTGCTCATGAGTCTCCGAGTACTATCAATCACATTACAATTTTATTAACTTACTTTTGAAGATGGGATTGAAGCTTTATTGAAGCCACGCGTGCTTCAGGTCAACCCGCTATCCCCATAGACCCCAATGGAATTCGTCCACTGATTGGAGTGCTTCTAGTCCTACATAGTGGTCACCCAAGAAGTCTTCCACTCAATGGCCTCCGGAGATTAGCCCTCCTCTCTTGAGTCAGCCCCAAGGGATACATGATTGTCAGAAAATGCACCACATAGAAGATGGCCCACTACATGAGGCCCCAGAATGACATGTTGGTGAGACACCGACTCTCACAACAATGGCAATGACCGGATGAATGGTTGGACCACTACATTTTGGAACTATGGACACTGATAAGAAAGCACCACTACGAGATGTTCTCAGCCAAGGTGAGGGAAGAGAAACAAGTCTGAGATACTCTTGAGCTGGAGTGAGTTTGACATACGTGAGGCACTGACTATGAGAGTTGGGGAAGAAGGACCTTTCCAGTACCCTCAATCTAGTGAAATCCCTCAAACAGGGCCAATTAGGAGTGGACCACCTCGCTAATGAAAGCTGCACTTTCTCAGAAAACCAGGCCTGTGGAACACAGCTGGGCCAGGTACCAACTACCGCAGCCACACACAACTGGGAGTGCTATTTCTGAGGACAAGCCAAGCACCCCCGTGAGAGACTCCGTGTGTTCCTGATGTGGTAAGAGGGGACACTGAGTGAAAGTCTGTCAGACAAAGGGGAACCCTAGGAAGGTTACCGCATGCGTGGCCCCGAACAGTCATACACCCAATGCCCAAGCCCAGGGCTGTGGACCCCCGACTCTCCATGCTGTTCGCCACCATCATCTTGCAGCACCTTGTGGTGGGAACCATTACCAGAAAAGAAGCAATGGCAGGAACAGCGGCCATCACCACTACCTAAAGAGAAGCAACAGTGGGAAAGGTGGCCATCTTGCTGCTCCTCATGATCAATGCCACCTCTCCAGCATTTGTATCAAGATGACAGTGGCAGAGGGAGTGATGCAGATTATGTATAGGCCAGGTACTCTCAATGAGCCTCAAGATGCCCTACCCCGAGGAAGCTATGCTGCTGCAAGCACCAGCCAATTCACAACGAGCTCTGGCACCCTGGCATCATCCACATGGCCCATTTCATCAAGGCACACAACCTGCCCTTCTCTTCAGGGAGATGACCAAAGCATGCCAGGTCTGTGCTAAGTGCAAACCGCACTTCTACTGCCCCAACACCTGATAAAAGCTTCCCGCCCCTTCGAATGACTCAGCATCAACTTCAAGAGCCCCCTTCCTCCACTAACAGAAACGTACTTTCTTAACATTATTGATGAATACTCGTGTTTTCTGTTCACTATCCCATATTCAGACACGTCCACTGCTACAGTCATCAGAGCTCTGCACTCCATTTTCATCATGTTCGGGTATTCCAGCTATATTCATAGCAACTGAGGCTCATTGTTTATGAGAAAAGAGCTACACCGGTACCTGCTTGCAAGAGGCATCGTCTCAAGCATGACAACTAGCTACAACCCCTGGGAGAATTGACCAGCTGAAAAGGAGAACACAACAATCTGGAAGGCTGCAAAACTAGCCCTCCGGTCTAAAGGGCTTCCAGACTCATGCTGGCGTTAACAACATCAGGAGTGGTCCTGCTGAAAAACAACGTGAGGAGAAGCAAAACAAATCCACTGGTGGCATATGTGGCATATTCAGATGGCACGGAGGACACGGTCTCAATCAGAGATCTGGTACCTTCAGGAACTAAAGTCCTGACGCCCACAATAGGCCTAGTACCACCAAATTCCCTACACAGGGTTTCCAACTGAGCTACTATTGGACCTAAGACCCACAACCCAGGAACCTCAGGAGGCACAGGAAGTTCTGGAAGAGTAAAGCTCGCCAGTGCTAAGGAGCTCGACCAGAATAACCAGCCCCCCTGACAGACTCAACTTGTAAATAACTGTATCTTCTTTTCTGAACGTGGTCTCTGTTTTTGCCTGCAGGTTCTTTTCTAAAGGAAGGGGGTGAATTCAGTGAACTGGAATTCACTGTCTCTGTGTAAAGTAGACGGCCAATCCCTCCTCTTCTCTCCAACCCTGTCGGTCCCGATATAAACCCTATTTTCCTGCCTTACCCCAGATTCACCTGAAGACATGCAATACTGGCCATGAGTTGTAAGTTAATAAAAGTGTGCTGTGCTCCTCACAAATCTCTGAGTTCTATCGATCACATTCCAACTGTATAAATAACAATGAAAGAATTTGAATTAGTTTGAATATTCTTATTTCAATAGTCTGATGCATATATTAAAAGTCCTACAGGCTTTTATCCACCCCATGGGAAGAGCACTGGGCTGATACCTGCCTTTCAGAGAAGTTCTCACTCAGAAAGTACACTTATCACAAAACTTGGATCCACTGAACCAACTTAAGTCTGCACACTTCAGTGAATACTCTAAAAAAGACAGTGGGTTGTGTCCTGGGTAAACTTATACCTCACATTTTGTTCATTTTAGATTGGTCACAGTGTTTGAGCTACCGAAAGAAAATAGACACACACACCGAGAGCAGTTCAGTTTATACAAATGTTTATTTCAAATTCAAAAGCTGATTTTAAACTACAATATGCTAGCCCTTCCCAACTATACTTATCAATGCCTGGACTGGTCCCAACTGCCGAAGTGAGGCAACGACCGCACACTTTTAGTAGATTGTCGGAACGCCGGTAGCAGCTTCTCCACCTCCCCCAACCAGGACGTTGACTGGACTCTAGAAGTTCTTCTTCTTGCTGAGAGATGTTGCCACCTCTCGGAGAGTCTCAAACTCCAGCAGTGGGACCATGGCTTATATTACCCAAAAACTGCCCACCCAAGCACCCACTCCCAGCACAGCAAGAAAGATAAGCAAGCAAGCTAGCATGCTTAGGCTTCTATCGAATCACATAATTTTCAGATTATCACTTTGAATACAATGGTTTATTTTGCATCAAGGCTAGGCCTCTGACAGTCTGTGACCAAAACAAGCAGGAAGATTAAATTTTCTCGGTACACAGATGTCCTTTCATCAGATAACAGCATCTCTGGCCCCTCGGTGGAATTTAGCTTATGTCTGTTGATTCTAAAAAACAAGCAGGTTCTCAGCCTTGCAGAAGCAAATGCTGCAAAAGCTAAAAACACTGTTTAAATCTTCCATTATTGGCTGTCAGCTGGTGAATCATACATCACAAGGGAACGTTAGGCGATAGTAGACATTGGCACAGAAGAGAAACCAATTTCAGAAGTGTGGACTTATGCAATTTGTGCTCACTGAGCCACTAATACAAAATAATGGGGATCACAGTCAGGCAGCAGAAAGTTTTGGTGAACGTAGTGTCATAAATTCCAGCTTTACTCTATGTGCTGGAGAGAAATTGGCTGATTCAAGCATGATTTGGATAGTCTTCAAACAGCTATTGCCATATATATTTTCAAAAAGGGCCAAGTCCTGTATATCGACCCTCTGTATCATGTTCTCCTGTGATTTCTTCATTTCTTGCCTCAGGCACCTGACATTCATTCCTTTGATATTTTTGCAAAAGGATCAGCTAACTGCTTGTTGTTGGCAAGAAACTGCTGGAGACCCCTGAGAGCGGCAAGAGTGATGGAAGTTATAGGCCTGTAGATTCTGCAAATGCCTCAGCTGAAGCCACAGGGTGACACTGTGTTGGAGTTCAAAATGAAGATAGAATATTTGAAATTAATATAGGATGGGCACTTGTATGATTTTAAAAATTTTGGAGTGCTGGCCACCATGTATAATCAACAAATAGCAATGAAATCAAAATGCTTTCCACTTGCTGCATCAGTCTTCTCAGAACCCACCAAATTGAAGTGGATGGAAGTTAACTTCTATCACGAGGGCAAGTTTAAGACAAAGGTGAGTAAAAGAACAGTCCATATTTCAGTTGAACAATGATAGGTTTGGATAAATTGGGAGTGATATTGAGGCTGAGGAATTAAGTAAAGTATGTTTGCAAATATAATCAACGGTTTCTTGCATTGTTTGGTCTTCCATGCTAAGTTCTTGAAAAGTGGTTTATGTCTTAATTTCTGTTAAAGGAGCTTTATGTTACCTCTTAAATTTAATTATTCTTCAAGTGTTCGTGTTGTGTAGCTCTCTGTCAACTTCCAGAGAAGCAAATTGCATTGTAGACTTCTGAAAGTATCATGAACAAGTCTTGAAATTTTGAGTTTTGTGGCAGCATCATATTATAACCACCTTACAACATTACTATAAATTAAAAAAATATAAAAAGTGATCGTGCACAAAAAGTAAGGCCGTGTCTTTGGTTCATTTATTATTTAGGAATCTGATAGCAGCAGGGAAGAAGTTGTTCTTGTGCCATTGAGTGCTTACCTTTAGGCTCCTGTACCTTTTCCCCGATGGTAGCAGAGTGAAGAGGGGATGGCCTGGGTGGTGGGGGTCTTTGAGGATAGATGCTGATTTTTTAAGACACCATCTCATGAAGATGTCCTTGATGGAATGAAGTCTCATGCCTGTGATGTTGTAAGCTGAGTTAATTCATGTTTATTCATGTCCTGAGATTTGGCACCACCATACCAGGCAGTGATGCAACCAGCTGGAATGCTCTCCATGGTACACCTGTAGAAGTTTACGAGCCTCTTCAGTGACATACCAAATCTCCTCAGACACCTCACAAAGTATAGCCGGTGGTGTGCCTTCCTTGTGATTGCATCAACATAGAGTCTCCAGGACAGAACCTCGGAGATGTGACACCTAGGAATTTGAAGTTCTTGACCCTCTCCACAACTGAGCCCTCAATGAGGACTGGGTTATGTTCCCCTGATTTCCTGCTGAAGCCCACAATCATCTCCTTGGTTTTTGAATTTTGGATGCATTTTTTATATGTTCATCTAGCTTAAAAAAAGCATGATGGTATTTCATAGGGAATAAGACAAGGTTTTGACAAATTCAAAAAGGCAGCATTGAAATTTGGATGGTACAGAGGGCACACCTCCAATCATTTCTATTCATGCATCCAAATTGAGACAATCAGACAAAGAAAAAAATCCCAAACATCATTATTTTTTTCTATTTGAATTAGGTGTGATTAGAGGTCATGATATGATCATTCTGTCGGTTTCATCCAGAGTTAAACTGATTACAAATTCAACTGCTAGAATGTACATTAATTCAGCTCTGCAACATCAGAAATGAACTTTGATATATTATCCTGGCTTTCTTAGAATTATAAAGTTCAGAGACATTGTGTGTTAAGTCAAAGCTTTTGAGATTGTGGTGTGCACAGGGTTTATTGATAAATGCACTCAAAGGAGGAAAATCATTGAGAGGGCAAGTTTTCCCTTAGGCATGAAATATAGCTCACAACCAATACAGTAGCATTTTAAAGGATACAGCACAACTTTTCCTTATTTAGCATTTATTTAACTTTTCCATTTCCTTCTGAAACCTCTCAGCATCCTCTTCATATACTACACTCCACTGTGTATTGTATCACCAGCACATTGGGATAGATTACCCCTTTCCTTCTATCCAAATAATTGAAGGAGTGTTTTGGATGACAGTGAGAACTTTGAGTCTCTTTGTCTGGAGCATTTAGAAGTTGTGGAAGGATTTGGTCTCTGGCTTGAATGCACCAAATTGTGCCTGCTATTTCTGCATCTGAAGCATACCCCTTGTAACGATATGACTGTATGTGCTGGCTGGCCCTCCCTATGGGTGTCCTTCTACCTTGGCTTCTCCCTTAGTCCTTCCCATGTGATCCCCGGGCCATAAAGGTCAAGTCCCCTCTCCTTCCTAGTCTTTGACCCAGGCCAGCATTCTCTAGTACAATAAAGCCTATCGTTCCCCTCAGTCTTTGTCCGAATCATTATTGGGGCTACTGATAGTGCCCAACACCCCCACACCTTGATTCCTCAGCCCAAACAAAACAAAACTAGGGCTTTGCAGTCTTTCAGCATCAGATGCAATAATGTGGTGGGTTTCTCATCCCCTTTCATCTTTCCCTGTTTTCATAAGCAGTGTGATGCTAGCAGTGGGAGAGAGGAGGTATGGGATCAACGTAGATTGGTCTCTCCCAAGAATCTAGAGTGATAAAGAAAAATGAAGTATGGTAATGTGGACAGCATTTTGCAGTTAGATAAGATGGGCAATGCACATGCAGAAGTTTTGTTGTGGAACATTCATTTCACTAATGTATAAGTAAATGTTTAAGCATAATGGTGCCCTTCACATCTTCAGTTGTGCCATAGCCTAGGCAATAGCAGTAAAAAAGGAGCACACAATGGAAAGAAAATTGAGTGGATCGATTGAAAGCATAATAAGTCAAGTGACAAACAACACATGAACCATACATGTGTCAATTAAAGAAAATCTAGTTATTTTGTCTTAACATCCATGTCATTTCTATTCCCAACTATTCACTATTATTGAACAAACTGACTCAAGCAAACTACATAAATGCAGTTATTTACTCCTTGACCACATTAGGGGTTGATATTTTACAACAGATAACTCACCTAATGACTCCTTGTCTCTCTTTCTACCACCTGTTCAGTGCAAATCTGGAGTCTAATTGTCCCACTCAGTCATTGCCTGGATGCATGGAGCTCCAGCTTGCAATTGATTCACTAGGAACATCACAGTATCAAAAAAACCTCCAACTGATCACTATTTGTTAAGCATCAAACAAAAAACAAAATTCTGGAAAAATTCAGTGTGTCAGCAGTATCTGTAAGAAGGAAAACAGATTTGAAGGTCAAAGATGTTTCATCAGAGAGGGAAAAAGAGTTCAATATTATATCAACTTCATGTCAATGGTCAGCAGTCTTCATTCATCTGAAAAGCATTTCTCTGGATGAGCTCACAAAGGAAATGAGATAAAACTGGCACCTGGTCATTAAATGCATGTAAGCATTGAAGAGAAAGGCCAGAGAAAGGGAAGTAAAGTTGTGCATAGAGATCAGATGTGGAAGGTTCAGGTACATTCATGAATGGACATTGTGGTCATCTTTAATGTTCCATCACAGCCATTCCACTCACATTGATTAGAATGCCACAGGGGAAAAAAAAGTGCTTTTGTATTAATGGAGAAGGAAAGATTAGCTTATCTTTATGTGAGAAGATGTGGGGAAAGAATCAAGCATGCTCAAGAGGCTTCAATTTTAATGTCCCAATCAAAGAATTTTCTACATTCTTTATACAAAGAAAATGTACAACATATGTTGAAAAGTTCGTTTCCTCTGTACTGACACAAGTAATTTTACCTTTCAATTGTTCCACTGGCGATCCCACAAATAAGTAGATGGCCTTGTTCTATTAAATTGGGCTGAAGAAACTCAGCAGGTCATGCATCATCATCCATAGGAAATAAAACACAATAAAATGTTCTGAAATGGAATACTTACTGTCTTAAAGACATTCACAGTTAACGACTGACAATTTGAATTCAAATGTGAAACATTTGTTCTTAGTATAGGGTGATTTGATAATTATCAATTATTAATAATTAAGCAATGCAAATATATGGAATAAAACTATTTTACAATCAAGTCAGTGTGAAAGGAAAGAATGTGCTTGCATTGAATCATTTCAAAATGGTTTGTAACAAATGAAATATATTTGAATTGTATTTAACACAATGTTCAATCTGATGATAATTCACATAAATATTTTATTTTCCCTTTTATTGTTGTAATTTTAAGCTAGGGTTTTATTCCTTGTAGTGCATGAGGAGGAGGGGTGGTACGAGGTGCAGAGTTATACAGAATCATGGGAGGAATGGATTAGGCAAAGGTACTGAGTCTTTTGCCCAGAGAAGGGGAATCAATGACCAGAGAACATCAGTTTAAAGTGAGAGGGTTGAAATTTAACAGAAACATAAGTGGTAACTTTTCACACAGAATGGAGGTACTATTGCAATGTTTAAGAAAATTTTGGATTGATAGATAGGTCTGGAGGGAGACAGGCCAAATATAGGCAGGTGGGACATTTTGGTCAGCATAGGAAAGTTGGGCTGAAGGGCCTGTTTCCATGCTGTATGAATCTATCCAATGTATAAACCATTAATATTTGAGCAGCATGAACAAGTTTGGAACAAGACCTTTATTAATTTGTATTTCAGATAATATGCCTCGAGTAAATTTTGACATTGATGTTGAAGCGTTAATTTTGCAAGCTCATTATTGAACAGATGGAGAAATAGAGAATGTAAAATTTGTCTTCATCAAAGTAAAGATTATTAATACTGATGAAGACATTTTCCATTTTTCACACTAAGCATTGCTGCGGCTTAAAACAGCACTGGCAAGCTATTGCCTTGATTCTAAACTGTTCCAAATCAACAATCAAATTTCCCTCAGTCCAGATGTACTTGTCCATGCTGCCCCAAAATGATATTTATGCTTCCCAGATTACTGCAGTTTTTATATTTCCAAATGGGAAAGCAAAATTCTGCAAGATATATTATGATTCGAGAAAGGTTTTGTGCCAATCAAGAATTGAGAGTAGTCTACATCATTACACATCAACAGATATTAAAAGATTTTAATTTCATCTGACCCCAATTAAAATTGGCATTAGATAAAAAGGCAATATAGAAATCTACAAAATTATCCAAACTTCATGGGGATCATTAAAACATGGATCAAAAAGTAAAATGTCTTTCTTTACAAATTGTATATCATGGATTTATTTGTGTGACAGCAGAATATATAGATATCAAACTAAGAGTTGAAAACTATAACAATATAACACTCATTCACTCAACATGCAAGTGGAATATAACAGTTTGGATTTTTTTTCACTGAAATGTGCCTGTCAAGCCATTGCAAGTGAAAGAAACTCATGGAGTAAGGTGGAGTTTCAGTGTAACTAATTTACTAATTCAAAATTGCGCACTTAAGAGGTCAGCACTTGTTCCACTGAGCCTTGTGCCCCGCGGGGCGGAAGTGATGGCAGCTTCTAAGCCGTGGCTTTTCCCTGCACTGAGAATCCCTGTGAATGTCTCTGCCTGTGGACCTGCCCACGACTGCTGGAGCTGGTTTGCTTGCCATGTGAGTGAGCCGTCACATGATTCTCTCCCCCCCCCCCCCCAAGAACTGGCGATAGGAGGCGCAGAAACAGTAACCTGTACACTGTCCATTTTACGTGGCTGGCCTCATCTCCTAGCGGGTGGCATCACAACTGGTTGTTCAATGTCCAGGTATACCGGTTTGAGACAGTCGATAGTAAAAGTCTCCTCCTGGCCACCAATGTCCAGAACATAGGTCATCCCATTGCAGGGCACCACCTTGAAGGGTCCTTCGTACGGTTGCTGCAGGGGTGGTCTGTGCACTCCTTGGCGAATGAACACATACTCATTCTGCTGCAGGTCATTGGGCATGAAGGAGGGCACCGCTCCATGGTGGAATGTCAGTAGCAGGGCCAATGTCCCCAGTCTTTACTGAAGCTCAGTCAGGACCTCCGTGCAGTGAACTGGGAGTCACTAGTAGGTTTTTGTGCTGGTGGCTGGCCCCACCTCCCAGCTCCATTACCATCTGCTCACAAATAACCCTGTTTACCGCCTAAGCCCAGAACCCTTCTGAAGATGACTGTGAGACTCTACCCTGAGTTAAAAGCTAATAAAAGCATTTGTTCTCCCTCTACTCATGAGAACTTTTATTCATGTTACAATTTTATTAGCTTATTCACTAATGATGGAAACACTACTCAAGCCAGGGATGCTACAGATAGACCCTCTATCCCCCAACACGGCTGAGGAGTTCACATACTGGCTAGACTGCTTTGAAGCCTACCTAAACATGAACAGAGACATCTTTCACACCAATGAATTCAGGAGACCAACACTCATTTCGAGGATAGGAGTATGCAGTCATCATGGACTGCTCTACATATGTACATATGATGCTGTTATTGAGGCATTGATGGCTAGGTACCTGAAGTCACAGAACAAGGTCCTAGTGAGGCACCGACTCACTCTACATCACCAGCAGCCAGGGGCAGTTATTGACCCTCCAGATGGCTTATCCAGAGGAATCTGTGCCTCTACACACACCAGCCAACTGTGGTCTATGCATAATGAGCTTTGCCATCCAGGGGTCACCTGCATGACTCATTTTGTCAAGGCACACAATCTGCCCATCTGCCCTACTTAGTGATATGACCAGGTCTGCTCGGTACAAGCCACATTTCCACCAACCCGGAAAGGCGCACCTTATCAAGTCATCCAGGCCCATTGAATGGTTCAGCATCAATTTTAAGGGACCTCTCCCCTCCACAAACAGGAACACATTCTTCCTCTCTGTCATTGATGAGTACTCTCACTTTATTAGTCATGATGGCCCGAGACTCCATTTTCACTCTGATCAGGTATCCCAGCTATATTCATAGCGACCAGGGCTCATCCTTTATGAATGACGAGCGAAGTCAGTATCTGCTGGTGAGGGGCATCGCATCCAGCAGGACTACTAGCTACAACCCCCGAGGGAACAGGCAGGTTGAAAAGGAGAACACAACTGTATGGAAGGCTGTCAAACTGGCCCTGGCCTTCCAGACTTGCACTGACAGAAAGTCCTCCCCATGGCACTCCATTCCACTTGGTTGCTACTATGCACTGTGACCAATGCTACTCCTCATGAGTTCCTACTCACTTTCAAAAGAAGGTCAGCATTGGGAACTACACACCCAGTCTGGCTCATCTCTCCTGGTCTGGTCCTTCTTAGAAGCAAGACTGAAACCCCTGGTGGAAAGGGTGAAACTGCTTTCCGCCAATCCCATGTATGTCTATGTGAAGTAATCAGATGGCAGGGAGGACACTGTCTCCATCAGGGACCTAGCACCTGCTAGAACAGAAGGTCCATTATCCCAGATGCCCTGAGCCACAGAGCTCATTCTCGCCGCCCCCAGTCAGGGCCTTGGGGGACCTGGTTCAGAAGGAAAGAGCACCCCCCTCCACCGTTGAGCCAGAGACACAAACCACCTCTCCTCTCTCACAAGGGGACCAGAAGACCCAATGAGTCCAAGAACCCCCCCCCCCCCCCCGGTGCTAAGGTGTTCCACCAGGATCTCAAGACCCCTGGGCCACTTAAATCTGTATTTCTTTTACCACTTATTCTGAACCCATGTTTCGTATCTTCATTCACAGTCCCTAAATTCTACAGGAAGTGGTGAATGCCGTGAACTGGGATTCACTGGTAATGTGTTGTGCTGATGGCTGGTCCTGCATCCCAGCTCTTCCCCCATCTGCTCACATATAACCCTGGTTTCCCACCTAAACTACTGCGAGACCCTACCCTTAGTTGTAAGCTAATAAAAACATTTGTTCTCCCTCCAGTTGTGAGAGCTTTTATTCACGCTACACTCTGTCAGTGTGTTCTCTTGGCCATGGGTTATAGGCACAAATTTGCCGGGCAATATTAGCCGCGAGCTGTAAACCAGCTCAGCTGATGATGCTGCCAGGTCTTTCTTAGGTGGTGTGTGGAAGCCTAATAGCACCCAGGGTAGCTCGTCCACCCAGTCTAGCCCTTGGAGGCGTGCCATCGTGACTAATTTCACGTGCCTGCGGAAATCAATTGTGCATGGTATGCATTCGTCTGGTGGAGCTGGGTTCTGAGGAGCTGCACCAGTGCAGACCATAGAGTCAAGGTGAACTGTACCCCCCTGTCTGAAGTAATGTGGGCATGGAGCCAGAACCACGTCACCCAGGTTGCAATCATATTTCTGCAGTCATGTCAATGATTGAGACGGCTTCTGGCCATCTTGTGAACCTGTCCACCATTGTAAATAAGTACCTTACTCCTCTTGAGACAGGCAGTGGGCTATTGATGTCCACGTGCACATACTCAAACCTCCTATGTATTGGCTGGAAATGTTGCAGTGGTGCCCTTACGTGCCTCTGAATTTTGGAGGTCTGGCAGTGTGTGCATGTCCAGAACCTGTTTGCCTAGGCCATGCCACATGAACTGATCTGTGATCAGCTGGACGGTTGCCCAGATGGAAGGGTGGACTAAACAGTGTAAGCATTGAAACTTGGCACATCCAAGCAGGTGGGACGATAGACCGAGGCTTTCCAGTGGTCATATCACAAAGGAGCCCAATGGCACTTTGAGGCATCTATGAGGCAGAGTCCATTGACTGCAGTTCGGTATGCTGGTATTTTGCTGTCCACCTGTTGTGCCCCTGCAAACATTATAAAAATCCACCATCATCTACAGTGAGGACCGTGGGGACATCTACCCGGGGGTATACCAGGGGCATGGTGTCGGCTAGAGTATCCTTGGCCTGGTTGAAAGCCACTATTGCCTCCTCCATCGAGGCAAATTCTTTGGCTTTGCTGGACATCAAGCCGAAAAGGGGGCACATGATCTTGGCCACTGAGGTGGTAAAAGCTAAACGTCCTGACAAAAGCCCGCAGGCCTTTGCATTGGGCATGGCAAATTGATAAATGGCTTCCACTTTTACCAGCAGAGGAACAGCTCCGTGATGGACGATCCATAGTCCCAAGTCATCAATGATGGGTAGGCCGAACTGGCACTTGGTGAGGTTGATCGCCAGGCCATAGTCACTGAGGTAGCAGCAGACCAAGTGCAGATTTGCCAGATGTTCCTGGCAGGAGTGGCTGGCTACCAGGATGTCATCTAGGTAGTTGAACCCACCCCTCTCCCCACACTGCATCCATGAGGCTCTGAAAGGTCTGCACTGCATTTTTAAGGTTGAACAACATCCTAAGGAATTCAAACAGGCCAAACAGGGTAATGTTGGCTGTCTTTGGACTATCATCCAGGTGGATGAGGACTTTATGATACCCTCAAAATAGGTCAATCTTTGAAAATATGCTACCCTATGCAGTTTGGTTGTGAAGGCTTGGATGTGCAGGACTGGATATCTATTGGAGATAGTTGCATTATTCAGCCTCCTGTAGTCACAACATGGGCTCCATCCTCCGTGGATGTTGCGGAAAAAGAAATTCACTACTAACACCAGGGTAACGCTTCGGAAGAGTTTTATTATATGGAGCAGGGAGGTCCATGGGCTATCCGAACACCGCACAATTCCAATCTCCTCCATTTTGTTAAACTCCTCTCTCATAAGTCAGAACTTGTCTGGTGGTAGCCTGCAGGCCCAGACGTGCAGGGGGTGTCTATGTGTAGGAATGTGGGGCACCCCACCACATTTGGGGGCTGCTGTAGAAAATTGTTGGGAGTTGATGGATGGAAACTCCGCTAACATCCTGGCGAACTCATTGTCCGAAAACGTGACAGACCCCAGGTGCGGAGCTGGCAATTTGGCCTCGCTGAGGGAGAAGGCCTGGAATGTCTTTGCACTGACCACTCATCATCCCTTCAGATCCATGAGCAAATAGTGCACAGGAAGGAAGTCTGTACTCCGCAATGGTTGTGATACTGTGGCCAGCGTAAACATCCAAGTGAAGCAGCTGGAACCGAATTGCAAGGTGATAGTCCATGTGCTATAGGTGCTGGTGGTGCTGCTGTTGGTTGCCATGAGCTCTGGTCTGGCCCTTCTGGTTCAGGTATCATGGCTCGAGCGGGGAAGGACTCTGATTACTGCTCCCATGCCTTCTAGGAATCTCCCCAGACGTATAAGAGGCTATCACAGTGACCAGCTGCCATAGCCATCTGTAATGCCTGGCCCCTTTATTTCCCTAGAACGAACATGGCAGTCAGCATCGTTGGGCCCTGATCACCACCTTTGATTGTAAAAACACCAAGAAATGGTGTTGTCTCTTGGTGTGGGTGTTGCAGGTTTTGCCGCTGGGATGCAGTGTGGCTGGGCCTTAGGCTGTGACATAGCACTAATCCAGATGTTGGCTCCACCGTTTTGTTTGACACACCACAGAACATCCGTGCGAGTGGCCACCTTTCGTGGATTGGAGATGTCCTCATTTACTAGTAGGTGGCAGATGTCCTCCAGCATCTGCACAAAAATGATCTGTTCAAAGAGTAGTCATGGATTATGGCCGTCTGCTAGTGCCAACATGTCACTCATCAGGGCTGACAACACGTGGTCACCCAGGCTGTCCATATGTAGCAAACACGTGGCCCGTTCACGGCGTAAGAGGTCAAATGTGCCGACCCATAGGACCTTGAGTGCTTCATACCTGCCAGTCTCCACGGTCTGCTGCAGAAAGTCAATTACTTAGCCCTCTGTTTCTTGGTCAAGAGCAGCCACCATGTAGTAGTATCTGGTCTCCTCGGAGACAATGTTCCTGATCTGGGACTGTGCCTCTGCTTGTTGAAACCAGACAAGATGCTGAGTGGTCCAGAAAGCAGGGAGTTTAAGTGAAACTGCATCCTGAAGAGCCGAGTCGTTCACTTTGCCCATGCCAATTGTGTCATTTGCATCAGGTCCAAATGCTGTTGGACCTTTAGGGTCACCAATGTGGCTGTCAAGTCACTGCAAATGAAAGAAACTCTCTGAGTTGAGTGGAGTTTTAGTTCAACTGACTTACTAATTCAAAATCATGCGCATAAGAGGCTCATGTTTGTCCCAGTGACCTTTGCGCCCTGAAGGGCTGAAGTGACGTCAGCTTCTGGGGCTGAGGCTTTGCCTTGCACTGAGAATCCCTGTGAATGCTGCTGACTGTGGACTTTCCTACTGTGGTGCGCTGTTAGCCAGAATCAGACACACACAAAGGAAAAGACTGTACAACAGGCTTTAATCCACATAGACTTCCACAGAGCCAGGCTGGCTGTAGCTGCACCAACGCTGAGTGAGGCCTCGGGAGGCCGTCGGAGGCTTATATCCCGGAGGGTGATTGACAGCCAGCCAGGTGTTGTCCTGTCCCCTTACACTCCTGCAGGTATAGAGGTTGTCCCCTGTAGTAGGCCGGTGGTGTACCACCACACCCACAGAAAGTATCAATGTGCAATTCTTTTCATAACCATAAACTTCTGCTTCATGAGGAGATCATCATGCTTTAGCTTAACAATTATCCTCCAATGGATCTTAAAATGTTACACAGAGCTTTGTCAAGCTACTTGATGTTCTTATGTGTAAATTTGCACATGAACATTAAATGATTAGAATAGGACACTGTATCAGCATAATGAGTAAAAATAAAACAAAATAGAATTATTTAGCTACTAGTTGAAATGTTTTATTCCCTGGAGCATAGAAGAATGAGGGGAGATTTGATAAAGGCATTTAAAATTATGAAGGGGATAGATAGAATAAATGTTGGTAGGCTCTTTCCACTGAGGGTAGGAGAGATACAAACCAGGGTGAAAGGGAAAATGTTTAGGGGGAACTTCTTCACACAGAGAATTGTTGGAGTGTGGAACAAGCTCCCAGCTGAAGTGGCGAATGTGTGCTTAATTTTAACATTTAAGAAGAATTTGGACAGGATGGGAGAGGTATGGAGGGCTATGGACTGGGTGCAGGTTAGAGGGACGAGGAAAACAAATGGTTCAGCAAAGATTAGAAGGGCCAAAGGGGCCTGCTTCTATGGTTTATTTGAAGCCCTGAGGAAATTGGTGCCAGTGAAGGACAAAAATGGTTGATGATTCATTCACTATGTCATACATTTGAAGTAGTTAGAAGAATCAGAATCTATTGTTATGAACATGTCACAAAATTTGCTGTTTTGCAGCAACATCACAGTGTAAATATTGTAATAAATTAGAACAAAAGATGCTCTTTCATGGGTGCCAGTATGAATGATGCCCTTTTGAAGCAGGTGGAAACCTCTGACTGCAGCAATGAATTTCAAAACGTCCGTTATCACTCCAGCCGGTTGGTGGCACAGATATTCTCCCTTCTCCACCTAGCACTTTGTAGCACACCTACCCCCCACAATTCTTCTCTTTGGATACCAGCTGACATTTTTCCATACCTCGATGAAGGGCTCTAGCCCGAAACGTAGGTTATGTATTTTATCTTTGCTATAGGAAGGACATTGTTTGACCTGCTGAGTTTCTCCAGCATTGTGTTTTTACTTCAACTATGGTGTCTGCAGATTTTTGTGATTTACTACAGATTTTCAGTACCTTGCTAGGTATGGTTTCAGTGCTGATGCTTTGTGTGGGATTACCCGCTTGAAGGATGTTCTGATGTTGGCCTCAGAGACAGATATCTGCAGGGATTCTCTGAGGTACCATTGAATTCTGCTTTAGAAAGCAAGGATAAATGGTGTTCATCTCATCAGACAGTGAAGCATCACTTCCACTTATGATGAACAGCTTTACCTTGTAAGATGCAATAGCCTGAAATCTCTGCCATATATGGAAAGTATCTGACTCTGTCACTAGCTTCACTCAGAATTGTCTTTTTGCTTCTGAAATGGCCTTCCATAAGTCATAGCTGGACTTCCTGTTGAGACTGGAGTGAAACACAAAAGTCTGCCGACACTGAGATTATAATAAAAACACATGGAAATACATGAGTTGCTCCAGCATTTCTGTGTGTTTTTCCTGTAGAGAACCAATTAGTGGTCTTAAACATCATCGACCTCACCCTCGGCAAGTTGCAAATATTTTGATAAATCTTCCTGTTGGGGGTACTCATGGTAAGTGCGCATGGGCACACACTCATCCACGGTGATCTTTATGAAGTTGGTGACTGCCATGGCTTATTCATTCAAGTATGAACATGAGTCTTGAATATGGTCCAGTCCTGCTGGTGCTCCTCTGCCTCCTTTGACCATACTTCCACTGTTGTCACCACTGGTGCCCTTGTCCTCAGCCTCTGCTTGTATGCTGGGATCAGGTGATCAGACATATCCAAACACGGTCATGGAACAGCTCGGTTGGTGTTCTTAATGGCGGTGTAGCAGTGGCCAAGAATGTTTCCTCCCCTGGTTTCACAGATAATGTATTGGTGATTGTTGGTCAGAGACTTCTTCAATGATCGGAAAGGCATCATGATGTGCTGTCGCAAAGAAAAAAAACTAAACTAACCCTAATCTAATCCCTCCCTCTAATCAAGGTTACATATATAAAAAAAAACAAAGAAAACAACAAAACTGGATCAGATCGCTACCTCCAGAAGCCAGATGGAGCAGCCCAACAACCTAAAATGCCAACCATAATAATATTCTATGAATGAACCCCTTATCTTTTCAAACTGGAACTTTTTGTCTTTGATATTGCATCTTATTTTTTTTCCAAGCTTATATATGCCATTACAACATGTAGCCACTGTCCATGACTCGGCAGAAGTTCATCTTTCCACTTCATTAAAACCCCTCATCCGGCTATCAGAGTACTAAAAGCTAAACCTTCCTCTTCAAGAGATACAGACAAATGCCTGTTAAATATTGAGACAGATCTGATGACAGAAAACGGGGGAGGTTAATTCAATCATATTAAGAATGTAGACATAATATATTGAGAAGGATGTGTGATATTCATCTATTTCCTTTCAAGTCAAGTTCATGGCATTAGAACATGGCATTAGACATTATAAATTCTGAGCTTTGCACATAATCTGCATTATTATAACACAGATTATAGACGCCGAGGAAAGAAAGAAAAGCTCTTGGGACTCAGTGTGTCACGCCAAAAAAGAGTTCCAACCTGAAACATTGACTAACCATTTCTTTCCATGGACGCTGCCTGACCCATTGAGTTCTTCTAATTTCTATTTACTCAAGATTCTAGCCTCTCCAGTGTTTGTGTTTCTCTGTAGATAAAGAGAGCCCTTTTTTGTTTGCAAGTCGATAAGGAGATCTTTAGTGGGTGTTGCAGAACGGCTATCAGCCACTGGAACCTCAAACATAGTCTGTCATATTTTTTTCTGTTAATTCGTAGCAGGATATGTGTGATTCTGCAGAGCCTTCTTTAGACATGCAGCTGAAAAAAACTATATTTTAGATATTTGTGAGTGGTTGCTATGATTACTTAGCCATTCGAGATTGAAGCTGATGGATATAAAGGTATTTATTCACTACAAGTAGGTCTTCTGGACAATGTATTTCTGCTCTTTAACTGAACAGTACAGTAATGTTCAATTTTTTTAAAATAAAGATGACAATGAATAATTTACCACACTCTCAATCACTATAACAACTTATTTAACATTAACACTGAGTGTAAGCACATCACCTTACTGGGAGCACATCACATAAGTAATAGGAACAAGATTATGTCCTCTGACCCATTAAGATACTTTGAGCTGATACAGTTGGAGTAGCAATTAGCCATTGTCTTTACAGCACCAGTGATTGCCATCTTGGGTTCGAATCCTGCACTGTCTGTACGTTATCCCCTTGTTTGCATAGGTTTTCGCAGGGGCTCTGATTTCCTCCCACCATTGGAAATGTATCGGGAGTTGTAGGTTAATTGGGTGTAAGTTATGCAGCATGGACTCATGGGTCAAAATGGCCTGTTACTGTGCTCTATGTCTAAATTTACAGTACAACTCTGATTATCTGAAATGCTCAGAACCGGGCCTATTTCAGATAGATGGCTTTGTAGGAGAACTGGTCATTACAGCCCAGTCGCAACAGCAAATCACTTGTATCAATGTTTAAACAAGAACAAACAATAAGGGAAGGCTTTTTAAGCATTAAAATAATGATTAATTCTCACCAAAATAATGTTGGCCTCCACCAATCACCGAGAGCACCCAACCACCACTGCCGATCCCTGACACGAATCCACTGCTTCCGCTGATCCCCAGGAAAGATTCCCGGGCCTGTGGAACACTCAGACATGCTCCTGTCTCCTCAGTCACTGGAACTCCTGATGCTGGAGTCCCAACTCTGAATCCTTCCCTAGGCCTACCGCGCGCACGCGTGCGCACACACACGCACACGCACACACACACACACACACACACACACACACCCACCCACCCACCCACCCACCCACCCACACACACACACACACACCCACCCACCCACCCACACACACCGTGGAAGTAGGCTGAGGGGAGAATTCGGAGTTGGTGTTGGCGTCCACTGTGCCAAGGAGGGAAGAGGAGGGAACGCCACTGAGCCTGAGGTCCTGCTCCGGCCAAAAGGCCACTCTCGTTGATAACACAGGGACAAGGGATTCTTCCAACTGCATGCAATTGGGAGACATTGACAAGCAGTTTGAGAGGGAAAGTTGGAGTGAAAGACAATAGGGAAAAATAAAGAAGAAATGGAAAGAAAGAGGAGAGGGAGGGAGTTACCTGAAACGAGAGCAATCATCATTCTAATTTCATGTCGGGTGAATATTTTTTAACCTGTGAGGTCAGTTCGGCTCCAAAAAAAATTCAGATGAATGAGGATTTCTGATTTGTTTCTGATATCCTCATTTATCTATTTTTTTTTTAATTTGGATAAATGAGAATTTTGGAGAATCTGAGTTGAACTGTATTTTAAACACATTAAAAAATTATGGTTGACCTGGCCTTGGACTTATTTCCACCTACCTGCTTTATTCCCATAACCCTTGATTCGCCAACAATGCATAGATCTATCTAATTGCATCTTAAATATATTTAATGAGTCAGCCTCTATTGTTTCCTTAGCCAGAGAATTCCTCAGATTAACATATTTCTCTCACATCTGAATATTCAAACATTGATATTCTGAGCACAAAACATCAGACATCAAAAATATCCTAAACAAACAATAAGAAGCTGCAAGGACTCAGCAGGTCAAGCAGCATCCATGGAGAGAAAGGGACCACTCACATTTCAGACTGGGGCTGTTTTACGAGACTGATGGCCCAAAATACTGACTGTCCCTTTCTCTCTATGGATGCTGCCTGACCTGTTGATTCTTTCCCACTTATCATTGTTTGCTCAAGATTCCACTATCTGCAGTTATTTTGTTTTAATTAGACATGCAGCACTGTTACAAGCCATTTTGGCCCTACAAGTCCATGCTGCCCATTTTAAACCCCAATATGTTTTTGAAAGGTGGGATTAAACTGGAGTCCCCAGAGAAAACCCACGCAGACACAGGAAGAACAGGATAACTCCTTACAGATAGTGCGGGATTAGAACGCAGGTCCGGTTCTGATCACTGAAGCTGTAAATGTGTTGCACTAACCACTACGGCGACCGTTCCAGCCGTTCTTGTGACACTCGAAGTATGCTAGTTTTGCTACAATGATAAGGGATGAATCTCTGGATCTACAAATAGCCAGAATATTAAGGGACAAGGCAAAATCAGCCATAAATGTTTATTACCAGTACATGACTTTAATATTGTGTGAATACATGAGATGGGCCTAATGTCTTTTCTGATCCTTAATTTCATCATGAGGGAAACAGTGAAGGTCAATTCACATGGGTAGATGGAATTTAATCTTAATAATTGCGAGGAGAAGGATTTTGGAAAATCCTATTAAGTTAGGACACATCCAATAAATTATGGACTATAGGGAAAATTGATGAATAGAAGGACCTAAAGATCCAAGTGCATAAGTCTCTAAAAGTAGCAACATAGGTTGAGCGGGTCATGAAGAAAATTTAGAAAGCATATTTCTTTTAGGTCAGGATATTGTGTTGGGACATAATGTTGCATCTTTACAAAACACCTGTAGGTTCCCCTTGGAGTAGTTAGTGCAATGTTGGCCACCACACCATACAAAGGAGAGGATTGCACTAATGGTGACCTTACAAAAGTATAACAATTACAGAGGCCTAAATAGGGGATATAATCAAAATAATCAAGGTCAGGGATATCAAAAACAAGGGGGCACATGTTTAAGCTGAGAGGAAGGAGCATTAAAGGATATTTGGCATGAAAGTCTTTTTTTAAACACAGAAAATTTTTGATACCCAGAATGTGTTTCCAGAGGAGGTGGTGGAATAAAACATAATTATGAAGTTTAGACACATTTGAATAGGCAAGGTATTGAAGGATACTAACCTTATAGTGGAAATGAGATTGATGCAGAGGGCAAAATGTTGGCATAGGTGCATTAGACTGAAGGGTCTGTTTCTTTGCTGCATGACTGAGTATTCTTACTCTTAAACCCTTGAGCCTGCTGTCATGGCTGTTCAAACACATCTTTCTGAACTCTGTGATCTTTCTTCTTGGTTGAGCCAGTAAAAATCTCACTGTCATTGACTTGGAACCACACGCAGCCTGTTACCTCATAAGTGACATGGTTTAAAGTGAATAGCAGAATTGTAAAAACTCTGTCAGAACAGAAACACCGAATGGTTCATGCACACAAGTCCTAAAAAATGCCAGGGAAGGGGTGGCACGGTTGGTATAGCAGTTAGCACAATGCCTTTACAGTACCAATGATCAGCACCTTGGGTTTAAATCCCACACTGTAAGGAGTTTGTACATTCTCCCCATGTCTGTATGGGTTTTTCCCAGGGATTCTGGTTTCCTCCCATTGTTCAAAACGTACCAGGGGTGAAGGTTAATTGGGCGTAAATTGAGCAGCACAGACTCTTGAGAAAAAAAAAGAAAATTAAAAAAATAAGTTAAAAATAGCATACAAAATGCATATTTTTATAATTAAAGAATAACTGTAAAATTACCATATCCCTTTACCAACGTGTGTATTAAATAAACGTGGTTAAAGTAGAGTGTTTTTGCATTAGTAGTGCAACCTAAAGATTATAATGAAGAGTGACCTGGAAACGGAGATGAGTGCCCCACTGACCCTTTGGAGTTATTGCTGCCTTAACACCCCTATTTTTCACTGGGGAAGCAAAATCACATGTGTCAAAGCAACCTTCACATTGAATTCTGAAATATTTATTTCAAGCAAGTCCCTACTGTTCATGCATTTAAGATTAACAGGCATCACCTTTGATTTCTTTCTTGACTAAAATAGAGATAAAGATTGATTATTATTACAATTTTTTTGTTTTGCACCTGAAGAGTGTTGAAGGTGAATTCAGTGTGATTTATACCCTGCTGGACAAGGAGATTAGTTTTATTGCTAAGTTTGATCAGCTTCAAGTTATGATTAGTTATTTCTCATGCATTGTTTCAGTTGAAGATACAGCTATATTAAAAAAATCTGCAACATTTTTAAGTTAAAAAGTGAATATACAACAACTTAAGAAATAGCACATCTTCTGAGAATTTTATGATGTCTTATCTATTTAATTACCCATTCAAAATTCAATACACTATTAAATTAATTGAACCCACCATTTGGGCCTAATATTTGCACTTGGGACTTAAAAGTTAGGGCCTGGAAATTCAATGAAGTTTTTTTTCTGATTTCCCTAAAAAAAACATTATGAAATTCAAGTGTTCTTAGTTATCATTAAACTTGCAACATGTTTATGTTAGTGGGTGCCTTGCATGGCTGTCATTTTACTGCTGGTAAGATCGGAAGATAACAAGGTAACATTAAGGAGAAGGAGTTGTCAACGAGTTGAGCAATAAAGAGAAGCTGAGGATGCTGAATAAGTCAGGCAACATCCACGGAAAGAAATGGACAGTTGATGTTTCGGGTTGTGATCCTTTCTCGAGAGAGATAAAAGCTGGCAGATAGCTCTGCATTTGGGAGCATTTCTCCTGGGGATTCCAGATTAATATCTCTCCTGGAGATTCAGATATTTCTCTCCCTCTCGATAGTTAAATCATACTAATTGAAACATTGTTCTATTCCACCTTTTATAATACTGCAGGACTTTCTCCCACTACCACCAACTGAATGGCAGTGTTCAACATTGTCTCTGATCCAATGAAACTGTTTTGCATAACATAATTTAATTGTTCTTTTAAAATTTCCAGCTCACTGTAAGCAATATGATAAGAGGATTACTAGCTCAGAACGAAAATGCTTGCTGAATGAACTGAAGCAAATCAAAGTTTCATGCCATATCATCAGTACAGGTATATACTGCATTTTCAGATCTACAGTATTCCAGCTAGGATAAGGAGATTTAAAGATTAAATACAGATCCTTGTGTTAAAAATGAATGATTTATTATATGATTTAAAATATCTGTAGTTTCACACTGCCATAAACATAATTAATATCTCTGGTCAAAGATGGGAGATAAATACTGTCAACAGAAAATTTTGTCATTTCCAATTATTTTCATTTCAGCCATTAGAGAGCTTTTCACTATTGTTATATGACTGCTTTTTAAAAAAAAAATTCACACTATAAACCATACTGACCAAAATACACACAAACATTTTCCTCTTGAATATACACAGTGTCATTTTCTCCCCTTTTCCCACCTCCCTTCCCTCCCTCCTTCATCCCCCTTCCTCACTCACTCAAAGTTCAACATATATGATACATTAAACCCATTAAACAATGTCATCACACAATGAAAATAAACAAGAATTTTGTGTCTTCTACTCTTATATACTGGGTCAGTTCATTTCGTCTTCTTCTCCTTGTCATTTTAGGTGGTGGAGGTCTGCGGTAGGACTTCTCTGCTGTTTTCCATGTACGGTTCCCAAATTTGTTCGAATTCTGTGATGTTATTTCTTAAATTATATGTTTTTTTTTCCAATGGAATACATTTATTCATTTCTATGTACCATTGCTGTATTCTCAAGCTATGTTCTAATTTCCAGGTTGACATAATTTTTTTTTGCTACAGCTAAGGCTATCATAATAAATCTTTTTTGTGCTCCATCCAAATCGAGTCCAAGTTCTTTACTTCTTATATTACTTAGAAGAAAGATCTCTGGATTTTTTGGTATGTTGCTTTTTGTGATTTATTTAATACCTGGTTTAGATCTTCCCAAAACTTTTCCACTTTCTCACATGCCCAAATTGCATGTACTGTTGTTCCCGTTTCCTTCTTACAGTGAAAACATTTGTCTGATACTGTTGGGTCCCATTTATATTGTATCATGCGTAATCTCATGTTTATTGTATTTCTCATAGTTCTGGAGCATAGCTTTTCCCAATTTTCATTCTTTATCTTTATGTTTAGATCTTGTTCCCATTTTTGTTTGTTATACCACATAAGTGGGATGAAAAGCTGGTGCAACATAGGAATTCACCAGAACTGCACCATCTGCTCAACATTTGGAAGAAGATTCACGTAGAAAGGAATAAAACAAATTATCAACTACCAAAATTAATATTGACACAAAATCAACTAATCCCTTTCACAATAGATAACCTTGAGAGAAAAGGGATCAAAAGAATAGAAAATTGTTTTTCGGGAAATAAATTATCATCTTTTGAACAAATGAAGGACAAATATGGTATAACTCACAGTACAATGGTTGCATACCACCAACTGAAAATCTACTTGAAGGACAAATTGGGAAGCAGGCTGAGGTTACCAGAAGGAAGCAATTTTGAATATGTGATTATGGACACAAGGATAATTAAAAGATTTATAACAAACATGTACATCAAACTGGAAGAGAAAGAGAATGAGGAAACAAATTATATGACTGCTTGATGAAGATAATTTTCAGATTATTCATAATTAATTAATAGCAGATAATATTTCAGCTAAAAACATTAATAGAAGTTGTTAATTTGTATAATTCATAATTCTCTTGAACAAATGATATTACCATGGAAAATGCTTTACATGAAGAAGAATTCAAAACTATTAACTGCAGTGTTTACCAGCTAAGCTGTTTGGTTTAAATTGCCATATTTATATTAACGATGCTTCATGAGATCCAAAATAGATTCCATTCACAGAGAAGAAAAGGGTGCAAGCATGCTTTCTTCCAGTCTATCAACCTCATGTCCTTACAATTACATCCTCCAAATTGTCAGCTATCAGTCTTCACAATGGCCAATATCTTCTGCATAACAGTTGGCTCTTGCTGGCTCTCTATGCTTCCTTCCCACCCACCTGACCTGTTGAGCTGTTGTTGTTGGGAGAGACAATAGAAATATTTAAAGATGTGTGCCCATCTAATTTCACTTTTACAAACCACAAATGATTCACCATCTCTGTATCCCAAAACCATATTCACTTCCTAATTCTCAGTTATTAACATGGTCACCTGATGGTGGATTTCAATCTTACTTGTGGAATTTATGCTCAGACTTAACTCCACATAAATGTGAAATAATCAGTAACAATGGTAACATTTAATGAATTGCATTGGTCCCTTATTCACTCTAATAATCCATGCTTTGGAATCTTGTCAACAGTGAGATGCTAAAAGCTATTTGTTTGACAGCTCCATTCTGGCTGTAGTATCTACCTAACTTCTAGTTCCCATCTCTTTGTGTCGTATTGGGAAGAGTATCAGGTTCGTGTGTTCCCAGAGAGATGAGTCTGGACGCAAGTGATACTATCACTTGTAACTTTAATTCACACATGGGAGACAGACAGAGGAGAACATCAAATGGTACTCGATTACTATATTACGTTTAACAATAATATAGACATTGGTTGAACTCCAATACTAGTGGCTGCATATACTCTGCACACTCAATCTACAGACAGGGACTTATTCACACACAGCCAGTTCCCTGTGCCAACATGGGTGCAATTCTCTGCAAGTACAGTGCTAATCTATCGTAGTACTATGGCTCTGTTTTGGGTTAGAGCGCATTTTACTTGTGACACTTCCAGCAATGTCCACAGTAGTGACCTGGCATGGAGTGGGGTCCATGGCTTGGACCACGAGGCAAAGAAAAAGAAATGTGGTATGTTTTATACAGTTCTGATCTGGGCACCTAGCCAATAATGACCCTAGGACATTTAAATTAGCCAACACGTGCAATAATGGGTGGCTGGAGAACAACCTTGATTGACAGGTGATATGACTTCCGAATATGTTTCAGACAGGGAGGACACATGACCACCTGCAATCCACAATGTTCAGACAGACAGGGAGGCCACATGTTTCTCTACTATCTACTTATAACATTCCACCCCTTGGAAGTCACATCACTCTGCAATCACTACAAAGACAACTACTAAATGCTCTTTATACAGTAAATTCTATGTACATGTAAAACTATATATAAAAATAGATAGAAAAATAAAGTGTTTAAAAATAATGCAAGCTGTAAAATCTAAGTAAAAATATAAATGTAAAAATGTCTAAAATGATGCATATGATGGACAAGGCACATAATCAATCTCAATGTCAACACTTCACCAGCTTTCCCACCCCACTCCCCCACCCCCAACCCACTCCACCCTCCACCCTGATAAAACAAGGTCATTGTGTTCCCGATCGAGCAGGGTGGTTTGGGAGCTGCTCCCCAGTAACAGAATGGAGAGAAGTGAAAAAAAAATTGTTTGGTCACTGACTCGTATGCCTGGTTTCTCCAGCTTGGCTGGCAAATATGTGCACTTTTACCACCAATGTCTGCGAGAAGGCAGTGCAAGTCATCCATGAAGTGTCAGAGCCCTCTCTTGGCTTGTGCATCCCATGCTTTGGTTTCACATTTAGGCACTCCCAAAGCACAGAGCCCAGTGTCCATCACTGTGCTATCCTGTGGTGAGACAGGGGTCAGGCTGGCAAGAGTACATCCAGGGTCTACTCATATCTCCTGGGAGCACCACTTTTTTTCTGGCCTGGCGGCTGACACCCCGATGCTGTTCCTGCTTGGGTTCCCTACAAACATGTGCCACAAGTGCTTGTGTCAGTTCCCTGTAACAATAGCCAGGAGGATTCAGGGCTGAAAGTTGGCCAAATTATCAGTTTTAAATAAAAGCTCCTGAACCACCCACCCCATGAAGTATTTGTTTCTGTTCATGGAAGAGCTGGGGCAATGCTGTGATTGTCGAGTGGAACTTTATTTAGTAGCATTTGATCTGTAACATTGTACTTATAAACTGTAACATTATAATAGTCATGTGTAACTCCAATTTCCTGAGTGTGCTGAGAGACATTATAACCACAGCTCAGGGTGCAATTGAAAAGAGAGAGAGGGGGGGAAAAAAAAAACAAAAGGTCCATTACAAAAAAAATGCACTCATCATGTGCATATCAAAAGATGCAGTCCTTGTTGAGCTCGAGTGTCCAATGATGGGTGTTCTGGCAACACCTGTTTGAAAGTTCTATGAATAATAATGTGTCAACTTTTTTTTTCTTTGGCTTGGCTTCGCGGACGAAGATTTATGGAGGGGGTAAAAAGTCCACGTCAGCTGCAGGCTCGTTTGTGGCTGACCAGTCCGATGCGGGACAGGCAGACACGATTGCAGCGGTTGCAAGGGAAAATTGGTTGGTTGGGGTTGGGTGTTGGGTTTTTCCTCCTTTGCCTTTTGTCAGTGAGGTGGGCTCTGCGGTCTTCTTCAAAGGAGGCTGCTGCCCGCCAAACTGTGAGGCGCTAAGATGCACGGTTTGAGGCGTTATCAGCCCACTGGCGGTGGTCAATGTGGCAGGCACCAAGAGATTTCTTTAGGCAGTCCTTGTACCTTTACTTTGGTGCACCTCTGTCACGGTGGCCAGTGGAGAGCTCGCCATATAATACGATCTTGGGAAGGCGATGGTCCTCCATTCTGGAGACGTGACCCATCCAGCGCAGCTGGATCTTCAGCAGCGTGGACTCGATGCTGTCGACCTCTGCCATCTCGAGTACCTCGACGTTAGGGGTGTGAGCGCTCCAATGGATGTTGAGGATGGAGCGGAGACAACGCTGGTGGAAGCGTTCTAGGAGCCGTAGGTGGTGCCGGTAGAGGACCCATGATTCGGAGCCGAACAGGAGTGTGGGTATGACAACGGCTCTGTATACGCTTATCTTTGTGAGGTTTTTCAGTTGGTTGTTTTTCCAGACTCTTTTGTGTAGTCTTCCAAAGGCGCTATTTGCCTTGGCGAGTCTGTTGTCTATCTCATTGTCGATCCTTGCATCTGATGAAATGGTGCAGCCGAGATAGGTAAACTGGTTGACCGTTTTGAGTTTTGTGTGCCCGATGGAGATGTGGGGGGGCTGGTAGTCATGGTGGGGAGCTGGCTGATGGAGGACCTCAGTTTTCTTCAGGCTGACTTCCAGGCCAAACATTTTGGCAGTTTCCGCAAAGCAGGACGTCAAGCGCTGAAGAGCTGGCTCTGAATGGGCAACTAAAGCGGCATCATCTGCAAAGAGTAGTTCACGGACAAGTTTCTCTTGTGTCTTGGTGTGAG
Organism: Narcine bancroftii; assembly: GCF_036971445.1. Lineage (NCBI taxonomy): Eukaryota > Metazoa > Chordata > Chondrichthyes > Torpediniformes > Narcinidae > Narcine > Narcine bancroftii. The sequence goes on from NC_091475.1 coordinate 138,891,414, forward strand.
CTTGCAGGCTCACTGATTAAGCAGAACAATGTGATGGGAGGAAGGCTGTGAAAGGTCATATGCATTAAATGGTAGGCTATTGAGATCTGCAGAGCAACAAAGGGATTTAGGAGTTGTGGTAAATAGTACCCTCGAGGCTGATTCTCAGGTAGATGGAGTGGTGAAGAAGGCATTTGGAATGTTGGCCTTCATAAATCGGAGTATTGAATTCAAGAGTAGGGAAGTTATGATGAAATTGTACAAGGCATTGGTGAGGCCAAATTTGGAGTACTGTGTACAGTTTTGGTCACTAAATTATAGGAAAGATATAAACAAAATAGAGAGAGTGCAGAGAAGGTTCACGAGAATGTTGACAGGATTTCAAGGTTTGAGTTACAGGGAAAGGTTGTGCAGACTGGGGCTTTTTTCTCTGGAGCGTAGAAGATTGAGAGGGAACTTGATAGAGGTGTTTAAGATTTTAAAAGGGACAGACAGAGTAAACGTGGATAGGCTTTTTCAATTAATAGTGGGGGAGATTCAAACTAGAGGGCATGGTTTAAGATTGAAGGGGGAAAATTATAAGGGGAACATGAGGGGAAATTTCTTTACGCAAAGGGTGGTGGGGATGTGGAATGAGCTTCCAGCAGACGTGGTCGAAGCGAGATCATTGGTTACATTTAAGGAAAGACTAGATAGTTACATGGATAGGAGACGACTGGAGGGGTATGGACCGGGTGCTGGTCAGTGGGACTAGGAGGGTGGGGATTTGTTACGGCATGGACTAGTAGGGCCGAACTGGCCTGTTCTGTGCTGTAAGTGGTTATATGGTTATATAACACTAGTGTGGAGATTCACAGGTGTTTGTTTCAATAAGCATTTTTGCAGACCCCCCCCCCCTCATATAGAGAAAAGAAACAGCTTGAAGGTAGACTTCTCTGTTGGAGGGGGGGTGGTCAATGATAGTTGGCAGAGTTCAGAAGATAGATTAGTCAGCATCCACCTCCGGTGGAGGAGGACCAGAGGGGAGGATGGTCCAGGTCAGAGGTGGGCACCCCCACAGGGTTCCCCCCTCCTCCCATAATGCTCTCTCTAGAGAACCTACGTCTCTGTGAGTCATCGGCAGGGTGACATCACCAAACTTCCCCTCAGTCCTGCAAACTTGAGTGGGTACTCCCCACTCCATGTACTCTGATCTCTCCAGGAGGGTAATGGCTTCCTGGACATTTTCCCTGGTCACCAGCCCCATGAGGGCCAAAACCACACCTCTAAGGTTGGGGCATGCAGTGGTAGCTAAATAAAGCACCAAGGAACCAGTCACCTTCATGCTCTCTGGGAAGTGGTGCTTGTGGGTGCCTATGATCAGTGCCCACTCCCTAACAATCCATCTCCCATGCCAACAATGTGCCACAGGAGCTGGCCATGTAGGCCCCATTCTAGAAGAGTTGGGAACGTTGCCTGGATCATAGGCACCACCTGTTCCCATCGGCTAATGCCATCATTAACCCCTACTGGGGACACCTGCAAGGCATTGCCAATCAGACAGACTGCCTAGGGTGCTCAATTCCCAATGAGAGAGGTGGACATTGGGGGCCCTCTCATCTCACAGACGTGGCAGTGGGTTGGCAAGGTGTTCACCTGACTGCTGGTGGTATCAGTCCCCTCACATGGTTATCTCCTTAGCAGAGTAGTCCCAGGACTCCGTAATTTCACTGTTACCACATATGTGCCCATCTGAGGTCCCTCCCATTTTTGGCTAATTCACTGAGTCAATACTTGAAGGAACAGAATAACATGCATCATACACATGACATCTGAATGTGGAGTAAGGATCAAGTGTCCACTGGGTATTCACAATGTCGACTTCCATCATTATAGCTTGGAAGTTGCTTTTGTGATCAAGATAAGCCTAACTACTTTTGCTGCCTTGTACCTTGTCAATGGGATGTAACAGAATTTTGCAACTATGCACATAAGTTAATTCTGACCAATCTCCCTAGCCCTGAAAAATATAATTTTAAGAATGTAAAGTGAATGTAAAGGGAATATCAATATCCTTGAAATAATGGTTTAAATTTCTACAAATATTAAAATAACTGCTTTTAAGATCAATTTATGATTTGTTTTTGCTTCAGCCTTCATTAAGTCCCAATATTAAAATAGTTAAAATAAATGTTGACTTTCACTTCTTAGATTCAGTCTGATTGGTTTGTCACCTGGAAAATATATTTTGTTGTGAATGCCACAAACTACCAAACTCAAAGACCTTGTGTACTAACAATCAACCACAATCAGATGGAAAGTCATGATTAATACGCTTTAATCACCTTAAAGTGCCAGCACAACACTGCATGTTGCAGGCCTGTTTCCAAGGCAGCTACTGAGAGAGGGGTTTTGGTATAACAGCCTTCATGGGGATATCTGGGAGGGAGTAGTCACAGGTTCAGGGGATGGGCCAGCCCATACATAGATCTATATACATAGTGGCAGCACCACTTTCACCCCTCCTTTTTTAAAAAAGTCCAGCGGGGTGGTGTGGTTTTGTTTTCATTGCAGCTTCATGATACTTCAAAGTCCCTTACAGATTCAGCCTGTCCGGTGGTCTCATCTGTCACTGAGACCATCACAAGTTCTGCTGCGGCACAGCTGTCGGTTCCTGGGTGGTGTCTTGTGCAAAAGGTGACACCTCCAGTGGCTGAGGGGGTGTTGGTACTGTGGTGCTGTTGAGGTCAGTTGGAGATTGGGGTGCAAACATGGGTGCCAATAGTGGGCCTGTTTGGTTGGGGTTACTGGGGGAGGGGATTGGATGGTTTGTCGAGGGGTCTCCTGAATGCATCAGGACAGTGTCCTGTCAACCATCCTGATACTCCACATAGGTGTATTGGGGGTGATGTGGACGAGGTGGCCCTTCTTGACCAGAGGATCAGTTTTGTGGATTCTGATGTGCCTTTGGAGCAGCTTGGCCCCAGGATTCATCATCCAGGATGGCAGTGAGGTTCCAGATGCTGATTTTCTGGGGAAGGAAAAGAACCTTTCACGTGGTGTTTCATTCATGGCTATATAAAGAAGGGACCTCATGGCATGGAGCACATCAGGGAGGGCATCTTGCCACCAGGAGGTGGGTAGTCCTTTCAATTTAAGGGCTAAGAGAACTGACCTCTTAATGGTGGTATTTTCCCGCTCAACATGGCAAATTCCCTGGGGATATAGCCCATGGTCCTCCTTGTGGCTATACCCTAGGTAATGGCACAACTCCTCGCTCATAAAGGAGGACCCCCGGTGGTTATGCATATAGCAAGGTTACCTGAACAGTGATGATGCCCCATAGCACTTTTATGGCTATGGCCATGGTCCTATAAGGGCAGGGAATGATGAAGAGGAAATGGGAGTATTCGTCCACGATGTTTAGAAAGTATACATTCCTGTTGATGGATGGGAGGGATCTCTTAAAGTCCATGCTCTGCCGTTCAAAGGGGTAGGTAGCTTTGATTGTTTGCACTCGGCAGAGACTGGACATTTGCATGTCAACTCCCTGATGTCTTTGACCAAGTAGAGGGAGGAGTCACGTGATGGAGTAGTGGCTGGTAGGAGAATACCAGCCCTCTCCAGAAAAGAAGAAAAAAAATGAAGAAAAAGCAAAGCCCCAGAAACACAAATCACAACAAATAAAAAATAAAGGTGTGGATAAAATGGAACCTAAGAAAGAAAAAACCAAAAACAATGGGAAGAAGAAGGAAAGACACCGGAAGAGAAAGGTGAAGGGCCTTACCTGCATGAAAAAACAGGCACCCGCCATGGAAAGAGGAGCCCACTTCCTGAGGTTAGTGGAGACCCCACAGGGTCGCAACCCACTGACCACAGGACTGCAAAAATGGCTCACGAAGCCAAATAGGAGTGTGCAACTGCGAATCCTTGAGGAATCACACATGTGCGATGCGCACAACAAGGAGAACACCGACGGGAGTGGGGGGACCAGCTGTGGAGTGAAACTCCAGAGCATGAACAGCTGAGAGAGGCCCAACAGCAGGGCTCCCAGCTGGAAGATAAAGAAAGCAATGGGAAAGGGTGGGGTGAGAAAAAAAAAAGAATGCAAGAGACACAACAGATAATCAGCCCAGAAGAAGAGGACCAACATCAAGAAACCATGGAAAAAAAATACCCAACAAACTGAGACAAGCAGCTCAACAAGAAAGTCAGAAGAGACACAGATACAAGGAAGAGAAATAGAAGACACGAGGAGGAGGAGGAGGAGCAGAAGAAGAAGAAGAAGAAGAAGAAGAACACCAAGCTCTGCACAGAGGAATAGGAGGTAAAATGAATGGAAAGTACATCGATAAAAAGTTCAAGAACAAATGAAAGCATTAAAAGAATAGTTGACACTAGAATTTAGTGAAATGGAAAGAAAAAAGGAAAAGTACAGAAGAAAAAGTGAGTAGGATAGAGCTGGTCATAACAGATGTAGGGAAAGGATTAGAAAATGTGGAAGAACGTGTAATGGTGGTAGAAATGGAAGTGAACGACTTAAAAAGAAAATTGAAAGTAAGTGAAAAAAAGTTAAAGAAACACAGGAGTTGTTATCTCAGAAGATGGATATAATGGAAAACTATAGTAGGCGAAACAATATAAAGATAATGGGCCTTAAGGAAGATGAAGAAAGCAAAAATATGAATGAATTTATAAAATAATGGATCTCAAAAGTCCTGGGAATGCCAGAAATGCAAGAAGGAATGGAAATAGAAAGGGCACACAGAACATTAGCCCCGAAACCACAGTCACAACAAAAACCAAGATTCGTTTGAGTAAAATTTCTGAGATACATGACAAGAGAAAATATATTGGAGAAGGCAAAGAATAAAATTAGAGAAGACAAAAAACCACTGGAATACAAAGGTCAAATATTTTTTTTCTACCCAGACATAAGTTTTGAGCTCCTAAAGGAGTTTAACACAGCAAAATCGATCCTATGGAAAAAAAGCTATAAATTTATGTTAAGATATCCAGCAGTGCTTAAAATAGTTATCCCGAGGCAGCAAAACAGACTGTTCTCAGATCTGGAGAAAGCACGAGAATTTGCAGAATGCCTGCAAGACAGAAAGAGAGATGAAGATATGTAACAAGAACAAAGAATAATGATAAACTACATATAAAGATGTAAAAATAATGTATAAGTAAGAAATAAAGGAGGGAAGAAAAGGGAAGTAAGGGAGAAGGGGGAAAAAGAGGAGGGGCTAAAATAAAAAGAAAAAAAGAAGAAAAGAGGGGGAATTTTGTTGTAATGTGAAGATAAAAGTCTTTTCTGGAGGGGTTGGGTGGGAGAGAATAACAGTCACTGCGAAATCAGTTGACACTTGTGAACGGGTTCGCAGTCCGAATGGAGAGGGGAATTGTGGTTGCCTGGCAAGGGACAAGGGGCGACTCAGAGAGGGGGGGACACTTGGGGTTAAAGGAATTTTAGATGTGGGAATGTTGAGATATTTTGTGCTTTAGAAGTATTATCATATAGTGCGTTCAAAAAAAGAAAACTGAGAAATGAAAAAGGGGAAAAGGGGAAAGGTGGTGGTGAGGAAGTGGAAATGAGATGTAAACAGAGTACGAGATGGCCATGTTGAACTATATGACTATAAATATTAATGGAATACATAACCAAATCAAAAGGAAGAGGCTATTAAATTTAGTGAAAAAAATAGGTATAGCATTCATGCAGGAAACGCATCTAACTGAAGTGGAACACAATAAATTAAGGAGAGATTGGGTAGGGCACGTAACGGCAGCATCATATAACTCAAAAGCCAGAGGTGTAGCTATATTAATCAATGAAAATGTACCAATCAAAATCGAGGAGGAAATAATAGATCCAGCAGGGAGATATGTAATGATAAAATATCAGATATATTCAGAAATCTGGAATTTGGTCAATATATATGCACCTCATGAAGAGGATCAAAAGTTTATGCAAGATATTTTTTTGAAGATTGTAGATGCGCAGGGGAATATATTGATAGGCGGGGACTTTAACCTTAATTTGGATTCAAAGATGGATAAAACTGGACAAAAGACTAGCAAAAAGAACAAAGTAACCAAATTTATGGTTAAATCAATGCAGCAAATGCAACTTTTGGATGTATGGAGGAGGCAACACCCAAAGGAGAAGAAATACTCATATTTTTTGAGTAGACATAAAACATACTCAAGGATTGACCTGTTCCTGTTGTCAGCCCATATCCAAGGGAGAGTTAGGAAAACAGAATATAAAGCTAGATTGTTATCTGATCACTCACCCCTATTATTAGCAATAGAACTGGAGGACATCCTACCAAGAACATATAGATGGAGATTAAACTCCATGCTACTTAAAATACAGATTTTAGAGAATATATTGAGCGCCAAATTAAAATTTACTTTGAAATAAATACGAAATCAGTGAAAGACAAATTTTATATTATGGGATGCAATGAAATCCTTCATCAGAGGGCAGATAAAAAGTTATGTAACTAAAATGAAAAAGGATTACAATCGGGAAATAGAACAGCTGGAAAGGGAAATAGTAAGTTCAGAAAAAGAACTAGCAACAAGGGAAGATACAATAAAAAGAGAATTGGCAGATAAAAAAAAGAAACATTACAAATGTATAAGGTGGAGAAGAACATAATGAAAATAAAGCAGAAGTATTATGAGCTAGGAAAAAAAAATGCACAAAATACTAGCTTGGCAGCTTAAAACAGAACAAGCTAAAAGAACGGTATTGGCATCAAGGAAAAAGGACCGAGTAGAGGAGGTTACGGGCTCTAACAAAGTGGAAGAGCCTTGTGACTCTGGGATGTCAGAGGTTGTTTTGAAGGGCTTGAAGGATATCCAGCTGAGCATTGGAACATGACCCTGCGAGAGGACATTGGGAGGCTCATTGAGTTTCCCGGGCTGGTACAAGATCTTGAAGTTGTAGGTGGATAGCTCAATTCTCCACCTCAGGATCTGGTCGTTCTTAATATTTTCCCGCTGTTAGTTGTAGAACATAAAAGTGGCTACACATTGGTCAGTCAGCAGGGTGAATAGTTTTCTGGCCAGGTACTGCCTCCAATAGTGCACAGCTTCCACTATGACTTGGTCCTCTTTCTTGATGGCTGAGAGCCAGAGCTCGGGGCCCTGGACATTTCTGGCAAAGAATGCTACAGATCTGCCCATCTGGTGGAGTGTGGCAGCCAGGGTGAAGTTGGACACATCACTCTCCATCTGGAAGGGGATGGATTCATCTAGAGAATGCATCGTCGCCTTGGTGATGTTGCCCTTTATATGTAGGAACTCTGTTTGGGCTTCTGGCGACAGTGGGAAAGTGACCAATTTCATCTGTGGGTGGGCTTTGTTCGTGTAATTGGGGACCCATTGGGCATAATAGGAAAAGAAGCCCAAGCATCTTTTCAGGGTCCTGAGGGTCTGGGGTAATGGGAGTTCCAACAGGGGAAGAATGTGGTCCAGGTCTGGCCCAATGACACCATTCTCCACCACGCAGCCAAGGATGTCCAGCTGTGAAGAGCTAAAGGCTCTAAAGGTTGGTGTCATGGTTCTGCTGGTCATGGCTGTTGATGGTCACATTGTCCAGGTAGGGAAATGTGGCCTTGAGTCCATAGTCATCGACTACGTGGTCCATCTCCCTCTGGAAAACAGAGACCCTGTTGGTGACTCTGAAAGGGATGCTGAACAAGTGGTAGAGGCGGACATTGGCATCGAAGTTGTGTAAGGGCTGTCCTCCGGCTGGATTGGTAGCTGGCGGTAAGCCAACTTGCGGTCAATGATCAAAAAACCCATAACTTTGCGATCTTGTTGACTATATCGGTAATGCAGGGAAGTAGATATGTGTCTAGCAGGGTGAAGTGGTTTATGGTCTGACTGAACTGCATGTGGATACTCTGTAGCTGACACTGGTAATCCAGTCCCAGTATGACTGGGGCACAGAGGTACGGCAGGGACAGGAGTTTAAAATTCCTGTTCTCGGTGCCCCGCATAGTTAGTGTCACAGTGCAGCAGCCACTGATCTCAGCCGAGTGAAATTTGGAGGCCAAAGAGACCTCACATTGCGTTGGGGTTACCATGAAGGATTATTGCTGTACAGTACCTTGGTGGATGAGGCTCTCAGTGCTTCCTGTGTCAAATAAACAGTTCGTAGGGTGGTCGTTTACCTCAACATTTATCATGGTTTTGGCCAGTTGGTGCAGGCTGACTTGGTCATAAACGATGGGAGCGAGCTTCTGGTCACTGTCCAAGTTGCTAATGTGTTGTTTTGGGGGTGCTTGCCAAGATGGCTATCCCAATCCTGCGAATGCAGTGTTGTCCCTTGCTTCCGGAAGAGGTGCCGCCCCAGCTTGTCATCCCCAGAGTCCTGTTGATCAGTCCCCGGCCACTGGAAGTGATGTCTGTGGTGAAGCCGGAAGTGGGGCGGTCAAAGATGGTGGTGGCTATCGGCTGCATGCAGCACTTTTGGAGGAAGGTTTGGACCTATACATTTTTTCATAGTGCCCTTTCGTCCCACAAGTGGAGTGTGTGTCACCACTTGCTTGGCAGTTCTTCTAAGGATGTTTCCCATGCCCGCAGAAGTAACACTTCTGGTAGTGGCATAGGACCCAGTGTCCCAAGATGGTGGCACCTACATCCCCAACACGGCGGTCACTTTGTCCGAAGAGAATGCTTCGCGCTTCATTGCGCTGTCTCCAGCAATTTAGCCAAGTCCACTACTTCCGCAGACTCCAATCGCCCTTTTCCAAAAGCCTCTGTTTGATGTAGTCAGAACTGAACCTGGCCATGCATGCATCCCATATTAGGCCTTCAATGTGGGCAGCCACAGAGACTTCTCGTCAGTCACGGGCTCGCCCCAGCTGCCACAGTGCCTGCATATACTCGTCAACCGACTAATCCAGTGCTTGTTATCGGCTGCCCAGGAGAAATTGCACATATATAACGTTTGTCGGGGCCCGCTACTGCTTCTGCAGGAACTCCATTACTTCACAGTAAGTAGCAAAGTATCTTAGAACTGCACAGAATACTCGAGGTACTGTCTCACAAGAACCTTGGACAGTTTCAGCAAAACATCCCTGCTCTTAAATTCAGAAATGCAGAACCACATCCCATTTGCCTTCTCGTTACCAGCTACTCCTATAAATTAGTCGTTTGTGATTCATGTCCACAAATCTTCTCAGTATCTATGCACATCTGAATTCTCCAATTTTTCACCATTTATACAATAGTTCACAATTTATTTTTGTGCCTTCCACTTTGGGTGACTTTATACTTACCAATGTTGCACGTTATATTCCAGACCCTTGCCACACACACTCAAGTACTTTATATGTGTCAACAGACTCCATGCCCTCCACATAATTTGCTTTCCACTCAATTTAATGCCATCAGTAAATTTTGATGCACTACACTTTGTCCCATCTTCCAAATCATTAATGCACATTGTAAACAGTTGTGGCCTCAGACCTCATCCCTGCAGCATGCCCCAACTACTGATTGCCGATCATCAAAATACCCACTTATCCTGACACTCTGTTTTCTATTGGTTAACCAACCCTCTATTCGTGCTAATAAGTTACCCCCATATAAGTGCGTCATTATCTCATGCGGAAGTGCGACACCTTGTAGAATGCATTCTGAAAATCTATATATGCCACATCAAGCTGTTTCCCTTCTAAACTCTGTGCCTGTTATGTTGTCAAAAAATTCCAATGATCAGCGGTTTCTTGAATCCATGCAACAACTGCCCAATGGAACAATTTATTATTATTTATTTCATTTATTTCTTTTTTAATGGTAGCTTCATGCATTTTTCCCAATGACAGACATTAAGCTAACTGACCAATCCCCATTTTGTCGACTGCCTTTTTTAAGCGGTAGCTTTTATCAGAAGCTATTATGTTTGTGAAATCAATACACAAAGGTGCTGAATAAACTCAATAGGCCCCACAGCATCCAGAGGAGGCAAAGGTAGAACATAAAACACTACAGCACAGTACAGGCTCCTTGGCCCTCAATGTTGTATCAACCCATAGATTCCTAAAAACAGTACAAAGCCCTCCCTACCCCATAATACTTCACTTTTCCTCCATCCATGTGCCTGTCTGAGTCTCTTAAATGCCCATAATATTTCAGCCTCCACCACCATCTCTGGCAAAGCATTCCAGGCACCAACAACTCTCTGCATAAAAACTTACCCCTGATATCTCACCTAAAGTTTCCACCCCCCCTTCCCCCTTTTCATTTTGTACATATGTCCTCTGGGGTTTGCTATTCCTGCCCTGGGAAACGGATGCTGGTTGTACACCCTATATATGCCTCTCAAAATCTTGCAGACCTCTATTAAGTTTCTTCTCATCCTTTTATGCTCCAAAGGGAAAAGTCCCAGCTCTGCTAACCTTGCTTCATAAAGCTTGTTTCCCAATCCAGGCAACATCCTGGTAAATCTTCTTTGAACCCTCTCCATAACTTCCACATCCTTTCTGTAATAACATGACCATAATTGAACAAAATGCTCTAAGTGTGGTCTTAGCAAAAATTGTAGAGTTGCAACATGACCTCCCTACTCCAGAACTCAATCCCCCTATTAATGAAGCCCAGCATTTCAGAGACCTTCTTAACTATCCTATCAACCTGTGAGATGATCTTGAGCGATGTATGAATTTGAACCACAAGATCCCTCAGTTCATCCACACTCATACATAACTGACAATTAACCCTGTACTCAGCATTCCAGTTTGTCGTTGATTCACCTCACACTTATCTGGATTGAACTCTATCTGCCACTTTTCTGCCCATCTCTGCACTCTGTCTATATCCTCTTGTAACCTTCGACAACCTTCAGCTCCATCCACAACTCCTCCAACATTCGTGTCATCCACAAACTTACTGACCCATCCTTCTGCCTCTTCATCCAGGACATTTATAAAAATCACAAAGAACAGAGGTCCTACAACAGATCCTGTGGCACTCCACTAGTGGCCAACCTCCAGGCAGAATACTTTCCTTTCACTATCGCTCTCTGCTTTCTTTCTGTAAGCCAATTTTGTTTTTATTCACACAGCCAAGTTTCTACTGATCCCATGCCTCATGACTTTCTGGATGAGTTTTTCATGGGGGATTTTGTCAAATGACTTACTAAAATCCATGTAGACTACGCACATCAAGTTCTGTTGTAACTTCCTCAAAAAACTCAATTAGGGTTGTGAGACACAACCTTCCCTTTACAAAGCTATGTTGACTATCCTTGAGTAGACTGTACTTTTCCAAATACTATCCTTAAGAATCTTCTCCAATAGTTTGCACGTCACTGACATAAGACTCACTGGTCTATAATTCCCAGGATTCTCCCTATTACCTTTAAAAAAAAACAAGAGAACTACATTTGCCATTTTCCAAACCTCCGGCACCTCCCATGTGGCCAAAAAGGACTCAAAAATCATAAGCTACTGCCCCAGCTATCTCTTCTCTCACTTCCTACAGCAACCTGGGGTATAATCGGATGTAGCCACGGGGACGTATTAATCTTAATGTTTTTAAGAAGATCCAGAACTTCCTCTTCCTTAACCTCAACACTATCCAGAATGCAAATCTGTTCTATTCCAACCTCACCCTGATCAAGGTCCTTTTCGCTTGTGAATACTGAAGCAAACCATTCATTTACGACATCTCCAACCTTTTCCGCTTCCAGGCACATGTTGCCTCCTTTATCATTTAGCAGCCTCACCTTCATTCTCATCATCCTTCTGTTCTTCACATACACGTAGAATGCCTTGGTGTTCTCCTTAATTCTACATGCCAAGGCCTTCTCATGCCCCCTCTCCTTTCTTAAGCTCCTTCCTGTCTATAAAATACTTCTTGCGAGCCTTTCCTGTTTCCTGTATCTAATATAGGCTTCCTTCTTCCCTTTGATTAGTTGCCTCCCCTGTTTTGTCAGCCACAGTTCCCTTTTCCTACCATTTCTTTCCTTGTTCCAATGCAACAAACCTATCCTGAACCCAGGACGTGGTTTCTAAAGTTCCTCCACATACTTCTATGCTTTTACTCTTGAACCATTGTTTCCAATTTAGTTCTTGCCTCGTCCATTGATAATTAGCCCTTCCCCAATTAAGTACTTTCCAATGTTGTGCGTTTTTATCCTTTTCCATAGATATGCTGAAGCTAAGGGAGTTGTGATCACTCTCACCAAAATGCTCCCCCACCAAGAGGTCTGCCACCTGACCAGATTCATTACCCAGAACTAGATCCGGTATGGCCTCTCCTCTCATTAGCTAATCCACATATTGTGTCAGGAATCTTTCTTGAACAGACCTGACAAATTCAGCCTCATCTATTGCTCTTGCAGTTACAAAGAGCCAGTCAATATCAGGGAAGTTCCAATCACTCATAACTACAAACCTGTATTTCCTGCACCATTCCAAAATCTGACTACTTATGTCCTCCTCAGTGTCCAGATGGCTATTTGTGGGTCTATATATTACTCCTAGCACAGCAATAGCTCCCTTCCTATTTCTGACTTCCACCCACACTGACTCAGTGGACATTCCCTCTGCAATGTCCTCCCTTTCTGTAGCTGTGATACTATCCCTGACCAGTAATGCTACTCCCTCACCCCTATCCTACCACCCATCTTATTCCTTTTAATACACCTAAACCCCAGTATCTGCATCAGGCAATTACACCCTTCCTCCAGCCAAGTTTATGTAATGGCCACATCATAGTTCCACATACTGATCTATGCTCAAAGTTCATCCCCTTTATTCCGAATACACCTAGCATTGAAATAGACACATTTCAATCCCTCTAATTATGTTTTTCCCCTGCCTGTCCTTCTTCACAAACTCAGACACATGGTATTATACTTTTGACCTTCTGACCTAATCTTTGCACTCACATCCTGATTTCCAACCGTTTCCAAACTAGTTTAAACCACTCCCAACAGATACTGTATAGAACTAAAGGCATCTAAGTAAAAATGTGGGAGGAGGGGGGGAAGAAGGGGTTTGAGGGTGTCCAAATGGACTATGAGGTGTTGCATATGAGTTTATGAAAGATAATTTCTAGTGCAGTAGACACTCTTCAATGAATTATAATGAAGGTCGATTATCAAAGATTAAAGTAAAGATTTATTGTCGGAGGACATGCATGTTATCACATACAACCCTGAGATTCTTTTCCCTCTGGGCCAGGCAGAATTTCTACTTATTGGTCATGCAAAAAAATGTACTCAAGAAAATATACAAATACAAAAGAGAGAAATGTAAACAAAGAACAAAGTACAAGCAAATTGATTTTTCAATGCAGAAAATAAATATTCAATAATAGATAATGTGCCAAGTAAGAGTCCTTAAATGAGTCCCTGATTGAGTTTGTTGTTGAGGAGTCTGATGGTGAAGGTGTAGCAGCTGTTCCTGAACCTGGTGGTGTGAATCCTGTGGCACCTATACCTCTTTCCTGATGGCAGCACTGAGAACATGGCGTGTGCTGGGTGGTGTGGATCCTTGATGATTGCTGCTGCTCTTTCACAGTTAGCATTCCATGTAGATGTTCTTGATGGTGGGGAGAGTTTTTCCTGTGATGTACTGGGATGTGTCCACTACTTTTTGTTGGGCTTTCCACACAAAGGTATCAATCGTTAGCTATCAAGGACATGCCTTTATAAGTTTCCATTTGATAATTCATGATAAACCACACAATTACACTTTTCACATTTTTTTGGTGGGTGGGGGGGCGGGGTGGCTGTCTTCCAAGGCACAATTAAAACTCATTCTGGAAGCACATAAAGATTCAAATTTTGATGTGCACATCATTTTGTGGTGTGCTGAACTAATTCAAAGTATTTGCTGCATCATTCAACTTTTCACATTTTTGTTCCTCCAACCCACTGATCAGGACTTGTGAATGACACAGTTACCAGTGCATTTCCTAAAATAAAGCAGAACATGCTGGGAATACTCAGCAGATCACAGGAAGAGTTTTGTAGAGATAATACTGCAAGTCAACAATCCTGCATTAGAACTAAAGAGATGAGAAAGAAGTGTATTTTAATTTGCAACAAGGCGAAGAAGTGGGGAGAATAAAGAGACTATCTGTGATAGGGTGAGAACCAAGGTTGTCCAGGTACCACTATCCATTTGGAGTTATCTAATTAATTGATCACCAGTTATAGAGGGTATATCTCTCTCTCTCTTTCTCTCTCTCTCACTCTCTCTCTCGCTCTCTCTCTTGCTCCCTCTCTCGCGCTCTCTCTCGCGCTCTCTCTCTATAGAGAGAGAGAGCAAGAGAGCGAGAGAGAGAGCACGAGAGAGAGCGCGAGAGAGAGAGCGAGAGAGAGATAAACATGCTGGGGTGAACACTGAAATTTCTGTGAATCTATAACAAAAGCTACTGCTGGAAATACTCAACAGATTACCTTGCATCAGAATGATCCTGCTTTGACACCACAAAGATAACTTAGTTATCTACTATAGTTGAATTTAATAGTAGAACTCATGGTGCAGTATAACTTAACGGAAGATAAGGTGTACTTCCTGGAACATGCAAAATACTTCAGTGAGACAGCATAAGAAGCCAAGGACGGAGAGGCTAGAGAGGGAATAGAATAGAGAATTATAGTGAGAGGTTATTGTAAAGTTGGATTGCTCTTGTGAACTGAACAGGAAGTCACCCTATCTGTATTTGGGTTTGCTTGTGTGGAGAAGTCCACATCATGAGCAACAAATACATGAGGCAAGATGGGCAGAAATGCACAAGAAATCCGATTTCTCCGAGAAGGATGGCTTGGGTCATTGGACTGTAGGAAGGGACAAGGTGGACAATCAGTTGTTCCTACATTGCATTAGAAGATATCATAGGTGGGGCAGTGATTGGTGGGAACAGAGATCCAAAGTATTTCATTAACCTATGACCTTAACAGGTGAAATGCCACCTTCCTAAAGTTAATGGTGGAGTGTTGCAAAATTTATGCCAATGTTTGAAGATTTGCAACTGCTAGTTTTGTTCATTAATTAAACCAAGTGGTATGTTGCATGCTATTTATTTATTTTTTCACACTATGAACCATGCTATTTGAACCAGGTTTTGATTATTTAATAGGAATTCAATACATATCCATTAAGGACAATTAATGAAAGAAATCACAGTTTTCTAAGAAGCCTCTTGTTGCACAAATAAAATCTTTACCTCTCAATCAATTGCTACAAATATAGTTGCAATTAATTGTAAACTGAAATGAAAAATCTTCAGTGTCTGCATTCAAAGTTATTCTTATTACCAGCTCTTTGCCTTGTTTTGCATAATAGGTTCTATTTATAGATGGCACTTGCTTCCAATCCAAATGAATAATAGGCTGATCAAAATATTCAGTGAAAGGAGTTTATTAAGTGTGCAGTACTCCATAATTAGGTCAATCTCAAGCTTTACCAAAGGCATAAGGTGTTAAGAATAATGCAGAATTGGATAACAATTTATGTTGATGCATTATTACTGAATGTCTGCTGTACTCTAATCTGCCACAATGTTTATTCATGCTTTAAAGAGATATTTCTTTTTCAAATTCAACTCAAGATTAGGGACCAAATAGTGATGGGAGACAAATTATTTAACAGAATCCTAGTAACCATCAGCAAACAGGACCTTTGATCTTATCAGTTTTAATCTAAAACTGGGAAGACATTATCAGTGGTGCAGAACAGTTCCAACCCCACAGGTATTGTTCAAGCATACTTCTGCAAATAGTCCATTTTAGCTCTGATACTCAGATTCAGATTTATTGTTAGAATATATGACATTACATACAATCCTGAGATTCTTTTTCGTGTAGGTGAGGCAGAATTACCACTTATTGGTAATGCAAAACAAAATACATGTAAACAAATAAAGAACTGCAAACAGATAACAAATGTAAACAACATGACTGTGCAACACAGATTTTTAAAAAATCAATAACGTGCACAAATAAGAGTTCTCAAATTAGTCCCTGATTGAGTTTGTTGTTGATGAGTGTGATGGTGGAGGGGTAGCACTATCAATATATTTACATTTCATTAAATACAATTCTTTGATTTTAAACAGCGTAGGAGTCTCTTGGAATTGTGTTGAATATTCTTTTGCTTTATTAGTTATAAAATTCTGACAGACCATTCAACTGAAATATTAACTCTGATCCTCTCCAGAGATGAAGGCAGACTTGCTAAACTGTCAGTATTTTCTATTCAGTACTCATACAAAACTTAATGACTTATTTTTTGTTGGAAATAAAAAACCTACTTGTATTTATTCTATCCATACAGCTTATAATTTTGTATGCCTCCATCAAGTGTCCCCTCATTCTTTTACACTCATGGAAATTAAGTCATAACCTTTCCCTGTAACTCAGTTCCTTTAAGTCCCAGCAACATCCTAGTGCATCTTCTTTGCACTCTTTCAATCTTATTGATAGCTTTCCTGTAGTTTTTTAAAAACTTTATTTATTTGAAAGATCATTAGTAATAATACCACATACATTCCATAAAGACAATTTTATATAAGTATATATTAAAAAAAAACAGAAAAAAAAGTCCCCGCCCACCCTCCCGCCCCATCAGCCAGCCCTCTTAAGGAGAGCCAAAAATATATAAACAGAAGCTAAGAATATATAATAAATCAAAATACATCTAAATGCACATATTCCAAATATGGCAACCACTTATTAACAAAAAAAGAATAATGATCATGTAGATTATATGTAATTTTTTCCATAACAATAGAAGCTTTCAATTCATTATGCCATCGCATTGTATTAATCACTATATTATCTTTCCATGTACTTGCTACACATTTTCGAGCTACAGACAATGCTAAGCATACAAATGCAATTTGAAATTTATCCAACTGTAATCCCTTTAAAGGAATCATATAACCCATGAAAAAAAATAGATAGATCTAGTGGCAACTTAATGTCATATAATATTTCCAAAGTTAACCTAATTTCTTGCCAAAATGGTTGTACATAAACACAAAACCAAACAGCATATAAAAAAGTACCAGTACATACACCACATCTAAAACAAGAGTCTGAATTACTAAAACCATATTTTTTTTCAATTTCTCTGAGGTTAAATACAACTGATGTAAAAAGTTATAATTAACCATTCCATACTGCATATTCATCAATTTAGTAACAATATCATGGCACATATCTGCCCAATAGTCTTCAGGAAAAACAAAGGCTAAGTCATTTTCCCATTTAAGCTTAGACTTCTCGCATTCCAGTTTATCCATATTGTCTTGTAATACTTGGTACATTACAGAAATATAACCCTTTTATGGTATAGAAGAAATCAAAGACTTGAATTCTGTCAATACAAGTAAAATCATCTCTCTACCATACATATCTTTCACCAAAGCTCAAAGAATTTTCAGCAATATCAAAACACTCTTTCAATTAATTAAAAAAAAAGAAACTGCCTTTCTACAAAACAATCCTGTAACATCTTTATATCCTTAGAGTCCCAACTCTTTAAATGATTATTAAACATTGAAAACAGAATAAGTAAATTGTTATATAATTGAGTTAAAATTGACAATTTAGCTTTTGATCCTAAAATCTTTTTTTTTTAGTCCATACCTTTAATAGATGTTTTAATATTGGCACATTATATTCCAGCAACAAATTTATATTCCATCGAAATATAAATTGATGCACCTCAACTTCAGAAATACAAGCCATCTCAACTTTAGCCCAACTCAGGGGTTGGTCCAAATCCATCAGTCTACTAAAAAATTTCAACTGGGCTGCTTCATAATAATTTTGAAAATGGGTTAATTGAAGCCCACCTAAAGCATACTTCCAAGTAAGTTTATATAATGCTACCTATGGTAATTTATCTTTCCATAAAAATTCTCTCATAGCTTTATTTAAATCCTGAAAAATCCCTTTGAAAGAGAACACGGTGTTGATTGAAATAAATATTGAATTCGAGGAAAAAATATTCATCTTAATACAATTAACTCAATCAATTAAAGTTAATGGGAGATCTTTCCACTTAATTAAATCTGCTTTAATCTTTTTTTTAATAAAGGAACATAATTTAATTTATATAAAGATTGATAATCAACATTAACAATTATTCCTAGATATTTAAGTTTATCAGACCATTTCAATTTAATAATATTTTTATATTCTGAATAATCTCCTTCACCAACTGGCAAAATTTCACTCTTAACCCAATTAACCTTATATCCAGATAATGTTCCATATTGTAATAAACATTCCTGCAAATGCGGCAATGATTGTTCTGGATTTGTTAAATATATCAAAACATCATCTGAAAATAGATTAATCTCATATTCTTCATCCATAACTCTCATCCCTCTTATTTGTTCATTCTGTTTTATTGTTTGAGCTAACAATTCAATAGCCAATGCAAACAGGGCTGGTGACAATGGACACCATTGTCAGGTCAAACGTGTCATTTTAAACGGTAATGAAACTTGACCATTTGTCACCACCTTGGCAATCGGGTTTATATATAAAGCTTTAACCCAACCAATAAAAATAAGGGCCAAATTTAAACTTTTCCAACTTTCCAACATTTAAATTAAAAAAAATCCTATTCAACCCTGTCAAAAGCTTTTTCAGTGTCAAGCGCAACCACCATCAGATGGTTGGGCTGCTGTCGATATGCATTGAGTAAAGTAATTAATGAAAGAATATTATCTGAAGCATTTCTATTCTTAGTAAAAGCTGTTTGATCAATATGTATTAATTTACGTAAATGCTTAGCAAGTCAATTTGCTAACACTTTCACTATGATTTTATAATCTACATTCAATAAAGAAATAGGTCGATACGCAAACACTTTCAACAAGCCTCTATCTTTTGTCAGAATCACAGTAATTAAAGTGCTAGAACAAGATTCCAGCAACTCATGCTCTTCAGTTACTTGTGGTAATACCGCCTCAAACACAGAGGATAAATCTTCATTAAAAATTTTATTAAATTCCACAGAAAATCCGTTGTCCCCTGATGACTTCCCATTTGGCATCTCCAACATTGCTTCCTTAATCTCAAATTCTGTAAACAGAGCTTCCAATTCCATTACATCCTCCTCCTCCAATGTTGGTAACATTAATTTAGATAGATCAATAGAACCACTATCCTGTTTCCCCTCAGAAGTATACCATTTTTTTGTAAAATGAATAAAACTGGTCATTGATTTCCTGAGGTTTATAGGTAACTGTTAAATTCTTTTTAACAGCATTAATAGTCCGTGAAATCTGCGCCATCTTTAACTGCCATGCTAGTACTTTATATGCCCTGTCACCCAACTCATAATAACATTGCTTAGATTGATTAATTAAACTCTCAAATTGATAAGTTTGCAATGTGTTATAACGTAATTTCAAATTAGCCAAAACCATTTTTTTTAAATCTTCTGTTACATCTTTCTGAAATCTTTCTCCAATTCAGCAATTTGCTTCTCCAGTTCCAAACTCTGCCATACACTGTTTTTTTTTAAATTTTAGTAGTATAACTAATAATCTGCCTTCTTAAATAAGTTTTAATGCATCCCATAACACAAAATGACTATCTACACAATTAGCATTCTCAGTCAAAAGCAAAGAAATTTGTTTCTTAACAAAAGTAATAAATTCTGTTTTTTTTTCAACAACATTGTATTAAATATCCATCTATAAGATGAACGTATTACTGAACTTACACAAGAGAAAAATAATAAAGAATGCTCCGATATAACCATACTTTTATATTCCGCCTGTAGTACTCTTCCTTGTAAATGTGCCGATACTAAAAAAATCTATTCTAGAAAATGAATCATGTCGGGATGAATATAAAGAGAAATCTTTCTCTGTAGGATTGACCCTTCTCCAAATATCCACCAAATTTAAGTCCTTAATCAAAGCCTCAATTTGTGTCGCCATCTTTGATTTCTTTATACTTTTTGGAGATCTATCCAGTAAAGGATCCAAAACACAATTAAAATCTCCCCCAACTATGATATTAACATTAGCTTGATTTAACAACAAAAAAAAACATCAAAAGTAAAACACTCATCATCCACATTAGGTGCATAAACATTGAGCAAAGTCCAAGATTGAGCAAAACTTTACAATTCGCCCTTCAGACCCGCCCAACATTTTCTTCCATATTTTGTAATTCAAAAGGCAAATTCTTATTAATTAAAATTGCTGCACCTCTTGCCTTAGAATTAAATGAAGAAGAAAACACATGTCCAATCCAATCTCTCTTCATTTTTAAATTTTCAGTCAAATGAGTTTCTTGAAAAAAGGCAATGTCCATTTTCATTTTCTTAATATAAGCCAAAACTCGCTTTCGCTTAATTGGATTATTTAACCCCTGAACATTAAAAGTTGAAAATTTCAAATTAGACATCCTTACAAATTAACAATATAATCTTTCACTACAAAATATCACTCCCCTTATAATAACATAAATCACTATCCCTCCCTTAGATATTTAAAGAAAATATAAAAATAAAAGATATTAATTAACCAAAAAAATATCTACCCAAAGGTCGTAACGCCCTAAAAAACTGGGTAAGGTAAATCCCACTAGTGGCGGATGACTATCAAAGATTTCAGTGCCCTCCACCCCCCCAGCCAGAAATACATTATTCACATCAACACAATCAAATACTGTAAATATATTCAACCCACTGACTCCATTCCCAATGATTGTTCTGGATCTTCAATGTCAATAAGACTTTGTGTTATTTGTCTTTCTTTCCATTCTTCCCATTTTTACCATTCTCCCCATTCCTATTTCCATTTCCATTTGCCTTCTTTTTAGGTGACAGCGGCGAAGATCTTCCATATCCTTGCAAATTTGGTTGAGAATTACCAAAATTAATGCATCATGATCATTTTTTAAAAATTGAGATTGAAACTTACCATAAAAGACTTTTAATACTGCAGGGTAACGAAAAGCAAATTTATAACCCTTCCGCCACAATATTTCTTTTGCAGAGTTAAATTCCCAATGTCGCCTAATAATCACTTGACTCAAATCTGCATAGAAAAATACTCTGTTATTTTGGACCATCATTGGAGTTTGACTTTGTCGCACCTTCTGCACCACCAACTGTAATATAATTTCTCTGTCCTGGTATTTCAAACAACGAATTAAAACCACCCGTGATTCTCTTTCTTCTCTTTGGCTTGGCTTCGCGGATGAAGATTTATGGAGGGGTAAAGTCCACGTCAGCTGCAGGCTCGTTTGTGGCTGACAAGTCTGATACGGGACAGGCAGACACGGTTGCAGCGGTTGCAAGGGAAAATTGGTTGGTTGGGGTTGGGTGTTGGGGTTTTCCTCCTTTGTCTTTTGACAGTGAGGTGGGCTCTGCAGTCTTCTTCAAAGGAGGTTGCTGCCCGCCGAACTGTGAGGTGCCAAGATGCACGGTTTGAGGCGATATCAGCCCACTTGCAGTGGTCAATGTGGCAGGCACCAAGAGCTTTCTTTAGGCAGTCCTTGTATCTCTTCTTTGGAGCACCTCTGTCTTGGTGGCCAGTGGAGAGCTCGCCATATAACACGATCTTGGGAAGGCGATGGTCCTCCATTCTGGAGACGTGACCTATCCAGCGCAGTTTGATCTTCAGCAGCATGGATTCAATGCTGTCGGCCTCTGCCATCTCGAGCCCCCCATGATTGTTGTCCCGGTAACAATTTCTTTCATAACACTCTATGTGCCCAGTCCAATTCTAAGCCTTCTGAAAAAAAAACTCCTCACCCACACCTTGGGAAAACAGTTCTTAAAAATATTATTGGATTGGACCCTTTAATATCTCCTGGAAAACCCACAATTTTCACATTATTTCTCCGACTATGATTTTCCAATGAGTCAATTTTTTTCAATAAGTTTTTCTTCTGAATTCCCCAATCCACAAAGGAATCTTCCATTTTATCCCTATTATGATAAACTTGATTTTTACATTCAAAAAGAGCTGTATCAATTTAAAAAAAAATTCTTACATTGTATCCACTGATTTAATTCACTTATTAACATCAGTCTTAACTGCAGACATATCTTCAGACATAGTAGTCATTTTGTTTCTCACTTCTAAAAATCCTTGAGTCATTTGTTTAAGCATATTGTCCATTTGATAAGCAATCTATTCTATCAATGACCAGTTTTATTCATTTTACAAAAAAATGGTATACTTCTGAGGGGAAACAGGATAGTGGTTCTATTGATCTTATTTATCTAAATTAATGTTACCAACATTGGAGGAGGAGGATGTCATGGAATTGGAAGCTCTGTACACAGAGATTCCATTCTAGATTGCAGTTCCACCTTTTGAGGCCTACCTTCTCTGATCTCCACCTCCAATTGTTCCTGTGAGCTGCTCAGTAAAGGTAAGTCTGCTTCTTATTCCAAAATTGTCAGCCCCTTCCTGGTGGAGCTGCGGGTCTGTACACACGCTGACAGCATCCCGATCATGTTGTGACACCGCTGCTCAGGCCCCCCACAGCCCACACACGGTCCAACAGGTCCTGGACCTCTGAAGCACCATGCATGCCCAATAAGGCACATGGTTCAGCACCGGCTGAACTCATCGTCAAGCCAGCGCCATACATAGCTGGGAGGCTCCAAACGTCGGTTCTGTGGCTTCAATTGAACAGGTAGGCCTCAATTGTTCAGCACTTTTGAAAGGTAATTTCTTCTGCAGTTGAGTTTTTGTTTTGCTTTACATTAGTAGCCATTATAACCCACTAATGCTCCCAAAAATAAAAATACAACTTTTAATCACTTTTATAAACTTTAAAAACGGGTGCTTAAAAACTTAAAAACGTCTGTCCTCTATGCCATCTTGCCATGCCCTTTCTTGTAATTATATGACCAAAACTGGCTGATGGAGGACCTCACCTGTTCGGCTCCGAATCATGGGTCCTCTACCGGCATCACCTATGGCTCCTAGAACGCTTCCACCAGCGTTGTCTCCGCTCCATCCTCAACATCCATTGGAGCGCTTTCATCCCTAACGTCGAAGTACTCGAGATGGCAGAGGTCGACAGCATCGAGTCCACGCTGCTGAAGATCCAGCTGCGCTGGGTGGGTCACGTCTCCAGAATGGAGGACCATCGCCTTCTCAAGATCGTGTTATATGGCGAGTTCTCCACTGGCCACCGTGACAGAGGTGCACCAAAGAAAAGGTACAAGGACTGCCTAAAGAAATCTCTTGGTGCCTGCCACATTGACCACCGCCAGTGGGCTGATATCGCCTCAAACCGTGCATCTTGGCGCCTCACAGTTTGGCGGGCAGCAACCTCCTTTGAAGAAGACCGCAGAGCCCACCTCACTGACAAAAGGCAAAGGAGGAAAAACCCAACACCCAACCGCAACCAACCAATTTTCCCCTGCAGCCGCTGCAACCGTGTCTGCCTGTCCCGCATCGGACTTGTCAGCCACAAACGAGCCTGCAGCTGACATGGACTTTTTACCCCCTCCATAAATCTTCGTCCGCGAAGCCAAGCCAAAGAGAGAAGAGATGACCAAAACTGCACATAGTATTCCAAACTGGTCTCATTAATATCTTATACGACTTTACCATGACATCACAACTCCAATACTCGATACTTTGTTTATGAAGGTCAATGTGCCTAAAGTTCTCTTTACAACTCTATTTAATTCTGACACCACTTTGAGGAAATTATGCATCTGTATTCCCAGATCCTCTGTTTTACTGCACTGCTCAGTGCCCTACCATTTACCATGTATGTCCACTCATGGTTTGTCCTTCCACAAATCAACACCTCACATCTGCATTATCTGCACTAAATTCCATCTTTCATTTTTCCCGCTGGTCTCAATCTTTCCAAGCTTTGAAAGCCACACTGTCCACTCCACCTCTAATCTTTCTTGTTTAATTTTTTAAAAATTCCTTTGTTATTTTATCAGGTTCATGAGATTGAGGGTTATCGTAATACCAAGTTCTCTCTGAGTCACTACACATTACAATTAATTTGATCATTGTTAGTCTGAACAAATTGTCAATTAAATAAATTCATTGTTGGATTGGAGGAACACTGATACAAATTCCACCACAATATATTTAAACATCAATCACTTTTGATTTTCCTGACAGGGCATTGCAAATGATTCAGCACTTTTTGATTTTATTAATTGACAGCATATCATTTTCTGTTTTTGCCAACTTCTAAATCTTTTATCATTTTTAATTTTTCTTTCTATTGTTAATCAATTTAGGGTTGTTAAATTTGCTTCCTGTATTTGTGGCCATCTGTCAAAGTTAGATGTAAGGTGCAGTATCTCTGATCAAAATTTTGTTCAATTCTTTGAGTGAATCTCAATCATTGGTCCTTATAGTTTAAGGATTTTCACTTTATTTTCAGTGTGATAAGAGCACACTTTGTAACAGAACAGACAAAGTGCTCCCTTTTCTCATTTGCAATACTGGTTATAAAACCTTGATGTTCATCGTAGCTGCATTATGTATAGCAATATCCCTTCCTCTCCCCCTGTATATTTTGATTTCACTGTGTTCAGAAGGTGACGATGCCCATGGGTCTTGGTGAAGAATGAGACAAATTTATGGATTCCCTTCAACTTAAATCTTTCTCATGTGTGAGTGCCATCTGTTTCACTTAGCGCAAATGAACTGTTTGATCTGCAGATAAAGCCTTCTTGTTTCTATTGCCTGGAGGTGTTTTCTCATAACCAGAATTGGTTCTCATAATCAGAAATGGATCCTAGTCCATTGGTTTTAGTATCAATGTCCTAGATGATTGCAAGATTTCTCTCCATGTGTTCATATAGTAGTAGTAGCCTTTATTGTCATTTAAAACCGGAACACAGTGGCCAGTTAAAAACAAAATTACATCCTCCAGGAATCACAGTGCTACCCACATAACCACGATTACACATCAGGCAACATGAAATGCAATTTCTACTCCAGACAAAACCGAAGATACAAACTACACAAGACTAAAACACACCTACACAAAACTACACAATGAGTAAAAATCACAGTGTTAACAATACAGTAAAAGATGAAAAACTAGACAAGAAGCAAGGTGGAGACAATCACATTTCAGAAACTTAGATTTTAAAAGTCCAGTGACTTAAAAAGAATTGCCACACAGTTCACAAGTCCATACAGGCCTGTAATGGTAAAGAGACTCCCATGCCTTCTCTCCAATCCCACAATCCGGCTTAGGGCCCTATGGTCCAAGATAGCACAGCCTCTTGAACCTCCAGGCCAGGCACACGACATGGCCACTCCAGGACTCCGAACACCTCCTCTGCATAATACCCAGTCAGGAATGCACTGCCTGCTCTGGACACCCTAATGCAGCTGGTCAGGGTTAACTGCATTAAAATGAAAGTGATACCAAGGCTACAATATTTACCCATACTGCTTCCAGAGTTTTTTTTTCAAAACTCGGTGGATGTGCCAGACAATTCTTGTGGAAAAATCAAAGGAATTGACCTGGGACTATAGCCAGGGAGGGATGAGACTCCCAGTCTTCAGGCAAGCTTTATCACTTTGTTCTTCGAGGGGGAAATTTATCTTCCTGGGCACAAATTGGTCTACACATGGTAGGGGAGGAGATAGCAGGAGACATTATTTACAAATGGGATACCAAATTAATAATGCAAAAAAAATAACCTGATATTAAAGCATTTAATTTGAACATAGAAAAAAATAAACCAAACTATTGGGTTGAAAATAGGGTTGTTCCCTAAAACACCCCTAATCCAGAATAATGTAATCCCTATGCTATGGGTAACAAAATCCTGGACACCTTGTGCCAGAAAGGGATCAGGTGTGTCAAGCACTGTTATGAGAAGGGGCATCTTATTTCATTTGAACAATTAAAAAACAAATTAGATTTATCAAACAAGATGACCTTCTGCTACCTTTAATTAAGATCTTTTTTGAGGGACAAATTGGATTTGTCTATGGCCCTACCATTGTGTAGTGTAACGGAGGCTCCAATTCAAAGTGGAAATCACACGCAAATTTATTTTGGCTATATATCTCCTGTTCCAAAATGAGAGTCTGAAACAGGATCTTCATAAAGCAAGGCAGAGATGGGAGTCGGATTTGGGAACAACAATTCTGAATGATGCTGGTCCGACCTATGCCAGGACAGCAAGAAGGCTGTTATAATCCCAGATATAGGCTGGTGCAATACAACCTTTTGCACCAGTTATACCTCATGCCGCAAAAATTGCATAAGGTCAAAGCAGAAATCTCGGATTTGTGTTTTAGATGCGGCATAGAGACAGGAAATTCTGTGCACTTAACGTGGCTATGAGACCCTTCTGGGTAGAATTAAGGGACATTTTGAAAAAAATCACAGGGGTGGGATATCTGCTGGACCCAGCCTTGTTCCTTTTAGGAGACATTACAGATGTATGTCCAAGATTGTCAAAACATCAAATTCAATTTGTGAAGATCACCTTAGCGGTGGCCAGGTAATGAATAATGGTTACCTGGAAATCTGACACTCAGCTGAGCATAGCAAGATGGAGATGCAGAGCTGTGTTCCCCTGGAGAAAATTACTTATAACTTAAGGGGGAGATATGGCACATTCACTGAGGTGTGGCACATCAAAATACAGGTGTGATTAGCCTCCCCAGGGCCTTTCTCAACAAAATCTCACAAGCCCTGAAAGACTTAGATTGAGGAGACAACTTGGAAATCCTGCTGGCTCCCCCTCCCTGTTTTTTTTTAAATTCCCTTTTATATTTGGATTATTATTTTTAATAATTGATTTTTATGTTTTTGCCTGGGTTGAATGGGAGGGAGAGTGAACAATGAGATAGGGTAGAAGTGGGTAAAGGAAAGATGTGACAAACATCTTAGATTCTTTGGACATGTTGATAGGCAAAAAATGAAATCTGTTAAACCCCCTTGGAAAGAATGTTAATATGCAGTTAGTATAAGCTTTGGAAGACTACACAAAAGAGTCTGGAAAAACAACCAACTGAAAAACATCACAAAGATTAGCGTATACAGAGCCGTTGTCATACCCACACTCCTGTTCGGCTCCGAATCATGGGTCCTCTACCGGCACCACCTACGGCTCCTAGAACGCTTCCACCAGCGTTGTCTCCGCTCCATCCTCAACATCCATTGGAGCGCTTACATCCCTAACGTCGAAGTACTCGAGATGGCAGAGGTCGACAGCATCGAGTCCACGCTGCTGAAGATCCAGCTGCGCTGGATGGGTCACGTCTCCAGAATGGAGGACCATCGCCTTCCCAAGATCGTGTTATATGGCGAGCTCTCCACTGGCCACCGTGACAGAGGTGCACCAAAGAAAAGGTACAAAGACTGCCTAAAGAAATCTCTTGGTGCCTGCCACATTGACCACCGCCAGTGGGCTGATAACGCCTCAAACCGTGCATCTTGGCGCCTCACAGTTTGGCGGGCAGCAACCTCCTTTGAAGAAGACCGCAGAGCCCACCTCACTGACAAAAGGCAAAGGAGGAAAAACCCAACACCCAACCCCAACCAACCAATTTTCCCCTGCAACCGCTGCAATCGTGTCTGCCTGTCCCGCATCGGACTTGTCAGCCACAAACGAGCCTGCAGCTGACGTGGACTTTTTTACCCCCTCCATAAATCTTCGTCCGCGAAGCCAAGCCAAAGAAGAAGATAAGCTGATAAAGAGCAAATGCATGGAAGTTACTGTATTTGACAGCATACAAGTCCAATGAGCAGATAGACTCCCCCTTTCAGCAGTGAATAATAAGAAAAAATATTTTAATGCATTTATGCATAAGCAGGCCTCGTGAGACCAGGCCTTGGTGATCACCATGTTATATTTGGCATTGTATATGTGGTGCACTGTCGGTCAAAAGCAAACATACAAAACCAAAAGACTGTACAACAGGCTTTATTCAATGTAAACTTCCACAGAGCCAGCTATGAGTAGTGTTGCTATAAATTCTGAGAATGACTTCGAAGGGCTGGCCCAAGCTGGGTGGGGCTTGGGCCTATTCAGGTTGGCTGATTGACATTCAGCCAGGTGTTGTCTTGTCCCCATGCTCTTCTATAGGTACAGTGGTTGCCCCCTCCAGTAGTGTACCACCACAGTATAATTGAGAGCAAAAACTAGGATGAGGAAGGAGGATGAGTACTGAGTGTGGAAGAAACAGGAATATGTTCCTTGTAAGCCTGGGAGAGAGGCAGCAGCAACAGGAGTGGCAGCACTTGGGGAGGGGAGCATCCCTCGATAATAACGGGGCCTGGCGGCAATACTGTGTGAACAGTGGGGATCCCTCTCTGATACCGTGACCAGGATGAAATACTGGGTGGACAGCAGGGGATCCCTTTCTCCCTGACACCGTGGCCAGGTGGCAATACTGGGTGCACAGCAGGGGATCCCTCACTCCTTGATTCTGGATCCAGTGGGGGATCATGCTTATTTCAACTTTGCATTTAAAACCCAGGAGATATGTTTGAGGCAATATTTGTGAAAAAAGTGGGTCTTATATGCTATCAAATATGGTACTTAATTTGTTATTTCCCTACCTGACACATTACCCAATTTTAAACATGTGATTCCATTGAAATAGTCTTCCTGCTTGAAATCCTTTTGGACTAAATGGTGAAATTTCATTGTAACTAAGTAGTCTGTGTTTGACCACATGTTTGTAACACTTTTAAAAATTGTATTAAGCAACCGACAAACATACCAGGCAGGAGAGGGTGAAGTGTGAAATGTTACATCCGTCCATGAATCGTAATTATGTCTAGCTATCATAAGTGGGATTTTATCTTGAAGAAATTACTTCTCATCTCTGAAGGTACTGCAATCAAACAGTATGGTGTTAATAGATTGTCAATGGATAAATCCCTGGATGCTTGTAAGAGTACACATTTATAGCATAAAGGTGAAGCGATAAAGGGAAGGAAATCCTAGTAAGTGTTGGCTGTTATATTACGATTATTGTAATCTCTCGATTGCAAGTAATGGCATTTCAACAGACAATAAAGTATCCTGGTCTTTCAAAATTTATTAAAAATCCCCCTTCAGGATTTTTGCAGAGCCGCCAATTATCCAATTAGCAGTCTTTTGTAAATGTTGGCGTGCATTGGGTGATATCCAGATCTGCTTTGTCAACATTTTTATTCTGCATTGATAACAAATAGATCACACGATATCACATTTAAAACTACAAAAGAAAAACCTTAGATATTTTACTTTCAAGTCTGTGGCATATTAAATCATTTATTTTAGCTTGAGTACTGAGCATAACATCAGGCAGATCTTCCACTGCTTAATAAACACTAGCTAGCTCTACATGTCAGATTTACACTGGAGGTATACATTGGTGCGGCTGAGTGAAGTGCACCAAATATTTCCATGAATACAATGAAAAGCTAGTTTAAGAACCAGAAGATGGCCTTCCCCCACATTCAACTCTATCAAAAGCTTTCTCAATTATCAGGTCATTGAAATTTCTGTGCTCAACTTAAATATTCATAAATTTTTGCTTACACTTGAAACATGTTAAAGAAATTAGAATAGTTACAAACATTAATCATGTTTTATCTCATCAAACTGAAACACATACCAAAAAGCAATTGAAAACTTTGAAACATTTTTCATACTTCACTAACCTTTGCTCTGACATCACAGTCTCTCACTCATTTGAAATGATCATGTATTGATTTGATATTACCAAAATAAATTAGCTAACCATTTGTTTATTCAATTATACACGTCTCAACTAAAGAGCTAAAATGTTAGTCTTTTATAAAATCTCAACCTGGAATGTTTGAATCTTGTCTCACCTTTCTGTCGCCTTCAAGTGAGTTTGTGGATGATGAACATTGATATGCATCACATCAGAAACTAAGGATGGCTTTACCTAACCACCACAGCAAATTTAAGAGTGTCTTGCCCATTCCTTTTCCATTCAATAATGAGCTGTCCTCAAGTTAACTGCGAAGTCCCAATTAGCAACCTGATTTCAAACAGCAACCTTATCTCAGACCAAGGACTGAGTATTTGAGACTTGCCTGTACATCGGTCTTAAAAGTGATCAACTAAAACATTAACATGACCAAGCTTAATAAATAGTGTTTTTCAGTCAGTGACTTACCTCTCGGTATTACTTCATGATATTCCAAATAATTTCCCATGGTAATCTTTGATTGCTCACTGAAATGGTGTCATAAAATTTCTCCTGAAGTTATATATACTTTTGGGTTTGGCTTTATCATATGGGGTGAGAATAGCTAGTTGAAGCTCACAAAGCAATATCATTTAAAAATTCTTTAAAAATGTGTATTAAATCCCAAACACCAGAAATAAGTAAAAACATTGCCTATATTGTATATCATGTACAATGTAAAACAAAGTTACTGAAGGTATGAAACAAAATATTGAAAACTGCCAGATTCTTTATTCTACACCTTATGGGATTAAGCAGCAGGACCACTCCTGCAGGTACAGATGTTGCCCCCTGCAGTAGGCCGGTGGTGGACCACCACAGTCATGGAAATCTAATTTTATCAGTAGAGTCATAGGGTTATACAGCACAGAATCAGGCCATTCGGCATAAGTAGTCCATGCCAATCAAGATGCTAATCTCCACTAATTCCATTTGCAAGCATTTGAACCATATCCCTCGCAACTTTCCTATCCATTTTCCTGTCTAAAAGTCTCTTAACCATTGTAATTGTAACTAGTTCTTCCACTGCCCCAGGCAATTTGCTTCATATTCCCGCCACCCTTTGTGTGAAAATAAATTACATCTCCAGTCTCTTTTATTACATACTTTATAATAACCGATGTCATTTTATGATGAGTGTGAATATTTTTTTGATTTCTTAAGAGAGGTAATAGTGTGGAGTTTCAGTTGTACAAAATCAATTTGTTATTTTTATGCTGGCTACTATTAGCATAATCTGAAAAGGTTAATCGTCCTGACTGTTTCCCAGCTTTCATCTTTATATAAAGATTATGCGTGCAAGTGTGTGTCTGCGTATGTCTGCATGTTTGTGTCTCTGCGTATATCTGTGTGTGCGTGTGTGTGTGTGTGTGTGTGTGTGTGCGCGTGCGCGCAGGTGTGAGTTTGTATACATCTGTGTGCTTGTGTGTACGTGTTGAATGAGCAAAGTTATTTTGGCTGAAATCTTTCCAATGAACCAGTACAAAACTACAGTATGTCCCTGATTTTGGAAAGTAGAAGTTAAATTCTCTATTTGCTATGTACAGTAACCATGAAAATGTTAAAACAGCAAGGCATCATTTAAGATAGATTTCACGACTCTCAGTTCTTTGGCATGTTTTAGTGTAGAGGACAGAGTGGAACGATTGCTTGGCTTGTAAAATGCTTCCCCAAGTTCTTTGGGTGTTTAAATCCTTCACACCAATTTTTCCACCGAGTTCCAGTTATCATTTCCAAATTATCATCTGCCAGGCAGCGTTGCAAATTTTCCTGTGTTTAGCCTTCATACCACAGACTCTATCTTTGTCAGGTAGGAATCTGAGAAACCTAGTTAAGATGGATGACAGATTTAAAACCCTAGGGACTGAAACATTGAATTCTAGGCACCTGCTCTCAAGATTTTTCCACTTGACCTCTGACACATTGCTTGCTATTTGAACTATCTAAACCATGTATTTCTTCCCCTTCCTTGGTAATAACACCATGCAGTGAAGTGCCATGAGGCAAAGCTGTCCTTTTCCATTTACTCTTTTTTTTGTTTATTGCAAATAGGTGCAAAGGGAGTCTGATAATACTTCAGAACTCTGAGTCCGTCACAGGCAGTCAAAATAAATCACAGGTCTCCACAGCAATAAATCAAAGAGTTAACATTTCTTGAAAACTTGGTGACAACATACTTCCTGATTGCTTGCCAGCTGATACTCCTGTCTTCAAATCTCCTGAAGCATAATATGAACAAATTCCTGCAAATCTATCGATTTTATATTTTTTTAGATAGACTTTGCATGATTTTACTGGTCTGAAAAATGTCTGACATCTCGGCATTGATCATTCACACATAAATGACCAAAACTCCAATTCTCAGTTTCTTTACACAAGTTTAGGCATAAGTGTGGTAAGTAAAGAGGTGGAACTTGCAATACCACTGCCGCGATGTCCTATTCATTAGCCCATTGTTCAGGGAATGCCTGCAGTTCACTTTAGACTGCCACATTTTGGGAAATTGACAAGGGGATCTACGAGGTAAAATGTCAGACCAGAAATGGCGCTCTCATTCACAGTCTGATCTTTTTACACAGCATGCATTGTGGGAAAATAGGAATAATTTCCTGGGAGGCAATGGCAGTTTAAAAAATATATTTGACTTTCCTTGCTGGCATTTGGCTGTCATAGCCAACATTATGATCAGTTTCATTGCACAGTATTTTGAGAGGTTTGATACAGCGAAAGGCCCCTGCTATTTCCTGCATCTCCATGAAGGTATTACTGAAATGTACAAACAGAACAGAAACCTGTGTCAGAGGCTTAGTTGCTTATGACCTTTGATGCAAGTCTTATATTGTTTAATCCAATGAATTTGCATGTGAACTGGTACAGAATATTTGCTGGTACACCTAACTTTCCTCTGATTAATGAATATTTACGAACTAAGTTTTCACTATGACATTTTATTTAATTCAACTTGACACTTAAAGATTTCATTCAACGCTGCAATCAGAAGGAACTTATTTCGAGTTGAACACGCAAATATACTGGAGGAGCTCAGCAAGTCACACAGCATCCAGAGGAAGTAAAGGTAATAACATTTCCTGATGAAGGGCCCAAGCCTGAAACATTAATCACCACCCTTCTCAGCCTTTTGGCTAAGATCAAGTGTAGTATCTGTTCTTATAGAGAAGACTATCCTGATCTGTGAGAAGTGAGAGCTATATTGGCAGCAAGAAAGATGAAGAGGATGACAACAGTGGCAGAAGAGGACTTCTGAGAGGATGAGATTGTCTGGTATGAGCTGGTCTGCTGAGATGGAGGGTGGATCCATCTGAATTGGAGGGTCAATCTAACACCCTCTCCAGATGTAAGCCCACCTCCTCCAGTTCTACAAAAATGGCTGTGGCAGGAAACCCTTCCTCAGCAGTGTCACATTTGTGGCCCGAAATGTGAAATTAATAACACCATCACCACATGCTTTACCAGTTGAACAGCTCCGTGTCTTTATTTTCCTGCTTCCCTTATTTCCTCATCCTGCACCTTCCACCTCCAGTGCATACCATCTGACTTTTGGTCAGGTTAATACATATCATGCATATTCATTATCATGAAATCCTTCCTTTCACCAGAAATAAACTTTATATCTTTATGTTTAAATGTAAACACTTTAACACTATCAATAACATTTTTCTGCCTTCTGAACCAACAAAACAACTTCAAATTCAACAAAAATAACTTCAAATTCCCTCTTCACAAAATGTAACATAAAAATGTTATAACCCAATGTAATATAATAGCTCAACTGTTCTTCTGTAATTATACTAATACAATGCTCACCTGATATGCAAAATGTAAACATTTAAATTTATACACCTCCCATGTTTAAATTCCAATACTTTTGTTTTAATTTATTTAATACCAAATAGTCGACTAAACAAAAATGCAATTCATACAGCACTCATACATGTATTTTATGATGTATTGATCAAATCACTGTCGAAATGTTCCCATTATCATTTCTCTTCCTTGGTGAGTAACATTACTGCGCTTCATTGAAACTCATTCCAACTATCACAAACTTTCACTTTTGTGATAATGCGGGCACGATTAGAAATATGGCACAAAATCTTCATATCGCTTAGGTGGTTTCCTGTCCCGTCTCGGCCTTACCTCAATGCTACTATTACAACTTGGTTGTTCACCCTCAGCACCGGAAACACTGCTCGCTGCGGCCTCTGGTACTCTGGCCACTTCATCGGGAATGCTGGTAACTACCTTTGGAACATCATCTTGTCCCTCAGGTTGAGCATCTCGTATTGGACTTCCAACCACTTCACTCGCTGTCGCTCTGGATTGGTACTTTTTGACACCAGACATGTGTCTTTTGTACTTGACTGTCACCATACTGCCGCTTCTGGATACAACCGTGTAGGGTTGATGGTAACAAGGTGTGTCTAGCTTACCACCACTCTCTTGCCTCACAAGAACATTATCTCCAGGAATGATGTCTAAGTACCTGGCCCCACACCTCGAGTCTGCATACAGCTTTGCTGCTCCCTTCTTTTCAGCATCGTGGTCCCTCATCTCCTGGTTGTCCCTGATTTCCTTTATTTCAGCCAATTTTGTGCGGATTTTCCTCCAAAAAGTACTTCTGCTGGACTTTTTCCTGTAGTTGCATGAGGCATTGCCCGATAGACAGCTACATAGGATAGCAATGCTTCTCTCCAGTTCTGTTCTTCTGCATGAGCAATCCGTAATCGTTTTTCGATGGACTGATTTTGTCTCTCTACTTCCCCATTGGCTTGCGGCCATTTAGGAGTTACTTTATGATGGTGGATACCTGTGGTCCTCATGTATTCAGCAAATGTCTCTGAAATGAACTGTGGACCATTGTCAGAGTATAGCGTAACAGGCAATCCATATCTCGAAGATCTCTGCCAATGCTTGTATTGTTTTTTCAGTGGTCGTTGACCTCATCACAGAGTACTCATAGTATCTGCTGTAGTAATCTACCACTACCATGATTGTCTCACCAGTTGGTAGAGGTCCGAGAAAATAAACAGCTACATCGATCCACTATCCTGTCGGGAGTTGCGTACTCCGGATCGACTCTGGAGGATTACTCCTACTTGTGAGTTGACACCCATGGCAGGTTTTGATGAATTTCTCTGCATCTTTATCACAACCTGGCCACAATACTTTACTCCTGCAGTTTTGCTTGGTACCAACAATACCTAGGTGTCCTTCATGAGCTAATGATACGATCTTCGGTCTCAACCTCTGTGGTATCACCAATCTACACCCCCTCAATACACACTGCCCGATGCAACAAAGTTCATCTCTAATGGGAATATATGCCTTGCGAATGCACTTGTCCCATTGTCCACTTTGGATACATTCTCTAACTTCCATGAGTTCTGGGTCATGTTAGGACTCTCTCTCGACTTCCCTCGTTGTCACAGCTTCCGGTGTCGACTGAATAGCTACGAAGTGTACAAAGCTCTCTGCTTCTGTCCCCAATTCTGACTTGGATTGTGGGCATCCATCTTTCAACAATCTGGACAGCGGATCAGCAATGCTTGCTTTCCCGGCAATGTGAACTACTCTGTACTTGTACGGTTGGAGTCTGAGCACCTATCGTTCAATCCTGGCACATGGTTTGGACCTGGCAGCATAGATCACCTCCAATGGTTTATGGTCCGTGATGAGTTCAAATTCAATGTCATACAAATATGCATGGAATCTCTCGCAGGCCCATACAAGTCCGAGTGCTTCTTTCTCTGTCTGAGAATATCTCCTTTCTACATCTGTCAAAGATCTGCTGGCATAGGCAATGATTCTTGGTCCCACATCACACATCTGGACCAACACGGCTCATAAACCAACAGGACTAGCATCCGCTATGACTTTGGTTGATGCAGCTGGATCATAATACCCAAGAGCATCGGTATTCATCAGACTTTGTTTCAGAGCTGTGAATGCTTCCTTCTGCTCAGAGCAAAAATGGAATGGTACACCTTTCCTGGTTAGTTTCCTCAGTGGTTCCGCCAGTGTAGCAAAGTTAGGGATGAACTTTGCGCAATAATTAACCAATCCCAAGAAGCTCCTCATCTCCGTTGCATTCTGGGGTACACGTGCATCTGCAACAGCTTTCACCTTGGCATCAGCTGGGTTCAGTCTGTGTCCCATGAAGTCCATCTCTGAGACACCAAACTGGCACTTGTCTCCATTCACGGTAAGGCCTGCCCCCTGTAGTCTGGATAGCACACACCTCAACTGTCTGTCATTCTCTTCCTTTGTAGCCGCATGGACTATGATGTCATCAGAAATGTTGGCAACTCCAGGAATGCCTTGAATCACTCGATGGATTTCATACTGGTAGATCTCAGGAGCTGCATTGATGCCAAATGATAGTCTCTTGTACTGGTACAATCCACAGTGAGTCACAAATGTTGTCACGTCCCTGGATTCTGGGACCAGCTCTAATTGATGATAGCCCCATTTTAAATCAATTTTTGAGAACACCTGACTGGTAGTCAACTCTTGAAGTACTTCCTCCACCGTTGGTATGGTGTGTCGTTTTTTAATTATAGCTTCATTGGCCATCCTCATATCAACACAGTCTTATGTCACCATTTGGTTTGGGCACAATCACTACTGGGCTGACCCATTGGGTTGAATATTCTACAGGTTCAATAATGTCTTGCTCGATCAACTCTTTGATTTTGGCCTCAAGTTTCCCCACAAAGTCCAAATGGAGTTCTGCGCACTGGTTGCGCCTTGGGTTTGACCGTTTTGTCCACTGCTAGCTTTAGTTGTCGACCTTTCAGCTTTCCTACTCCCTGGAAAACTGCGGGGAACTCTTGCTTCATATCCTCGTGTGACTGAACTGAATTGACACGAGCTCCAATATGAAGTATTGCCAGGTCTTGCGCCGTGCATCTACTCAGCAATGGTTCTCCTCTCTCGTCTATGACAACAAACTCTGCTTCGGTGTACTTGTCACCAGCTTCAACAGTCGCAGTAAAACATCCAATGGTCTGCAATGGCTTGGTTGCTGTGTATGGATACAGTTTCTTTGAACACTTCTTTGATGTAGAAATTATCTTTTTTCTTTTCAATTTCTCCCATAAATGTCGGTCAATTACATTACTGTCACTGCCCGCGTCTACAATGACCAGAACTGTGACATCACCAATTATCACTGCGACCTTCTCATGATGTACATCATTCAATGTAAACTGATAGTATTTCTGCCCATCCTGGTTGTCATCATCATCGTCACTTTCTGGGTCACCTTCTATATGGCGAATAGTGCCTTTCTTTCCAGGATACTTTCCTTTCCCCCAAGCTTTGCCCTTAGAAGCTGTACTCTTCCCATTCTGGTTTGCATTTGACTTGCTTTTGCACTTCTTTGCAAAGTGGTCCTTACCGCCACACTTTTGGTCCTTACCGCCACACTTTCTACAAACTTTGCCTTTCGCTGGGCAGTATGGGTCTTTTCCAAAATGACCTGTTTCCACATCTGCAACGCTCCAAGTCATGTGTCAGTATATTTCTTTGCTGGCTATGGCTATGCGAGAGCCTATTTACTTGTTGACCAACTTTGTTTTTACTGGGCTGGCTTGAGTTGTCTTTCAGTTTCATGGTATGAAATTGCCCCTCAACAGCCTCTAATGCAGCAGCCATTGTTAAAGCATTGGTAAGTTTCAACTCACCCCCTTTTTCCAGCAGTCGCCTTCTGAGTTTGTCTGATCTGCAGTGCTACACAACTTGATCCAATAACTGGTTGTCCAAATCAACTACCACGTAATTGCATCCCACAGCCAGTTGTCGCAATCTCGTCACATACTGGGCAACCGTTTCTCCATCTTCTTGTTTTGCGAAACAAATGGCTTTGAAATGTAGCCTTTGGTGTCACCACATAGTGTGCATTCAATGCATCTACAGCTTTCTGGTATTCCTCCTTCCTTCCAGTATTCGAAAGCATCTTAAAAGTTTCCCGAACTGCGGGTCCTGAGGTGAAGAGAAGTAACGCCCTCTGCTGCGCTTTCTGTTCCGCCGTACTGCTATCGAGAAATAGGCCATGACTGTCGGTGTAGGCTTCAAATTCTTCCAGCCATGCCTTCCACTTCACACTCACAGTTCTTGCATCACCCGTCGGGTCAAAATGAGAACACCTCGAAGTGCTAGAAATTCAGCTCCTGTGACTGCCATGAAGAAAACCTTCCAGCTCAAAGCCACCGATTCAAAATCCAAAATGTTTATCATATTTAAAATCCAAAATGTTTATCCTCGTCACCAATGTCACATTTGTGGCCCGAAATGTGAAATTAATAATACCATCACCACATGCTTTACCAGTTGAACATCTCCGTGTCTTTATTTTCCTGCTTCCCTTATTTCATCATCCTGCACCTTCCACCTCCAGTGCATACCATCTGACTTCCGGTCAGGTTAATACATATCATGCATATTCATTATCATGACAAGCAGCACTCAAGATCTGGAACGCTGCCAGGGTGACAGTAAAGGATGTTAGTGAGGGGTTGTCATTTTCCTGGGATCTCTTCATGTGCAAGGTCGTGATAGAGTGCCTCAAATTTGTGACAAAGTGTATCTACTGCCTCCAGGATGTTATGGACAACAGTCACTTCTATGTGACATTCAGGACAAGGTTGGGATTGCACAGGTTGCTTCAGACACTCCAGGCAAAGGGGAGCATGGCTCGTCAGGATGAAACTGCTCTTCACCCTTCCAACACAGAAAGAATTGTTGATAACAGTGCACATGTTTATCCTGCATGTTCCAGTCGTCGACATGCTCACCATCCTTGAGTGTTACGATGAGGGACAAGATCTTGCATGGACGTCAAGGTTGTGTTCAGGATCTGGACCAACTGACGGAGGACAGCAAAGGGGCCATTATCCACCCCCCTCAGTGTTCACCAATGGAGAGAAATATGGGCATCTTGTTTATGCCTGGCAGCCAAGAGTTTGGAGAAACTGCAACAGACCAGGATATGTGATGACCCAATTGAAGTGCCAGTTGATGAAGTAGACAAAGATGATGTGGTCATACAATAATCATGGCTTTTATTAGTAGAAACTAACGGTACAATAATGAAAGACAATGCGTGAAGACACAGTTATACCCAAGCAGAGTGTCTTTAATAGTAGAGATAATGTACAGCCAATGTTAGTACAGCAAAGGCTCGCTGAAGGGAAGACAGGTAGCTTAGAAGAGATTCACTATACCAATGCAATGTGGTTATCTGTAAAAATTGCAAGAAGGACGGGATTCAGTCCAAGGACTGCAAAGAGAACAAGTATGGCCACCTGTGTGGGGAAGCAGGTCACCTCTACAAGGCCTGCCCAAAATGTGTAGCCACTTATGTTCGATCAGTAAGGGGGAAAATGGCCAACACCACCTCCCCACCCCAAAATGAGGTCAGCCCCACAACCGCAACAGTGACCGAGGCTCACAGAGTTTTAGAGACTGTGCCAGCAACCAAGAACAGGGAGGAGGCGAGACCCCAGGCATATCTAACCCACAAGCCCCAGCCACGTGTGGAGGCCCCTATTAAGGAGGCAGAAGCGATGGAGGAGGGAGCCGTGGAGATGGAGGAGGGAGCCGTGGAGATGGAGGAGGGAGCCGTGGAGATGGAGGAGGGAGCCGTGGAGATGGAGGAGGGAGCCGTGGAGATGGAGGAGGGAGCCGTGGAGATGGAGGAGGGAGCCGTGGAGATGGAGGAGGGAGCCGTGGAGATGGAGGAGGGAGCCGTGGAGATGGAGGAGGGAGCCGTGGAGATGGAGGAGGGAGCCGTGGAGATGGAGGAGGGAGCCGTGGAGATGGAGGAGGGAGCCGTGGAGATGGAGGAGGGAGCCGTGGAGATGGAGGAGGGAGCCGTGGAGATGGAGGAGGGAGCCGTGGAGATGGAGGAGGGAGCCGTGGAGGGGGAAATGGCTGAAGGTAGGGAAAAAGAAAAAAGCTGCAGGATCCCTCAAGAAAGAAACCTTCAAAAGAAACCACAAGCAGGATGAAGAAAAGGGCAAAGGTTCAAGCAGAAGCCAGAAGCCCCTCGGCATCTCACGAGGATGTCAGCTCAAATGATGGACGCAGACAGATGAAGCACAAGGACGGAGAAGGAAAAAAGAAAGATTCAGGATTACAACCAAGCCTGCCTTGGGGATATAAAACACCCAGCAACCCCCAGCCCTGGGAGGCCATGAGAAAGGCCAAGGCTGGATTCTTCCCCAGCTCTGGAAGACCAGGAGCAGCCCAGGCACCATGGTTCCCCAGCCACAGAAGAAGAATGTCAACAAAGCAAGATATGGAGGAGCAAGAGCTCAGTCAGATCTTACCCAAGTGCCACCATCAGCATTGACTGAGGAGATTCCACTCTCAGAAGAGTGGGATCATATCTTGTTCCTGAGCCCACAGTTGGTATTGGCTTTCACCCAAGTGATGGGCATGTAGACTCAGGCTGATAGTCACTGACTGAACTAAAATCATTATGGACAGTGGACTCAAATGAACCAAATGGACATTAAATTTAGTACCCTAAATGTGCATAGTTTTAAACACATTATGTGAAGTTTAAAAGAGTTACAATACTTGGGAAAAGTGAAAGCAGATTGTCGCATTAACAGGAGTATAGGCTGCCACATCTCCAAAAATATCTGAGGTGGTCGCGATAGTGACCCCAAGGGTTGTCGCTATGGTCAAGGGGGGGAACGACTGCTGCACTGCACTACTAGGTATTTTAATGTTGTGGAGAGGTAACTTTACAATCACTGAGGTGAAGGAAGTGGTTGGGATGGGGGGGATGTCATGTCTCCTTATGGTGGACCTGAAGTACTGCGATACTCCACCACTCCAGTTGATCAATGTGCAAGCCTCACCCCTGTGCAGCAAGAGGCTAGCCATCTTTCAGCAGCTCCCACCATTGCTGGCAACATCCAGTCTGTTCGACCTGACCAGAGAATTCGACTGCATCATATAGATGGGGGCACGATCCAGCAGTGCCAACAGCAAATTAGACAGCTCTTTCAGACTCCTGATGGAGACAGTAAAGTTATGTACAGCTGTGCGATGGCTTCAGCAACCCTGCACAGCCACATCCTCACAAACAAGCATTCAGACAATCAGCAGATCCTTTTATACCAGCCTGTATGACACTAAGGCTACAGACAGAATGACCTCCCAAAACTTCCTCTCCCCTATCATGGAGATCTTAGATGACAGCACGAGGGAATGTCTGGAAGAGACAATTACTCCGAGGGAGCTGATGGAATCCATCTGTTCCTTTGGATCAGGTAAGGTTATTGGAAGTGATGGCCTACCAGCTGAGTTGTACACGGCTCTGTCAGACTGGTGGTCCAGACCTGCTGGAAGTATTCAATGGCATGCTCCTACCAGGAAGCATCCCAGATTCTATGAGGAAGAACATCATCACTCTTAGCTTCAATCAGAAAGGGGAGGAGGAAAACATTAGGAATTGGAGCTTTATTTCATTGCTAAATGTGGACCACAATATCCTGTCCAAGGCCATTGGCAATCAAATTAAGTCTGCTCGGGGCAGGAGATTCACCCTGCATGGTTCTGGAAATGTAGTTCTCTAACTACCTTATGCTGCTCAGGACACCATCGCTGACGTGCATGACAGGGGGCTGGATGTCTGCCTGGTCATCTTAGACCAGCAGAAAGCTTTTGACCAGATATTGCACAGGTGGATATATTCTCCAAAATGAGCTTTGGGGAGGGAATTCAAAATTGGATTAAACTGCTCGACACAGACATTTGTAGTGTAGTCCAAATCAACGATTGGGACACAGATAGCTTCCCCACCATGTCTGGAATTTGTCAAGGTTGCCCTCAGAAAGGATGAGGCACCCAAGACAAGACCTCCCTGAACATGGACAAT
The DNA here is from genome assembly GCF_036971445.1 of Narcine bancroftii. Classification (NCBI taxonomy): domain Eukaryota; kingdom Metazoa; phylum Chordata; class Chondrichthyes; order Torpediniformes; family Narcinidae; genus Narcine; species Narcine bancroftii. The sequence continues at coordinate 138,932,983 of NC_091475.1, forward strand.
GTTGCATTCTTCTGTTCAGATACACAATCGGTCTGGAGACTGACCTGCATATCTGGGCAATTTGAGTCTGCATCAAGCACCAGGGGTGACCAAAAGAAAAGTGAGCCAATGCTCTTCGGTAACTTGCCTGATTGGTCCACCATCCCCTTCACAGTTAGAACTGACCACCTAAAGGTGCTGGGGATCTGGTTTGGATGGGGCTGAGGCATGCACCATTGATTGGAGTGGATCATTAAGGTGCACCAAAAATTGGGATCGTGGGTACAGCGCTCTCTCTCGATTACAGGGAAGAATGTGGTCATCAGGTGCGAGGTGCTCTCAGTGCTACTGTACTGCTGGCGCATCCCCCACACCTGCACCCTGACAGTCACCAGAACAGTGTTCAGATACATTTGGGGTTCCAAAAATGATAGGGTCTTGTACAGTTACCAGAAAATAAGGGCAAGGATGTAGCCAAGGTGGCGTTCATCCAGATTACCACCTTCATGTGTGGTTGCATCAAGCTATGCATGGAACCCAAGGTAGGAGAGCACCAAGTGTTGCTATGTGAAGAGGTTGTACTTGTCCCAGCTGTGCAATGTCCCAGATAGCTGGACATCTTTTGTGGAAAAGTTTTTCCAGGAGAGCACCTTTGACTACAAGGCCATTAGGAAGTGGTCAGCATAAAATGGAATGGAATAGTGGGATGATTCCCTGTGCAGACCATCCAGGTCATCTAGCCAAATGGATCAATGCAAGGGCTCACTAACAAGCACCAGGCTTTGGCCTGGCTGGTAGTGAGAGGTGGCCTCCCACTGAGATCCTTCTTGCACAACTGGAGCATCACCCTCCACGCATGATGTCCTTAGCTTGGCTGCGTGGAGCAGAGACTGTCACCCACCTCTTTCCCGAATGTAGATTCGCAAAGAGTGTGTGAAGAGTGATGAAGCGGGCTTTGTCACGGTTCATCTCCAGCAGCAGCGTGACAGAGGTTTCCATGATTTGCAGACTGTTCCTGAGGACACATTATGAGTCCAATATCCAGAACTACTGGAAGACCATCAACACAGTGAAGGATGCCCTTTGGATGGCCTGAAACCTGTTGGTCTTTCAACACACTGAGATGTCAGTCTGGGAATGCTGCCAACTGGTACCTTCCAGGCTGCAGGACTTTGTGCTGAGGGACACGCTAAGGCATGGTGCAGCCAATGTGAGGGCACTGTGAGGAAGGAGCACAGTTTAGATTCCTCCCATTACTGGCATGGAGGGGCTGACACTGAGGGAAAGCCAACAGAGGGGAGAAATAACAAGGTGCCGCAGTGATGGTAACTGAGTATTAAGAGATAAACATAAAACATGAAATGAACACTGATGAGATGACTTACACTGTGTAAAAGTTGTTTGAGCAGTTTTTCCTGTATTTTAAATAACTTACTTGGCATGAAGTGACTGACACAATGTAAAAGTTTTGAGTTTTTTTTTTGTAAATAACTTACTCAGATGATTGAAACAATGTAAAATCTTAAACAGATTTTTTTTCTTATGTATTGTATATAATTTATTGTGAATAAACTATATGTTTGGAAATAAAAATGAGTTACCTTTCACTTCCTATGGATGCAGTTTTATTTGCTGAAATTCTCCAGCACATTTGTGTATTTGATTGACCCCAGCATCTGAAATATGCTGATTTAGAGATCGTCTTTGAAACAGGTTTAAAATCAAATAGTTTTAACAGACTTTTTGATTGGTTAATGGGGAGTTGCTGAAATAATACAGGTATTTTCAATGAAAAAAACTGAAAAGTATCAACACTCATCCATCTCATAACAACATAGGAACATAGGAAGTAGGAACAGGAGAAGGCCAAAAATGGCCCATCGAGCCTACTCCGCCATTCAATACGATCATGGCTGATCTAATTTATGACCTAACTCCACCTACCTGCCTTTTCCCCTAATCCCTCTATCATGTAAAAAACATCTAACCGAATTTTAAATATGTTTAATGAGGCATCCTCAACCACTTCCCTGCTTAGAGAATTCCAAACATTCACTACTCTCTGGGAAAAACTATTTTTCCTCATCTCTGTCCTAAATCTACTCCCCCGAATCTTGAGACTGTGTCCTCTCATTTTAGTTTTCCCCAGCCAGCTCAAAAAACCTTCCTACATCTATCCTATCCATACCTTTCATAATCCTATATGTTTCTATAAGATCTCCTCTCATTCTTCTGAACTCGAGCGAATACAATCCTAGATGATTTAATCTTTCATCATAAGTCAACCCCTTCATCCCAGGGATCAACCTAGTAAACCTCCTCTGGACCGTCTCCAAAGCCAGTATATCCTTCCTCAAATATGGAGACCAGAACTGGACACAGTACTCCAGGTGCGGTCTCACCAGTACCTTATACAGTTGCAGTATTACCTCCCTACTCCTGAATTCAATTCCTCTAGAGATGAAGGACAGCATTCCATTTGTCTTCTTAATAACCTGCTGCACCGGCAACCTAACTTTTTGCTATTCATGCACAAGCACTCCTAAGTCCCTCTGCACAACAGCATGCTGTAGTTTTTCACCCTTTAAATAATATTCAGCCCTTTTATTTTTCTTGCCAAAGTGGATAACCTCACACTTACTAACATTGTACTCCATCTGCCAGACCTTTGCCCACTCATCCAGCTTAACTATATCCCTCTGCAGACTCTCCACATCCTCATTACAATTTGTTCTTCCACTCAATTTGGTGTCATCCGCAAACTTGGCTACACCACATTTTGTCCCCTCCTCCAAGTCTTCAATATAAATGATGAACAGTTGTGGGCTTAACACTGACCCCTGCGGCACCCCACTTACCACTCTCTGCCAACCTGAAAAACTCCCATTTATCCCGACTCTCTGCCTCCTGTCAGACAACCAATTTTCAATCCAGGCCAATATATTTCCCCGGACTCCACTTTCCTGTAACTTACTGAGAAGTCTCTTGTGCGGCACCTTATCAAACGCTTTCTGGAAATCCAAATATACAACATCAACCTGTTCTCCTCTATCCACCGCACCCATTATATCCTCAAAGAATCCTAACAAGTTTGTCAAACAAGATCTTCCCTTTCTAAAACCATGCTATGTCTGCCTGATTGAACCCTTACGTTCCAAAAGTTTCACTATTTCATCTTTAATGACGGCTTCAAGCATTTTTCCAACTACAGACGTCAAGCTAATTGGCCCGATAATTTCCAGTCTTATGCCTACATCCCTTCTTAAAAAGTGGCGTGACATTTGCTGTCTTCCAGTCTGCCGGGACCTGCCCAGAATCCAAGGAATTTTGGTATATGACCACCAATGCATCATCTATAACTTCTGCCATTTCTTTCAGAACCCTTGGATGCATATCATCAGGACCAGGTGATTTGCCTGGCTTTAGTCCCATTAGTTTCTCCATCACTACTTCTTTTGTAACAACTATTTTATCAAGGCCCTCCCCAATATTCACATCCTTAACTCCGCACTTGGGCATGCTCGACGTGTTTTCCACCGTGAAGACTGACACAAAATATTTGTTTAATGCCTTGGCCATTTCCTCATTTTTTGCTACCAGTTTTCCTTTCTCATCCTCCAAGGTTCCTATGTTAACTCTGGCCACCCTCTTCCGTTTTATATATTTATAAATTTTTTTTGCTTTCTGTTTTTATATTTTGTGCCAATTTACTTTCATAATCCTTTTTCCCATTTCTTATTACCCACTTTGTAACCCCTTGTTGTCTCTTAAAGTTATCCCAATCTTCCAGTATCCCACTGCTCTTTGCAGCTTTATACACCTGCGCCTTCAATTTTATACTCTCCTTTATTTCCTTTGTTAACCACGGTTGATTTTTCCCTCTTTTGCTGCCCTTTTTCCTGACCGGAATATATTTTTGTTGAGCATTACAAAATATTTCTTTGAAAATCTTCCACTGTTTCTCAACTGTTTCATCAATTAGTCTGTCCTCTCAGTCCACTCTGCCCAATTCCTCCCTCATCCTATGGTAGTCACCCCTGTTTAAGCATAATATATTAGTTTTAGATTTAACTATTTCCCCTTCCATCTGAATGAGAAATTCAATCATTCTATGATTGCTATTTCCCAGATGGTCTCTGACTATTACATCATTTACTTTACCTATCTCATTGCACAACACTAGATCGAGGAGAGCATTTTCTCTTGTGGGTTCCTTAACATGCTGCTCAAGAAAGCTATCGCGGATGCATTCTATGAAGTCCTCTTCCAGACTCCCACGACCAACTTGATTTTCCCAATCTATGTGGAAGTTAAAGTCCCCCATGACGACTGCCGTATCATTATTACATCCCTCATTGATCTCTCTATTTATTTCCTGTGCCACTAAACTATTGTTATTTGGTGGGCGATAGATAACACCCACCAATATTTTTTTTTCCCTTTGTTATTCTTTATCTCTATATCATTCCTCACTACTGCCTGGAGCTCATCTTTGATTAAGAGTGCAACTCCACCTCCGTTACCATCCTGTCCATCTCTTTACACCACCTGATACCCTTGAAAGTTTAATTCCCATTTAGGGTCACCTTGTAGCCATGTTTCCGTGATGGCTACCAAATCATAGGCATGGGTACCAATTTGTGCCTCAAGTTCACTAACCTTATTTCTAATACTGCGGTGATTCAGATAAAGTGTCCTTATGCTCTTTGTCCTTTTAATATCTAGTGACTTCTGTAACCTTTAATTTTGATTTTTCTGCCCACTATTTTTCTTTGTAATTTTCTTAAGACTATCATTGACCTGAAAACTCACTGCACCATCTGATTTTTTACTTTCTCCTCCCAACATTACTTTTCCTTTTTTACTTTTCCTGGCCATTACTTTATCTTCCCTACCCTTTTCCCCATCACTCTGGTTCCCATACCCCTGCCAAATTAGTTTAAACCTTGCCCCACTGCTGTACCAAACATACTTGCCAAAATGTTGACACCTTTTGGATTTAGGTGCAACCCGTCCCTCTTGTAAAGATCATGCCTTCCCCAAAAGAGATCCTAATGATCCAAGAAGCCAAATCCTTGCCTTGTACACCAGCACCTCAGCCACACGTTCATTTTCCTTATCCTTACATTCTTTTCATCACCTACATTTGGAACAGGTAGTAATCCCGAGATCACCACCCTAGCATTCCTGTCTTTCAGCTTTCGTCCCAGTTCACTGTAATTCCTTTTCATTACCTCCTCCCTTTTCTTGCCAATGTCGTTTGTACCCACATGTACCAAGACATCAGGCTGCTCTCTCTCTCCTCTCAGAATATTTTGGACCTGATTTGTAATATCTCGTACCCTTGCACCAGGGAGGCAGCACACCATGCGGGTATACTTATCTGGCTCACAGAACCTCCTGTCTGTACCTCTAACAATGGAGTCTCCAATAACTACTGCATTTCTCCTTTTCCTTTTCTTTTGCACCACTCTGCCAGGCTCATTGACATTGACCTGGTGCCCATGGCCATCTTCTGTCCGGTAATCTCCCTCAACAGAATCCAACACAACATAACTGCTGCTGAGTGGGATAATCACTGGTGTGCTCTCCATTTTTCTCGCTTTTTTCTTCCCCCCCCGACAGTTTCCCACTGACCTGACACGGGTTCTGGAGTATTTATTGGCCTGAAAGTTGAGTCAATTAACTTCTCACTCTCCCTTACAAGCCGCAGGTCATCAATCTGCAACTCCATATCCATAATTCGCTCCCTTAGTAACTGCATCTCGGTACACCTGGTGCAGATGTGGCAATTTGGGAGGGTGGAGGTCACCTATTGTTCCCACATCTGACACCCAGTACAGAGCACTAACCCTATTGGCATGACTGAATACGAAGGCAAATAACTCAGCTTACCTTTACTCCTTGCCTGCTTTCGCCGAAGCCTGATAAGCCAAAGCCAGAAAGTCTCACTCCTTCACTGCTCCACTCACTCACTGAGCCACTCCTTACTGGCCGCTCCCTCCTGTTAGAAATTGAAGTACTTTTAAAGAAATTGCTCGAGACAAAAATTGAGAACAAAGAACATTTATTACAACAACAATGCAAAGTTGGGTGCTTCCCCTTACCCTGGGAATACACACACATACTGGGGCTCACCCAACATTTATACAGTCAATTTCAGTATCAGAGTGCCCTCCCCCTTACATTCTTCTGCCCCCTGGATGGGTTTGGCATAGGCAATCCTTCCTGCCTACGAGCAGTTTCAGTACACTTGGAGGACCAGGGGGTATCCTGTGGGTGTCCCATCATGTCATTGTCCTTATTCACACCTTCCCGATTCTCGGGGCTACAGTCTCTTGGTATGCAGAGTTGACTCATCCTATCTTGGGTTGGTTAATTTAATATGTATAAATCTGTGTAAGGTTAGCTAATTAGATATGTAGGACTTGGTACTTCTATCTAGGGCTAGGAGACCCTTATCTGATCCAGACTACCTCAACTTCCTACATTCTATTGTACCTTACCATTCCTTTTCTTAGTCTTATGGTGGCTCTTGTCACAAAGAAGATTCTTATGTTAATCGTGCTGACTCTGCTTTCCTGCATCCTAATCCCCAAGCTCATCCTGTTTGTACTGCTTACAGGCATTAACTGAAAAATTTTAGTTTCTTCCATGTTCATAATTTTACATCAATTTTCCCATCTCTCACAATCCTCACTTTTCTTTTAAATCAGTAATACTGATCTTTCACCATGATCAGTGTTACTGATCTTTGGTTACTGGTGTCAGTGTGACTGATCCCCCCCCCCCCCCCCTCCTCACTTTTCTTTTAGATCAGTAATACTGATCTTTCAAGTGTAAGGTGGTGTTTTACCCAGCTGGTCAATAACCGAATTGTAATACCTGTGTAAAGTCTTTAAGTAGGGGAGCACCATGAAGGTCAGAGTAGCGAGTCCAGCTGCTTATTAGGGTTGCGAGTATCAGGCTCCAGTTCTCAGTAAAGAGTCTAGTCCATCCCACATCAGTCCGAAGTTGTCATGTCTGAACATGGGCATAGGCAGATTCATGTTGAAATCTTGAAGCAGTGTCTTTAACTGCCCGACTTTTGTAAGCTTTGTCCTGACAAAGTCTGTGAGAAACGCTGCCTTCAGCAGCGAACGAGTAGCAGTCTGTGAGAAACGCTGCCTTCAGCAGCGAACGAGTAGCAGTCTGTGAGAAACGCTGCCTTCAGCAGCGAACGAGTAGCAGTCTGTGAGAAACGCTGCCTTCAGCAGCGAACGAGTAGCAGTCTGTGAGAAATGCTGCCTTCAGCAGCGAACGAGTAGCAGTAGTCAGGCGGTTCCGTTGAATTGTGGCTAGTATCTGATGTCCTCTTCAGCCACCGATCTCCGAAGGCTGTCTGGAGTCTGATATTGAGGTGCCAAGCAGCTCACGTTGTTGGTAACTGGTGCTCCCCTTCACGGGGTGATGAAAAGAGACCAAGCTGGGGGGGATTGTTTCTCGTGAATTAATTGTGTTTTGCAGCTTGCCTGTGAGTCTCTCCCTGTGTGTGAAATGTACATTGATTAATCACTATGTAGGCTGTTAACTGACTATCGCTACTGTGTTCCCCCAGGTCCGTATTGAAAATGCCCTAAATCTATGCCCTGTCTACACTGTAAAGTAGCACAATTGTAACCTCTGCTGCCCCTATTCCAGGAGGACTTAAAACATAGCGAGTACTGAAGTGACATATACAGTTAACAAACAATACCCAAATAAATGAATAAACAGTTAAAAAAATAAACAGTTAAAAATACAGCAATAAATGTATAAACAGTTAAAAAAATACAACAATAAATGTATAAACAGTTAAAAAATACAACAATAAATGTAACATTACGGCACTTTGTCACGGCGCAGTGTAAATTTCAGGTCTGAAGGATGAGGAACAGCACGCCAGGTTGAGTGTTGAGTCTGTGTGTCGTGATGTTGTGGTTCAGAAGCTGGTTTGATTCTTTGAATGTGGGTCCAGCCTTTCTCTCTTGTTCTTACTGCAGTGTCTGTAATTAAAAGTACACAGAAGGGACCATCCCAGGCAGGTTTTAGTTGATCCTCTTGCCATGCTTTTACATAAACCCAATCACCAGGTTTAATAGAATGTACAGGAAAGTCTAAGGGTGGTGTTTGGGCTAATAGTCCCTTTTGTTTCAAATCGTGGATGGAAGTAGAAAGCCCTCGTAAAAATTTTGCAATGTATTGGTCATTAGCCTCAGGAATGGGAGAATCAGTGTTGAACCCCATAAATGGGAGCCCAAACATCATCTCGTACGGTGAGATTGCAAGATCTTTACGAGGGACTGTCCGAATTCTAATCAGGGCTAATGGTAACGATTTAATCCAGGAAAGACCAGTCTCTTCATGAAGTCGGGTGAGTTGAAGTTTCAACGTTTGATTCATACGTTCGACTCGACCCGAACTTTGGGGATGCCATGGGGTATGTAGTTGCCAGTCTATTCCTAGGTTCTTGCAGACACCCTGGAGAATCTGAGAGGTGAAATGCGTACCTCGATCTGAATCAATGGTCTGCATCATACCGTATCGTGGAATGACACATTCAATGAGTATTCTGATGACAGTGCTGGCGCGATCATTCGGGGTAGGAAAAGCTTCAACCCATCGTGTAAAATGATCGACCAGGACAAGGAGAAATTTGTAAATACCAATCTTAGGAAGTTCAGTGAAGTCTATTTGTATGCGCTGGAGCGGGCGAACGGCAATGTCGCGACCGCCAGGTATTACTTGGCGCATCAATTTCTTATTGACCCTCTGACAGATGGGACAAGATCTAGTAGCAAGTTTAGTAATATTGTATATGCCAGGGCAGTGAAGGAAACGTCCAAAGTTATCAACAAGGGACTGGGTTCCCCAATGTGTTTGTTGATGTAACTGATCTATGACTTGGCAAGTTATGGCTTTGTTAAGGACTTGCTGTCCGTCTACTGTCCACCACAACCCGTCGGCAGTCTGGCGAGTGAGACCTCCTCTTCCCGTGAAAAGATGGGGGTCTTTTTAACCTCTATCGGTGTGGGCAGTAGCTGGTGCATGTGAATCTTTTCTGCTAGTGCTGCCTGTTTGGCAGCTGCATCAGCCTGCCTGTTTCCTCTAGCTTCAGGACTGTTACCAGTCTGGTGTCCCCGCACATGTACAATGGCAATTTCGGACGGGAGTGTTAAAGCCTCTAGGGATTGGGCAATTAACTGTTCATGGGCTAACTTCTGTCCTTTGCCAGTTATCATCCCTCTTTCTTTCCATATCTTACCGAAGGTATGGACTACACCAAAAGCATATTTAGAGTCAGTGTAGATAGTTCCTACCTTGTTCTCTAGTTCGTGGAGTGCTCTACAGAGGGCATATACTCACAGGATTGTGCTGACCAATGACCGGCTTCGATCACCAGTTCCTGTTTACCGTCCACTACACTATACCCACTATAGCGGGTTCCTGCAATACAACGTGAAGAGCCGTCAATAAACAATCTTTCTCCTTCAGTTAAAGGGACATCGGTTAGGTCTTCCCTAATTTTGGTTTTTAAGTCGATAACCTCTGAGCACAGATGTTCTAAATCGTTTGAGAATTGGTCATTAGTTGGAGAGATGAGGAAGGCTGCTGGGTTGAGAATTTTGGTTGTAAGTTAGGTCAAATCATTGCTGTCCATTAGGATCGTTTCATATTTTAAAATTCTCGAATCCGTGAGCCACCTTCCAGCCCGCTGTAAGAGAATATTGCGGACTGTATGAGGGGTATGAACTATCATAGGGGCGCCGAAAGTAATCTTTTGCCCTTCTTCAACCAAAATTGCAGTGGCTGCTATGGCTTGTATACATTCTGTCCAGCCGCGACAAACGGGGTCTAAAAGCTTTGACAGGAAAGCTACTGGTCGTGAGCTCTGCTTTGGGTGAGCACTCCGGTGGCTGCCCCAGCTTTGGTATTAGTGTACAAGTCAAAAGGTTTGTTTAGGTCGGGTAGCGCTAAAACTGGGGCACACGTAAGGCACTGTTTAACAGTTAAAATTTTTGATCTCTTCATCCGTCCAGTCAAGGGGTTCAGTTCCTATACTGGGAATTTTATCATAAAGGAATTTGACCAGGTTAGAATAATTTTCCATCCAGATTCTACAGAATCCCACTAACCCAAGGAATTTCCTGAGTTCCTGGGCATTTTTGGGAGGGGGAATCTGTATAATACCAGTTATTCTCTCTAGGCTAATTTTCCTGGTTCCTTGACTCACTAGATGTCCTAAGTATTTGACCTCGGATTTCACAAATTGTAGTTTGGACTCGCTGACTCTCAGACCTTTCTTCTCTAATAAATTTAAAAGTGCTACTGTAAAATCTTTAGCTAATTCATAAGTCCTCGCTGTAATTAGCAAGTCATCAACGTACTGTATGAGTTGGCAATTTTCTCTCCTAGGAGCTTCATCTAATACCTGTTCTAGGACCTGACCGAATAAATTGGGCGATTCTGTAAAGCCTTGTGGAAGTTTTTTTTACAGCCAGTAAAGGGGTTCTCCCATTCAAAGGTGAACATGTCTCTGCTCTCTGTAGCTAATGGACAAGTCCAAAATGCATCCTTGAGATCAATTACACTAAACCATTGATTATGGGGGTCAATTTTACTCATGATGGTATAGGGGTTAGGTACAACCGGGTGACGGGCAAGAATGAATTTGTTAAGCTCCCTCAAGTCCTGTACTAGGCGGTAGGTGCCATCTGGTTTTTGAACAGGTAAAATCGGGGTATTAAAGGGAGACATACAGGGTTCGAGTATGCCGTCCTGAATCAACTGGTCAATTACGGGCTGTAAACCTTTTCGGCCAGCCATCGGAATTGGGTACTGTTTCTGTCTAACAATTTGTTGAGTATCCTTTAAAGTGACTTGTAGTGGAGGAATGTCGAGGATTCCTCTATTGCCTTTTTCTGCCCATACTCTTGGATTTATAAGTTTTCGATCTTCCTCGTTCAAAACATAGAATTGTACTCCAATGCCTGATTGTAAAGGTCGGGTACCGATAGCCAATTGGTCCTGTAAATCCCTTCCTAGCAAGCATACTCTGGCTTGGGGAAGTAATAGAAGATCCTCAATTATGATCTTATCTCCCATTTGAATTCTGACCTCTCGCAATACCGGGACTGGAAAGTCTCGTCCTCCCACCCCAGAAACTGTAACTGTCCCTTCTATTTTAACCCCCTGGGGTTGGTGTAGAATGCTAGATCTGGCGGCTCCAGAATCGACTAAAAATATCATCTTATCACTGTGGGGTCCTATGCATAAATTAACTAATGGTTCTCCGTGCAGCCCCACGGTGTGTATTGGCTGAGAACCATGACCACCCTATTCGTAATCAGCTTCCATCAGGGCATAGGAGCGTGTGTCCATTGCTCGCAGTTGGCATTCCTTTTTAAAGTGCCCTTCCTTTTTACAATGGAAACAGATAAGAGGTCCTGTTTCCCAATCTCTCCCAAAATTTCTAGGGGGCACACGTCATCCCCGGAATCCTCCTCTACTCCTCCACCTGCTGGGGTCCCCACCTCCCCACCCGTGGCTCCCCTCACTGCGTACAGAAGTTGGCCAGTAATCCTCATCTTTTTCGTGATGATCACCTTTGACTGTTTGTATTAAAATTTTAGCTTTCCCTTTTTGTTTATCTTCTGCCCTCTGGACAAACGCTCTCTGAGCAATCTGCAGTAGCTGGGTAATTCCTTGCTCGTGCCAATTTTCTGTCCTTTGTAGCTTTCTTCTGGTGTCTGGGGCTGAGTTGGTAACAAAACCCGTTAGAACCAATTGTTCCCCTGCTGTGGATTCTATGTCGAGACCCCCATATTGTTGAATTGCCGTGCACAATCTATTGAGAAATGCAGAGGGGGTCTCCTCGGGACCTTGGGGAACCTCAAAGGCTTTTTTGAAATTCTGTCCTTTGGGGACAGATTCTCTGATTCCTTTGATCAAATTAATCCTGTATTCTTCCATCAGTGTGCGGCCACCACTGGTATTTTTGTCCCAATTAGGTTTTGTGAGGGGGAATTTGACTTCTCCAGGGGTCGCCTCGTGCCCCCCTTGGTGTTCCTTATCCCAGACTCTAATGCCTGCCTGTCGGATCATTCCCCGCTCATCTAAGGTAAACAGAGTCTTAAAGATGGATGTTAATTCCTCCCAAGTATACAGGTTTGGTCCCAAAAATTGGTCTAACTGTTCGGCACATCCCTGGGGATCTTCTATCAGGGAGATTAATTCTTTCTTAAAATTACGTACTTCAGTGCTGGTCAGGGGCACATTTATGAACCCAAGACCTTCTCCCACGGGAACCTCCCGCAGGGGTCGCATCCAGCCGATTTCTGGTTTCTTAGATTTGCGTTCCTGTTCCCTGAGAAGTGAATCGCAGGGTTCTGCCCCTTCTTCCTGAGGGATCTCACACTGTTCTGAATTACAATGTTCTATCTCTCCTGTCAACTAAGGTGGTAATCGAGCGCTTTGTGAGCGAGTCATCATACCACTCCGGTTCTCTTCTTTCTCCTCTAGTGGTGGGGGAGAGGGAGGTGCAGAAGGGTAGGTCAGAGGAGGGGAAGGAAAGATAGGAGCCGGCATAGGAAGAACTTAAGGTGGAGGGAGGGAATGTAACACATCCCACCCCTGTGATTCAGGGACAAAAGGTTCCTCCTCTCTCTTATCCCTGAGTTCTTTCTCATTCAAAACCAGTTGTTCAATGGGTCCCTTGAGCCAGCAGGCTGCATATTCCCTGCTCTCAACATTGTCTCTCTGGTTTTGATAGAGCCAGATGTTCAAAGCTTGACACATTCATTCATCCTCGGATCCGAACTTTGGCCAGTACACGGAGCTCCCTTTAACCGGGCATTTAACCCATTCAATACAACAATACCTGACCATTGTCAGTTTGTCTTTCCCACGGGTCTTTCCCGTGCCCCACTCAGATAACATCAACCCAAGCGGGCTGTACGTAGCCATCTGGTGTTCACATCCTGAACCAGGACTTTCTTCCTTGCTACTCATAATTCCCATACTTACAGACAAGTAAAATTCCTCTTGCCGAGTTCCAGTAGCAATGCTCTAGCACGCTTCCTCCCGTCGTTTGTTCTCAATGCCTCTTATCGGATATCACTCGCTTCTTCCACTGACCAGCCACCCGTCGCCCGTGAGTCCAGCTGAATCAGCCGGGGTGCACCTACTCTCGTCGTCGGGGCACTCTGTCAGTGGAGGGAGTGTGATCCCGGACGAGCCCCCATTTGTTACCTTTAAGAAATTGCTCAAGACAAAAATTGAGAACAAAGAACATTTATTACAACAACAATGCAAAGTTGGGTGCTTCCCCTTACCCTGGGAATACACACACATACTGGGGCTCACCCAACTTTTATACAGTCAATTTCAGTATCAGAGTGCCCTCCCCCTTACATTCTTCTGCCCCCTGGATGGGTTTGGCATAGGCAATCCTTCCTGCCTACGTGCAGTTTCAGTACACTTGGAGGACCAGGGGGTATCCTGTGGGTGTCCCATCATGTCATTGTCCTTATTCACACCTTCCTGATTCTCGGGGCTACAGTCTCTTGGTATGCAGAGTTGACTCATCCTATCTTGGGTTGGCTAATTTAATATGTATAAATCTGTGTAAGGTTAGCTAATTAGATATGTAGGACTTGGTACATCTATTTAGGGCTAGGAGAACCTTATCTGATCCAGACTACCTCAACTTCCTACATTCTATTGTACCTTACCATTCCTTTTCTTAGTCTTATGGTGGCTCTTGTCACAAAGAAGATTCTTATGTTAATCGTGCTGACTCTGCTTTCCGGCATCCTAATCCCCAAGCTCATCCTGTTTGTACTGCTTACAGCCATTAACTGATGAATTTTAGTTTCTTCCATGTTAATAATTTTAGATCAATTTTCCCATCTCTCACACTCCCTTTTAACTCCTTTTATTGGCCCATTGACCAATTAACCCTGTCACACGTGCCGCAAGCGCCTCCTCCTCTGGCTCACGTGCCGCAAGCGCCTCCTCCTCTGGCTCACGTGCCGCAAGCGCCTCCTCCTCTGGCTCACGTGCCGCAAGCGCCTCCTCCTCTGGCTCACGTGCCGCAAGCGCCTCCTCCTCTGGCTCACGTGCCGCAAGCGCCTCCTCCTCTGGCTCACGTGCCGCAAGCGCCTCCTCCTCTGGCTCACGTTGCGGCAAGCGCCTCCTCCTCTGGCTCACGTTGCGGCAAGCGCCTCCTCCTCTGGCTCACGTGCCGCAAGCGCCTCCTCCTCTGGCTCACGTGCCGCAAGCGCCTCCTCCTCTGGCTCACGTGCCGCAAGCGCCTCCTCCTCTGGCTCACGTTGCGGCAAGCGCCTCCTCCTCTGGCTCACGTTGCGGCAAGCTCCTCCTCCTCTGGCTCACGTTGCGGCAAGCTCCTCCTCCTCTGGCTCACGTTGCGGCAAGCTCCTCCTCCTCTGGCTCACGTTGCGGCAAGCTCCTCCTCCTCTGGCTCACGTTGCGGCAAGCTCCTCCTCCTCTGGCTCACGTTGCGGCAAGCTCCTCCTCCTCTGGCTCACGTTGCGGCAAGCTCCTCCTCCTCTGGCTCACGTTGCGGCAAGCTCCTCCTCCTCTGGCTCACGTTGCGGCAAGCTCCTCCTCCTCTGGCTCACGTTGCGGCAAGCTCCTCCTCCTCTGGCTCACGTTGCGGCAAGCTCCTCCTCCTCTGGCTCACGTTGCGGCAAGCTCCTCCTCCTCTGGCTCACGTTGCGGCAAGCTCCTCCTCCTCTGGCTCACGTTGCGGCAAGCTCCTCCTCCTCCTCTGGCTCACGTTGCGGCAAGCTCCTCCTCCTCCTCTGGCTCACGTGCGGCAAGCTCCTCCTCCTCCTCTGGCTCACGTGCGGCAAGCTCCTCCTCCTCCTCTGGCTCACGTGCGGCAAGCTCCTCCTCCTCCTCTGGCTCACGTGCGGCAAGCTCCTCCTCCTCCTCTGGCTCACGTGCGGCAAGCTCCTCCTCCTCCTCTGGCTCACGTGCGGCAAGCTCCTCCTCCTCCTCTGGCTCACGTGCGGCAAGCTCCTCCTCCTCCTCTGGCTCACGTGCGGCAAGCTCCTCCTCCTCCTCTGGCTCACGTGCGGCAAGCTCCTCCTCCTCCTCTGGCTCACGTGCGGCAAGCTCCTCCTCCTCCTCTGGCTCACGTGCGGCAAGCTCCTCCTCCTCCTCTGGCTCACGTGCGGCAAGCTCCTCCTCCTCCTCTGGCTCACGTGCGGCAAGCTCCTCCTCCTCCTCTGGCTCACGTGCGGCAAGCTCCTCCTCCTCCTCTGGCTCACGTGCGGCAAGCTCCTCCTCCTCCTCTGGCTCACGTGCGGCAAGCTCCTCCTCCTCCTCTGGCTCACGTGCGGCAAGCTCCTCCTCCTCCTCTGGCTCACGTGCGGCAAGCTCCTCCTCCTCCTCTGGCTCACGTGCGGCAAGCTCCTCCTCCTCCTCTGGCTCACGTGCGGCAAGCTCCTCCTCCTCCTCTGGCTCACGTGCGGCAAGCTCCTCCTCCTCCTCTGGCTCACGTGCGGCAAGCTCCTCCTCCTCCTCTGGCTCACGTGCGGCAAGCTCCTCCTCCTCCTCTGGCTCACGTGCGGCAAGCTCCTCCTCCTCCTCTGGCTCACGTGCGGCAAGCTCCTCCTCCTCCTCTGGCTCACGTGCGGCAAGCTCCTCCTCCTCCTCTGGCTCACGTGCGGCAAGCTCCTCCTCCTCCTCTGGCTCACGTGCGGCAAGCTCCTCCTCCTCCTCTGGCTCACGTGCGGCAAGCTCCTCCTCCTCCTCTGGCTCACGTGCGGCAAGCTCCTCCTCCTCCTCTGGCTCACGTGCGGCAAGCTCCTCCTCCTCCTCTGGCTCACGTGCGGCAAGCTCCTCCTCCTCCTCTGGCTCACGTGCGGCAAGCTCCTCCTCCTCCTCTGGCTCACGTGCGGCAAGCTCCTCCTCCTCCTCCTCTGGCTCACGTGCGGCAAGCTCCTCCTCCTCCTCCGGCTCACGTGCGGCAAGCTCCTCCTCCTCCTCCGGCTCACGTGCGGCAAGCTCCTCCTCCTCCTCCGGCTCACGTGCGGCAAGCTCCTCCTCCGGCTCACGTGCGGCAAGCTCCTCCTCCTCCTCCGGCTCACGTGCGGCAAGCTCCTCCTCCTCCGGCTCACGTGCGGCAAGCTCCTCCTCCTCCGGCTCACGTGCGGCAAGCTCCTCCTCCTCCTCCTCCTCCGGCTCACGTGCGGCAAGCTCCTCCTCCTCCTCCGGCTCACGTGCGGCAAGCTCCTCCTCCTCCTCCGGCTCACGTGCGGCAAGCTCCTCCTCCTCCTCCGGCTCACGTGCGGCAAGCTCCTCCTCCTCCTCCGGCTCACGTGCGGCAAGCTCCTCCTCCTCCTCCGGCTCACGTGCGGCAAGCTCCTCCTCCTCTGGCTCACGTGCGGCAAGCTCCTCCTCCTCCTCTGGCTCACGTGCGGCAAGCTCCTCCTCCTCCTCTGGCTCACGTGCGGCCTCCTCCTCCTCCTCTGGCTCACGTGCGGCAAGCTCCTCCTCCTCTGGCTCACGTGCGGCAAGCTCCTCCTCCTCTGGCTCACGTGCGGCAAGCTCCTCCTCCTCCTCTGGCTCACGTGCGGCAAGCTCCTCCTCCTCCTCTGGCTCACGTGCGGCCTCCTCCTCCTCTGGCTCACGTGCGGCAAGCTCCTCCTCCTCTGGCTCACGTGCGGCAAGCTCCTCCTCCTCTGGCTCACGTGCGGCAAGCTCCTCCTCCTCTGGCTCACGTGCGGCAAGCTCCTCCTCCTCTGGCTCACGTGCGGCAAGCTCCTCCTCCTCTGGCTCACGTGCGGCAAGCTCCTCCTCCTCTGGCTCACGTGCGGCAAGCTCCTCCTCCTCTGGCTCACGTGCGGCAAGCTCCTCCTCCTCTGGCTCACGTGCGGCAAGCTCCTCCTCCTCTGGCTCACGTGCGGCAAGCTCCTCCTCCTCTGGCTCACGTGCGGCAAGCTCCTCCTCCTCTGGCTCACGTGCGGCAAGCTCCTCCTCCTCTGGCTCACGTGCGGCAAGCTCCTCCTCCTCTGGCTCACGTGCGGCAAGCTCCTCCTCCTCTGGCTCACGTGCGGCAAGCTCCTCCTCCTCTGGCTCACGTGCGGCAAGCTCCTCCTCCTCTGGCTCACGTGCGGCAAGCTCCTCCTCCTCTGGCTCACGTGCGGCAAGCTCCTCCTCCTCTGGCTCACGTGCGGCAAGCTCCTCCTCCTCTGGCTCACGTGCGGCAAGCTCCTCCTCCTCTGGCTCACGTGCGGCAAGCTCCTCCTCCTCTGGCTCACGTGCGGCAAGCTCCTCCTCCTCTGGCTCACGTGCGGCAAGCTCCTCCTCCTCTGGCTCACGTGCGGCAAGCTCCTCCTCCTCTGGCTCACGTGCGGCAAGCTCCTCCTCCTCTGGCTCACGTGCGGCAAGCTCCTCCTCCTCTGGCTCACGTGCGGCAAGCTCCTCCTCCTCTGGCTCACGTGCGGCAAGCTCCTCCTCCTCTGGCTCACGTGCGGCAAGCTCCTCCTCCTCTGGCTCACGTGCGGCAAGCTCCTCCTCCTCTGGCTCACGTGCGGCAAGCTCCTCCTCCTCTGGCTCACGTGCGGCAAGCTCCTCCTCCTCTGGCTCACGTGCGGCAAGCTCCTCCTCCTCTGGCTCACGTGCGGCAAGCTCCTCCTCCTCTGGCTCACGTGCGGCAAGCTCCTCCTCCTCTGGCTCACGTGCGGCAAGCTCCTCCTCCTCTGGCTCACGTGCGGCAAGCTCCTCCTCCTCTGGCTCACGTGCGGCAAGCTCCTCCTCCTCTGGCTCACGTGCGGCAAGCTCCTCCTCCTCTGGCTCACGTGCGGCAAGCTCCTCCTCCTCTGGCTCACGTGCGGCAAGCTCCTCCTCCTCTGGCTCACGTGCGGCAAGCTCCTCCTCCTCTGGCTCACGTGCGGCAAGCTCCTCCTCCTCTGGCTCACGTGCGGCAAGCTCCTCCTCCTCTGGCTCACGTGCGGCAAGCTCCTCCTCCTCTGACTCACGTGCGGCAAGCTCCTCCTCCTCTGACTCACGTGCGGCAAGCTCCTCCTCCTCTGACTCACGTGCGGCAAGCTCCTCCTCTTCTGACTCACGTGCGGCAAGCTCCTCCTCCTCTAATTCACAGCCCGACTCTCTCCAAGCTCCTCCTCCGACTCCCAGCCGAACCAGCCATTGAAGATGTAAACTTTAGCTTGTATGATTCAGCTTGTAAAAAGAAGCAGCTTGCTTTGAAGTCACTAGGTCTTTTTATAGTGGTTTTAAAAAAAGCGAAAGTTTATGTGGATATTCTCCGCCTTCGAATTTCTGCACCTAGTTTTGTAAAAACGCCAATGGCAGATGCTGGATGCAGACTCCGATCCTTCTGGGGGGTAGTCCCAAACGTGGAGTGAGTCACTTCATCTCACTCCATAAAGGCACTGCCTCTGAAGGCAGCTACTTAGGGCCAAGCTGATGACATCATGATGACATCATGATGACATTGTCAGCCGGCAACCCTGGAGCCACCACTAGGTTCCTATGGTAATTGGAGCTGGAGTTAGGGCTCCCTCGTGCCACCCAGAAATGTCCTCTTCCCACTCCTCCTCCATCCTTTGCTCCTTCACCAAGCTGGGCTGGGGTAGCCTCTTTTTGTTTTAATGTGGAGTCAATATGCATGTTCGACCTCATGGCGACAGGCAGCGCCACTGCACTACTCACTCCACCTCCTTAGCTCCCAACGCCGCTCTCCATAAAAGCAATGCTGGAGCAGTCTTAGAGGCCTTCTCCATAAATTGTAAGTCTGCCTTTTATTTTCCTTATTCAGCCAGCTGCAGTGCGGTGTCACTCCATGGAAAGGGCTACAGATTGACCACCTTCTGGATTTTCTCATCACAAACAGTTGCTGATATGCTCATTTATAGGTGAAGTGTCACAATAACTCCTGCCATATTAACATCTGCTTAATGAATGCGTCTTTAGGACATCACCATGATATTAAAAGAACAAGTGTAAATTCCACTTGTTTATTGTTTCACTCATTTCTTGCACAAAAGAAAATCGCCAGGGCCACTATTGCAATGTTGTCACACCTTTGAGATTCATGCACTTTGCAGTTTAGCATTGATCAATTGAAAAGACAAGAGGCATTGGTGCTTGCCTCAGTCTTTACAAATCTGCATTTTATTTTTGAAGTAGCACTTGAATTGTGGCCATTAAACACTTAAAAGGACCATTGTGATTAAAATCCTTTGAGCCAAAAAGGTCATTTGCTTTGTACACAATGTAGGTTGTTAGCTGTCACAGCAGAATCAGCATAAATTGTATTACACAGAATTACAAAGAAGCAATAATTCAATGAATGTGATGAAGTGCCAGAGATGCCCGTCAAAACATGTTTAGAGACAGACAGGTTCCATTCATTCCATTTTCATTAATGCTTAATCAATCAATCAATACACTGGTACATGTCCACAAAAAAGTATCCCATCGATTGAACACTCATAAATAGTATTTAATATTCTGAATGTTGTTATTCATGATGACAAATTTAAAGAGAATTGAACGGAGATGTTCAAATTCTTTGAATAATGTCAGTATTCAAATATTTTTCAGAAACACAATTTAATTTCTGCTCCTGGTGAATTCCTTCTGTTTATTGGGCCATTAAAATCATAACTGACTTTCGGAATAGTAAGGTAAAATAAGGTGCGAGTTAATTTAATCTGCCAGAAACCATTCAACTAATTCAATGATGATTACAGCAGAATACCAAGAAGTGAAAGGAAGAATTGTGCAATTTTTCCTTGTGAAAAGCATTTATAGAATTGCTGCATGACATGTTCATTAATAATGCCTTCATGGTTACCCTTAACTAATGAGTTGAGCCAATGAACAGGAAATATATGCAAACTAAGAAAACCAGAGATTGTGTTGAGTAAGCTTAGTTGAAGCTAATTAAAGAATCATAACTGGAGAAGATCATGGTAGAACTATAGAACCAGGGAGCATTACAGCACGCAAAATAAGTGCTTCAGCCCTTCTAGTCCTTGATACAATATTATTCTGCCTCATCCCCCTGACCTTAACCCAGCCCATTTTCCTCCAGATCCCTCCTATCAACGTACCTGTCGATGTTATATGTTAACATCGAGTCTGGATTCACCATTTCAGCTGATAGCTCGTTCCATGCTCCCACAACTCTGTTTTAAGGAATTCAGCTCAAGTCAAATTTATTGTCATCTGACTGCACAGGTAAAACCCAACGAAGCAACATTCTCCGGTCCTCAGTGCCAAATGCAGACACAGCCAGACATAACTGACATAAAGACAAAAAATAAATATGCAGGACAAGTATCTGTGTATACAAATAATTAAATAAATATTGTTTCATGAATATGAGAGTCTTGAATGGTTAATGTGAACAGTTCCTTTGGTTGTTCAACATTGTAATTTCACATGGGAAGAAGCTATTCCTCAGCCTGTTGGTGCTGGCTATGATACGCCTGTATCTCTTTCCCAACAGGAGTAGCTGAAAGATGGAACATGCAGGGTAGATGGGATCCTCAATAATTTTGTGCACCCTCTTCAGGCAACAATCCTGATAGATCACATTGATGTGGGGATGGGTGGGGGGTGTTTGGTAGGGAGGTATATTCCAGTAATCCCCTTTGCAACTCTTATGGTCCTGTGGATAGAGCTTCGATCCATTTTACTTCAGCAACCTTACCACATTGTGATGATGTCAACTAGGACACTCTTGATACAGCTCCTTTTGAAGGTTGACATAATGGAGGCCAGAAGACTTGCCCACTTCAGTCTTCACAGGAAGTGTAATCACTGTTGTATCTTCCTGACAAGTGAATTCTCTTTAATGTTCCCAAACTTCTCCCTTTTCATCACTATACTTCAATATCTGGTTTGTATCTCACCTAACAGCAATGGAAAAAAAAGCCTACTTGCATTTAATTCATCATGAAATCTGGAACTTGCTGAGACCCAGATTACAGGTGTTGAAGTCCAGAGATCTAGAACACTACACAAGGTGCAGGTACAACCTACAAAAAGCCATCTATCAGGCTAAGTGGAGATTCTGGACAAGAATGGAAACTATGACGGATACCCGACAGGGCCTAAGTGATATCATCTGCAACAAAACCAAATCCGAAGTAATAGGAGACAACAAACCTTCACTCCCCAATGAACTGAATGCGTTCTATGCCAGATTTCACTGCCAGAACAAGGAGGAACCATTGCACATCCCCATATTCCCTGATGATCCAGTACTCTCAGTATCGAAGGGTGACATGCCTTCAAGAGGGTGAATCCAAGGAAAGTATCTGCTCCAGATGAAGTACCCGGTGGAGTACTGAAAAATGACAGTGCTGCCAAACTGATTTAACAGTAGTGCTGTCACTGGGCTGGACCCACAGAGAGCAGGGAGCAGAGACATAGCACTCCCAGGGGGTCCAACCATTCAGTCCAACTGCCATCAGCTCCGTACAGGATTTAAACAACCCATTAAAGGAGCCGACAGTGATTTTATTTAAAAGTCCCATGACTGTGGGGTTTTGGGCCAAGATAGCTTAATCTATGATTGGCAGAAGTCATGAGGAGTTGCAGTCTCCGGGAAAGCACAGGACTGGCACAGAGCACCAGAAAAAAGGGGAGGCCACCCCTTGTTTGAGAAGGAGGAGACAAACCAAGGGATGGTGACCAATGAGAGGTTCTGTGACTGAAGATCACACAGGCAGCGGGGCTGTTGGTGTCTCAAAGTGAGGAACCCACGCAGGCTGCGGACTGCTGGCGACTGTGGTTGTGGAATTCACATGAGGCTGCAGAAAGCTAGCTCAAGTCTGGCTAAAAGGGTACCAGTTATTGGAACTGGGATGCAAGAGGATGCTGAAGGTTTCCCGATCATGTTGAAGGTTTGGTTCTGGAGCTCAGCAGCTGATAGTTTGGACTGGATCCTGTGGCTGTGAGACTGCAGCAGTGCTGGTGAAGAATTCACAAGCATTTGGCTTCTCTTTTCTGTCTGTAAGAAGTGCTTACATCAGATGAAAGTAAATTCTGTGTAATATTGCACTGTTTCCATCACATAACAATAAAGGAATCTTGAATCTTGGAATGTGTACTGTTCAGTGGCATCACAGCCTCGTAAGGGGCATCAATACCTCTGAGTGGAAAGCCCTGCAAAAGGTAGTAAAAACAGCGCAGTACATCACAGGCAAAACTCTCCCCACCATCAAGAAATTCTCCTTCAGAGAGCAGCAACAATCATCAAGGATCCGGAGCACTCAGCACACACCCGTTCTCACTGCTGCGATCAGGAAAGAGGTATAGGGCCACAAGACTTATACCACCAGGTTCAGGAACAGAAGATATCCCCCTATAAGTGGACTCCTAAATAAGAAACTCAATCAAAGACTCATTTAAGAACTCTTATTTTGCACGTTATTTATTATGGATTTTTTTTCTGTATTTTCATAGTCAATATTTTTACATTTCTCCTTTTTTTATACATATCTTTTTCTTGACTACATTTTTTTTTTTTATATGACCAAAAAGTAGAAATTCTGCCTGGCTTGCAGGAAATAGAATCTCCTGGTTTGATATGATGTTATGTATCTACTCTGACAATAAATCTAAACTTTGAACTGTGAACATAATTTTGTATACCTCTATCCACTTGTTCTTCCAGGAAATAAATAAACTGTTTAACCTTTCCCCGTAGCTCATGTTCTCAAATTCAAACAATACCCTAATAAATCCTCTCTACATTTTTTTTAATTGTACTGATATATTTCCTGTAGTTAAATGACCAAAACTGTACACAATACCCCATATTAAGCCACACCAATGTCTTATAGAACATTAAAATAACTTCCCAACTCCTGTACTCAACATTTTGTTTTATGAAGGCCTATGTGCCAAAAGCTCCCTTCACAAACCTATCCACCTGCGACACCACCTTCAGGGAAATGTGTATCTGTATTCCCATATCTCTCTGTTCCACCGCACACCTCAGTGCCCTACCATTTACCATGTATATCCTACCTTGGTTTGTCCTTCCAAAATGCAACATCTCACACTTGTCTACATTAAATTCCATCTTCCATTTTACATCCCATCTTCCAGATCCCTCTGCAAGATTTGAAATATTTCTTCGCTGTCCACGTCACCTCCAATCTTTGTGCCATCTTCGAACATGCTGATCTAATTAACTATATTATAATTTAGATCATTGATGTAGATGACAAACGAAAAAGGACCCAGCACCAATCCTTGAGGCACATCACTAGTCACAGGCCTCCAGTCGAAGAGGCATTTGTTGACTTCCACAGTTTGGCTTCTCTCATGAATCCCAATGTTGAATCCAGTTTCTGCTTTACTATGAATACCGAACAACTAGCCTCCCATGTGGAACCTTGTCAAAGTCCATGGAGGCAACATCCACTGCCTTTATTTTATTAACCTTTGTGGTGACCTTCTTGAAAAAACTCTATGGTTTGTTAATTAAAACCTACCATGCATGAATCCACATTGACTATCCCCAATCAGATCCTGACTCTTGAAATATTTATATATCTGATCTCTTAGAAAATATTGCAATAACTTCACTGCTACTGATATCAGACTCACAGGCCTACAATTTCCAGAGTAATGTTATGGAGCCTTTTGAAACAATGGAACAACATATGCTACCCACAAAGTCTCTGGCACCTCACCTGTGGCTGAGGACATGTTAAATATACCTACCAAACCTCTACGATTTCTGGAGTAGCCTCCCTTAATGTCCAACAGAATGCCCTATCAAGCCCTAGGGATTTATCCACCTTGAGTCACTTTAAGACAGGAAGCATCTTCTCCATTTTAATCTGTGTAGGTTTCATGATCTTTCTGCTTGTTTGCTTCACTTCCCCAGACAACATGCAATTTCCTGGGAAGATACAAAATACTTGATTTAAGATCTCCCCCATCTCTACACAAACAACCCCTCTGATCTGCAAGAGGACCAATTCTGTCCATTATTTTTTTTTCTCTCTTAATATACCTGTAGAAACCCTTAGGATTTTTCCTCACCTTGTCTGCCAAAGTAACTCATGTTTTATTAGCCTTCCTGATTTGCCTGTTGATATTTTTCCTATATTTATTTATTTTATTTTTTTTACACCTTAAGTACTCATTTCCACCTTATTGCCCATACCTGCTATGCACCTCTCTTCTTCACCAGATCTCCAATATCCCTCAAAAACCA
Organism: Narcine bancroftii; assembly: GCF_036971445.1. NCBI lineage: Eukaryota > Metazoa > Chordata > Chondrichthyes > Torpediniformes > Narcinidae > Narcine > Narcine bancroftii. The sequence goes on from NC_091475.1 coordinate 138,957,221, forward strand.
AGGTTCCATGTGCCTAATAATGTTGATTTTAATCCTTACAGGAACATACAAACTTTGAACTCTCAAAATTTCACCTTTGAAGGCCACCCGCTCACCAAGCATATAATTGCCAGAAAACAACCCATGCTTTCGAGATCCTTTCTCATTTTCTCAAAATTTATCTTACTCCAATTTAGAATCTCAATCCAAGGACCAGATCTATCCATATCCAGAATTATCTTGAAACTGATGGCATTATGATCACTGGATCCATAGTATTCCCCTACACATACTTCTGTCATCAGTCCTATCCAATTCCATAATAGGAGATCCAGTATTGGACTCTCTCTAGTTAGTATCTCGATATATTAATTTTGAAAATTTTCCTAAATATATTTGACAAACTCTAAGCCAGTGGTTCTCAACCTTTTTCTTTCCACTCACAAACCATTTTAAGTAATTCCTCTGCCATAAGTTTTCTGTGATTAGTAAGGGATTTCTTCAAGTGGTATGTGAGTGGGAAGGGAGGCTGAGAATCGCTGCTCTGGACCCAATTGTTACTGAAATATTTTGCTTGAGAAAATGTCATTGGCCCAGTTCCTTTGGAGTTTTGAAACAGTGCACATAACATGTCAATTAGGTACAATTAAATCAGTGGTTATCAAACTTTTTCTTCCCTCCCACATACCACCTTAAGCAATTCCTTACTAATCACAGAGCACGTATGGCATAGGAAATACTTAAAGTGGTATGTGAGTGGAAAGAAAAAAGTTGAGAGCCACTGCTCGAAGCCATTCAGCCCTTTTACAGTATAGAAGTCTCAGTTGATATGTGAAAAGTTAAAATTAGGACCATCACACATCCTGTTTTTTGTAGCTGTCTTCAATCTCCCTGCAGAGTTGTTCCTCCATTTCTCACTGACGATTAAATGATGTATAATACAACTCCATTAATGTGGTCATACTTTCCCACTCCTCAGCTTCACCCATATTGCCTCAGTGGATGAGCCCTCTACCCTGTCCTGCCTGAGCACAGTTGTAATATTTTCCCTGATGAGCAATACTATCCCTCCCCCTTTCAGACATTCCACTCCACTGCATCTTAAACAAAGGAGCCCTGGAATATTACGCTGCAGTCCTGCAACCAAGTTTCACTATGGTTACAATGTCATAATTCCACATGCCCATCCACACTCTACGCTCGCCTGCCTTTTCTAGGATACCTCTTTGCATTCAAAGACACACCCGAGAGCATTATCTCTACCACACACACAGTCATTTGATTTCTATCTTTACATGCATTCCTCTGCTCTGGCACTCTGGCTCTCATCCTCCTGTAAATCTAGTTTACACCCCCCCCCCAGAGCAAAACTAACAAACAAGGATATTTGTCCCACTCCAGTTCAGACGCAGGTCCCTGAAGAGAGCCAATGATTCAGAATTCTGGAGCCATCCCTTCAGCCGTCTGTCAAGCTGCACCATTGCTTTTGTTTCTAATTCTATCCTCACTAGCACATGGAATGGGTTGGCCATCTGGAGTTCACAACATTAACTTTGCACCTATTCTCCTGAACCCTCCTTGCAGGACCTCAGGAACCTTCCTATTCTCGACGTCGATCCCTGTATGAACCACATTATCTGGCTGCTCATACTTCCTCTTGTAAATGCTGCAAACTCGATCAGAGAGATGCCAGATGAGCCCGGCCCCTGTTCTTCTCTATCTGGCAATCTTACCCAGACCACATTCTTAACTGATTTCATCACTACTTACTCTTCAGCCTCACAATCATGCTCAAGTAAAATATGAGGTTGGAATGTTAACAGATACCCACGGTAGTGTACTCAAGTAAATGAAAATCGCATCTGCACGAAGTGAAGGGTAACCAAAGTTA